>NC_040906.2:47212983-47849120 GCF_004126475.2 Phyllostomus discolor
GACAGTGATGGTGCTGAGCCATCCACTCTTGTTTCATCCTCATGCTAGAACACCTTGCTCTGTGAAGCCGATGTGACTCACTGATGGCTGGTGCAGCAGAGCAGGACGGAGATGCTGACATCTTGCTTCTAGTTCACTGAGTCCCAGATAGCCTCCCTGGCAGAGAGCCTAGTGATAACTGCCATGGAAACAACCTTAGCCCACACCTGGCTTGGCTGTTTCCATGGTGCAGTGGCTTCCTGCAACCTTGGCTAATTCTGGTTCTGGCCTGGCCCCTTCTTCAGCTAACCCTGCTCTCCAGGCAAGTGATACCCCAGTGGACATTGGGCAGCAAACACCCATGTGTGGCCCAACCTGCCCTTAGAAAAACAGCATTGACACAAACTTCTTAATAAAAGAACCCTTGCCTCTACATATGTTTTCCTCTTAGCTTCCTAGAAATACATAACCATATCCAAGTGTGTCATCCCCCTGCCCTTGCCTGAAACTTAACTGTATTGCTTACCAGGAATTAATGAAAAATATCTGAATACTGTAAAAACTGAATCCAGATACAAAAGAGATTCCCTGCAGATTCTTCTCCATCAACATTTCTTACATTGTGCTTAAATAGACTATTATCTTAAATGCATTACTTTTATTTCCCCTAATAAAATCTTTGAAATCAATGGGAACCTTTGAGAGAGGATAAAACATTGCTATTTAATATTACTATTGCCATCATCTGGATCAGCCTGCATATGGTACAACAAGTCAACACCAGGCTGGTTTATCCCCAGCTCAGCTGTTGGACTTCAGAATTTAGGATGTTTCCTCTTTGTACATCTCAATTGCCACCACCAATCCTCCCATCTATGGGGAAGGTGTTTCAAGAGCAAAGGTAACTAGATTTTGATTTTCTTCAGGTATCATAATCTCAAAACTTCAAAACAACTTCCCTGTGGATGTCCTCAGAAGTTTTTGAAATTTATATAGAGATTTAAAAGCTAAAGTTTTTCTATCTTCTAATTTTTTTCACCAACATAATATTCTCATTGGCATGGTCTTCCTTAATAAAAGTCAGTACCTAAAACAATGTTAGCTGGAGATTTAGGACCACTGCTTTTGTGTTTTCAAGTCATTGTTCTCTTGTCATCTGTCATCTGATGTACAAGTACCTGGGCATCGAATGCCACCATGTACTTGGGTAGGAATGGGACAGAGGTGGCTGAGCTGTGATGGGGCAGGCAGAGGGGTGAGCCAGGAGAGCACGCCTGGGCATTTGGGGGAGGCATGGTAGAACAGTTGGCTTAGGAGGAGGACACGGGGTGTGTGAAAGGATGCAGCTGGTCTGAGGAAAGCAGGTGGTTGGAAGATGAGAGGATGCCTCTCTCCCCTGAGTCCAGGGTCCATCCTCTCCTCACCTCCAGCTAGGCCTCCCGCAGTTCTCCGTTTGGTTCTCTTCCTTCCTCTAGGAATCAGTTCCCTGCCTCTCACCCCTGTGAAGGCTGCACCAAGTCTCCTCTGCTCTTTTTTCCTTCTCCAAGATTCAGCTGAGCCTGTGGTGTCCCTTTGTCCTTGCTGCTGGCTCCAGGGCCCCAGGCATTACTGTTGCCAAAGCTACTGGCTTTGGGGGCTGCGATTGAATTCCTATTTTGTTAAGAAGGGAACAGGAGGTCTGTGTGTCTCTAGTGGGCTGGAGTTTGAAATGTAAAGTCTTGTGCATTTATTACTACACCTCTGAACAATGTGGTTAGCTCCCTGGGTCCCAGTGTTGTTGCCTGCCCATTAGCATTGAGAATACGCTCTTGTGCATCAGAGGGCTTGACCTATAACAGAGCCCCGGGAGATTGATCTGGACACATTGGTTTGCAGAACCAATGAGAGGGACTGGAAGGTAAGCTCTGCCGCACAGCCACCGTGACGATCCCCTGCGCTCCATCATGTCTAGCTTCAGTTCCAAGAATGGGACTAATTGTGCAATTAGAAGTTACTAAATATAATGAATGAGCAAATAAGGAAACAAGCAAATAAATAAGTACAACGAGTGAAGGAGTGAATGGTTGGATAATGCTGTCTGGAAACAAAGAAGGACTGGAACATGGAAGCAAAGGGTTGCTTGTCGGAGCCACACTGGCAGTGAGGGCACAAGCGTTCCCGGCTCCCGAGCTCACACCCGGCACTCAGGGAAGCCAGGCTGCCAGGGGCAGCTCTCAGAGAGAGGCCACTGCGCAGAAGCACATTAACAGGCTGCACTGCTCTGTGGCTTAAGATTAATAATCATAACTAATACTGGTTCTAGGGTATGACTTTTTAGACTATAATTCTTTAAAATTTATTATAGTTTTAAACTTAATTGGGTGAAAATATTTATTGTTGGGGGAGGGGATGCAATTACCCAATTATCAAGGCTAGAATGAATCCTAAGAGGGACACTAAAGCTACCTTTAAATACTGAGAGGGTTTTATTACAGCGACTCTTAAAACAATAATAAATGTTACGTGTTCCTCAGTCTTTTTCACAATAGAAAAGGAACACAATTTTTAAACAGAAAGCAGATATGCATTTGTGGAGGAAGAAATAAGAAGGGGGTCTGTGCCAACAAGTTTTCCCTCTCAAACCCCCACCCCCTGAAATTGCTTTCTCTTTGAACAATAAGAAAAAGGGGGGCGGCCAGGAGGGAGGCTCAGGTGAGGTTACCGACAATGACATGGAGAGCTGGGAACTAGCATTTGAAATGTGTCGGCCTTTTCCCAAAGGGCGAGTGCTGACAAGGATAATCCCCTCACTAAGATCACATCAGCAATGGGGTAAATGAAAGAAAAGCAAGATCTTGCATAACTGAAGTCACTGTTTGTCCACAGAAACCTCACCGCAGTGCATCAGTCTGTTCCCCCCGACCCCACCATGGCACGAAGTGCAAAACAATGTTAAGGAGGCTTTTAAAACACATCATTGAGATTACACCACCTTTTAAAATAAACAGCACTGAATGCCAACACAGGTAAAATGTCATTGGGCAAAGGGGGTCCGATATTCCACGGCGTGCTTTATAGCTTTCCAGTGTGTGATAAAATCTGTTCACCAGATGTACTATTTGTCTCCTGTGTAGCATACTTGAACATCCTGGAGGCCTGAGGCCCATTTATTTCATGTAATTGCCTTTCCTGTGCGCACCTTAGGGCACCCTAATTCTCCATTTTATTCCAGGCACTGTACAGGGTACCATCTGGTAGTTGAAAACTCGTCCCGTTTTATTGCACTACCGCAGTGGCCATATTCGGCTGTCCTGCAGGCTTTCGGTGGAGACAGGCTTCTTACTGCCAGCTGTTTATTTCTGCCTGAAATGAAGTAGGCTTGAACTATCAACATGCAGGATTCACACGTACATCATCACTGGTCCATACGAGCTTGACAGAGGTTCCCAGGCAACCTGCAGACTCGAAGCACTTTCGTATTGCTTCGCACACAGCTGTTAACTTACAGAATTGGGATCTAAATTCTTCTCCTACTTCTGCACGTAATGATATCTTTTTAGTATCTCATTTGTATTATTTCAGTTCAGATGAGCACAAAAATAAATGTATTCCATCACATCTGGAAAAGTACCACAGAGAAATCGCTTAATATACAAAGCCGCACACCTCATTATGAGGTTCGTCACTCATTTCAAACCCAACTTTACCTCTGTCCCTCATTAACGCAGCTTTTGTTTCACTGTTGTTTTCATTAAGTTGTTAAATCATTTTTTCAAGGGAATTTGCAAGATCTTGAACAGGCAAGTTTGGAAATAATATACTTGGCAGAAGGAAAATAAATCTCTGAACCACACAGCTTTTCTGCAGCAAGTCCCCAATGAGAGCGCTTTCCCTCACCTTGTGCACAAATTAGATAGGAAGCACCTCTGCTGTCTGTGAGAATTCATCTCCTGTCTCAGACCAGCCCCCCACTGATGCGCCCACACAGCTGGGCAAGCCACTTTCACAAAGGGGCCCTGATATGCAAATAATGCACACCCAGCTGCACATTTCCAAATGAGTCATCGTTCACCTGCTGGTTTCTGCCTCACCAAATCCCTCTTGCTGCATGTGTTATGCACCGCCCCCCCCTTCCCTCCCAGTTCAACGGGGAAGGCCTGTGGGCTTCTGGAATGGCAATGAAAAGGCTGCAAACAAGAGGGGTCCAGGAGGGGCGGTGGGACAAAGTGAGTGATGAGTTGGTTTACCAGCCACTGCTGCCTCTTGACATGTGTTATCTCGGCATGGCTCAGGGAGATTACCAGTCTTTGGCCCAAGATACGGAAAGACTTCCAGTGTACAATCTGCTACCTGGCACGAGTGACCTGTGTGAAAAAACCAATCAGGGAATGCTGCCATCAATGCTGGCACCTCGGTGCTTCCTTATAGTGTAAGGTGACGAAAGCTCAACCACAATCAAGGATGGGAGACTATGTGAGGTGGAAAAGGCTGGATAGAGACCCCTGTGCAGCAGATTCTTTGCATGTTTTGCATTCATGTCAATGACAAATGTTGCTAAATGCACCTGGTTGTACCTGTCTGCCTTGATCTAAAGCCTGTTTGAATGAAAAGAATAACACCCTCGTTATTTATTGTTGGAAACAGAGTTTACTTTGCTGTCTTTAACCTCAGTAGAAATCAGAAATGCCAGTTTGAGAGCAAACTGATGAGTTCTAGGTAACGGAGCAAAGAGTCATTGGTTGGCATCTTGTAAATCAGTAAAAGGAGACGAGCAAACAAATAGATTCATATTTATTTTCCTGGAGTTTCTCCCTTCTTTGACTCTCAGGCAATCTTGTTCTATAAAAATGTTAATGCTGGTCTGAATATGAAGGGTAATTTTTTTCCCCCACAGCTCTGTCAAATATAACTTCCCAATAATTAAATGTGCATCCTTGGGCTCTAAGAGCATTCTTGTTGAACAAAGCAACCGCAAACCCAACTAACCTTTGAAGAATGAGGGTGTCAAAGTATAAGCAGATGTTTTAATTTGCACAATGCCGGGATTTTTTGGATACCAAATGTTCCTAAAATAGTTATTGTATCTAGACAGAAAAAGAAAGATACACTGCAGAAACAGCCTATGAGCCTGTCAGTGGCAGCGACACTGTCTCCTTCAGCAGAAGTGGTGTTAGCAGTGTTTAGAAAGCTGTATGTTAATCAGCATCTAACAAAGTATCATAATTCCATGATTATAATGTATGAAGAGAATAAAAAAGAGAGCACGACAAAATTGTAAGCACACATACACATACACACACCGTCACTACAAAGTCCGCAGCTAAGTTCAAAGCGGGGTAAGATAAAAACACTCACGCTCTCCCTGGTGTGTGCGTTAAAGCTTTCTACAATGATTTAGGAGATCTGTGCTATTTTTTAAAAAAAGGTGGATACGTATATTTTAGCTTCAAAATTGTAGTATCACGTTGTCTAGCTAGTTGAACTTGTATTGCTTTGGGGAGGTATTAGCCCATGTTTTTTACAAGTGGATGTATGCAGAAAAGATTTATATTAGACATAAGAAAAAATGTCCTGACCTTCAGAAGAGTTGTGAGAAGTCAGAATAGTTTACCCAAGATGACTGTGGAATTTACCTCCTGGAGATTTTTAGTAACAGACAGGAGATCCATGTGAAATAAGCCCATATGTCTGGGTTTATATCAGAGGAGTTTGAAGTGAGTAGAACGGGCTCATCCAGAGTTTCCTGGTCTTTCTCGTTCTGCCACATGCCTGGGAACAGGCGAGCAGTCCAGCTGCCATCCCCTAAGCCAGGCCTCTCTCCAGCCCGCCCCGGAATCCATCCTCCTTCCAGTCCTAGGCGTGGCATACCGGAAGCTCCTGACCTAAAGGTTAAGCTAGGGAACTCCAGTGCACTGCTGCTGGAGGGTTGGGGGTGGGGGCGCAAATGGGTGAAATCTCTATGGTGAGCATTTTTCCAAAATCTACCAAAATTAAAACATCTGATTATGTAACTTACATGTTCCAAAATTACCTATAAATGAGTGATTAATCACAGCAATATTTATAATAGCAAATAATTGAAACAACTTAAATATCCATTTAAAAAAGACATTCAGTAAGTTGAGGCAGATACATGTTAAAAGAAAGAAGCAGCTCTGTATGTCCCTATAAAAAGGATCTTTAAGATGCTAGCAAAAAATAAAGTAAAATAAAGTGAAGTACTAACAAATGACTAATATACTACTGTTTGTTTTAAATAGAAGAGACTGACTTCCCACAGTATAAAAAAACTTTGGATGAAATACTATGTCTTTTGAATTTGTATGTAGTACCTAATGAAATTAAATAAACTAAACTAAAATAAATGAGTGGGGAAGTAGGAAAACTTTTTTTTCCAGATGAAAATTCTTCAAATAAAGTGGGGAATTTATTCTGTCTTGTTTCCAGTTCTCCCTTAGTCCTTGTCAGGAAGGTACTTAGTGTGCGGAGGCCAGCCAGTGGGGTCAGGCCTGTTTGACGAAGTTCTCTCTTCTCCTTCCTGCCGCTGTAAATTTCAGGAGAGACAGAAAAGGAAGAAGAAGGTAGGACCTGGTGAGAGGGCACCAGAGAACATGTTCTTGCTTCACAATTTGGTCACAGTGTTAAGTCGAATTGAGTAGACCTCCCTGAGGTTGCTCAGAGGGTAAACTGCTTAGGACCATGGGAAAGGCAAAAAGTGCCAATGGGCAAGAGATGGTCAGTTCCACAGATGGAGAAAATGCAGGGCCACTCTCCGCTTGGGTCCCACTGGGCACAAGGGGAGTGTTCAGCCCAAGCGTGGGGGTTTTCCTTAATAAGACCTGTATTGATAAGGCCTAACAGAAATGTAACTCAGTGTCACAGAAGCACCAGCAGCCAGAATGAAGTTCAATCCCTTTGTGACTTCTGGCTGCAGCAAGAACCGTAAAAGACATTTCAACGTACCTTCCCTCATTTGCAGGAAGGTGATGTCTTTTCCTCTTTCCAAAGAGCTGAGACAGAAATACAATGTTCAATTGGTGCCTATCTGAAAGGATGATGAAGTTCAGGCTGTGCGAGGACATTACCAAGGGCAGCAAATTGGCAAATTAGCCCAGGTTTCCAGGAAGAAAGATGTCATCTATGATGAACAAGTGCAGCGGGAGAGAGCTAGTGGCACAACTGTCTGTATGGGCACTCACCCCAGCAAGGTGGTCATCACTAGACTAAAGCTGGACAAAGACCAAAAAAAGATCCTTGAACATAAGGCCAAATCTCGCCCAATAGGAAAGGAAAAGGGCAAATACAAGGAAGAACAATTAAGAAGATGCAGGAATAATGTAATCTTATATACAACTTTCATTAAAAACTTGAAATGAAAAAAATAGGAAATGGAACCCAGTGATAGTAATTCTGGAAATTATCAGCTAGAACTCTCTGAAAATTATTTGAAACCACAGTTGTGGAATCATTTAAAGCATCAGCATCTGTAACCAACACTACTGTCAGATGCAGCAGTTGGGGTACGGGACTAAACAGATACAGATCTACCACCTCTGAGAGAGGAGAGGCCCCGGCAAGTACTCAACCCCTGTGTTTCACCACAGCACCAAGTGCAGAGACGGCACCTACGAAACAGTAGCCAGCGGTGTTGTGGTGTTGTCTGCTCAAGTATTTGCCACCTCAGCTACTTTGATTCTTCTCCAAAAGTCTTCTTCGCTAACTAAGAAGAGACCCTCAGGTGAGGTCATAAGAGAGATCCTTACCCCGTTACTGATATAAGGCAGCTGCATGAGAGATGCTTCTCAACCTAATCCAACATGTGAGGATGTCAGTCCTCAAAAGGCCAGAATCACTGAGAAAGCAACTGTTTAATGTGTTAGATATTATAATCCTCCATCTAAAGATATCCTACTTAAAAGAGCGAGTTCCAGCCTCCCACCCCTGAGATTTTTATTTAAAGAATACCCTATCTTCACTCGCCGCTGAGAGGCTGAAGATTAAAAATTAGCCACTGTACAGTAGCTGAGCAGTAACAATTTTTCATAAAGGTTTTTACTACACATTGGGGATTATAATTTCAATATTATGCAAATGTATTTTATGGATCTGTAATACAGAATGTGTACTGGCGTTAATGTGCATTAGCAGGCAAGCACAAAAAGTCTCCAAATGAGCCATTTTGGTGTCTGCTTTCAACATGTATTATGAATAATAAGTAAAATGTTCTGGCTTAGAACAAATATAAAATCTGAATTCCTCCTGATGTGCATCAGTGATATAGCCTTACGCAACTCCCAAGGAATTCTTCCATTGGACACAATTAAAAACTGGCTGTTAATCAATATATTCCTGTTTGTGGCTTCTCTTCTGCAATGGGAAGTGAAAGTAAAACAAATATATTGAATATGAATGGGTTCCCCCTATTGATCAAATCAGCCACTAACCAGAGTGAGTTAGGAAGATCATGACCTCTGACATGTCAAGCCAGTGGCCCAGGCTACTTCTATTTTTAGATGCTCTGAGCATTAAAAAGTGAAGAAACCTCTAAACAGGGTTACAAAATTGTGTGTCATATTTTCAATTAATAAAATTAACCAGTTTTGTGCCTTTAACACAAAATATTTTGAACAAAATAATTATGATGTTCCTAAGATATCTAAAGGATATGTAAATAACATTTCTTAACAGGGTGCTGCAAGCCTTGTGATCCCACATGGCGACCCAGGTTGAAATACGATGTATGTTTTCTTTTGAACCTGTTAGTGTGTCTTTACGGATACGGATTAGAAAAACCCTCAAAAACTAATCTGAAGCTCTTCGTGAATGCAGCAGCCTGATCCAAACTGCTCTCCAGGCTTCTCTGAGATAGAGTCAAAATATACATCCTTTCCCTTTTCTAATTTTTAAAATGTTTCCACATTCCGATTTTGCTCGATAGCAAAGAAAACAAGACTAAGCAATATCACATGTGCTCTAGGTGGTAGCTGATTACTTCTAAGTGCTGCGAGATTTCTGTTTGCGTTGATTTCGTTAGCAGCTCGGATCTATCGATCCTGTTTTCCGCATGCGTACTTAACGCCTCCCCCATTCTTTGGCAGGCTGCAGGAAGGCAAGGTTGCACTGTTCAGTGGTTAGGGGCTGGGTATTCAGCTGCGTCAGAATAATGTAAAAATCTTCTCTTTTAAACAGACATCCTTAACATATTTAACACAGATTGAATAATTTCTCTTCAAAATGATAATAAAAATAGCCATGCACTGAGTTCTTACTGTGTTAAGTGTTAAGTGTTTTATAAGCATTATCTCTATTGACCTCAAAGGCAATCTCTCAAAGTTGTTTTTACAGTCCCTGTGGAATGGCTGAAGAATCTGGAGTTTAAAGAGATTAATTTGTACAAACTCACACAGCTGTGTAGGTCTGCCTAATTTTGCAGCCCAACTTCTTGACCACTGTATACCCCTGCAACCACTATTAATAAGGCAGACAGCAGTCTTGGCTTCGTTTATCATGAAAGTATAGCAATGGCGTTTGGTCCTCCAATCCGACATCAGTACAATTAATACTGATGTCTGATCCCACTTACAGCACCGTTGTCTGCATTGCTGCAGTCGGTCGCTGCTTTCCGTCCCCCCGACATGTCTCCATCCTAGATGGAGGTCTGCGGAAGGGAAGGCGGACACAGCAAGAAGGTCTGTACAAGAACTCAATAAAAATACATGCTGAGCAAATAAATCACACTTTAAAAGTTTTTCCATTCAAACTCAGCAAAAAGCCTTTGACTACCTACAGAGTTTAAGCAAGCTATGGTTTCTGTCATTGAGTCCTTAACGTTTCAAAGAGGCCCAAATTAAAGTTTATTAGTAGCAAGGGAGTCCTTCTAAGTATTAATTTGCAATCAGTTTTGAAAGGAGCTGAGGATATTGTGTCCTAATTTGAAAACAAGCTATTGGCCATATGCAGCTAAGGCTCCTATTGTAAGATTCGTTCCCAATAGGTGAAATATGAAATACTGAATAATAAAACCTGAAGTTCAGTGGAGCAGGCCTCAGAGAACCTCCTCTGGAAATAATACTCTCAGCACCACTTACTGAGTTTTTTTCTCTGCACTTGGACCTTTGTATGATCTTACTTAATCCTCACAGCACCTGGTAAGGTAAATATTATCTTCACTTTACAGATGAGGAAATTGAGGCTTCGTTAAATTAAATCCTCCAAGGTCACATTGTTCATAAGTGGTTGAATAAGGAGTTAATTTCAGGTCTGCTTGATTTCAGAGTGAATGAGAAAGAAACAAAGAGAGGATGATGATCTTTAAAGAATGAATCTCACTCAATTTTCTGAACTGCTATAGCAAGTCTTGTTTACCTTATGGTGCTTAATCATATTCTGCTTTGTTATTCCTTGGTTTCTTATATACTTAATGTATTTAATTATAAGCTATTATAATTAATCATAACTGATTCTATTTGAGAGAAGGGGGCATGTGCAAACCATTTTTGTGTTCTTTACAGGGCCTTGTTCAGTGCCTGGTACAAAGTGGATATTTCATTTCCTATTACCCATTTCATTCAATAGATATTTCATTTATTCCTCATATACAGAGCATTTTCTCTGTGGACAAGTCCAGTAAAGAAGACAAGTCATGCTCTCCAGAACCTTCTAGCCTGTGAAGGCAGTTAAAGAGCTGAGGCTCACTGGCTGTCAAGGGGCTGTAATGGAGGAGGCAGGGATAGCTGACAGCTCCAGGGGGGCTCAGCAAAGGCTCCCCAGAGCGTTCTCTGCACCCCATCCTCCAGCATCAGCAACAGCTGAGCAAAGAGCTTGGGGAGGGCATCTCAAGCCAAGGGAATAAGAATTGCAAAAGACTCCCAATTAGAGATAAGCACATGGCCTGTTCCAAGGATTACAAGTTGCCTGAAGCTCATGGTTCACACAGGGCGAGGAGCAGCTGTGGGAGAGGGCAGGGGCCGAGGGGACCAGCAGGAGAGGTGGTAGGGAGGTATCGGGTGGGAGGTTCAGAAAGACCAAATGCTCCAGGATACAGTGTTTGTGTTTTATTCTGACCATTCTGGGGAGGGTTGTCAGTAGGAGAGAAGCCAGACAAGACACAGTTTAGAAAGATTGCCAGCTAGATTGTGTAGGACAGCCTGCAGGGGGTAGGACTGGCATCAGGGCCCAGGAAAAAGACCCAGGTGGTTGCCACAGCCAGTAAGTGTGGGCCATGCCTTCTGGAGCAGAGAAGGCCACTCCATGTATAATTTGGAAGGACACATAGATATTTTGTTATTCTTAGAGCACCCCCAAATCTGCTTTCTCTTACCATCAATTTATGGGGGCCACCTGGAATAAAGCACTAAAGGACTCTTCCCTTTGAATGTCCTTGTGTTTCAACATCCCAGTGTAGCTCTCAGAGATTTAATTAAAGTTGTGTTGAGGCACTTTTTATCTTAACAATCTCTCTGTGGGCAAAGGTAACAGAATAACAGGAATCGATATAAACAAACCTGAGAAGAATACTGCAAAAATAAATATTATTTTTGCTGATGCACACTCTTTACTTAGAAAAATCACGAAGATCTCCATTAGGAAATCATTCTTCCCTGGCATCGTGTTGCGTGCTCAACAAATAGAAGGTAAATATGCTAAAATTGGTGTCTTTTTCACGAAATCACATGATGTAGAGCTCTTTGTTTTCTCTCAACTGCCGAAAACATTTGTGTCGGCAGTTCCAGCAAACACTTGGAGAGCTGGGAGTGCTCCCTCTTGCACATGTGGTCCTTTATGAAGAGGTAATTTCTATCTGTGTTCTACTCAGTTGTATATTTATAAGTCTGTTTGGTCTCAAAGGTACCTGATCTCCCCCAAATACAATTGCCCTATAAAGCTAAAGTGAGATTTATTCAGTTACCCTTTAAGAACTTTGCGAGTTATTTTCATTTTCTGCCTATGAATTCATTCCCAGTACAATCTTAAATTTGTCTAATTTGCTGTGTTATTGCAATTAGTCAATTCTCCCTTAGTTACACAAATAATAGCCTTATAAGTTTGAGGCTGTAAATCACTCATCCATTAAAAATGCCATTTCCTTGTACTGCAAATTCGATTCATTTAAAAGAGAAAAACCATGGTAGGTAACAGAATTATGCAATGTCATGGACACATTAACATTTGGATCAAAATTTTACATTGTGTCAGCTGGTAAGCAGTATAAATGGTTCAGATTTACAATAAATAATTGTCTATTAATACTTGGGCATGCTGCAGCAAATTACAGTCTCACTTCAGTAAGCACAGCTGTAGGTAGGCGCCAGAGCAGAGGGAAGCAAGTGCCACAGTTGGTTTGAGTGGAAAGAGTCCTTCATGCAGGGATGTGGGCAGCTCTCTTCTCCAGCAGCTGGAAGCCCAGCTAGGGATTAAATGCTGTGTTTGTAAATGCAGGGGCTCTAACTGTAGCAGGAACATGAGATGCCAGGACTCGGTCCTTTGCTAGAAAGTCTAGAGGATGCATAGGTGCTGAGCCCAGTGAAAGCATCCTTCATCTTTGCTGAATGTGAAAGGGATGGTGGGATATCTTATTAATCCTAAACAGGCTCCTAGTGTAGAGGATCGACTGTGGCAGGAAAGTCGGCTTATGGCTGGAGCAGCTACAACATCCGGTTTTGATCACAGAGCCATTAAGGGACCGCCAGGAAGTCGGGTTCTCCCCAGAGTCTGCCTCGTGTGTGGAGGCATGATTTAGGCCCTCCAGAATCTTTCTCGCTAGCCCACAGAAGAACCGTAAATTAATACCATTTTCCCTGTGTGGCTTAAGGCAAGTCCAGTTAAAATATGAACAAGGTGTCTATAAAGGCTGGTATATAGATGTATTAACATTGGTTAACATCGTGGCAGGCAGCAGGGTATCTACATGGCCAGAATTAGGGCACAGACTGAGTAGGATGTGCTGGGATTCGGGACAGGAAACCTTTCATGTGGGTGAGAGGAGAACAGAGTGCTGCCCAGAGACATCAGGAGGCCAGTGCACACTGCAGGGTGCTGCCAGGGGCCCACTGGGGATCAGAAATGGACCACAAGGGTGGCGGCTGACAAGGGTGGCTAATGGTATAGTTTACCTGTAAGCACAAGCACTGCTATTATCACCCCCATCTCCCAGGTGAGAAAACTGAGCCTCAGGGATGTTAAGGAGCCAGTTTATCAAGTTTACCCAGCCACTGAGACAATTTAAACGGAAGAATTAGGTATCTCTCAAAGCTCATTTATCTTAGTTCATCATTTAAGTTCAAAGCTCTCTAGAAATAATAGATTTTACTTATCCTAAGGACATGTGGTTCAATTAATTGAAATTGTGACCCTTAGCGAAGACCAAATTTTATGGAATTCTCTATGATAAAAATTCTAGGCTGAATTCAAAACAGTAAATTTATTCCTTTATTACTACTATTATCCTATTTGATGTCACTCAGCTCATAAAGAAAAAAAAAACCCTTCAATGGCCTCCAAATTTAGCATTCATTTACTCTAGATCTGCATGCTTAAAATCCATAGAATGAAAGAAGCCTTATCAATTGTATTTTAATAAAAATATTGCTATCTGAAAAAACTGGATATTGAGAGAATTTTGATTTTTCTTGATTGAATTGGATAATATTTTCATCACAATTATAAGAAAAATTAATTGAACACCTATTAAGTACAGAGCATTGTTCCAGATTTTAGATGATTGCCTAATTTTGTTTTTCATGTCTGCTGAAAGCCAAGTTTAATTTGGAGCTATTTCTCAGGAAGGGGGAGCAGCTGAGACTGATTTACTTAAATACTTTAGAACATCTGAAAATTGTTTTTCTAATCCACCAGAGAATTATTAAATCCTTGTGGTTGTATACCACTCTTTTCAGCAGTGTTAGCTTTTCTCTCATGCTTGGACAATTGCTGTGGTCTCATAACTCGTTGCCAGCAAGAGCTACTTTTTCTTGCATACCACTAAATTAATCCTCATAAAAAGTCATCTTTATGACATCGTTCTCCTACTCGAAACTTTCAATGTTTCTTCACTTTCTTCCACATACACTCTTGCGCTGGCATCCAAGGCCTCCACCATCTGGGTGCTGTCTGCCAGTCAGCATATAGTGCCCATTGCTTCTTCATGCAAACCTTCTGAGCCTGGCACGCTCTGGCCCAGGGTGCCGCACCCTCCATCCACCACACGTTGTGCCCCTTCTGCCGTCCCATCAGCCTTGAATGTCTCTGCCCTTCCTTCCAGAACCCCTCCTGCACACTCCCCACATTTCCCTTGGAATCTTTCTTGATCGCCTTAGCTCTCTTTCTCTCTAAATTCAGTGATTGGGCAGTTACCACAGAATCGTGAAAAGTTAGAACTGGCAGGGCCATGAGTGGGCCATTTGTTATTCTTTCACAGAGCTTCTTCCAATCTTTCCTTAGTGCAGTTGTACTGAGCTGGGGATGGGGAGACCCCATTCTACCATTTTCCCAGTGGATGACCACCAGCCACACGAGGTCTCTCAGACTCAGTCACCCCATCTATAAAATGGAGCTACCTGGCCTACTTACAAGTGTGTTGCAAACATCAAATGTGATTGTGTATAAGAAAGTGATTCATAAATTCTAAAGTACTAAATGTTGTTGCTATTTATCAGGTGTCCCCACACACAGCACAGTCCTCCTGTCACCCCCACCCCCACCTACCCAGTGCCGGAGAGCACTATGTTCGGGTGGACCAGGCCAGGAGTTAGCAAATGACGATGTTCCGTAACTCAAGGGTCTATCTCCTTGCATTTAGGAGCATTAGATGGATTATGCATTTTATTCACTTTAGATGGCTTTTGGGCTGTAGAAATTTCTGCCATCTCTTTTTGCCATTGTGGAAATAGCAAGATTTCTGGGGATCATCAGGTTCTTCTCTTTTTTAAAGGTTGTGGGAAAATGCAAGCGCAAACACGTGTCCAAACACCACAATCACTTGTCTTTCTACAAAAGCCCGAAACAGCAAACTTCATTATTACTTATTTAAGGATTTCACCAACTTGATTCTGCTGTCATAGTTCCTATTTTGTCAATAAATGTAATTAACTACTTCATATGATTCATAATTTTAAAAAGTTTACACAGCTTCTTTCATTTTTGTCATCAAAATAATGTATTTGAGAGAAATTTGTAAAAACTACCAGCCTGGGGCCAAGGAACTAGGCGGCCCTTTCCCACGAGCATTCCCCGGTGCTGGTCAGGCCACGGCTGTGGCCCCATGTCCCCAAGTGGACTGCTGTGCCCTCGCCCTCAGCTGCCCTGCAGAGCAAGCGGTGGTCTGGGGTGGGGGCGAGGAGTGCAGGCTGGGGTGGGGGTGTTGGCAAAGATGCCCAGAAGGGTCTCTGCAGCTCGGCTCTGCCGGCCCTCTTTTTACAAATTTAGGCCCTGCTTGGAGCATGGGTGGCAGAGACCTCATGTGGCTTGGAGGGAATCTTTATTTCTCAAGGGGATAAAAATAAAATTGCAGTGAGAGAGGTTATGTGGTGTGTCTGAGTCACTTGAGAAGCATACCCTAAACTGTTAGCTCTTGGTTTACAACAGAAAGTGGTCAGAAAATCTTTGTTGCTGGCCAAAAAAAAAAAGAATATTCATTCCTTATCATTCAGTGGGAATGTGGTAACTTTTGGTTATTGATGTTTATGCTTCCAAGCAAATTTGCTCATGTAATTTCAATCACATTCCTTGAATATAAGTTTCTTCAGCGCCAGTTGTTCCAAGTGTCTAAATACCTGCACAGGTCTGGAAGCCACTAACCACTAATACATTTGCCTTTACTTGTGGAATGGCTAGGACAGACTTAAAAAGATGATCTCTCTCACAGAGGGGCATCCATTGGTCCTTCAAATGTCTCCATCTTTCAATGCCGAAACAAAAAATAATGACTTCCTTCTTTTGTGCACTATACACCAATGACATTAGCTAATTGCATATCTGCTATGAAATAATGTCCATTATTACATGGATAAGTACACATTAACTCCACTGGAAATGCTGGTAATTACACAGTATGTTACATTACTGCACCTGTGTTATCTTTTGATTGCCACATCACTAACTCATGAGACCCCTGTAAATCTGTTTTCCACCATCATTTCTTTTTTCTGGGCCTCTTTACATCACTTTATAGACTGTTAGGAAAACAATCAAATCATCCATTAAACTATGAAATTAAAACTATTTTTAAAAAGAGTATCTAAAGTGTGGTCCTAGTGCACATGTGTATTCGTCACTTCTCCTTTGCCATGCGCACACATAAACAGCTTTAGACCTGCATTACATTTTCTTTTTTGTGACATTAGCATTAGGTTCACTTTGTAGAGTGCTGCAGCAAGGTTTTAATTAGAATTTAAAAACTTGCCTCGTTCACAAATAGAATCACAGCTTCAAAGGGTCCAAGTTCACCCTGAAAATGTCGATCAAGTTTCCACAACACCAACACGCTTCACAAAGGGAAGTTCACATCTGTGGCTACACCTGGAGTCGACCCCAAGTCAGACTCAATCGGGTTACACCGAACTTCGCTCTCCTACAGTCGGTCCAGTGCCGACTGTTCCCTCTCCTTACAAGCCCCCTTTCAACTGCAGAGCAACTCCAGCCTGTGAGATGAAGTCCCATCAGGTTTTTCATCGTTACTGACAGGGCTACAAAGCAGATAACAGCTTGAAGCTGAAGCCAGTGCTTTTATTGGACTAACTAACGATATAAATAAAATGGTCCCTGACTGAGCTTCAGAGAATCACTGTGTCTTTATCAGGCCATAGAAAACAGATCCAGGAGGGCAATAAATACGGCACATAACAGAGTGGAATTAAATGATTGGGCCTGAATTAACACCCTGTTTCTCAGCCTCACTTAGTGTTGCACAGCCCCAATGAAACACTGCATTTCACAAATGCGCAAGGCCCATTTAATTTTTATTTCTAGCTAGTTCAGAAGATGGGATTACCTATAACCATTCCATTGTATGACTCTTGAAGTAACAACACTGATTCTGTCTAGATGAGTGTTAGGGAAACAGACTGTGCCATAAGAATCACAGCGTCTCTCCAGAACACTGCCTCTAAGAAGTCATGTTAACAAAAAGGACCAAATTCCTGTTCCTGCGACAGTGACAGGACTGCCCTCGATGGGGAAAAACATGACTTAATTAAATCAACCTGAGTACTTCCCATGGTTATTAACGACAGAACTCAGCAAGTGCTAATCCGAATTTATTTTCTTGAACATGACTAACCTCCTGAGTTCTAACTGCAAGGTGGGCTTTAACATTGCCTTGGAGGATAATACGTGGTGGCCCCACTCTCCACTGTACTGCATGTTGCACGTTAAGGTGAGTGAGTCCCACTTAAATTCTGTTGGAGAGAAGTTAATACTGTTCTACACTTTTCCATTTAAACAAGGGCTCTAGAACAAGAAATCTAAGGATGACGTTAGAAGAAGGCTTCATTGTACCAGTGACGTACTTAGATATTTCAAATGAAATATGCAGCCAGTTAAAACTGAGGCACAAAATCCACTCTGTATATCTGTGACTTGAAATGGTTTCTGAGACGGAGGTCTATTAATAAGGCAAGGTCTGTGAGAGTTGAGAGGTAATGGAGGTCGCAGTCTTGAGCACTTACTGGATGCTGAGTGCTGGGCTGTTTTGTCATTTAATCATCACAACATCCTATCAGTGGACATGACCATTCCCATTTTACTAATAAGGAACTCAAAGCTCACAGAGTAGGCTGAGATTCAAATCCAGTTCTAGCCAGTTCCACAGCTAGACCTTTCCATCAATGCTGTGGTGTCACCTGCTTAAGACTCCTTGTTTCATTGAAACTTTGACTTAGAATCTCCTAGAATAACTGAAGAAGCCAGATATTACCTAGAAGAGAGATGAGACTGATTCAATACAGTCCCAAAGGGTAGGAAAAAGAACCAAAGTGTTTTGGTTATGTATGAGAACATCCTTTATAAAGTCCCAGGAAATCCAGACATTTCATTAATTGAGAAGCTTTCCCCTGCCATGGAGGCGAACCTGCCTATCCCAGATGGTGTCCAAGTGTGAGCCGTTGTGTGAGTGGAGCCTACAGTCTGCCCTCTCCTGAAGGGGCACCATGAGCCCTGACAGAACAGAGGAGGAGGATTCTGTCACATTCTCAAGAATGCGGGGTCTGCCCATATCCAAGCTTCCCCTAACAGCTTAGTGTGGTGTATAGTTATGTACATGATAGTTCAGAAGGAACACCTATTCGTTCAAACCTTCTCCTGCTCAAGACTTTTGAACGACAAAATTTGCGTAATCCTAACACAAACTTATGCTTGAGTACCTTCAATGAAATGCACAATATCACACACGATTTTTTCCTAAAGTAATCTCAGCTGGCCTGGCCATCGAAGACTACACAGGGAGAAGTTACAATAATGAATTTTTTAAAAAAGATGATCACTAATAAGTTTACTGGTGATAGAAACACTTCATCTTAAGAGTGTTATGCTGTTGAATTATGACTGGGCACTCAATAGGCAGTAACGTGCCTAATTTCATGTCTTATGCAATATCCAATAAATTAATTAAAATACTTTTGGCAGTCAATTAATGTTATCTGGTAATAATTACATCTATTCCTTTATGTGGTAAATTCCTTGAAATGTTATGTTTTGAGAAAAGATTTTTATTTACCAAATAGGGATATTACTATGATTGAGTTTAATTAGACATATTAATTTTTTATTTTCTTGGCCAGAAGCTCTTAAGCAAAAGTCCAGATTACAATTGTCCACATGGGAGCCTCAGCTCTGGTGATTGTTCTTGGCTGTGGTTTTTAAGAGCAACAACAAGGCCCTGATATCCTGTGGCCTAGACTTAGGCACAATCCCAGGCATTCCTTTGACCTTTACTTTCCAGTATTAATTCAAGTGAAGTAAAATCTATCTCCACTGCGCCAACAAGAGCGAAACTTGAACTCGTGTCCTTGTCTACCTGACTGCACAGCAAACCATGGCTTCAGATAGCTTGTTTGGTATAAAAGACCAACCAGAGCACTTTCCCACTGATTTGCCTATTTAAGTGGTCGTTTCTGCATTTTGAAGACACAGCTTCAGTTTTAAACATCAGCACAAAAATGAAGAAAACTGGGGACAGGATAATAGACTATTAGAAGTTTTTATTTTCAACTGGTATGGGGCAGCATGTAATGTAATCACAAAGAATGTTTGCTTCAAAACTATGAAGTATCTGCATTAGTGAGTGAATGGCTAGCTGTCATAGAGAGAAACATCGATGTGGGAGTGACAGGGAAACATCAATCAATTGCCTCTTGTGTGCACCCCAACTGGGCACCAAAACTGCAACCCAGGCAGGTGCCCTGACCGGGAATTGAACCAGCGGCCTTTTGCTTTGTGGGATGATGCCCAACCAGCTGAGCCACACCAGTCAGGGCAGAGTCCCCATTTTTAAGCTAAATAACTTTTTTTGTAACTTAGTTTCTTAATATAATTGTGGAAATCCAAGGACATAAAATTATGAATTGTACTCTTTAAAAAGTGGCATGCAAGTACAAGGTATTGATATTAATAATTCTCAATAAAGAATGGCCAGGAATTTTTAAAATTTTCAATTACAGTTGACATAAAGTATTGTATTAGTTCCAGATGTACAACACAGCAACTCGACATTTATATAACTTATGAAGTGATTACCCCGATCAGCCCAGTACTTTCTATCCCCATGACTATTTTTTTAACTGGCAATTTGTACTTCTTAATCCCTTAAACGTTTTCATCAGTCCCCCACCAAGTCCCTGTGCTCCCAGTTCCTGCAACCATCAGTTTGTTCTCTGTATCTCTGAGTTTGTTTCTGCTTCCTTTGCTTGTTTATTTTGTTTTTAGATTCCACCTATAAGTGGAATGATACGGTATCTGTCTTTCTCTGTCTGGCATTTCACTTAGCATAATACCAATCCATGTCACAAATGGCAAGCTTTCTTTCTTTTTATGACTGAGTAATATTCCATTGTGTACCCTATCATCTTTATCCATTTGAAGACTAACCAGGATTTTAAGTTTTGATCCTTACTGTGTCACTTTTTATTACTCATTGATAAAAACCCTCCTCCTCTGGAACCCTCATGCACTGTTGTTGGAAATGCAGACTGCTGCAGCCACTGTGGAAGACAGTATGGACACTCCTCAAAACATTAAAACTGGACCTGCCTCATGACCCAGGGAGTCCACTTCTGGGGATTTATCTGAAGAAACCAGAACACTAATTCAAAAGAATACATGTGTCCCTGTGTTTACTGTGGCATTGTTTGCAATAGCCAAGTATGGAAGCACCCAAATGCCCATTAATAGACGAGTAGATAAAGAAGCTGTGCTACATATACACAATGGAATATTATTTGGCTATAAAAAAAGAATGAAATCTTATCATTTGTGACAGCATGGATGACCCTGGAGGGTATTATGCTCAGTGAAATAAATCAGTCAGAGAAAGACAAGTACCATACAGTCTCACCTATATGTGAAATCTAAAGAACAAAACAAATGAACAAAACTGAAACACTCTCGTAGACACAAAGAGAGAACTGGTGGTTGCCAGAGGGGATGGAGGGCTGGGGCACGGGGTGAGAGGGGTGGAAGTACTAAGGAGCACAAATCAGTAGTTACAGAGCAGTCACAGGGCAGTAAGCACAGCACAGGAAATATAGTCAATAATACTGTGATAACCATGTATGGTGACAGTTGGGGCACCAGAAACATTGAGAACATTATGTAAAGTACATGGCTGTCTAGCCACTGAGCTGGATACCCAAAACCAATACATATTAAAAATGTACTTCAGATTTGGTAAACTCGGGCCTCCTTCGCACCAGTTCATTACTGATCAAGTCAAGTTTAAAGCCACAATGCCGAACTCAAAGCCGCCTCTGGAGCTGTGCTGCCCAGTCACCTTGGTGTCTTAGACTCCCATCTTTGTGGTCTAAACCCTATCAGCTTACTTTAACGACATGTTTTTCTTTTGACCGGGATTTTGCAGAACTAAAATTATCGGGAAATTATTTTGCAAGAACACCTACTTTCCTGATTGGACATTAGCGAAGCTGTCTTCCCAGGCGAACATGCAAACCCAAAGCACCTTAGGCGAGTCTCAGCTTTATCCCACGGAATTTATCGTGATGTGAAACCTTACTGTTCACCTACGGTACTTATTTACCTGTTTATCATCCATCTCTGGCCTATGATCTGTCTGTTCCAGAAGAGAAGGAACAGTGCTTGTCTTTTTCACCCCTGTCCCCTGGGCCCGAAATCCTTCATGGAACACAGTAGAAGCCAAATAAATTGTTGAATGACTGGCTGCAAATAGAAAAGGTCATGTTTGATATCACTGAAGCATTTAGGTCTGACCACCGGTTTTTCCTTTCTCCATGAGGACTTAACATGTTCTTAATCTCTCACAATAAAAATTTCACCAGTTAGGTCCTTAATAATATTAATTTCTTACTCCTATCGCTGTGTTTTTCAGGGCCTGAGGCTGGGCCAAACATGACTGAGGTTTCTAAAAGATATCCTTTTAATATAATTTTAAAATATACTCACTAGGGGAAGGCTCATAAAATTCAGCTTCAGCCACAATCTGGTCTACAGGCTGCCAAGTGCTGCATAAATAAATCATCAAGTCATTCTGGCATCCTGTGGGCCAGAAGGAGTATCTTCCTCAGTAGATTTAAAGAGACATGGTTCTGAAAGAAACAGGAGCAAAGTGAGTGATTAAACATGTACTCCCTTATTCTTCTGGAGTTTAGACAGATTTCTTGAAGTGGGAATTGCCCATTTTTACCAAAGGCATATTCCTTTTTTTTTTCCTCCTTGCTTGGAAGCTACTGTGGTGTTAAAAGAATCCATTTCAATATCCACAATGAATGCCCCCGCCCACTTTGCAACTATTGGTACACAAGAAAAAGAAAACTACAGCAAGGCAGTCAGAAGAGCAGGTTACAAGGACCATGTGTGTATAGCGCGGATTCAGGGAAGTCAGAAGCCAAGCTTAGGCAGGGCCGAAGAAATCCCTGCGGAGGGTGGTCTGTGTGATGCAGGAGTGTCGAGGGCCTGCCTTCCTAATGAGATTCTACATCAGTGGCCCGGGATGGTGGGTGTCCAGACTAGAGCTCACCTGTGCATCTCTCTCTCTCTCTCTCTCTCTCTCTCTCTCTCTCACACACACACACACACACACACACACACACACAAGTGCGCACACACTGTGATACTCTGCTCCTGGTCACATCTCTCCAGCTAATCCAATCCAGGCTGCTCAACTGCCTGATGGCCTTCAGAAACTTGCTGGAATGAAGAAAACTGAATAAAAACAATGTGAGGTATCTATTTCCTGTGGATTCAGAGGCCAGGCCAGGAGTCTGAATCCTTCCTCTGACCTCAAAAAAAAAGAAAAGAAAAGGCAAAAGCAGCTCCGAGATTTACAGAAAGCTCTTTTTAAAAGCTGTTCATGAAAAGAGACTGGGTGGTAGCCAATGAGGGCCAGTGGTGGCAAACATTGCATACGCTTTATCAGAAAAATTGTTAAAATATAGTGCCATTGATATAAGAAAGTATAAAACCCAACTCGTTCAGAGGAACGCCATGAGATTTGAGGTATGAAGTACCTGTGGGAACACACACTCAGACAGAAATATCAGCCGGGCCCACTAGTACCCTGTGTTTGAACATGCAGACACACGCGCACACTCACACATGCGCGCACACACACACACACACACAGCAATCCCCTTCTTGACCAGTATCCTTTTTTGCTGCCTCATCTTACATGGAACCAGAACCAAAAATGAAAAATTGCATACAGTTCCTTTTGTATTTGTTGCTACTAAAACCAGGCCAGCTTGATTTTTATTATTAGAAAGACATTTTTTTCATTCTTTATTATTATTATTTTTATTTTTAATTTTTATTTATTGATTTCAGAGGAAAGGAAGGGAGAGAGAGAGAAACATTGATTTGTTGTTTATGCAGTCTTTGGTTGCTTCATGTATGTGCCCTGACCACAGACTGAACCCACAACCTTGCTGTGTCAGGACTATATGCTCCAACCAACCGAGCTACCTGGCCAAGGCTAAGACATTTCTTATCTGACTACTGTCTGTAGTCTTAGTAGCTGTTAGGCCCCTCTTGGGCTAACCAGTTGGTAGCTCCCAAAAAGAAGCCATTAGCTTCTTACATTACTCAGGGCATCAGCACATTGCAGGTACCAGATCCTCTCATGTTGATTCATCTTTAATTTAATCTCTAGATTTTTCAGCTCCAGCTGTCAGCTGGTCTCCACTTAATAACACATTTTTATCTGTTGTTGCTTTGGTGGTGCTTTGTTTTTTAACAACTCAATAACCAATATAATGATGACAGAACTGACAACTTCTGCATTAATGGATTTCCTTCCCCCATCTAGGCTCCAAGCTGCCAAAAGCTAGAAAGGATGAAATAGATTCCAGGCAGTTACAGGTTAAGGATCATTTGCATAAATTAGCAAGTTTTGCAAATGAATTCATCTAGTGAGAAGTAAGACACGGGACACTGCATTTTAATAATTGACATTCCACATGAAATGCAATGTTCTTGAGGAGGAAATTGAGCTCCAGGTTGCTATTAGAACCAGCGGAGCAGCACGAGTGGAAAGAAATGCCATCCCCCATTACGTGAGTTACCGCTCCTGCATAACAACTACTGCAGCCTGATGGACTTCTTTTAATGAAAGTACTGGTGCTCGCTCACTGAGAGTGAGAACCGAGAGGAGTCAACACATCGGGCAGGCGGCATTGAACAGGAAATGAAAATAAGGAGTTCTTCAGGATGCAGCCAGTAACTCGTTACATTTTCCTTTTCCATTTGATTTGGCGGCAGGTCCCCCCACTCTCTTCCTTTTCAGTTTTATAAAACACCTAGGACATTATTTTAAATATACAGTGTGAGTAAAAATGTTTAATTACCCAATTTGGAGGTTGTCTCTGAAAACGTTAGTTAAATTACAAATAAAGATTAAGTGGGCCATTTTGCTGCCTCCTCCTGGCCCGATTTGTTTGAGCCCACGCCACATTGCAAATATTGGTGAGGTTGCCAAATTAATGCCTTTCCTAAAGTGTTAGCCAGTCAGTCAAAGTCAGGGTATCCAGAATGTTGAAAGTACAAACTGCTTGCATGCCGTCCAAGAGCTGGAAACAAGTCCACCTGAAATAGTGTTTCCTGGCATAATGTATAATTAACATAAAATGAATTAAATCACTCATTCGATAGACTTTGTTCCAAGTTCATGTAGAGTAAGTGTGTCATATCAATTAATTCTCAATGAACTGCAGCAGCCAATAAAATTTCTCCCAGACACTGGTAATAACCTAAGATATTGATGGAAGAGGTATCACCATTAATATGAGTGCAAGCCTCAGCTCATGTACAAGGGACAAGCAGCTACAGTTCTTCCCTGGAATGGAAACACGAGGACCGCTAGCTGCCTGTTGTTCTTTTCAATCTGTTAAGCTTTCTGTGTGCTCTCACTTTGCACACTGATAGCCTTTTAATTTTGCCTACACAGACAAATTTCCCTTGTGGAGCTGTCTGTTTTCAGAGGATGTCTAATCTGAAAAAGTTAATACATATGAACAAATTAAACAGACTCAAATAGAAAGGATGGATTATATTGCCCATGTAATTGAGACATTTCAGTAGCTTTTCTACATGTTCACAACCTCAAATAACTGATATATTAAAAACCTAATGCAAACACATCTTTGGCCTGCAGGATTCAAACAGGCATCTTAACTAATATTTTGAGAGAGTCTTTCTTTCTTTTTAACTGAACTAACCAGCTGACTTTGGTACTATGCAGACAAACTCTCAGAGCCCTACATTTCTTTGTTGATACTGTATGATTATATAGCAAAGGAACCAACAGGCCAATTTGTCACTTCCGAGCTTGTGTTACACAGTACTCCACGGATTCATTTAGCTTTTCCTAAACAATAACACCTGTTCACCAGAAATGTCTATTATTTTATACCCATTTTTCTTTCACTTAGAGAATGCTCGTTGGCCCTGGGGTTAAACGTGTCTGACAGTCCGAGAGGATGATCTTATGTCTGCCTTTGCATGCTATGGCAGCATCGCCCGAAGGAATCCTGGCAAGCCCCTTGGTTTGGGTAATGAGTCGCCGTGGCTCTTCTCCCAATAAAGGGTGTGTTCAGACTATGCTTATTTATAGACCAATAAAGGAAAATTTTCCACTGTTCTTTTCAGCAGGCTGGGGATAAATAGCTCTTCCGTTTCTCACATTTAATGTTCACAGACACAAAAACAACCACTCGGCCTATTAAGCCAACATTTGTATTTTTTTCCTGTGAAGGAGAGAAATCTTTGAATGTCAAACAATGGAGGATTCAGATATAATCCTTCCCATTTTAGAACTGTTTTATTGCAACCTGTTTTCCTTTACAAAGAGGCACTCTAGGCTTAATTTGGTTACTGGATGAAACATAGACTCCTTCCTCAGGCTCTGACAATTTTCTCCGCACCCCCTGAGCTTAGATGCTCCGCAGAGTGAAATCTCCTTCCTGAAGGCAGTGCAGCCGGAGCGCCAAATGCCCTCTGCCAAGGCAGCTACAGCTGGGTCGAGCTGCTCTTCATGACTCTGTGTGCGGCAAACGCTTTCTATTTTCACATTCTAGAGCAAAGAACAGCATAAATTATCCCTGATTCTTGATTCTGTGATGAAGTAGCCATCTGGTCTGATAGTACGATGACAATGATATAGGAGGGAACACTCTGTGCTTGGTCTACTGCACAGAAGAGGACAATAGGACATATTTTAAAATGTCAGGATCCATCAGAACCATATTCAGGAAAGTTTGCATTTATGAAAATAGATTGTATTGGAGATACATCATGAAGCAAATCTAATCATGGCTGCCGGGCAGCTGAATTAAATTAAGAGTAAATCGGAATGTTTCCAATTAAAATCATGTTATTCCTTCTTTTCTTGCCCTGTTTTCCATGTCTATGAAAAGATGCTTTATTAAACTTCTTTCGGGAGGTTGTGTCACAAAGCTGTTGACCCGCCTGCTCCTCTCCTTTGACATGTATATGTGAAGCTCTTCCACTACAGCTATATGATGAATTTTGCTATTTCCAGTCAGTTATTAATGCAAATTATTTTCACCACCAAACCTGTGTTTATCAGCAGATAAGAGGTATGCACCATTGGCATGAGGACTACTGAGATAAGCATGTGAGCATAGGTGTATTGATAGAGTCATAAGAGGTTTATTTTTCTAATTGTCTCCCATTTAATATACTTTTTCATCCATTTATTCATTTAACAAACATTGACTGAGTACTTTTCATGTACCCAGCTGAGTTATGTGTCTTATTGAAATTTGGGGCAGAACAATAACCTATGTTGAGAGTCCTAACTTGATGGGCATTGTTAACTTAAGTAGGAGCGATCGCCTCTGAATGTCCAGAGGCAGTGTCTGCATCGTTGCTATAGGAAGCCAGTCAGATGTCCATCAGCACTGTAAGGCCTTAGTCTGGGACAGATGAGAAGGTGTCTGAAGCTAGGGAGAATGCCTGCTCACCGGCTGGGTGTTGTGGGGGCTAAAGCCAGCTTGCAGAGGCCCCTGTTGGGACAGAGTCCAGGGGATCTCGCAGGAAACTCAGCTATGATTCCAGCAGTCAGAACCAAGAAGCCGAACCCAAAGGGCAGAACACAGCATCAAAATCTGAGTAGTAATGAGTGGCTCCAACTCTTGGTGGAGGACAACTTTAAATAAAAATTCAGCCTTTATTTTCTCAATGTCTTCCAGATAGATGACACTACCAGGAGACCTCACTAGGTACTCTTTCTGTGTGGGATCAAGATACTGGGAAATAGTCATTACTTTTATTTCTGAAGGAGTAAGAGATTGAGATGGTCAAAGAACGATTATCGAGTATCTGCTCTCTGCCACGCGTTACTCAAATCCACCGTGCCCACAACTGTCCCATTATCTTCTTCATGATCAGCCTGCTTCTGCTCTCTCCAGCATCGTCAGCTCCCAGTTTCCCAAGCCTCAAAGTTGGAAGTCATCATGATTCACTACAACTCTCTCACCTGCCTCAATAGCTCACCAAGTCTCATAGAGTTTATCATTAAATATTTGATCTCTGTCCTCACCACTAACATGATTTCTCAAGTCATCAATAGACTACAGCAGCTTCTCAATTGATGTTTTAAAGATGACAGCTTATTCGCATATTTTCCTGATGTGAATCCCACAACGACGATGTTGATTCTGCAGGTGCATCCACAGCCAGGCTACTATTCACTTCCCTGACCTTATCCGACACTCCCCTCACCATCCCTGGTGTATCTGTCAGACACTACAGCCACGCTCAGCCATTTGCACCCTGCCTTTGTCTCCCAGAGTATAGCCTTCCACTGGGGTTTCTCACTTCCTTTACTTCAGTCGCCATATAAATTAACATTTTCTGCTTCCTCTTTAAAAGCTGGTCCAAAGATAAACCAAGACCTTGGTTTTCCCAAGATTCTGAGACTGACTTCAAGTACTAAGGTAGTCAGGTCCCTCATCCTATTCAGTGCCCCCTATACCCAATGCACTCCTATGTTCTTATTCTAAAGGATATTCTTCTTCTATTAGGATATTCTTATTCTAATAGCCCCTGCCTACGGGCCTTACTCCCCAGCCTTTAGTTTGCGTATTGTTGTCCTTCCTCCCAACACACAGGAGATAGTCTCTTGATAGTGTCACCAGCTTTGAGAAGAGCATTCTCACTCTGCTGTCTCCCTGAGCAATGCCTCTCAACCCTGGATTCCGAAGTTATCTTCTTCCTCAGAAGATTGCTAGAATTCTGATGACTGGCACTATGAAATATCCTCTTATTCAAGTGAAACCCTACTTCCTGCCCATATGGGGAATGTCTTTGACTCTTATCACCCAAGCAATAAAACAACACCTTTACCAAAAAATGATCTTAACTGTACACAAGGATCACTTATAAAAAAATAAGGGAGAGGGAGATATTTTATGAAGCAAAGCTCTAGTCTGTTTTTATATGTAGGTTTATAAGCATGGATGTTATATATTTATTCATATATGTCCCATTAATCCAAACCTTATTTAAAAATAGTGACATTGATAGAATCTGCATTTTTACAGAACCAGATACAACAAATTTGCATATTTCCTCAGAATGCCGAATGAGAGGCATGTGCTGTTTACTGAGTATCCACGTGCTCCCAGGAGATTAGATCTAGGCAATGGTCCATGAACAAGACCACTCCTGGGCTGGAGCATTCAGAGTCAGTGTGCAGCTCTCTGGCTCTCTTCTCTCCTGCCATGAGACGAAGGATGGTATGTATTGAGCTGGAGAAACTATAAGATGCAAATCGTCTGGATCTTTGTGTCACAGCATGGAGGGTGGCTACCCTGGAGAGTTAGCTGACTCACATTGGAGCTTAGCATGAATACAAAATAAACCTTTATTATGTTAAGTAACCGGAACTCCAGCATTGTATTTTCACCACATCAGAGCCCATGCTATCCTGACACATACATTTCATTATCTCAGCTTCTCACATGCACAGAATATGGAAGGATATTTTAAAACTGATTGAGGTTTTGATATAGGGAATCATAACAATTATTGTCAGTTTTTATAAAGAGTCTGTTCATCTTATCTGAATACATTGAAGACATGGAGGGCACTGATAACTAGCCCGAGAGCATCTGATGCTGGCAGATTACTTGAGTCGATGTGAACTTTTAATACCGAAACTCTGGAGAGGTTAAGAAGCTGGACTCATACCAAAAATGCATTCATTGCAGCAAATCATTTTGAAGACTCAATACAAGCTTTAAATATAGGTTATGGAAAATGAAACCTTTTATATATAAATTTGATTTAAGCCCAGCAGTTCCGAGATGATTTAAAGCACAATTTGTCTGATGGAACTGCTGGAAGCACAGATCTATTCAGTTCTGGAAAATGGATTCCGCATTAAAGGTGCTGTTTTCTTTTCTATGGTGGATGTACAATCCATACTCAGCCACTCACCATCAAATTCTTAGTCTTTGGAAAGACGTTGAACTTGGACTTTTTCTCCTATTGCCCACTTACTATTGGTTATGGTTTACTGGCTTCCTCCAATCAGCCTTAAAACATGTGACCGACAGGACACAATGTTTCTTGGTTCTTCTTTTTCTTTAAACCAGGATAAACTCCTAAGAGTTTTTTTTTAAATTATGTAGTTCTTGTGCAAATAATTGGGGAGATAGAATAAACATGGGATGGGAAATAAAGAGTGATGGCATCTGAAAATCTGAGCTAAGAATTGTTACAATTAAACATTAAATTTGGCTTTGAGTTTCCTAGCAGCCAAGGCAAAAAGGCAATCTGGGGAGTTTCATAGTTTTGTTTCAATTTTGACAGAAAATGTTAGCAGGAAGGTTTATTAGTTTACTATTTAGGCCACTAGAAATTGTTTCAATGGTCTGGTTCTGAGCAGCACTGCATCCTGCCTAGCCAAAGGAGTGGGCTACTAGATGTATCTTCATGAAACTAAATTAGTTTACCAGTTGAATGAAATTATTTTATCCTATAAATTCTTTTTGAATGTTGAAGTGAGGAAATTATATCTGGAAAGTAGAGAAACTGAATTAGCAGGATAGAAACCCACAATTCACATGAGATATTTACAGAGGTTTCCCCCTGGAGTCTTTCCCACGTAAGTCAATCAGTCTTTTGCATTAGTATGGGTAGTGGTTAGCAGGGTTCACCTAGCTGGGGTTCTGGGGGTGTTCAATGATTGTGCAACAATCACGGTTGTACTGGGGAAAATAGCTCACTCGTGCTAAAGAAAACATCCCCTTATGTGGGTGATTAAATCCAGAAGTCGTTACCAACCGAGTTGTCCTGCAGCAATCTCTTCCAGCATGTTTTTCACAGAGAGTCGTTGCAAAGAGAACACATTTCTTTGTGGAATCTTCTGTGGCCATCTTATTCTTCCGGCTTTGTTCTTTTGTGGGCTTCATGGTAATGTTTGCAAATCCAAGAGGAGGTGCTTCGTTACCCAGGTGCCACACCCAGAGCCAGCAGAGTCTGCAGACCTGTGCTGCACAGCGATGCCTCGGTCAGTGATGGACCACCTACACTGCAGTGGTGTATACCATGCATCACAGATGGGCTGTAGACTATACCATCTAGGTGTGTACATGCGCATTCTATGGTGTTCGCATAAGGAATCGTCTGACAAGGTATTTCTCAGAACATATCCCCATCATTAAGCAGTCATGACTGTATTTTATTTCCATGATTCCTTGTATGTGATTAATGTGGTGCTGGGTTCCCCTAAGAGGGTCCCCTGAGAAGTGTCGTCTTTGCTGTATCCTAAACTAGAGGTCTCTGTGTCACTATTGCTACTGCAGTTTGCTGCCACTGCAGAACACCCTCAGCTCTGACCTGCCAGCGCACCCACAGCCTCTGAAGCCCAGGAAGTCAGTCAGTCTGAGAGCTTGGGTTTGAGGCCGGTGCTCATTTTGTCCGCACCCCACTGGACTGCTGGCAGTGACATGCTAACGAGCAGTATAGTTCTTGGTCCATGGCTTAGATACCCTTTCTGAGTAGACTTGCTGTGTGAGTCTCTGTGACTAACTCCTTGCTCAGTTCCTCCAAGAAGGGGGATCCATGCAGGAAAAGGCCTGGGACAGTTACTGTGATATTCCCCTTTGGATGTGTCTCTTTCTGGAGCTCTCCTGGAGCAGAATGGTGGAGTAGAGTCCATACGGTATGTAGGTAAGTCTTAGGTGAAGTTCTCCAGGAAAAGAATCTGAGACAGCCATTTACATGGAGAGGCTCAGTGGTGAGATCTCTAAAGGGCAACACCTGTAAGGGAGTGAAAGCAGGCGATCTGGGCAGAGGATGAGTGGAACTGGGCTAAGGTTGCAATAGGAGTCTCAGATGATCCTACGGGGAGGTCTGGAGCCGAATGGCCTTTCATAAATGCCCCCAAATTGGAGCAAGAGTGCTGGGCTTTGTACCCACTTGTAGTCCAGGCATTAGGTGTGGGCTGTCCCTGAGGAAGGCAGATAACCTCAGGCAAAGCAGCTTCCTTTGGGCCAGGGTAACTCTTGAGGAGGCTCTCAGCAATGAACTTCCAGCAGACAATACTGCCAGCAGCTCAGGGAGGAGGGATGGAGAAATCTGGATGGTGCAAACAGCATCTGCCATACCCTCTTAGCTGGGACTTCTCTCCCAATACCTTCATGTGAACAATTAGCTTCAGAAATATTAAAGGGAATGACATATTTAGGAGGGGAAATGACCACTTGAATCTTGATTCAAACTGTTTCAAGGATACATACAAAGTAAAGGGTTAATTATTAAATAAGCAGTAAGAACACATTTCACTGGAGAGGTAGTGAAATGACTCCATGATTCCCATAAGATTTTAGAGCAATTTTTTAAACTGATGGTAGTAAGGAGGCAGGAGTTATTTGTGCTTACATGACCTAGCTCTAATCAAGCCATCTGAGGTCCACCCACTGGAATCCTCCCAGCATGGTGTGAAGCCCAGAACTGGTTATCTTTCAGATCAAACTTGACCTTTGAGGTCTGTGTGGGAGCATATTATCACTCCATGATTATCTAGTCCCCAGCAATAGCTCAACTTCCAGAAGACTACCTGCCTCAAACTTCCCTTGTCCAGAGACATTATACTAATATGCTGTTGGACTCCTTTCATTAATAGTTTTAACCTAAATGATCTCTCAAGGCCATTTCAAATCCTATACTGTACTTAGATAAATATGCATACCTATACATTATCAGAAATTCAGAAAATACAGAATAATGAAATGAGAATTAAAAATAACCTTAATCCCATCATGCTACCATAATGGCATGCAGCCATCTTGCTAGCATTTTTCTTTCTTCTGCTCATATGCAAGTCCTATTAAAAAATAATTTTACAATGGAAGCATATAGCTCTGGCTTCAAATCCCTGTTCAACCACTTACTCATGGTGTGACCTCCAGTAATTTACTCTTGATTCATTAGTTCACATATACAGTGGGAATAATTACACTTACCTTCTGGAGTTGCATTAGACTTCAAAACATGGTTTAAACCATCTATTCCATTTCCTGATACAAAACAACCATTCAATAAATGTCCTATCCTTTACTTCCCCACCTGAGGGGCTAAATTGAAAAAACCCCAAAGAACCCAACTTCAAGAACTTAGTTATGATCTGAGAAAAGCCTCCTTAAAAAAGATCTCAAGCTTCATTGCTTAAATTAATTCCAAACTTTTCCATGCTATTAAAAGGCAATGCACAATTTGATTCAGATACGTAACACGAGGCTATGTAATTAAACATATATATCCTAAAATTAATTTTACATTCACTTTTATATTGCAGTACACTTATATAGAATAACACATGGCTCTTGATTAAACAGCAGACTGCCGTTCAATCTAACAGCTCAAGATAGATCATAAAATGTGAAAATGCAGCATCAGCACCGAAATATGGTTATGGGATTTTAATATTCACTGCCACACTCTTACCTAGGTAACATAAAAACGGATGTTTCAGAGAGAAAATGTTGAGAAAATGTTAAGCATTAAGTATATCACATTTCTACTTAAACGCTATTGGGTCATCTAGATGTACCGTACATAAGAGAAATTTAGAGATTTGTTTTTCAAAGTAAAGTTAATCTGGATCAATCTAATTTTGGTCTAAAACTTTCAATTACAGAAATAAAAAACTTTTAAAGGCATTGGAGTTTATTATTTTCTGTATTTCTTATTTTATTTCCAAAATAAAATCTACTGAGCTGTGCACAGATTATGGTGAAAATATTTTCCAAATCTCAAATCTAAATAATCCAAATTCTTGCACAGCTAGGGGAGCAGGGGAAAGGATAAATGCAATCCACAAATAATTTCTTAAAATCTTATTTCATTTTTTCTAAAAAAGATTTTATTTATTTATTTTTAGAGAGAGAGGAAGGGAGGGAGAAAGAAAGGGAGAGAAACATCAGTGTGTGGTTGCCTCTCACACACCCCCTACTGGGGACCTCGCCCGCAACCCAGGCATGTGCCCTGATTGGGAATGGAACCAGCAACCTTTTGGTTCACAGGCCCATGCTCAATCCACTGAGCTATACCAGCCAGAGCCTTAATTCATTCTTTAATGTGATTTTCTTCCCGTCTATAAACCTGAATCTGAGCAGTAAAAATGATGGTAAAATTGGCCATTTGAGTTTCATTTTACTCACATTCCAAAGTTGGAGGACCTTTTAGGTAGGGAAAACCTTACGTTCTACTCAAACTCCACTGCTCACTGTTCTTACATGAAAGTCATTTCCCTTCAATCTGATCATGCCTGAATAAGACCTAGCAAAAATAACACATATTTTTAAATGTAAACATTTTATTGAAGTATACCTTGTTATGAGGTAATTCTCCATGAGTCTCTTACATTTTTGCATGCCTTGTGAGCAGAAAAGCACTGACAACCTTTGAACCCAGCCAGTTTTTTTCAAGGATGATTGTGTAGAGAACAGCCTTGGAAGGTATGTGACTTCCTCCTAAGTAGGGAACAGGTTTGTTTACCTGTTAGTTAACAAAGTCATTGTCTCCTGCCAGGCAAAGGTGTGACAGGCTTGCTTGCATCCCATTATGAAAGATTTGGGTCTTCCAAGCTTGGAGTTCCTCAACTGACACAACCCCATTCCGAGCCTCCCCTGGACGACTCTGAGGAGGGGGAAAGAGGGAAACCAGAGGGGGCATAAAGCTCATGCTGCTTTCCTTGCTATGTGAGTAATCAGCTTCTTTGTCTCTGACTCAGGAGTGTCACGTTTCCTAAAGGCATCCATAAAACTGTGGCAGGCTTGCCAGTAGGGTAGATCTCAGGCCCTTCACCATTCTTGACACACAATATGTTAAAAAGGTACACAGATTATAGGCGTACACAGATAGGTGAATTTTCACAAAGTAAACACACTCATAAAAGCAAAATCCAACAAACAGAATGTTGTAAGAAAACCAGAATTCCCTCATGTTCCCTCCCAGTCTCAGCCTCCCAACACAGGGTAACCAACCACTGTCCCGACTTCCAGCACCATTGGCTTTGTCTTTCCTGAACTCAATGTAGAAGGAATCATACAGTTCATTTTTATGGCTTATCTTACTCAGTATCATCTTTGTGGAATTTATTCATGCTTCTGCATATATTTTAGTTTTTTCATTCTCATTACTGAATATTTCATCAGGTGAATACATCACATGTCCTGAATTCCTTACCTTCTTTTAAACTCTCACAATCCTTTATTAGTACCATTTCTGTCCAATTGATCAGTTTTTATATTGCATTTTATTAAATAAAGTTATTAAATTATATGTATTGTTTCCTATAGTAGGCTACTCACTCTTTGAAGACTTAAGCCTCAAGAGAACCTGGGCATTATATTCATTCATTCATTCGTTTGTTTGTTTGTTCATTCATTCATTCAATTATCCTACACACATTGAGAGAGACACATATCTCTCTACACTTAGATGCCAGCATTATGTCATCCACATAAAGCATACGTAATGCGTATTTGATGAATGATTAGGCAGTTAATAAGCAGGAAGCAAAGGGAAAGAAGGCCAGAAGAAAAAAGCTCAGAAAACTTACCAAAGAAAGTGTCTTGGCTAATGTAGAGTTGATAGTATTTCATAAGAAATGAGACTAGTTCTTAACAAAGATTCAAGGACTTTTATGGCAAACTGCCTAATAAATTCTTCATGTGATTATCTTAGTTGTCATCTTTCAAACTTAACAAAAGAAAACTTATAATTTACACATTCTTAAGTTTGATCCTCCACAAATCTTTTTTGTCCCATTAAAATGTACCACAACCTAAACCAAAAAAAGCACCACAAATCTATTTCAGTTGTTCAAGCCAAATATATTGACATCACTTTCTCTTTCCCTTTCCCCCACACCCAGGCCATTAAGTCCTATAGACTACATCTCTGAAGCACATCCCAAATCTGTACTTGTGTCCATCTGCACTGCTGTCAGTCTAGTCCTGATGGTTTCCGTACGTCTAGTCTGCCCCTGTCACGTAGCAACCACAGTTATCTTTTGAAACATAAATCAGGTCATGTTACATACTTGCTTAAAACCCTCTGATAGTATCTGTTTGCTCAGAACAAAATCTAAACTTTTTACTCTGGTTTTTAAAGCACATTCTTAACTGTGATTTTATCTAATCCTCACCTACTAAGTTCCAGCCATCTGCCTTTTATTTGCTCATTTTGCCTATGGCCTTTGCACTTTCTCATGCCTTGTCCTGGATGCTCTGTAATTAGCAGTCAGCCTAAATGTCACTACCTCAAAGAAGCTTTCCCGAATTTACCAGTCTGAAGTCATCATCTAGTTACTTTCTGTCACATTGTCACCTTGCCATGTGTTAATGCTTTGCGTTAGCCTTCTCTTTATCTGATATTTTGTTTCTAATTTTTGTGTTTATTATCTTTCTCAATTGAAATGTAAGTTCCATAAAAGCAGGGATCTAGTCAGTCTTGCTCACCAAGAAAGAAGTGGGATGAGATTAGGTAAAGACATATGGGGACTACAGTTTAATTGACAACATGTTAAACTGACAGGTACATCAATATTAATTTTATTGCTCTTTCTACCTTACACATACATCATGTGTATTTTTGTGTTAACTATTTTGTAATTTGAAAAGTAGAAATAGCACCTGGCTGGTGTTGATCAGTGGATTGAGCATGGGCTGCGAACCAAAGTGTCGCAGGTTTGATTCCCAGTCAGGGCACATGCCTTGGTCGCAGGCCATGACCCCCAGCAACCGCACATTGATGTTTCTCTCTCTCTCTCTATCTCCCTCCCTTCCCTCTCTAAAAATAAATAAATAAAATCTTAAAAAAAGAAAAGTAGAAATAGCATAAAGTTATTATCTACTTATAACTAAAATGTCCATATTCTGTATTATAGTTTTGGTAACTATTTTGTCTGATTCATAACCTATCATCTGTAGTGCTGTGAGGTCTATTGTGTTTTCTCCTTCAATGTTGCTATGGCTTGAAAAGGTTTTTGCCCAAACTGACATGTGGAAATCTTAACCCCCAACATCTCAAAATGTGACCTTGTTTGGAAATAGAGTCATTAGAGATGTGACTAGCCAAGTGAAGGCGAGGTTTTACTTCAGTAGGGTGGGTCCCTAATGCAATAGGACTGATGTCCTTATAAGCAGATGGCCATGTGAAGACCGAGACACACGAGGACTGCAGTCATGCATCTGCAAACCAAGGAAAGCCTGGCGCTACCAGATGCTAAGAGAGAGGCGTATATCTGACTCCGTCCCATAGTCCGCAGAAGGAGTCAATCCTTCCAAACCCTTGATTTTGGACTTCTGGCCTCCAGAATTGTGAGACAATACATTTTTATTGCTTTTGAAGCCACCCAGTTTGTGGAACTTTGTCATGGCAGCCTTAGGAAAGTAATACATGTTTGAAGGGAATAGATCAAACATGCACATGGATGATTTAGGGTCTTTCTCTGACAGAAGAGTGAGACTGTACAGGACCCAGCAATGAAATCAAGTTCCTCCACTTTTACAGTTTCTCTTCCTTCTGCAGACTGCAATAATGCACGTAGTGATAACACAATGTGCCTGAGAGCCAATCCCAAGTTAAAGGTGCTTAAGAACATACTGAGGTAGATGAGAAAATTAAATAGCTCGTTTTCCCTGGGACCTTCATTGTTGTCGGTTGAATCAATCACTGAGCTGCATTTACAGCTATAATTCATAGCATGTCTGGTACCATTATGACCTCTCAGATCTTATTAGCTTAGTTTCAGTTGGTAGAATTCCATTTACATTGATCTCTAAAGGGCGGTGTGTGTGAGAGCATGCCTGGGTGGCATGGACCAAACGGGGCTGACTGGGGATAGACACAGATGAAGAGTTGAGAATGCTCCAGAGCCAGCCAGATGTAAAACCAAATTTCATTTAGGAATAATTGGATTTATGTTAACCCACAAATCTGAATTGTATCTGAGAAGTGCTCCTTTACATCCAATCAGTGTATGGGCAGGATTAAAGTAAAAACAATATTTAATCTCTCAAGATCACAGCTTGACCATGAAGAACAGTTTATGTTTTGTTTCCAGTACAGAAATCCTGTGAAATGCTAGTGTGTGGCCATGGTGCACCCCATACTCAGTTCATAATGGGTATACAGTAAGTATTAAATGATGTCCCTTAGACAGAGTCTCTGACAATGTGGGAAGACAGCCCACCCATTAACCTTCACTATTGTAAAGTTTTTATATCAACTTGCATAAGTCATCTTGACTTGGTCAAGAGATTTTGTTCAAGGTTTGGATTGGTGGTGCTGCATGTGATGCACTCAGATCTGAGTGGCTTCTGAATAACACAGGGCCAGATGGCTTCTCTATAGGAGGCCTATGGACTAGTGACTGAGGGCATCACAGTTGGAGGCAAATATACCTGAGGTTGAATCTTGGCTCTATTCCTTACTAGCCTTCAGGTAAATTATTTAACTTCAGATTCCTCCCCTGTAAAATGAGACTTAATGATAATATCTACTTCCTTTTTCTTTTTTCCATTTTTATTTTTTAAAATGTTTTAATCTTTATTGAATTTTTCCATTACCATTCAGTCCCCTTATAAACCCTTCCCCCCAGCAATCACTACACTGTTGTCCATGACCATGAATCCTTTTTCCTTTTTGCTCAATCCCTCTACCCTCTAAACTCCCCCCATCTGCCTACTTAGATGTCGTTCGGCTCTCTATCTGAGCCTGTCTCTATTTTGCTTTTTAGTTCAGTTTGTTCATTAGATTCCACATATGGGTGAGATGATATGGTATTTGTCTTTCTCTGACTGGCTTATTTCACTTAGCATAATGTTGTCCAGGTCCATCCATATTGTCACAAATGGTAAAGTTTTCTTCCTTTTTATGGTCAAGTAGTATTCCATTGTGTAAAGGTCCCATAGTTGTTTTATCCACTTGTTTATTAATGGGTGCTTGGGCTGTTTCTAGTTACAATTGCTTGGGCAGTTGTAACTAATGCTACAATGAACTCAGGGGTGCTTATGTTCTTACAAATTACTGTTTGGGTTCCTTCGGATATGTTTGCAGAAGTGGGATTGCTGAGTCACAAAGCAGATCCATTTTTAATTTGTTAAGATATCTCCATACTGCTTTCCACAGTGGCTGCACCAATATACATTCCCACCAACAGTGTAAAAGGGTTACCCTTTCTCCACATCCTCACCAGCATTTGTTTGTTGATTTCTCAATGATAGCCATTGTGACAGGTGTGAAATGATATCTCATTGTGGTTTTAATTTGCATTTCTCTGATGGTTAGTGATGTTGAGGGTCTTTTCATATGTCTATTGGCCATCTGTATGTCCTCTTTGCAGAAGTGTCTATTTATGTCCTTTGCCCATTTTTTAACTGGGTTGTTTTTTTATGGTGTTGAGTTTTGTAAGTTCTTTATAAATTTCGGATATTAACCCTTTATCTAATGTATCGGCAAATATGTTCTCTGATTCTGTTGGTTGTCTTTACTTTATTGATGATTTCCTTTGCTGTGTAAAAAACTTTTTGGTTTGATGTAGTTCAATTTGTTTATTTTTTGTTTTGTTTCCCTTGAGTGGGGAGATTTATCTGATAAAATATTCCTATGAACAATGCCCAATATTTTGCTGCCTGTGATTTCTTCTATGATTTTTATGGTTTGGGGTCTAACACTTTAAGTCTTTGATCCATTTTGAGTTTATTTTCATGTGTGGTGTAAGAAGGTGGTCTCATTTCATTTTTCTACATGTGTCTGTCCAATTTTCCCAACACCATTTATTGAATAAACTATCTTTAGTCCATTGTATGTACTTGTATACTTTGTCAAACATTAATTGATTATAAAGGTATTGGTTTATTTCTGTGCTGTCTGTTCTGTTCCATTGATCTATGTTTCTGTTTTTATGCCAATAACTTCATTAAAAAGTCCATACTAACCAAAGCAATCTATAGATTCAATGCAATTCCTATCAAGATTCCAATGACATATTTCACAGAACTAAAACAAATATTTCAAAAACTTGTATGCAACCTCACAAGACCCCACATAGCAAGAGCAATCACAAGAAGAAGGAAGTTGGAGGAATCACACTACCTAATGTCAAACTGTACTACAAGGCCATAGTAATGACAGTATCTACTTTTTAGAGGTCTGGTGCGGATTGAGCTGAGGCATGTAGAGAGGTGAAAGGTTTATCACTGCTGTGGGCTACTGCTACCCACCCCACTGCCCGCTGGAGCGGCTGACATGAGTTTCCAAGCTTGGTCAGCCCACTTGAGTCTCCATGGGTGCATCCAAAGGTGGTCACTTCCCCTGGCATCTGTTCTGGCCCAGTGGACAAGTTGAACATTAGGTCCTGGCAAGTCTCAGCTCGGCTGTGTCTCTGTGCCCTCTCTCCTCCCCTCTTCCCTACTGCTGGATCAGTGGTGGGTTGCTAGGAAAATGACCAGAAGACCAGAGGGACTTTCAGGTGAAGTAACAGCTGCAGTGGCCCTCTTCCTCTCTGTTTTCTCTCCTCCTGCTCTGATCTCCTGTACGTCGGTTTCACTTCACTTTCGGCCAGAAGCTCTGGTTTCACCTCCTTCTGTGGCCTGCTCTCCCATCATTTGCAGAAGCCCTGCACCATAACGCAAATGTCCAGGCTCTCAATCAGACAGAATATTATTAACAACTGGTTCTGGCCAACCATAAGGGACTGTGGCAGAGGTAGCCCTGGGGCAGAATCTAGAGGCCCCCTGCAGGGTCAAGAGCCAATCCTTCATTTACTGGATTCTGGGGAGACCCTGGAGGGGCCTCCCTGGGAAGGGACAGAGCAACCAAGGGCCGGGGCAGTGAGCCTGGCAATGGAGCAGTGAGGCGGCTCTATGAAATAGCTTTTGACATGTAAATACTTTAGCTATTAAGTTGTACCTGTGTATACCAGTTAAATATCAGCCTTGATCCCAGCCTTCTCCATTTTCAAACTGTTATCATTTTTATTTTTTAAACTTTTTAAAAGATTTAATTTTTAAATTTTTAAAATTTTAATTGTTGTTCAAGTACAGTTTTCTGTCTTTTACTCCCATCCCAGCCCACCCCCCAGCCCTCCCCACCTCCATCCCATTTCCACCCCCACCCCCCCGCCCCTAGTTTTTGTCTATGTGTCCTTTATACTTGTTCCTGTAAACCCTTCCCCTTTTTCCCTGAAATTCCCTCCCCATTCCCCTCTGGTCACTGTCAGCCTGTTCTCTATTTCAGTGTCTTTGGTTATATTTTGCTATCATTTAAAAAAAATATTTTAAATTAGCCCTGGCTGGCATAGCTCAGTGGATTGAGCGCGGGCTGTGAACCAAAGTGTCGTAGATTTGATTCTCAGTCAGGGTACATGCCTGGGTTGCAGGCCATGACTCCCAGCAACCACACATTGATGTTTCTCTCTCTCTCTCTACCTCCCTCCCTTCTCTCTCTAAAAATAAATAAATAAAATCTTCAAAAAATTATTTAAAAATTTTAAATTAAAAGACTATTTTATTGAGATACAAGTGACATATGACATCACATTCACCTCAGGTATATAACATAATGATTCAATATTTGTATATATTGCAGAATGATCACCACAATAAGTCTAGTTAATATCTATCACCATGCATAGTTACAACATTTAATTTTCTTGTAGTGAGAACTTTTAAAATCTACTTTCTTAGCAACTTTCAAAGATGCCATACAATATTATAAAGCTACCCTTTAATTTTTCTTCTTTCTCCTTTCCCCCCCTTCTCTTCTTGTCTCTTGTCTTGATCTGGCAAATGTCAAATAACACACACCCTGTACAAAGTATCCATTCCTTCCTGCAGAGAAGCCAGTGGAGCCTCAGCTCAGGAGATCCAAGGTGGGCCTATATTAGTTTGCCAGGGCAGCCATAACAAGGTGTCTTAGAACAATACAAATTTATTGTCTCACAGTGCTGGAAGCTAAAAGTTCCAGCTCAAAGTTTGGCAGGGCCGTGTACCCCTGAAATATGTGGGGGAAGGGTCTTTCCCTGTCTCTTCCAGCTTCTGGAAGCCCCAGACATCCTTCAGCTTGTGGCAGCATGACCTCTGCCTCCATGTTCACAGGGCGTTCTTCCTTTATCTCCTCACACATCTCCCCTCTATACCTGTATCTGTCCAGATTCCCCCATTATACAAGGACACCGAGAATATTCAGTGAGGGCGTACCCTAATGACCTCATCATAGCTGCCAAGACCTGATTTCCAAATAAGGTGACACTCCTCAGATTAGGGGTTAAACTTCAACATATCTTTTTTGAGGGGACACAGTTCAACCCATAAGAGGGAGCCTTCCCTGCCTTCCCCAGATAGTCCCTGGGTGAAAAATTCATGAGGCTCTCTTTCCTCGTGCCAACATCAAGGGCATTATTTAAAAACTAAGTGCCCTTGCTCTCTATTCAAGCACAAGCATGCTGGTCTAAAGACATTTAGTCCATTTCAGAGGACAGCGATGCTCACCAAGCTTCAATTCAAGAAGGTACTTCAGCCCTGCCTGGCATAGGTCAGTGGATTGAGCGAGGGCTGTGAACCAAAGTGTTGCAGGTTCAATTCACAGTCAGGGTACATGTTTGGGTTGCAGGCCATAACCCCCAGCAACCGCACATTGATGTTTCTTTCTCTCTTTCTCCCTCCGTTCCCTCTCTAAAAATAAATAAATAAAATCTTAAAAAAGGTACTTCAGAGATTTCTATGAATGACCTACTCACTTTATAGATAAGAAAACTGAGGGTCAGAGACAAGATTTACCTAAGACCTCAGTGCTAAGGTAAGCCCAGTGTAAGCTCAGTGCTCAGTGTAAGAGTCATAGCCAAGAATAGAGCCCATGTCTCTCACTTTTTTCCTTTTTTTTAATCCTCACCTGAGGATGTACTCATTTATTTTTATAGAGGGAGAAAGGTGAAGGAGGGAGAGAAAGAGAGAGAGAGAAACATTGATCGGTTGCTTCCTGTATGCACCTTGACTGGGGATCGAACCTGCCACCTAGCTATGTGCCCGGACTGGCAATTGTACCCACGACCTTTTGCTGTGTGGGACAACACTCTAGTCAGTTGAGCCACTTGGCCAGGGAGAACCTATGTCTCTTTATTCCCCTTTCACTATTCTACTCTTACAGGTAAAGGTGTTGGTTTAACAAACATGGCATATACTTTCTTTGGGGGCCTATTTTAATCCATTGTTTTACCTTACCTAGTCCGTGTAGGCAGAGCTGCTAAGGTAATCCCTAAGGAAACACTTCTCTGAGATACCAGTGTATCCAATGAGTCGGAGGGTAATAATGAGGATCAGTGGGTAAGGCATTCTAACAATCCCCAAATGTGTTTTTAACACTGTTATTGTTGTTTTAACATTGAATACACTTAACCAGGAAATCCAAACTTCTTTCTGAAGCATTCCAACTGTTGTGTTTATACCCAGTTGCCACACAACATTTGCTCCTACTGTTTTACTTGGCAGGGGCTGTAGGAAGGGTTTTTGGAGCCAAGTAGCCTCAGATAGGGACTCTTTCCAATCCCCAGGGACCTGGCATAGCCCCAGAATCAATAGTTACAGGGACAGATGCCAACACTCCTCTCATCTAGTGCTCTAGCTAACCTTGGACCAGCCCCCCATGTAGGCCCTGAACCTGGGTAGGAAGAACCAGCTGGAAAAATAGAGCCCTGCAAAGGTTATAGATAAATAAGTAAAAGCTGCATTTTTTTCCATCAGGGAAAAAAGGGGAATCCTGCAGAGGATACACTACATGTTCACTCCCCCAGCCCACTCTAAAAAAAAAATCTCGAATGCAGCCATGTTGCCAGTATCCTGAATTAAAGAAATAGACAAGCACTGTCAGTGTTTCTCTGTCATTACGTATTTTCCAGATTACAGAATACAGAATTCTGTCACCAGCACAGAGCCTTTCTGACTTTCATTACACGATTTGGAGACTGGGAAGTGAAAATATACATGATTTAAATGGCAGTGTATAAATCTGACATCTTTCTCCATAAGACATATCATTTATTTATTCAGCAAACTTTGGCCGAGCTGGGCCTCAGCCTTGCTTACAGATTGTCAAGGACGACATTGTTCACCAGCTACGGTCCACTGTGACACCCTGGCCACATAATAAAGACACACGGACAGTCTAATAGGGGTATATATGAATAATTCTGCCCTCGAGGGAGAAGTAGAAAATGAGGAATGTGTCAAGAAAGGTTTGGTCTGCTTGTTGCTTTATGGAGATGACCATAGCAACAGCGCAGTTAAGCAAGCAGCATGTACATTCTGTTTACCTCCTTGGACTCTGGCGTTTTGCATGAAAATTTAAAAATTCCTTCATCTGTGTCTTTCTGGGAATGTGGATGGATATGGGAAGGTCTCTGTGACCATTCTAACATACCCCGCCATGACGCAGGTTGAGCTCTGTGGGGTAAGCCTCACTTTTCTGCAGATGGACCTGGTGCAGCGTGGGCTGGAACATGTCTGATGACCTCTAACATCCTGACCAGGAAAAAGCTGCATTTGTTCACTTTTCTGGCCCGGCACCAGATTATCCCCTCCAACTGAGGAGGTGCCTGCAACTGTGGTTGCTCTAGAGGTGGGGTGGGGGGTAGTAGACAGGTGAGGAGGAGCAGAGGGGGCAGCAGGGAGGGGAGGCTGCAGGTGTGGAACTCATCTAGCTTTATTCGATATTGCTCTCCTGCATTCCAAATGGAAAATAGAACTGAATACTTATGATTAAAAAATGCAATACATGCTAAAAAAGTCTAAAGTAATTTACGCCTAGTATTAAAGTGTTTTGCATGAGAATATAGTATGATGGAGACAGCCCAAGAATTATGTCTTTCATTAAAAGGTTTGCAACTCAGTGTGCAGTGATATAACTATAGCAGTTTTTCTGTCTTGGTGATGATTTTTTTTTATTTTAAACACTGCCATGCAAACCAAGAAATCCAACTGCATCGGGAATGCTGGGCCTCTGGGTTTTAACTTATTGTCACCTCTTACTAATCACTTCCCCTCAGTGCTTTACCTGCCTGTGCCAAGGTGAAAGGTGAACAGTTATACCGCCATTGCCCCTCAACCCCACGTATCCTGAGCCCAGCTATAAAGTAAACTGTCATTTATTTCTTCATTATTCAAAGTTAGTGTTCTCTAGTTCAAAGCCCATTTGCAATTACGCATCAAGAATGATATACATTAAGGTTGGGATTAAAGGAAAATCAGTTACATGAAAGAAAGGTGTTTTTGCCACAAATCTTGTGTGTGCATGTCAAGAAGTATATTCACTGCCTAATTCCAACAGAAACCAGGACGACGCTCGGAGATATATACCTGCATCTGGCCAGTCTTTCAATAAGGGCACTTTCTGTTTGAAGTCTGACTGTGAAGTCAGAGGAAAAACATCTCTCCCTGGCTAGCACATGCCGTATCTTTTAAAAATAAATAAAAAAGAGAAGGTGCAAGTCTGATTTTAGGCTCTCACGTAGAGTAAAATCAGACGTTTATTCATCCTGCACATGCTTTGACAGGGAAAGAAACTGGGCTTACAAGTAAGGCTGAGAGGTTTAGGTGAGAAATAAGGAGAGATTGGATGACCTTTCAAAGTCCCTTCTAGAATTTTATTGATTGTTGCCTAATTATATTCATGATCTTGCTGGCCTGTGTGGAGCAACAATTTGCTGATTTGATACAAATCTTGATGATGCCCAATGTGAACCAAGGGACCCACAATGGGCCTAGCACTGAATGAGGTGCTTTTCATAAACTGCTCCATTTATTTCCCCAACCAGTGCCTGGATTCAGATAGTACCAGTTCTGCTATGTATTATCCTCCCAGCACGATTTATGGCATAAAGCAGACCATTTTAAAATTGGGTGACTGAGGTCTCAGATCTAAGGCAATATTGGGTTTGGAGTTTCTGTGATTACATTCTGTGCAATGTCTTAGAATACCATGAACTCATGCATGTGAAGCAAGAAACAATTGGAATGCCTGTATTGTTGCTGGACCAGTCTTGCAACAGAGAAAGAGAATATAACGTGTACATCAAACAGTGAATAGGGTTACCAAGATGCTGTGCTCTGGAGCAACAGGCTCCACAGGCTGAGTGCCCCGTGGTCTCCGTGATGCTCCCAATTCCACCCCAGGTCCCAGCAGGTCTGGTGTCGGGGGTGGGTTTGATAAATGTGAGTGGAACTGAACTTAGTCACTAACCTCTCTTCCAGGCCCCTCCTAGAGTGCCCCGAGTCCTCTCGCTTCCAAATGTTATGGGGGGGAGGTCAGAGGGGTGAGACCTCTCCATGTGTTTCTCGCATCCTCTCTGATCAAGGCTTGATAAGCAGGAGCGTTATCTGAGGCCTCCAAAGCAGATGCTCAGAACCCATTTCTGCTTTTAACTCGGAGTCAGAGTTTCTGCAGGACTTTGGGGTCTGGATAGGGGCTCTGTGATCTGTAGATGTGGAGCAAAAGCACTCTTCTGTAACCTGGGGATGCACAGAATATTTCAGTGAGTAAAACCTCGTGGAAAACACGCCTCTGCCTCACATTTCTGTACCCAGCCCAGCCATTCCATCACTTCCATCTGGCTCTGCTGGTGTGTAACAGAAACACAAAACTTGGCGAGGATCGCCCCCCAGACATGCTTTCATTGGTGCTGAGTCCCTGTCTCGTCAACAAAGGAGGATGTTTTATTGTGGTTGATGTCACTGGCTTCATGGGAAGGACTAACTTAGCAATGGTGCCTAATCCTGAATAAAGCTAATGGTTTGAGAATCAAGGAGAAAGCAAACATTTATTGAGTCCCTTAATTTGAGCCAGACGTTTCATCTAATAAAACTTTGTTTCCAGCTATCTATCTTACAGATGAGGAAGGGAGGCTCAGAAACATGGGCAATTAACTTGTGATGCTGTAACAATTTAGTGGTGTCAGTGACTGACTTGGGACTTGCGCTCAGATCCCCTTGAGGAGCGAGCCCAGCCTTTCCTGCTAAGCTCTACTGTCGCTATTAGAGGCACGGAGGTACTGCATCCTAACTCTGCCTCCATGTTCTGATACGCTGTGAGTTGCTCGGCCTGTCCCTCTGTTGTAAGGAGGACACATGAAGTGCTGCCCACAGTCAGTGCCCACCTCTGTGCAGGTGAACACCTGGGTGTTGGGTGTGCTCGAGGGTTTTCGGGAAGGACTGGGACAGGTACTGTGGGCCAACTCAGGAGCCCAGGAGAGCCATCAGTGCTTCTGACCAGCGTAACAGCAGGTGAAGCCTCTGAGGCCCTATCAGGGGTGTCCACCTTTTGGCGTCTCTGGGCCACACTGGAAGAAGAAGAGTTGTCTTGGGCCACATAGTAAATATACAAACACTAACAAAAAACTGATGGGCAGGGGAAAGAAAGGTTTTAAGCAAATTTACAATTTTGTGTTGGGCCACATTCATAGCCATCCTGGCCCGCATGTGGCCTCTAGCCTGCGGGTTGGACACCTCTGAGGCCTAGATGAATGTGACTTTGTCAACTTGGATGAGGGAGCACTGGGTGCTGACGGGCATTTCTCAGAGGCAGCAGCAGCACCGGTGTGCAACCACTACACAAATAAGTGACTCCCAGTTTCGTCAGTGGATACTTCCTTAAACACCTAAAAAGTATACAGATTTGTAAGTCCAAAGCACAAGGCTGACCATGAGGTTAAGGTTATCCACTGGACACAGCGCTATCTTTAAATGAAGGTGTGTCTCACATTTGTTCGTAAATGAACTCACACATGTTTGTAAACAGTTTACTCTCTTGTCTGTGGAGCGAAGTCAATGTGTAAAATGAACAGAATCAGCATGTTTTTCTATTCTGTTGGCATATGCTTTAATCAGCTTGAATGAGGAGGTGAGTGCCTATGTCTCCGGTTGATTAAAAATACTGTATAGCCAATACGTATATGTAACTGAATCACTTAGCACTGGATTGGCAGAAGAGCACGTGGTTATCATTTTGTTATTTCCCGTGGAGAACCCACAGACAGGGCAGCAAGCTTGAGTTTGTTTTCAGACACGAAGAAGCCGTGGCACGGGGAGGCCAGCGTTCTGCTCCAGAGCACACGCGGGTGAAGAATGCTAACACACGCCCCGGGCTTCCGGCCAGGGCCGCCTTGCTACAATAACCAATGTGCTGCCTGGAGGCAGAGACGTAAAAATCACACTGTAGCCATTCAAAACATTTTCTAAGAAATCATGCCTATTCCCAGATGAATTCTTGAAACTGAAGTTTGGGGGAAAACAGAAAATCTAACATCTCTGTGGTAGATAAATTTCTTAATCTGCACTCATTTAACAGATCTTGATAAAGAATTTTTGCCTGTGGAAATATTTCAATTTGGTGGGTATAGATATTTTTCTTTTCTTTCAATGTGAACATTTAGGAACATTTTTCTACATGGCACCTTACTTGCTTTCTGCCCACAGCCATCCTGTGGGAAATGGAATTGCAGTTCCGGAGGAAAAGCAGCTTGGCTACTGCCCTAGGGGCAGTAGTGGTGGAGCCGGCACCGGGAGACGAGTCTCTGCCCTGTAGCACATGCCCTTCCCCAGACCCCGCCCAAAACCAACTCCGTTAGGCTTTCTAGAGGGGTCCCCTACTCACATGGCTTGGAAGGGACATGGAGAACATGAAAAGGACCCATGCTAGACTCCCACAGAACTTCTCACAGGCCAAGGCTGACCCACAATGAAATGGTGCAGGTGCAGTGGTCGGTTTCACTGGCGGTGTGGCCTTCCCCACCTCCAGGGCTATTTGGACACCATCACTATTACCAGCAGCCCTGGAATCTCATTTCTGACCTGTGGACTTTTTTGATCTAGATTTTTTCTAACTCTCTCCATCCTCAAAATCCTACCCTTTCAAAAATATTGATAGCAACCAATAGATGAATAAGTAATGAATCTGATCATCCAAGACTGTTTTCGGCAGTGACCTTGTGGAGATATTCATATCCGCAGGCATGATTGCTACAGTGGAAATTTCAGATACAGCTGCAGGCTAGTGGGGAAACCTTAGAGGAGGGCTGAGGATCCGACAGAACCCCAACAACCACTCTGTCTGCCTAGATTGGGTGTGGCTGGCCCTGGACCAGCTACACATGTGTATTGTCATGTCCTTGTTTCAGACTCATCAAATGTTAGGTTAGGGAGTATTTTGGAGGATACATTTTTGTTATGAGTTGTGGAAACTGATTTAAACTAGCCTAAAGAAAAAGTCTACCTCAGAAATATGGAGGTGAGAACTCAAGGAGAACTGAGGAAAAGTTGAACAATCAGGTGTCAGGAGGAGGCAGAATAGGGGCTGCTCTGGAGATGCAGGTGTAGGATTTAAAATTTGTTCTATTGCTATTGTAACCAAACAAAAATGTGGGTTTGGCTGCCTGTTGCCACAATTGCCAAACTCCTGAGACAGATGCTGGTGGAAAAGGAGGGAAATGTTATTCAGCTGCTGCGTGATCTGGGAGAATGGTGGACTCTTGCCTCAAAGCCCATCTCCTCAGCAAGACAGAAGCCAGTGTCTAGAGTCCCTGCTGCAGTTTAAAGTGCACTCCTTTGGAGCCCTTGGGCAGCTGCTAGGGAGCCACAGTCCCCATTCAGGTAGCTTAACTTGTTCCCAGCTGCTCATTCCTGGAGCCTGCATGTGGAGCCTGCATGGTCATGGACCATGTGGCTGCAAGAGCTGCAAGACTGTGTGAACATACCAGCCAGTGTGTCACTGGGCAGGCAAGAGAACATTTCTATGTTTTCCTGGGATTATATTAGCTGGGTGAGGGACAGACCAGGTGCTTTCTCATGCTTTGGGTGGGTCCACCTCCCAACCAATCCCTTCTTTCCCCAGGCTAGACTGACAGGCCTCTCTGGATCAGCACCTTCCTCTGTGCCATTTTGACTTCTATGGTGCATATGCCTGCCTTCTGCTTGTCCTATCCTCAATCCGGTACCAGAAGAAGGGGGGGGAGTTTCCTTATTCTATATCCAATTATCCTGCTAGCCTTTCACAGAGCTCAGTGTAAGAAACTCCATTTGCCACCATCTTGGCCAATAGGTGGAGACCCCCTGGTGCTCAGGACAGACTACCTACTGGTAACACTATTGATGTGACTTGGTTCCCAATACTCAGACTGGCTCTCAGTCCAAAGTTTTGAAAAAAAAGAGCCAGACTGATCCAGTCTGAGCCAGGTGATCAGTTTAATCCAATTAACTCTAGACTGTGGGGCATGGTCCGAGGCCCAAACAGAGTATATGGAGGAGAAGAGAGTTCTCAAAGAGAGATGTCTACTAGGAGGTTATAGTATCATACTGACCACCCTTGAGTCAGTTCTCTTCAGTTTACAGTAGAGGCAGGAGTCCAGAAAAATGAAGTCACTGTCTCAAGGCCAAATAGCTGGGAATGAAAGAGCTACTCTAAATTACCAGTCCCTCCTGACTCTGGGGACAAGGCTGTTTGATCTGTCCTTCTGCCTTTGTTTCTGCAAATTCATAGCCTCGGTCCATCTTCCCTCCCACCCACCCTCCTCACTGCCCACACAGCAGTCTTCCAAAAGCCCCAAACTAGTCACCACACTGCTCTGCTATGTGGCCATCTATCGAGTCTAGTCCAAACTCCTTAGCAAAAGGAGTAAGCAAAACCCTGTTAATCCCATCAACTAGGTGGCTTAAGCAACAGAAATTCATTTTCTCACAGTTCTGGTGGAGGAGAAGTCCAAGATCAAGGTGACAGCAATCCTGAGGCCTCTTCTCTTGGCTAGTAGATTTCAGGCCTCCCACTGTGTGGTCACATGACCTCTTCTTTATGTGCCCAGGCAGAGAGAGAACTCTGGGGTGTCTTCCTTTCCTTATAAGGACATCAGCCCTGTTGGATAAGGACCCCACCTTTATGACCTCATTTAACCTTAATTGCCTACATAAAGGCCCTGTCTTCATACACAATTGCACTGAGGGTAGGGGCTTCAACATAGGGATTTTGGAGAAACACATTTCATTCCCTAACATGGAGATTTTCTCATTTTTCAACATGATCTTTCTCTTCCCACTCCCCTTATGTTCAAGCACTGGACCTACCTCGCCCCGAACTCACAGCCACACTCTTTTTGTTTCTTTCCCCCTGGAATGTACTCTGCTCCTTGTTCTCTGCTTGTGCTCCCAGCTCAAGGGCCATCACAGCATGGAGCCTTATAGACAGGAATCCTCTGTTAGATGCTCTCCATGTGCTCCTTAAGCATTGTTATGCACATGTGTGCCCTGTGTATGCGTCATGTGTAAATATCGTTGCTTTTGCCACATTGTATTTAAATTAGTTTGTTTATGCATTGCTGTTGCAAAATAGAATGTGAATTTGTAGAGGGCAGGAACTATCATTGGATTTTAACCTTTTCTCCTTATTACCCACCCAGCATTTGGCATATAATAGGTCTTCAATAAGCATTGGTTGAATAAACAAGTAGAATGATTACAGAAAAGAAAAACTAGTCACCATATTCTTTGCCTCTATTTCATTACCATCTATTTCAGGAAAATATTTTATGAAACATGAAAGTAAATGCATACTAGACATTGAAGGGGAAAGCAAAGAGTAGAAATTAGAACATTTTTTAAAATGAAAAGGGAAGCAGAACTTTGCTAATTTACTAATGACAATGGGGAGACCCACTTCAGATTATGAGATTTTGCATAGTGGATCCCTGGTGCATAAACAAGGGATGAATTTATCATACTCTTTCACATTGCTTTCTAATAGTGCTACCAGGCTTTTGAGAAGCTGCAGTGGGAGACCCATGAAACAACCAGATAGGCAGATGAGAAATAAACATGATAAAATACAGGAGTACCACACCACCATAAGACTCACTTTTTCATTCATTTTGACAAGAGTAATGTAGTTTTAATTACTAATGATAATATATATTACCTACTAGTAAATGGCTTGTGGTGTATTTTTGTAAACTTTTCATCTTAGAATACCACAATACACCCAAATTTGTTCATTAAGACTTTGTTACAAACCAAGAGGTTATTGGCTGTCAGGGGAAGATGAGAGAATCTATGAATCAGCAAAGACTCATTAATAACCTCCTACTGTAGCAATTGTGTATCTTGAAAATTGGAAAGCAAGATGCAGTGGTCTTTTAAAATATTTTTATTTAATTGAAATATTATAATGTCAAAATTAATAAATTGAACAAATGCCATACTCAAATCTGTTTTAAAATGATTGAAAAATTGATTAAGACTGAGTCTCATTTTCAAGGTCAAAGAAGTAGTGTATAGAATGTGTTTGCCAGACAAGCTACCAGAGACAAACAATTATTTTATTTTGTTTATGCTTATAATTTGTAGCACTCAATACTCCTATTGATGTGTGTTTGTCCTCAACAAATCATTCACAATTATCAATAGGAATTCAAAGAATGCAGCTAGGGTGTGAAATTATACAAATCATTCCACTGCAAAGAAAAAGCCTGGAGGTGAACAGTATCATTAAATTTTTCAAAAGAAAATTATGTGTTTGTAAGTGTATATCATTTGATGAAATGATTGTCATAGAAAATTAAATCTCACCTTGAAAGAAATGAGTTAGAATGAGAAAAATCACCATAAATTCTCTCTAAGGGAATTGTACTTCTTCACAAAGGAATTTTTCTCTAAGCCTCTACTCATAATATATGATACATGTCAACTACACATATGTTCACATATGGTTTGGTGTAAATACACATTTTCACTCAGGCTGTATTCTTTGGGGCTAAATCAGACTCATGTCAAGGGGGAAGAAAGAACTTTTGCATCTTCTAATTCTGCTTCTCAAATTGTGGTCTGTAAACTGCCTATATTAGAATTCCCTCAGATACTTATTGAAAACACAAATTCCCAGGTTCTAACCATGACCTGCTGAATCAAAATCTCAGGGGCAGATCTTATAATGAGGCAAGTTAAGGAAACACTTATCTAGATAATTTAGCCAAAACTTACTTCCAAACCATCCAATTGATTTCAATGCATCAGCAAAGGGACACAGAGGGAAGGTTTACAAATCCATTGATGGTGAAAAGGCTTTTATGACTTGGAAAAAGCTTCAGTAATAAAATTCTTTTCAAAGAGATGCAGTTTTAATATTTCTCAGTGCTGTGTATATTATAAATGAAGGCACACAGGAGTCTTCACTCCCCTGGCATTGCCCTCAGTTGCGGGCAGTCACCTCACCCAAGGACAAACCTCTGTGAGACATCCTGCATGCAAGACTGGTCCATGGACATAAGGAGGGGCTTCCAAAGGCTTGGTACTCTTTCTTCAACTTGAAATAACTTTAAAGGGTAATTTTAGGCTAGAGCCTCCCCGTGGGAAATACTGAGGCCTTTGACATGACTGCGTTGATGTTCAGCTCCTCCCTCTACCCAACCCTGTGGCTCCTTCACATGTGTGGATCTAAGGGCGCCCCCCAATACACTTCCTGCATGCAAATCACCGTCAATGAGCCTGTTTCCAGGACAACCCATTTAAGACACCTGGTCCCTCCCAGTGAGTTAGGACCATTCACAGCCCATCCCATAGGAGGAAGGGCACCATAGCCACCACTTTGCAATGGTCCGAGGCAAAGGACATTAGCACTACTTTGCTGTTTCTGCTCCTTTCTCTGAGGCCCACTCATGAAAATCCCATGCTTCTTCCAGCTCAGCTTCCAGGAGCCCCTGTTGGGAACATTCTACTCACACCCCTTTTCTGCCAACATTATGTGCTAATCTCTCTGTGAATGGTGAGAAATTTTACATTATGACCCTTAACTTCCTTCTGAAGTAAGAACTTTTCCTTTTCCCCCCAACTAGGTCTTCAGAGAATCCAAAGTATCAAAAAGTTTTCTTGTACTTTTTTCCCATTCACCATATTCACATCCCTGTTAAAGGCTGGCTCATTTTGAAGAAAAGGATCTGCTTTTGATGTCATGTCCAGACTAAAATTAATTCTTACTCCTGCTGAGATGGATGTCCTCCTGAAAACCTGGCCATGTGGTCCGCTTGGGCATCAGACCTGTCCTGGACCATGTAGCAGGACTTCACTGCCCCTCCTCTGCGATCCCAGGAGCAGACAGCAGTCCAAGCGCTTCGTGCACCAAGTTGTGGCATTCACAGCTGTCCACAGTCAGGCCCTGACCCACATCTCTGCCTTCACTCTAATCCACACACACCTTAACCAACAACACTCAGTTGCTCGTCACTCCCTACTCCCAGCCACGGTTTTGGGTTGTGAGCCTTTGTCCAAATCTTTCACTGTGGTGAACCATCATTCTCCTCATTCTGTACAAACTTCATTCACCCACACTGAAAAGGCCAACCCAAGTGCCACTTCCTCCATGCAGCCTCTTGGGTTCCCACATGAGAAGTAACATGTGCCCACTCTGAGCCTCTGCTGCCTCTCTCACAGCATCAACACACTCTGTTTTCAGGTTGACTGTACATGATTTTTTTTCTCCTGCTAAAATAGAAGTTTCCTGAGGCCTGGAGTCGTGTTCTGACAATGTTGTAGCCCCCGTATGGCCTAGTACAAGTGCCTTCACACAGTTCAGAGATCATCCAAAATATTTAGTATATCACTGTCACAGTTACAGAGAAATACTAGTATGAGGGGGCACACCCCCAAAACTGAATTATCTTCCGGAGGGCAGGCCCCTTGTGGTACAGGCTTCCCCTGCTAGGCGAGTGTTCTAGGAACCCATCTGCATCAGTGTACCAGCTGGCGTTGTTGTGAGAGCCTGCGTTTGGCTTCAGCAAATTTTTTTGAAGGCTCTTTCAACCCATTTGTGCATTCCGTGATGGGTGATTTACAAGCACACCTGCCCACACTGAGCTGCGTGTTTAACAGCTTTTTGCCAAAAACAGCATGCCCCACATGCCCCACCTCCCTACTCACTGGATCTCTCCCTGAGCAACTTTTTTTGTTTCCCCAGATGAGAGAATTCTGCCAAAGGAAATGTTTTGCTGATATGGAAGAGGTGAAACAAAAAATGGCAGAAGCCCTAAAAAACATCAAAATTGACAAGTTCAAAAACTGTTTTGAGCAGTGGAAACATGTCCCTGATAGGTGTATTGTATCAATGGAGAGTCCTTTGAAGGTGACTAAAGTTTAAACATGTAAGAATAAATATACAATTTTTTAATAAATAAATTCTGGGATTTTTTGGGTCCCCCCTCGTATATTGTTACTTCTGAGACATTTTAATAAACATAGTCCTGTTCTTCCCCAAAAGAATTATGAACATTAAAAATCAATACAAACTATATTCTTAAGAACCTGTGCCCAGGACAAACCTATGTACTGTGTTGCCTCCTAGAACAGTCCCCATTTACTCCTGCGGTTTTGGTGTAATTATCTATACTGTTCCCTTTCGCTCTCAAAAGTGCCCAGATTGTCTGATAAATTTTATGGGCACCCTACTTACACAACTCGAACCATCAGTTAACAATGTGCTCTGCTTACCTGCTTGTAGGAAACTCATACAATAAGAATGTCAGAACGAGAGTGTACCTTGTGCCTTTCACCTGCTCCCACACACCCCCTTCCTGAGTGTTTTATTAAGGGCCAGCGCACAGAGTCATTCCACACCAGGGCTTTCAGGAACCATCTCCAGCATGTGGACACTGGCACAAACCACGCCAGGTCCTCTGTTTAAGGTTCAGCGACTGTTCTTCTCCTTTGTGCCACCAACAGAATGTGGAGGCCATTTGAGGGTCCCCGGTTTCTCTCATTCAGTTTAACCAAAGCTAAATGATTTCCACTTGAGGGCAGATACATCCCCTCCAAGGCCATTCGGCAAAATGACTCAGACTGGCACAGAAGGATCAGGGGTGGGCTGTGATTGCCTTCAAACAGCACTGCCCACAGAAAATGCCCCGGCCTCACTGAGATGGTGCCGAGGGGGGCCTTAACGTGTCGTTCCGTATACGTTTTCAGTTCATCATCAAGTAAGTAGATAACAACTCGTACAGCTAACCCTCACAATAGCCCTATTGGTTGCTCTTGCAATTACTATTCTACAGATTTTTTTACTTGTAGTTAACATTAAGATAGCTCCCAAGTTTTAGTGTTTACCATGCTATGCAGTGCCTGATATTATGGATATTAGCCTGTTTAATCCTCACCATACCAGCTGAATGCAGGCCTCTTTGTTAGTCATTACCTTGTCTCCTTGAATACCAGCTTTGTGAGGGCAGGCTCTTGCCTTCTCCACAACTGTATCTCCTGTAAACACACTGAGAACTGTGTTTGGCACAGGGTAGGTCCTCAGTGAGTACTTTTTTGAATGAATGAATAAATCAATGAATGAGTGAATGACTGAATGAATGAGTCAACAAGCCTTTGAGAAAGGTGTCCTTATCTGTGTTTTGCAGATGACAAAACCAAGGCTTGAAAAGGTTAAGGAAATTGCCAAGATCCTGTAGGTCAAAAAACTGAGGACTGAGAGGCTACGAAGTCATAAACATGGCAATGCACCCATACCCCTCATTTTCCTGACGAGAACATTACGGCTCAGGCAGTTAAGTGACCTGCTCGAGACATGCTAAGCATTGAGTTAGTGGAACTCAGACCCAGGAACTCTGACTCTGACCGACACTAGTCTCTCCTTGTCATGCTGATGGGCAGCAGGGCCAACCCCCTGTGTTCACTGTAGACCCATGCACACAGTGTCCTCTTTGGGGGAGGAGGTGGGTGGTTCTCTCAAGTAAAATTCAAATCCTTCTGGCAGGAGGAAGATGAATCATAATCTCCTGACTTACCCTGGGCATTAGTGTTCAGCCAAATGAGAATGAAATAGGGACCACAGTTTATTACTCAGGCTAGGGTAGTGCTCACTGCTCCGACAAACCACAAAATTTCAATGATTTAACACAACAGCTGCTTATTTCTTGATCACATAACATACACCATAGGCATCAGGTGAGAGGACAGCTTTGTTCCATGTGGGACTTCAGAGACCCAGACACTTTCCCCATTGTGGCTCTCACATCTTAAGGGCTCAAGTCCTCTGTTTTCAGTAGCAGGTGAGGAAAGAGAAAGCATGAAGAAAGCTTCATAAACACTTTGGCTGACACACCTCACTGCTCCCTAACCATTGATGAGAACCATTCCTGACGCGAGTGGGGTTGGGAAATGGAGACCCAGGGCAGCCCATCTCCCAGGGCGCTGTGGAAGGGGGAGCACAGGTTCTTGGTGCTCAGCTAACATCACAGCCACTATGAAAAAAGAAGGGCCCCAGGAAGAGATGGGAGGTAGGCATCTGGGCTACCACTTACAGAAGGATGGAAATCAAAAAGAAGCTGTGGGGAGAGGGCAGCTAAACCCTCTGCCAGACTTAGAGGGTTCTGCAGGCCTTCCCTCTTTAGTAGTGATGTAGGTGGAGCAAACATGTCCTGTTGCCAGTTCGATACACACTTGGAGAACAGCTTGGACCCCGACACTCAAAAGTACTACCCAACAGGTTTCAATTCCCATTCACTCCCGCCCTCGCCTTTTCCTTTTGAGTTGTAAATTTTGAATCATGCAGAATTGGACAAGATCATAAAAGCCACAAGATGTATCGAGTACCATAGCCTTTAGTTATTTTAGTTCGTTAAACAGAAAAATAAGAGTACTTTTTTTTCCTTATAGGAAAACAGGACCAGGTAATGTCACATAATACTTCAAAGTAAAATTTATCTTTATCAGCCAAGTAGTGAACAAGGAAACACTAAATGTTCTTTTTAAGAAATGATTTGCAATGAATTTTAATCCATTCTGATGGTTCAATAAAAAGAGAAATACAGACTTCCATAGGTCTCTTAATACAGATTGCTATAGTAATTTATAAACAACAAATAATAATAACGTAATGATTCTATCATGCTGCCAGTGCGCTCGACAGCAAATAGTATATTTAAAAGAATGAATTTGCCACCACAGTGTATGCCAGTGACTAGGCTCTAGCATCTCCTTCAAATTAAAAAGATTCATAGGATCATATTCATGCATTTTAGAAAGATATCTACTCTGGTGGAGATAAAAATATTAGAAGTACAATTATTCACAGTCCTTGTCCCCCTCCTGCCTCCCAAGGGGGATCCTTTTGTGCCACCAGAAATGGGTAGGGTGGCACAGTGGGTAGTGACAGACCTGGAGAAACGGGGAGGCTTACTGGCTCTCCACATGCATGAACATGAATCTGCCGGGGAAAACAAAAATGTTGAGAGTGGGGAAGAAGTGAGAGGACCTTGGCCAGAAAGGGAAGAACTGAGAACTTTTTGCAAGCTAACTGGGCAGCTACTATGAGGAGGGGGCTGTGGGGAAGAGAGTTCGTTCAGTAAAGAGATGAGGTCAGAATTCTCAGTTCTTGCTATGCACAATGAACCATCATAAACACCTTGCTAGAGGGAACCTCTCCTGAACTCCCTCCACAGCTGGCCTCCACTGTGGAGCACAGTGCCTAGCAGACTGAGGTAGCAACAGCTAATGCCCATGTAAACACAGTTCCTGTGTGCCAACTATCAGGCTAAGCTTATAATCGACATTTGCTCTTAATCTTTAAAACTTTAGGAGGTAACACTATTATTAACCTTCTTTTACAGATGAGAAAGCTGAGGCACAGAAAGGCCATGAAACTTTCCAAGGATACACCAGACAATAAGCAGTAGAGCTGGGTTCTGGCTCAGGCGGTCTGGCTCCAGGGTTATTGGTTTGGATCATAAGCCTCCAGCACCGCTCAGGCTGTAGAAGAGTCAGTCTAGTGAACACATAAGCCTTATGTCATAAGGGCAATTTGAGACCTGCTCTGAAGTCCAAGTCAGCATCGCACCCCGTCACACACAGTACTGTTTAGGTGAACACCCCTTTAAGGGAATAACATGGAATTGTAGATGCTGAAATGCCAAGCTGTTCATGTACTCACAATATTAAAAATTTATTATTTGTTAGCCCTTAGGAAATAAGACTAAGAAAACAGAAGTACAAGGAACTATTCTTTTTCCAAATTTCATTTGCCTCTTGACTCTTTGCTATGATTATGTACATTGCTAATAACCAAGTAATATTGCAAAGGATCTCTGAAGCATCGAGACAGTCTCTTCACTATAAGGGCTCCATTTTGACTGGGATTGAAACTAATTCACAGGGAACCAGAGACTTTTATTTGTCCAGTTCTTGGTCTCTTCAGGTCTTCTTTTTTAAGGGTACCCATCGCCAGGTAAGAACTTTGCTCTGTTCCAGGTGGAGCGCATGTCTACAAAATGTCTTAGGTCTGTAGTTTCTCACATGATGGACCATCAACAAGAACAAAACCACAGTTTACTCACTAGCTAAACTTCCAAATGTTCACTACAGTCAGGATGTGTCTTTCACGGATTTAGATACAGGTAAGGACTCTACTCTTGCTCTCTCCCAAAAGGAAGGACAGAATTCTACCTTTCACAGTTTGAGAGACAGTGATGCTTTGTTCTGTAGAACTAGGTTGGGAAAATTAGGGTTCATCAAGGAGTATATCTATTAGGTTATCTTCTCTGGGTTGACCAAACCAGACTGGCAGTGTTGTGGACCATGTCATACTGGGCGTGACTTGACCAGTGGCGATGTGGGCTGCAGGACTGATCTTTAGTCGTGAGAGCAAAGAGGACTATGAGCCCAACCGCAGCAAACTAAGGAAGAGAGCTGCGGCTTGGTCAGTCTGCTCGGGAGCCAGGACTGCCGCTTCCATCTTATGATAAATTGCATTGATCATGTAGGTTACAGAACCCCTATCAGTATCAAAGAAAAGACATTATGTTTTGACATTGTCAATTTCTGAAAGTGTCACACAGCGCTCTGGGGAATGGCTCATTTAATTTCAGTTTATAAATTAAACAAAGCAGAAAACCAAGATGATATATCCAACATGTTCCAAATATTTAAACTTGAAATATATCAACTTCATAGAATTGGGGCCAAAATTTATGCTACCAAAACTTCACCAAGGAGTTTCTTTGGCCTCTTTTTTGGGGAGACATAATGGTAGGAGTAGAATTACAACAGGTAATATTTCATTATATTAGCTTATTTTGTCCTACTGGGGTTTTAATTTTATTTTCAACCTTTCGTTTTGCAATTCATGTCATCTTTCTAAAAATTTAGAAATAAATTTAACTTTCGAGATGGACAAGTTCTTCTAGGCATTGGACGATGAGACAGGAGGACCCCTTAGACACAGGGTTCTGGGCGTCTTTGGCTATTTTCAAGAAGAGTGTCACCCCTCTGAGTGTCCTGGTCTCACCTCTGAGCTCGCCTCGCAGCAGCCTGGTGGAGCTTCATTTGTCTTAGGAGGGGACATGGCGGAGCGGAGCCTGCCTGATTCTGGACCTGTGATTCCAAGGTGGAGAGAGTCCAAGATTTTCGTTCAGTCCATTAAGCAATCCCTTTTAGCTAAAGGGGTCCATCTATCAATCTTGCTTTTCAGCCAGTAACCTGCTTATTTAGAGGTTTAATTACATTTTCAGGTCACCCAAGCGCTTCTCCTAGATATTTAATAAAATGAGTCCTTATTTTATTTATCACATGGTTTCTTTTACTTGAGCTACCTAGGACGGGAATGGAGTGAAGAGGGGCAATTACTTACAAAAAGATAAACGCGTGAGATTTTCACCTTCCAAGTGTCCAGAGTTAACAGAGGAATTATTTGGGTCTCGGGGCACAATGACGGTAGCAGATTGATCTAAAACTGCATGTAGCAGCCACCATTACCGAAACAGAAAGTCAAATATTGATTTCCCAGTGCTTTTATGACCCATTTAACAACAGGCGTTTTGGATTGGTTATTTCTTAGGGCTGGAGAAAATTTTCCAGCCAGCCGCCTTTTGAGCTTCCTCTTAATTATCTTCCCTGAGAGATAGGTGAAAATTGATGTTCTGCTCTGGCTGTGTGCACTCACACACACACACTCACACACACACTCACACACACACACACACATCCCATAAGGGAGGCCGACACAGCATGTGGCCCCTGACACTATCTAAGTTAGCTTGAATGGGGGCATTTGGGTATTTTCCACAAAACCCACCAAACTGGGTGAGGGGGAGGTCCCACTGGGTATGCCTGCTAACAAATTCTCACTAATTGACACCAAGCCGGTTAATTTCTATGTAATAAGTGCTGAGTGATTCGAGGTTCGGCCAGACCAGCCGAGGGTGGGTCTGTACAAAGACGTCTACCTGCTTGGCTCTAAGAATGGAACATTTAATGTTTTGCCAATTTTAAAAAAAAAATGCTGGGAGTAGAAACAGTGTTTTTAATCTTTTGCTCTTTGGGCTACTAATTATGTAGCAAAAGGGAATAAAGGGGGCTTTACAAATCATTATTTCCATTAGGAAGGTGTTAGAATCAATTCCGCCGAGGGCTCCCCTCCGATTCGGGCAGCTGCAGCTCCCAGGGGAGGCGGCCACGGTGGTGCTGGTTGAAGCGGGGCTTCTGTTCTGTTTCCCCAGCACTTGGAAGAAAAACAAAACAGGCCTAATGAAAAACACACACGGGAAATGCTTTATTATTTCATCATCCTCACCTACTGCGCTCTGGCACGGCTCTGTGATTAAGAAGGGCTTCTCCTCTTGCCGGCGCGCTCCCTCTCTGAGGGTTGGCCGTGGAGTGGTATGAGGCCGATACTGTGTCATTTCCTGCCGGATCATTTCGGAGGAATTTGCTCTTATTTCCTCCCAGCCACTCCTCCACCCCCGACTCCACTCCTCCCTCACCAGCTCAGCGTTGCCCACACGCTCCATGGCAAAGTTGTGTTTACTCCAAAATGCTGTGTTTGGGGGCCAGGGGAGCTCTGGAAACTTTGGGCACCAAACCCAATCAACCTGTGACCTCTGGAGGCTGAGGAGTGGGTCAGAGCCACTGAGTGGACCCTAACTTCCCAAGATGGCCAAGGAGGGCCCCTTCACTGGGAAACCAGTGGGTTTGGGGGGCAGGTGCTGCAGTGAGTCAGAATATTCACTCAGACTGCCATCTTCCCATATGCGTTTTCTTGCCTTTTCACCAGAGAGGCAGAAAGCAGACATTCCCCAAATCTCATTGGACCATTAGCAAGTGAATAACTTCTTTCATAAAAAATGTCTCCATTTCTTTATTCCAGTGAAACCTGGATATAATAGACAATGCATTTATTCACATGGTACTCAGCCACCTCCAGCACCAAACAACCCAAGTATGGCCAAGCAGGTACAGCCACCAGGAAATTGCTCTGGGTCCGGCCCCCGCGGGGCCGCTGCTGCCTGTCTGTGGTGACGCATCCGCAAGGGCTCTTTTCTGTTGTTTCAGGTCAGCAACTTGGAAACCGCATCATGCCCTCTCCATAAAAACTACTTAATAAATATTTGGTAGATTTACAATAAATATTTGATGAATCGAGTTGGGACTATATACCAGAGAGTGGAAAGCTAATCTCCCAACCCAGTTTTGCAGCAATGGAAAGCGGATGGCCTTCTCGCTGAGCCCCCTTACATGGCCACACCCTTGGGGGTCAACCTCACACACTGACGTCACTAAATAATGAGTCCTTTGGGCAATGCTTTCTTGGTGAAATTTCTAGCAGACTGGTTTATAATGGGTATTTGTTTTTCTAATATTTGTTAAACTAGTCAATTACATGGGTAATACAGCACTATTGATATTTATTTAATTCACTGTGTGGCATCATCTCAATCAGTATTAACAGATCAGCAAATAAGTACGATGTTGGTATAAATACCAAATGGCTTTGTGTGGGGGCTTTAAGGTGAGAAGTGGTCTGTGTGAGTAGATCTGCCTAAATGTGTGATAGTCCTGCCCAAATTTAATTCCCAATGAAAACATAGAGATAACCCATGTAAAGTAGCTTGCCTAGTGGAAAATTTTAGAGATGAAAACAAAATGATCCTCCAAAGTGGAAGCAGGTCAGCATGTCTACTGCTAATAGATGGCAGGAAAACTTTGTCTGGAGCGTCTATTGCTTCATTTTGAGGCATCCGACAGACATTATTACCCCATCTCAGTTTATAACCACAAAAGCCCTGGGCTTTCTAAAGGTGGTAAGTGTATGATTATGATGAAATCAATAAACTTTTTTTTTAGCAAAAGAGCTAAAAAAGTGAAAGTGATGAGGGAATCTACATATGGCATGAAACTTTGACAATAAGAATAATTCAGAAGGCAAAGAGTACTAATCTTTCAGCTTGTGGAAAGGTGAGTGCCTAGGCAATAGACAATCGTCACCAAGAGACTGAGGATTTAGGAGATGGTGGTTTTCAGCCCTCACTGCACATTTGAATCATCAACGAGCTTTCAGAAAACACAGAACCTAAGGTCACACTGTAGCCCAATTAAATGAGAGCCTCTTGTGGTAAAGCACAAGCACCAGGAATTTTTAAAGCTCTCCACGTGAGGTTCCAAGCTGTAGTCAAAGCAGACCAGGATGATGGCGCTCAGATTTTAGCATCTGAATCACTTAGAGGGCCTAAGCTACAAACGTGGCTGGGCCCACACCCCAGAGCTTTGGGTTCAACAGGTGTGGGGTGAAGGCTAAGAATTGGCACTTCTGCCCTGGCTGAGTGGCTCAGCTCATTGGAGCATTGTCCTGTGCACCAAAGTGTTGCCATTAGATTCCCAGCCAGGGCACATGCCTAGGTGGCAGGTTTGAAGGTTTGATCCGTGGTTGGGGCACGTATGGGAGGCAAACAATCGATGTTTCTCTCTCTCTCTCTCCCTCTCTCTCTCTCTCTCTCCCCCCCGCCCCCCTTCCTCTCTATGTACAAAAAAAAATATCAATGGAAGCATGTCTTTGGGTGAGGGTAAAAAAAAAGAATTGGCATTTCTAACAAGTTTCTACTTTATGATGCTGCTGCTGCTGCTGTTTGGAGGTCACACTTTGAGAACCATTGGGCTGGAAGCTGAGCCTCAACATTTGGCTCCTTTTACCCTGATATTAATCTAGGAGAAACCTAATGGTTTGTTTCTGACTTAATGATGATAATGCACCTGAGAAAAAAATTTTTAACCACCTATGGTTGGTTCTTTTATTTCAAGGGCCATGCGAATCTACACATGATTTGCAAGTAAGGGCTGAGTGTGAGATTCAGCCACTGCTGAATTGTTTTCTATTGGCTTAGGAACATGACCAGCCTCAACGTAAAAAGAATTGTCTCATTGTAGAAAGAAACATGAGATAAAACATGTATCAGCAAGGAGAAGAGAATGGCTGGATTTAAACCATGCCAGGCATCACTTGGGATTGCAAATTCATACCATTCCTCCACTGGGTTTTGCCAACAAATGAATTTATAAGCACTCATATGAAGTGTATATATTAGTTGATACAAATTTGTTATGTCTGTAATACTATAATTATGATAGAAACTGTAAATAGAAACATGAAAAACATTCAAAATTACTTGAGAGAAAATCAGACTTTAAGAATCTGACTCTAAAGACTTAGAATGTCAAAGAGACCGTGATTTAATTATCACACCAATGATTGTTGATACCTAGCCAATAGCAGTTTCAAGGAGCTGTGGTATCACTTCCGTCTCCATCTCCCCTGGCCACAAGCCCTTCTTCTCACTGCCACCAGGTACAGGCAGAGCACATGGAACTACCTCGTAGTTAGGGCAGCTGTAACCATCTCTGGAGCTCTAATGCCTGCGGCCACCATCACTTCTTCCCTCACACTTTGCATTCACATCTACTCATCTCTGGGTTCTCACAATTCCACAGCAGTTCTATTTTTTTTAAAGCTTTGGTGAGGGAATCAAGAGATTCCATTCTTTTTTTTTAAGATTTTATTTATTTATTTTTAGAGAGGGAAGGGAGGGAGAAAAAGGGAGAGAGAAACATCAATGTGTGGTTGCTGGGGGCCGTGGTCTGCAACCCAGGCATGTGTCCTGACTGGGAATTGAACCTGCGGTGCTTTGGTTCTCAGCCCAAGCCCAATCCACTGAGCTACATCAGCCAGAGCTTAGTTCTAACTATTTTTTTAAAACACAGATTCTCCAACTGAGTCCCACAAGCTACCATTTCTAAAGGTTTACAGTAAGAAATGTCTTTTAAACAATATTTTTAATGAATAGTGAAAATAGGTTAGTAGCCAGTGAGACTGAAAGGAGGGTGAAGCCCATTCATGGTGTACTCGGGTGTCCACAGGCAGATTTCTCACGGTGATTGCATCCAAAGAGGCTCACTCTATTCTTTCCATCTTAACGTTAAAATCTGATCACAGGGTACCAATGTTTTCCACTTTCAATAGTAAGTAGTGGGCACATAGGGAACCTTTTAACTTGTAGTACCAACAATCTTTGGATTCATCTTGCATTTTGGAAGTCTGTTGGCTTTCATTTTGGAAACACTTTCAATGCTTTAAGCTGTAGTATGAAAACTCCAATTAAAGGTAAAATGATGGGGCTGTGGGTGCTTCTCAGAGGAAAAATTCGGCTACATGCGTGAGTCAGGAGCACAAAATAAAAAATGTGCATTTTGATGGTTAGATATTACACAATGCTTTTAGAATATGTACCCAAATATATCTGAGCTGATTAAATAAATCAGTGTGCTTGGAAATAAGCAAACTGATTAATATTCCAATTAACTAAGTATTGATCAGAATGGAGAGGAGAAATTTTTATTTAAAATTATTTCAAAGAGAAAAAAATTGTACTCTTCCATTTTCTCATCTTAGTAAATGGGATTCACAAAAAGAAATGTATCCTTTAAAACTGTAAAACTTGTGTTCTGATTAACCAAGATCTATTAAATGTGGAGTTCCCTTTAGTTGGTACTTATTTAGTTTGCTTTAATTTGGGGAAGAGGGGGTGGTGGTGCATAATAAAGATGAAAAGAAAAGATTCCAACCATTTTAGTTATATAAACAAGTCACCTGGATCCCTTTTATTGTTTAAAATGTTAGGTATTTGTGATGTAAAAATATTCTGTTGGTGTCAGCCTTTGCTTGAACAAGATTTTCTTTTCAAAGTGTATTTCTCAGCAAAGTTGTGGGAGATTTTTATTCTCTGGTATTTAAAGTAAGATAAAGTTTAGCTGGCTTCTCTCCCTGCCCATCCCCTTCCCCCTCCAAAGGCTTAATAACCACAACCCTAAGATTTATGGTGAGTGAAAAAGAAAAATAAGTAAATTATCTGACTGAGGAGCCATTCTTCCTCTCTCTGGCCATACAGACTATTTTAAATGCTGCTAGCAGCAGTCTAATTAAAATAATTTCTGTCAGAAGTCTGTGAAATATGTAGCCACAGCCCAGCTCAATGTTCTCAAGCAGGAATGACAAATCTCTGCTTAATTGGTACTTAATATGGTAGTGCAGGATTAGTAATTCTCCAGGATAAAAGGAGATAACAAATAGAAATCTCTTGCTTGGGGCAGGAAGTCTTGGAAGATGAACAGACCAAATGGTCCTCGCCCCCAAACCATTCCTATCAAGGGCTGTTATTTTGGTCATCATTTATGAAATAACAGACAATTAATGCATATTTTATGGCCAACTCTAAGTCCTAATTAAATACAACTATGTACAAAGAATGTGAACAGAGACCAAAATAAACACTGGCAGAATTATGGTGACCACCGCAGCTTTCACTCATCCCAGCCTATCTCGGGGAGAAGCGCATCGGCAGAAGCGTTAGCTACCTCTGAGGCACAGCTGAGATTCACGGCAAATTTTAGAAAATTTGGGAAATGCAGGAAAGTGGAAAAACAGAAATCATCCATAGTCCCATTGCTAGTAAATTGGGGCCTTTCTGTGTTTTCTTTTCCAATGTGTATTTTTTGTCTCACTTATTCTGCAAATTGTTGCAGGCTATCTTGTGCTTTGATTTTTTCACTTAATATTAAATAGCAACATTTATATATGTTACGAATGCTTAGTAGAAATAGTACTTTTAATGTTTACACAGTATTCCGTCAAGTAGGTAATATTGATCTTGTGCTATGTGTCAGGTGCTTGTCTGAGGGCTTCACATGTGTTAGGTAATTAAATCAACAATAGCTCTCTGAGTCAGGTACTTTCATCGTCTGCATTTTGTATAGACATGGATACTGATGCGCAGAGAGATTATGTTGATTTGTCACAGGCTATGGAAGGTGGTTAATAGAGGCAGGATTTGAATAAGGGCAATCTGACACAAAAACTATGTGTCTGATCACTCTATTATATCATCTCTTGATGCACTTCCTCAACTTAACAGGCAATGCTCTAAACCAGAATCATTAAACTTTCTTCATAAAGAGCCAAATGGTAAATATTCCAGGCTTCATGGGCCACATAGAGTTTCTGGCATATTCTTCTTTCTCTTTTTTATTTTTAGTTTTTAAACATGTAAAATCCATTCTTAGCTTACTTGTCATATCAAAATAGGACATGGGGAAAGATTTGGCCCGTAAGCCAACTTCTGCTTTCAATGAAAAGTGAGCCAAACCTAAATTGTATGAATAGCAATTAAGATAATTACTTTTTAAAACTTTTTGACATTGCAGAAATAAAATAATTTGTTTGATTAAATGAATCATTATCATTTCAACTTATGTTAGTATTATGAATATACCACATATGCATTTGTGTGTACACATATTTACAGGATGGGGCAAAGGTAGGTTTTCAGTTGTTCAGATGGAAAATAATACAGAAATTAATAAATAATAGTACAAGAATAAGCTCTGTGTTTCATGTACTCCCGACTGTTACCTACTTTTGCCCACCCTGTGTAACAACAATTGAACTAAAAATATTTAAGTTTTCATCAAAATTTAAAGTAATTATCATAAGATGTCAACTCAAGGCCAAAAGAAATTTGTTCTTGGCAAATCTCAGAAAGCCAATAGAAAGTCACAAATTTCAATTTAATCATCAGTTTACACCTTTTCGTGGGCCACCTAAACCATGGGTGTGCTGTGTTCTGTCCTTTGTGGTAGCAGTTCTCAAAGGCTGGGCCTGACACCAGCAGCGTTGGAGCCGCCTGGCACTGTCTTCGTAGAAATGCAAACTCTTGGACCTCACCCCAGAAATACTGAATCAAAAAACTGACAGGTGAAGCATATTCAAGTTTGAGAACCAGTGTTTTAGGGAAGTGTGGTTCTATACAAATTATTTTTTCAGAACAAAGCTCTGTGTGTGCAAATGCACATGCGCACACACACAAGGATTATTTGTGAACTAAAAATACCTCACATTGTGAGACTACATTATGGAACCACCATGCAGGCACGCCAGAAGAATCAGAAGGAGCGACTTCAGAGCTGCATATGCACCTTATGTGTATGTATGAATAAGTCTATACTGTAGGCCTACCTTACAATATGACACTGTACTGATTTTTCCACAACTATTTCCTGGTTTATTACCCGAGTGTGCCATTCTTTAAAACATTAGGGATTTAAGGTTTAGATATCTGAAAACTTGTTTTTAAATTGAATGTCCTCAATTATTGAGGACACTATACCTGAAAATTTGACGAGTTTATTTAAACAAATTGTGTCATTTTCAAGGTTCAGGTTCTGGGTAAGATAGAGAAAACACACACCTCCCTGCTCTTGACTTGAATGCAGCTATAAAACCTGGACAGAATGTGTGGATCAGTTATTTGAGGACTCTGAAAAGTAAATAGTAAATAGAAAATCGAGGAAAAGGGCCGCTGACCAATTCAAAGTACCACTGACCTGGTCTGCGTTCACCATCAGTTTTTCCTTGTCCGCTGGCCCTGGGGGCAGGCCCAAATTGCAGGAAGGCGCAGCAGAGCCCCAACTTTCTCGTGGGAGGTCTCAAAGGGGAGTCCCAGGAAACACTAGGGAGATTAAGGAGAAGGAGGATTTCATGAAAACAACCCATAAAGGTATTTATTAACTCTGACACCCCCAAAGTTGTACATGCATGGGTCTCATCCTAATCACCATATAGAAGACCGAGAGAAGTGAACAGATGAAATCTCACCTAGGAGTGGTGCAATCACGGCACGGATCTGAATAGCACTGTGCTTTAAAGCCTGAGTATCCTTGGGGTCCCAGTCCATAGAAAGCAAGGTGGAATGTGTAGCTTGGGCAATATCAGGTCAACTGACTGCTGAAACAAAAGTATCAATGTTCTCCATAAGATTTAAACAAGACCCAGGGTCTTATAAAACCAGATTCAAAATTTCCAGGCTATGGTCTAAAAGTACTCAGCATATGAAGAACCAGGAAAATTCAACTCACATGAGAAAAGACATTTAATGACAAGATAACATGGATATTCAAATCATCTAAAATAATTTAAAGTAGCTATTATAAAAAAAATGATCCAAAAAGCAATGAGAAACACTATTAAAGCAAGGACAAAAATAGAAAATTCTAATAGAAAAACAAAATATAAAGAAGAATCAAATGAAAATTTTAGCACTAAAAATACAGTAACTGAAATTTTTTTTAAAACTTCACCGAATGGGCTCAATAGAATGGAGTTGACAAAGGAAAGAGTCTGCAGACATAAAGATGGATCAGTAGAAATTATGGAAACTAAATAACAAAGAGAAGATAAGATGTAAAAAAATTAACAAAGACTCGGGTATCACTGGGATATCAATTAAAGGCCTAACATTCATATCAACTGAGTCCTAAACGAACAGGAGGAAGAGTGTGGTACGACAAAAAAAATTGAAGAAATAATGTCTGAAAACTTTCCAAATTTGGTAAAAGGCACAAACTTAAAGACTCAACAAGCTCAGTGAACTTCCAAAAGGACAAACTCAAAGAAATCCATGCCTAGCCACATTGTAATCAAACTGCTGAAAACTATAGGCAAAGAAAAAAATCTTGCAAGCAGCCAGGGAAAAACAGCATATCACCTATAGGAGAATAAAGATTCTAATGACTGAAGATGTCTCATCAGAAGCATGGGGACCAGTGGGAAGTGGTGCAACAGCTTTCAAGTGCTAGAAAAAAAGAACTATCAACACAGAATTCTATATGTAGAAAAGTGTCCTTTAGGAATGAAAGCAAAATAAGCATTCTTAGACGAAAGAGAGCCAAGTTAATTTACTGCTAAAGGAAGTTTTTGAGAAAGAAGGGAAATGATATGAAAAGGAAACTTGGAATATCAAGAATAAAATAAATGCAACAGAAATGGTAAATATCTGGGTAGATACAATAGACTATTCTCCTCCTGAGTTCTTTCAAAAACATTTGATGGTTGAAAAGGAAAAATTATAGCCTTATCTGATAGAGCTTTAGTTTGTGTACATGTAATATATGACAATTATAATAGCTAGGGAGGGACTTATAAAAAGGATCAATATGGCAGTAGGGTTCCTACATTCCACCTGAAATGGTAACATATTGTATCTAAGAAGATTATAAAAAGTTAAGTGTATACACTACAATCCCTAGAGCAACCACTAAAAACCTATGCAAAGAGGTATAGTAAAAAACGCAATAAATTAAGATCAAATACTAAACAATGGTTCAAACAATCCAAAAGAAAGCAGGAAAGAGAAAACAGATGAATGAAAAACAGAACTTTTGAAAAAATGATACACCTCAATCTAAACATATCAATGATTATATTAAATGTAAGTGGTCTACATGTATCAATCAAAAACAGAGATTATCAAAATAGAGTCAAGAAAATCATGCCCTCCACCACAGGCTTTCCACCAGAAACTCACTTCACACATAATGGTGTAGGTAGGTTGAAAGAAAAAGGGTATGCCACATATAAATAATAAGTGAAAAATAAAATAATAAATGGAAAAAGATTTAACAAAAACCCCCCACAAATTAAAGCATCATTTCTCTCTGTTTCTCTTGGGAAAATATCTGCCATTGAAGAACCCCGACACTACAGTATGAAGTAAACTCATTTGATTACTTAAGTGAAATGGTTTGAGTAATCATCAGCTCTGCCTAAGCTGTTTTTTATTTTCAAGTGGGTTAAATACAAGCTTAATTAAGAACAAATTAATGTTTCTTCTGCCATTTCAAAGGGAGCCTCACACTTCCACGGATGTTTTTGTGCCATGACAAACACCGTGAAGTACAAAGACTGATTTTAATTCCCAGGCAAAATCAACCTGCATTTCACATATAATCTTTTAAATGAGAGATTTAGTCCCCAGGCTCACATGTGGCTCTAAGTGTTTATTAAACATCATAAATACATCAGACTTCTACATGAGCTCACAGATAGACATGCACATGCAGGCAGGTCACGGCTCCTTGGAAAACCACCCGTGTTCTCTTCCTCAGCTCTGGTAGGTAACACATATGGTTCCCGTCAGTAGCACTCATTTAGGGAGATAAAAATCCTGCAACAGCTAAGTTCAGCCTCTCTCCAGTGGCCCTTTCCTTTGATTTCCAAGATATCAAGTGACTATTCACTAAACCCTATAATTGCCAACCTTACCCAGTCCCACCTCTAAAAGAAGAGGAAAGAAATAGCCCATTTTTAAAAATCTGTGTTTTTTTCAGTACATTGCATAATTAACCTATCTTAATTCTTTCTAGTAGCATTTTTCTTTATTAATTTTTTAAAGACCAAAAAACTATTGAAAGATACATATGTTGATTAGCTGCAAGTAAAAATTATGAAAAATAATTTAGGGACATGGGGAGTAATTTCATTGCTAATATACAGCATTAAATATATTTGGTTCATGCTCACAATGTTATGGACATGGGGAAGTTTCTTTCTTGAAAACTTTTACAGATATGAAGCTAGCATGTTTCCTTCCAACCTGGCTTGAATTCAACTTGAAACATTGTTTTCCTTCTTTTTTGTTCTTCCTGTCCTTAACTTTTTTTCTGCAATGTGAAAATACAAGGCAGATGTCTTCATCTCACTGGAATGCTTTTAACCTTAATGAAGGGTTGTAATAAATCAGTACTTTTCAACCTGCTTTCTATCATCAACACATCCAATACTTTTGAGATATTAGTCTCCACAGATATTATTAGAAATAATTAGGACAAGTTAGAACTTACAGTTATTTATTGATGGATGTATAGTTGCTATTTGTTAATTATCTTTAATATGTAAAAAGTTACCCTGTTCATATATCTAGAAACTAGTTATTGGACAAGATCTTTTTTTAAAAAAAGTCAACTAGTAATTTATTTAATGCTAGAGCATGTGTGGAATGTATATGCATATTTATATACAAGATACACACAGATATAAAGGATTGTAAAAGTATATTTGGGTGATTTTTGGAAAGTTACATGTGTAGATTATATCAATTTACAAATAAACTAGGAAATGAAGAATATTTTTTGCTTTAAGATTTTCTTGATAATATTATAAAATTAGAATTTGCCTTTTCTTGGCCAGATAAGGTATTTCATTATTTCACACTTTATACTTTTTATTTACTCAGGATTCATACTTTTTATTTACTCAGGATTCACAGTTGCCAGTTTCTTCAATAAACAAAATTCAGTACTCTGAACTCCTCTCATTAATACACCGAAGAAAAATAACCTGCAAAACTGCAGCCCCAAAAGAGTAAGGTGGTATAAATAACCTCATAAAATGTGACATCTTGGTGACCTATTTTAAATGGATGAAACTTGGTGATAGCAAAACAAATCACTACTTTCCAAGATCACATGAATTAAAATGCAGCTAGGATTAATGCTAAAACCCTCAACTAACAATGATTGCATCTGAAGATGTAATGGATTTGAATAAGCTTGCAGTGTTCGAAGCTAAGATAAATTTTTCTGATGGTGACATCCATAAGGAAATTTTATAAGGCAGACTAACTACCTATCTTGATTCTCAAATGTTTAAAAAAGCTGTTCCAACTTCCAATGAATCAAACCTACTCATTCATCTTTCAAGAGGCCATAAAGTTTCATGCATGAAACTCTGGATCAGGAATGACAAGATTTAGGTTACGGGCCTCCCTCTCAAGAAAGAAACAGGCCACCCAATTCTTTGGAATCCTTCTGCCACTTTATATTTCCTCCCACCTGGGCAGCCAGGTTATAAAAGCTTTTTATATACTGAGCCCGCAAGGTGATGAAGTCTGAAGACTTAGTTTCCAATGTCAGCTCTGCCACTGGGTAACACTAAGAAGATAACTTGCCTTGCAAGCCTCAGTTTCACCATTTGTAAAGTGGGCTTCAGGTATTCAGAGGAGGGGTGTGAGATGGCTTGTGAATAGCAAAGTGATATTCAGCTCTTCAGGCTGGCTGTGCAGGATAAGGTAGATGCTGCTGGTGGTTTAATTGTTATCGACCTGTCTGACCTTCAGCATTTATAACTTTCTCTTTTCATTCCCAATTCCTTTCCAACACAGCATACATTTCTCTGATCACAATTCCAGGCAGAGTAGGAAAAGACCTCAAAACTGATCAGTTTGAGAAACAGGGGCCCAGAGAGGGAAGCCAAAAGCCCTCAGAGGAGTCAGGATTTGAATCCAGGTCTTTGAACTGCCAATGCAACACTCTACTGTCTCTTTAATTCCTTAATTCATTCATCCTACAAACATTTATTGAGGATAAACGTTTTGTGCTAGGCCTCGTCTTTCTCTCAAAAAATAACCTGTAAGTGTATTAGGACATCTTTCAGTCCTGACATATATGGTCAAGTTAATATTCTGGTCATAATTTAATCATTACTAGGCCACAGTTTTAAGGTTATAGTGCTTTTCTGTTATAGATATTATTATTAACACTGTTATTATTTCTAAGGATGCCTTCCTTTCAGTGGGCACTTAGAAGGAAGTCCAAGGTGGAGAGCTCTGGATAAAGCAGGAGCACTCCAATCCCAGACAGCTGAGGCACCTCAGCCAAACTCTTGGATCTTTAATGGTAGTAGAGTATGAGCCCCACAGCTTTGCATGATTTGCTCTCTTGAGCTTGACTTAATTAGAGGTTACATTTCTGGATAGAGTGTAGAAGCCTTTATTATTATTTCAAGGAGCCAAAATAGCTTAGTTCAGCCAAAAAAAGGCTGAACTGCTTTCTTTCCATTATTGTGCCTATTTCCTTGAGGTCCAGTGGGTGAGGACTTTTCATTTCTTTATTTGGGAAGATGCTCCTTTTGGGTGTCCACATTGCTTTGGCCTGACTGGCTTCCATTCTCAATGGCCTTCCATACACAGGCCTGTTAAGACTATTCCAACTCCAGATGAGTGAGGTTGTTCATTGGTCTGGTTGCAGTCTGCAATAGTGCTCCAGTGATACTAAAAAACTCATCGTCAGAGTGTATTTTGCAGCTCCAAAATCTTCTCTTCTCCCATGGCTGTTGGTGTGGGTTTAATGTTTTGATAAAGGTCTTCTATCATTAAAAATACACTATCAGTGAAGACTATTGAACTGGGAGTGTGTGCAGGCTGGTTATGGTGAACAAGTCAAACACTAAAAACATGTATTAATAAATCTTACAAAATTGGAAACAGTTGTATTTGTCTAGGTTAAGAAGAGGTATATGACATGTAATAAATTGACTATTTTGAATTGAGGGGTTTGGGCAATAGGTTACATTTAGAACACAGTATGATTTAGTGGCACCAATTCCTTTTATAAAAATGGATGTAGAGAATAAAACCTTCCTTTGACTAATTCAGTTTGGACCCATCAAACCAATCTACTTTTTTGCACATTTACACTCAATCCATAGGCTAAATGACATCCAGTTGTCTCTAGGATTAATGCATGACAACTTCAGCTCACAATGAGGCCTTAGACTCAGCCCATGTATTTCAGCTACTTTGGAGGCATACAGCCAACACTTAGGTTCATGTTTGGGTTATGAAACGTGTTTTTTTCTATAACTATACCCATTTTATTATTGGACCTCCACCTTCTTCTTTCTGATCAATGAGCCATATCAGCTTCAAATGACCTACTGCCCAGGATTTTTCACACTAAATCACTTATTTTCCTTGTTCACAAGAAGAAAAGAAAAGGAAGAGTGTTTCTGCTCCATATGAGTCTACAAATAAACTATATAGAAGTAAGGCAGTTTGCCCTGTGGTTAATTACATAGACATAACTGAATAATGAAGGTCTGATGCTATAAAACAACACTATTTTTTAATTGTATTTTTACTGGGATGACATTGGGTAGTAAGATTATACAGGTTCCAAGTGTACAACTCAATAACAAGTCATCTATGTATTGACTTGCACTGTGTCTTCACCACCCAAAGTCAAGTCCCCTTTTATCACCATACATTTGACCCCCTTTACCCTTTTCTCCCCCCAGCCCACCCTCTTTTCCCTCTAGGAGCCACCATACTCTTGTCTGCATCTAAGAGGTTTTTGGTTTGTTTAAAACAATGCTATTTTTATCTATAGTGAACATCTTATTTGAAAAACTGATTTTTTATTTTTAGCATATTTGAGATAGACTCTTATGAGTTTATGTTTCCCTATTTTATTCATAGTTAATATATGTGGAAAAATAATTGATCCTTCTGAGTGTTTTTTAAAAATAGAAACCTAGAATGTGGGGTTTTTTTACATTTCTGTTTGAAGATGAGGTAGTCCCTTGGAATGGAGGGCAGCTACCACCCTTCCAGGAGTCTGCCCCAATCTCTGAGGGCTTCCCCTGTGGTTTTAAGGGCCGGAGCAATTCTAGATTACTAGAGAAAGGCACTCGTGACCACAGGCGAGGAACAGAGACTTGCAGAGGGGAAATCCAAGCCACTGTGTACCGGACACACCAAGCAGGGCAGGCTTGGGCAACAACCCAACAGGAGTTTTAAATATGTCAGCTTTCCTTCACATACTATAATACAGTGTTCCAAATGCTAGTTACTACAGAAAATGAATAAAATAAGGAGTATCTTGTTTCCCCCATCATAAATCTGTCACAGGGAAAATACTACATGTGAAAGAGTCTGGTGTAGGACAGTGCATTTGCTTCTTTCCTCAGCCGGCTCCCCTGCAATTTCTTTCTGCTTCACAATACTTGTACCAATGCAATAGAACAAAACGTAAAGCCTCAGGTAGGGGTGGAAGTGAATGGAAAGGTGACTGAGCAACTGTCTCAGCCCATCCACTGTCCATTGGGTATACAAACAGGAGAAGGCTGCTGTACTGGTAGAGAAACAAGTGCTCACCAAAACTACTCAAAAGAAAGATCAGAAGCTCCATGCTGGGTGAACGTAAACTGGTGCCTTTCTGGAGGAGCAGTTGGGAAGGATATTTTTCTAGATGCTTGGTGTCAATGTGTCCAGCTACAGGAATTTATCCTAAGAAAAACAATCAGAGTGTATACCAAGAGTTAACTACAAATGTGTTCATTGCAGCATTATTTATAATAGTGTAAAACTGGAAACAATTTCAATTTCTAGCATAATGGTTTGCTTCAAATATGATATAATCATCGTTAAAAAATGATGCTATAAAAGAATATTTAATAAGATGAAAAACTGTGATATATTGATAAGTGATGAGAACAGAATACATTAAAAACTGTGTGTGTGTGTTTGTATGTATGTAATAAATATTGGAAGGAACTATACTAAAATGTTAACAGTATATATCTCTATGCTGTGATATTTGAGGTTATTCATCTGTTTCTAGATGTTCTACAATAAATATGAATTACTTTAATAACAAGAAAATATGTTTAAAATACTTCAAAAAGAGAAGTGCCTTGAAGGAGATGAATGAAATGGCTTTGTAGAAGTTGACTGAATGATTAATTATTCAGAAATCTGCATTGTACCTTAGCAGTTTATGTGCAATCCAAAATAAAACATGATTTCTTTGTAGAAAGACTTAATCGTTTCTCTAGGAAAATAGTCTTTAACTCGGCAATTTAGCAGCCTATCCACTCACATGTTTTACTTTTATTCTTTTTCTTCTCCCAAACAAAGTTCAGATTTATAGCACCTGCTGTTGCTTTTTAATGTATTGGTTACACCCAATTTCTATAGCACAGAATTCCACCACTCTCCACTCCACATATTGCCTTTAGCACCAGGCAGTCTGGGAGACATAAAACCAAGATATTTTCTAAGGGCAGGTAGCAGACACTTTCACTAAATATGAAATACAAAAGCCACCCCAAGCCAGAAGGGTATTTACTAAAAGGTTGCAAGTAAGCACCAGATAATTTTAAGCTACTGAGACAAGGCAACTTTAAAGTTGACTATAAGCCCCTTAGGTCAAAGAGGTCTTTGAAGAGAATTATGAACCAACTTCCAGATAGAACCACCAAGTGCCCATCTGGAAAAGATGTGAATTTGACCTTTGAATAAACAGCATGAGATAAAATGGAATAATGCAGAATTTCATTTTCTCTTGCCAAAATTTGACAGGTCTTGTAAAAAAGACGGTCAAGGACATGGGTTTTGGAGCTCCCATCCAAATGCTAGCTGTATGAGCTTGGGCAAGTTTTTGATCTCCCTGTGTCTCAGTTTGCTCAGCTGTTAAAGGGATATTAAAATGTGCTGACCTTGTAGGGTTCAGTTAAAGTTAAATAAAATAATTTCTGTACTTTGACAATGGAAAACAATCTATAAAACATTCCTGTATTTACATTTTAAATTATTTTATTTTATTATTTTCATTTAGTTCCATCCCATAACCAACAAAGGGACTCATTTTATTATGACTTCCAAGAAATAAAAGAAGTTCTTTGGAAATGTTTAGAAAACAGAGGCATATTCCAAAGTCTATTTCAGATTCATAGATGTGGACTAAACTGATTTTTGGCTGTAATTCATAGCTTCCATTCATAATTGCAATTCATAACTTCTCAACTGCTCTTTGCTTCAGAACACATTCCTACATAGCTCTCTGTCCTGGAATGCATATACATGTTAGAAACAACTGAGTGTCTTTTTAGAGTGGGATAATGTGGGGCAGTCATAAGTCATGCTTTAAAAAAACTGCCCTTTAAAACAGAAAAGAGCTTGTGTGTTCCCCTATTTTTTGAACCTCGTCAATTAACAATGATTTTTCCATTTCCTGTTCATCTCCCTGTGGCCACAGGGATGCACATATCATTAACAAAGCTGAAAATAGCTTCTGTGTGGCAGAGAAATCCTACTTCATCTTAATTGCTAGACCCACCTTTCCCAATCCCTCATCAAATCGCCATCACCTAACGGAACAACTTATACCATTCCACTGAGCGCAGTATAAGTTGTGACCAATGTGGGTGTGCAAACTGAGCTGCACACTGTTAACGATTGTTGACAGTCAAAACGAAGCAGTGAACTTCACGTGATGCTTGTCACACACATTTAAACATAAGTCCATGCCATGGCCATTGGACTCCAAGGGCTATTATTAGTAGATAGTATAACAGCAAAGAGAAGCATCCATGGGCCAAGTAACACAATAGATGAATTCTACTTTTGAACATGAAAAAAGTAGAATTTAGACAAACAAAACTAGCCTCTGCTAACATTTTAATGGGTCCATTAATCCATTAACTAGTCATTCTAGTATTCCAGACACTCGGGCACATAAGTTGCATTGAAATAATTTCAATTTTCTTTTTTAAAGAAAATGATTCCAATTTTCTTTATTCAAAAAAAGTGCTCCCATTATACACTTTATTGAGAAAACACCTCTACTGTCAAGGCTCTAAAAAAAGAAATGATATCAGATTTTTAAAGTAATTATATGTTTGGTCTGTGTTTTAAGGATAAGACATGTATAGTCAATATAGCATAAAACAAGTGATGTTAAAAGCACAGCTCTTACTGGACCCAAGAATGCAGAGAATCATTTGCTACTGTTTTCAAAATCTAATGATGAAACTGAGGCAAAGGAGCAGCATACCAAGGTCCAAGAGATTCAAAGAAAAGAAGCTCTTAGGATGAGGCTCCACAAGGGCAAAGGTGTTTGTGTTTTCTGCTGTGTCCCACCTGGTGCACAGCAGGTATTCAGTATTTGTTGAGTGGGTGGATGAATGAAGACCCATGGGAAGATAATACCCTCAGCACCCTGTCTCTTATTTATACTCGTGTGGTTGTGTGAGTGGGCATGCATTATTCTAACAACTGCAGGTGTAAACTGGTAACCTCGGTAAGCAAACTTGGGAAGCCAAAGTCTTCGCAGTACAGAACCCCCAGTCTCATTTCTGCCAGCACAATCACTAGCAACAGAAGGAGGAGGAGCTACATATTCTTTGGCTTTGTTTCTTCTGGCACTTAGGTTATCTTGGCCACAAACAAGGAATTAACACAAAAAGCAAATTTCTAATGCCTAAGTTAGCAATGAATTTATGTAAACAGAAAAAATATTTATTATTTAAATAAGTCACAAAACTGGACCAGGGCCTTGAGCAGGTTAAGGTTTCAGTGTGAATGGTGACTGTTCAGATAGTTCTACATCCTTCACTGTGCTTGAAAAGGATCTTTTGTTGAATGGACACTAGGGAATCATAGCTTGAAAAGAGAATGAAAGGATTCCTGTACAGTAGCTCCATAGAGCCCAAATATTTGGGGTACTTTCTCGAAAGCTTTTACAAGGCAATCACTATTTCTGAGATATATGAAAATATATATTTATAAATAGGTAAAATATTAGCCATAATATTTTACCTATTTATAATTGTTATTATAGTCTTATTATTGCTATTGTAGAGTCTTATTATTGCTATTATAGAGTCTTATTATTGCTATTGTAGAGTCTTTTTTTAATCCTCACCCAGAGATATGCTTATTGATTTTAGAGAGAGTGGAAGGGAATCGAACCTGCAACATTTTGGTGTATGGGAGGATGCTCCAACCCATTTACCTGACTATGGTGCTGTTGTATATTCTTGATGGCTCTGTTACTTCCTAGAAATGAAAAAGAATATGACTATGAACATGAGTTGGAGCTATGGTTTCATAAGTTCTTTTTGGCCTTGGATCATTATTTGATACATAAATCTGATCACAATGCTAGATTTTATGCATTATAACAGAACTGAAAGGAAAACACCAGATTTTCAAAATTAGGATTATAGTGCAAGTTATAATTCCACTCCAGACAAGGTTTTGGTTTTTTATTTTTGTTTGTTTCTTGTTCTGTTTTTGTTTTTTCCTGGTTGGTTTGTTTTTAGCTATAGTACTCCTCCTATATAAAATATTTTTAAAATGTGATTTTATACATCTCCGTTTAAATGCAGTTTTATACAATATCTCCATTGAAATAGTTCACCGGCCATCATTGAAATCAAGGCTTGATATTTTTGAAGTTTCTTGATTTAACTCTTTGATACAATGGTTTTCAAGCATTTGTTACACGTCCCCCACTGTGCTAAGCCCTGTTATTAAAGATGTAAAAGAAATACTTATGTAGCACTCGCCTTCTGAAAGAGTACATTAGGTAAAATGATTATTAAATAGCATTTTAAGACCAAGAGCCAAGTGCTAAAATGTGTACTATGAGCTGTGCCTGTCCTGGGAAATCTGGCAGATGAGGGGTGCGTGGACCACACAGCATGAAATGATGGAGGGGGCTGGGGTTGAGACAGGACCTAAAAGGTGAAGACAGGGTGGGGGACAGGGCACTGGCATGCATATGCAAAAATGAGGAAGTAGGAAAATCAAGCAAAATAAAATGCAATACATTTTACTTTTGGAAATTCCAAAGTGATGTATTAGCTAGCATTCATAGAATATTTATTAAGGACCAGGCTGACTTGACTTACATTATTAAAGTTAAACCTAAAAAAATGAGGTAAGGTGCTATTATTATCCCCATTTTCCAGATTAGGAGCCTGAGATTCAGAGTGTAAGGAACTTTGCTACATGCTTGTCAGTGGTGAAATCAGAAGTGAACCCAGACAGTGCCGCTCCCAAGCCAAATGTTATTCATTACAGTTATTCACTGAGTTCTAAACGCAGTGTTACTGGTAAGGCGGATAGACAGGCTTAGCCTAATGTTAGTGATATAAGCTTCGCTGTGGGGAAACTATCTAAAGATTGGAAACAGAATTTCCAAGGCTGTGAAATGCTGCGGATCCCGAAGACAACTTTAAATGGATTCCGCATTCTGTAAAACGTGCACGTGCTTGCAAACAATACAGTGGCAATATCTCTTTGATCATAGAATCTGCTATTATCATGGAGTTCAAGGAAGGCATCCAAATTCTACACAAGAAGTCAGCCAAAGAAGCTGAACCCTGGGCAAGTCACTTAACCTTTCTGATCTCAGCTTCCTCGTTTTAAAGGAGGGAGGACTTGGTGATCTCTGGGGCCCATTTTAGAATTCTGCAAGCGTTTTATAAATGTCACTAATAATTTGAGACAAACTTTAGAATTCGAGAAATGGAAATGTCAATTGAATAATGAGTAGCAGACGCCAAGTGGAAGTTCTGTCACGATCATTCTTGAAAAATAAGCCTTCTTTGTTCCATTAGCGACATGGAAGGCAAGCACCCCAAAGACTTCCTTTTACAACATGAAAGTCTTTATCATAAGACAAATGCAAAAGAACTGAGGTGTATTGTATGAAAAATGGGGTGTGTATTTAATATCAATTTTTGTCATCAAAACGCTGCAGCCTCATACCTAAATTAATCTAAATATTCAGGAGGATGAAATACATTTCACTGAAGTACGCTTGAGGCCAACAGTATCATTAACTAATTGATCTCTTGCTAAGACAAGTGATGAATTACCTAAAATATCTATTTCCTGGCTGTTTATGTTTGAACAACACCATTTCCTAAGGAGAAACTTGCAAATGAAGCACTTCCTCGTTTAACAGGGACATTCTGAAAAAAACCCTTAAAGAACTCTCAGGGAATTCCTAAGCGTATCACACAATGATTCTGGTTTCCTAAGCCCCAGCATTTTCATGTCCTGTGATAAAAGTGAGAAGAGGTGAAAGGTTCATGTTTTTTCACACACTCTTTTTTCATTTACTCTTTAGAATATCTTCATGATTTTATCTTTGTCTGTTTATGATTGTTTACAAAGTGAGCTCTTCTCCATATATTTCTTTCAGATAGATTTTTAAATGTCTTATTAAATCTATTAAGTCATAATATAAAAACAATAAAATGCACAAATCTTAAGTATACAGCCCAATGAATTTTTTACATATTATATACCATGTTAACCACTGCCCAGATTAGGATATAAAACATTTTCATCGCCCTGTGAGTTCCCTCGTGCACCTTTCTAGCCAATAACCCTCGCCCACTGAAGTAGCTGATATTCTGAATTTTATTTCCACGGACTAGTTCTGCCTATCTTTGCAATTCGTGTAAATGGAATCATACATTATGGACTCGGGTCTGGCTTTTTTCACTTAATGTAACATTTTTTGGACTCATCTATGTTATGTATTAGTACAACAGTTCATTCCCTTTTATTGCCGAATGCAGCAATATGGGACAGTTTGTTTATCCATTCACCTGTTGATAGATGTTTGGGTTACCTCAAGGACTGCGCTTTGAAGAATAGAGCTGTGATGGATATCCTTACACGTATCTTCTTGTGGACATATGCACTTGCTTCTTTTAAGCGTATTTCCAGAAGTAGATTTGATTTGCCATATGGTAGGTATGTCTTTAACCTTCTACTTATTTTTATGAACACTGTCTGAGAGTTGCCCTATTAAATTATGTAAGTATACATAGTTGAGATCTGCAGGTAGGGAAAAGGAAGGAATTTCTGGACATGCTCACAGTAATAGCCCAGATCAAGCATTCAGATGGTTACTGAATAGAAGTTTCGGCACTTTTTCAGCAGTTACCTATCCGCACAGAGTAGATGCACCTTTCGAGTCCCACGTGAGTGCTGGAGAAATGCTGCCCCGGACCATCAGGGAAATCATTCTCTGGAGATCAGGTGACCTTCCAAACCTCAGATTTAGTAGCAGGAACTGCATCACAAAACAAACCCTAGAGTGTGAGGATCCTGGCTCAGTCCAGCCCTACATCTCATTTGACCACTCGGGCCTCCATGGAATCTGACAACCCATCAGGTCTAAGATGCCCCTGTGCCCCTGAATCAAGCGGTAGACGTCAGCCCCAGGAAGTCTCAGTCATTTTAAAACCCATCTCCCTCTGTTCAGATAATCATCTTTCCTCTGATTTATAGTGCTGGCCTGCAGGTGTTAAAAAGGTGGTCTTCATTTAACCAGAGAGCAATAATCCCAGAAGTCTATTTCCACAGCTACGTTACCCTCCCCCCACTCCCCGCCATCAAAGCCAGCCAGCTCTTCACTCCCTCCAGCTGTGAATCTGTAATGTGCCTTGGGTCATATTTGTGTCATTGGTAGCAAACCCTTATAATTCTGCCCCCAAATCAGAAAGAGAAAAATGTCCACAGGGATCAAGGAGAGTGTCTCCTTACACAAATCTTTTTTCTGATAAGAGGTGACCCATAACCAGAACCAGAGATTTATACATGCATTTTGACATAAATCTGCATGTGTAATTATGAGTCATAACGATCTTTACAGGCTGCACTAAATAATTGGTGAAGAAGAGTTACTGTTATTGACAAAGCATTGACCTGAACATTAGTGGAGGAAGAGCTAATTATTTTTTTTTCCTCAGGAGCAAGACTTCTTTTCTAGTTGTGAATCACTCTGAACCTGAAGCTTTGTTAAATATCTTTTCACGTCTGAAAATAAACATAACTGAGCCTCCCATACACATCCTATGTCTTTACATAATTATGAGTATATACAATTTTGAAAACACAGTCTAGAAGCTTTTTGCTCCTTCCCAAGGAGGTGGTCAGGGTTGGTGAGGGGACTGAGGAGGCCAGTCCGTGTTTTGTGAAAGCACGTTGTCTGGGAGAAATGTTGCCACACCTGAAAGACCGAAGCCTATTTTTAGCAGGGCATGCTGGGATTCAAGTGTGGATCCACCATTAGCGTTAATAGAGCTCTGGGCAGCTGGCTGCAGTGTAGGCGGCCCGGAAAATGTACTCTTCAGAGCCATGGAAGGTTAAAGTGAGCTTTAAATCACAGCCTTATCATACTTGCATGTTATTGGCAAGTCTGCCTAAAAATAGAATCTCATTACTTTAATTCTACAGTATTCTTGGGTGAGCCAAACTTTATTATTAATAACAGCACTTCACATTTATATAGCACTGTCTGCTTAAAAGAACTTCACAAATTATACACATAAAACTTTCCTACCTTAATGTAACAAGGTCTGGGTTAGGAGGGTAGCAGCTAGGTGGTAAGTAGTGGTTCCCACACTCTACCTAGAGAGGAGGAATGAAGAAATACTGCCGGGTGGTTCTAAATGAAGCCACTCTTTGAAGCTGAGCCATTTCAATTCTTTGAAAGTATGCCATGTTTTTCATTCATGATTTGCAAGGTCCTGGAGACAATCATAGTAACCTCAAGAATAACAGGCTGCTTCTATAATACATTTTGTGTATATCTATCTAGTCAGGGGTTAGTTGAATTTTGGGAAAAAAGTGCAACAAAAAAGCGCACTTGTCCCAGACCCCAGCCAACTAGGTGATTCTGAAGAGCCTTTGTATGGGCTCCCAAACCCAGCTTGGGAATTCAAACCTGGCTTTAGAATGGAAGGTGGATGGAACACACTCATCCACATTCAAGCTTATGCCAATTCCTTACCAAGGCTGTACAGGACAGTTAATAGAGTAAGTACATGTGTTTTCTGGAGAATGCAGTGTGGTTAGGTAAAGAATGCCTTCCGGACAGAGAGCAATGTTGGCTGCAAGATTCCAGTTCAAGAACGTAGCTTAACAACCGTTTGAGAAAGAAGGGAGGGGGGCGTGCAGCTGGGTGGTGGCAATAGGTATTCAGAAAGCCTGAAATTCAGTAGGACAAACAGGAATGAGATACTCATCTCTATGCAGTTAGTGCAGGTCAGGATAAGCACCTGGAGAAGCAGCCTAAGTCAGGACTGCCACGATACCAAACACTCTGAAATGCCTTCTTTGAGCCAAGCACTGAGTAGTCATGAAAACACTGACTGAGACATAGTCTGTATCCTCCAGCATCTTGCAGCCTAGTGGGGAAACAGGTAAGTTAAAGGGAGCTTCAATAGGCAGGAAAAGCAGTTGGGTAAGAACAAAGTACACAGGCATTTATAGGAGCTCCAAGGAAAGGAGCACAACCAGGTCTTGGGTGGTCATGGAGTGCTTCCTGGAAGAGGTAATAGTTAAGGTTGACAAACCAGGGAGGAAGAAAGGAAAATCTCTAAAGGCAGAGGGATCAGGAGGTTCAGAGCTCTCAAGGCAAGAGAGGCATACAATGCTTGAACTGAAGATGGACCATGAGACAAGTGCATTTCCTGAGGGACAAAGAGTGGCCACTGGAGGAGGGAAGAGGGTCCTGACAGACTACGTGTGCCACATTAAGGAGCTTGGGCTTTATGCTGGGAGCCATGGACTTCATGGCACAGTATTGTAATTGGATAGGACTGTTCCTATTTTTAAAGTCCATCGGATAAGATACTTCAGCTCACCACCTCATACTCATACTTTCTCAACTAGCCTGAACCCCTCTTCCCCCTTAGTTTCCCTTCCCTTGTCTCCGTACAGACTGTCCCAGCAAAACTATGTCTCAGCACTGAGTGGAAGGAAGCACGCTGGTCTTCCTGTGAACTCAGAAAGTAGAACCAGTGTGCTGGGGGCAGCACACTGATTGCTACCAGGGCATATTCATACTCCCAGCTGCTTTTACGATACCAGTCTCAGAGGTAAACCCCATAAACTGTCAGAGCCTTACGCTTTTTAGATGGACTGAGACATGGGAAGAGAGACGAAGGGGGAATGTACAAGAGAAGGGCAGTCCTCACACGTTGATCATGGTAAACACGATTGTTCAGGAAGAAACACTGAACTGGAAAGCTCCAGTGTCGGATCTGGACGGAGTGTTGGTCAGAGGTGGAGAAACGCCTCAGGCCAGCCTACAGGTTCTATTAAGTCCCATCACAGTGTCAGACAATGTTTGCAAAGCCTTGGCCATTCCCATCCTGCTTCAAGGGGACTCGCTGGTCCAGAGTCACGGCTCCTGGTGGCATAAACACCACCACAGGCTTCTGGAAAGGGAAGAGTTCAACTGTCTTTCTTCTTCCTCCCTCTCTTTTTGGCTTAACCACACAGCAGATTCACCCCCATCCCCATACCTCACGTGGGGTATCACAGTGATTGCGAGTCTGGGTGCAAGACGGGAATATTGGGCTGAATATTATGGACTGTCTCTTCCCCCTTGTAAATTTTGCTTTTGGATGCTACTAAAGGTTTCTCAAATGTAAAATGGAGATTTGGGGGGAATTTGATGAAACAGTCCATGTAAAGAGCTAGATTAGCAAGACCTTAATTGTTAGCTACCTGTCATCTTCTTGGGGTTCCTGCGAGCTAGCCTGGTTTTGCTACTTCCTTCACTCCAGTCTAAGGGTCCTGTGCCCAACATGGCAATTCTTGTTTGCCAACTTCCAAGGATGCCTGTAGTTTGAATATGTATTGTATTATCGTATCCTCCAATAGGCACTTACATTATTCAGTATAGTGTTATCTTTTAGCAAATATTTTTGAATTGGAGATTTTCTATAAGAGAAAAGAACCCCAGCTTATGTCAGAGATTGGTAAAACTCCATTCGATGTATATCAAGATCTGTTAAAATGTGCTTGCTTTTTTAATTCAATCATCTCTCTTATTTCTGGGAATCTTTTCTGAGGAAATCACTCAGAATATAGGGGGAAATATGAATATAAATGTATTAACCACAGGACTATTTAAAGTATTTTAAAATTGACAACACCTTAAATATCTACCCATAGAGTTGAGGTTAAATTCACATTGGTGTAGCTAGTCAATGGGACATTAACTCAATTCTGAGGATCTATTGGGAACTTTCAAAAGGATTCTACAGTGACATTCACCTGGGGGGAAGGTTTAAAAGAACAAATTTAATGGACTCTTTCTAACTCCTTTTGAAAGGGGTTATTTTCTAAATGGCTGGCCAGTTTTGCTCTTCATACATGAGCATAAAGGGCGGGCGGCTTTTGAGTGTAGCTTCCAAAGCCCAGGAGCACAGGGATGGCAGCCTGGTGCTTCCTGATAAATCCTTCAGGTAGAGTTGTTTATTGAAGGCTACAAGCTATATGTTTACTCAATTTGCACATATGATTTAATTTTATCCTCACAAAAATCCCACCAGGGACCATGACTCCATTTTACAGGTAAGGAAACTGAGTTCCAAAGCAATGTAACTGGCCTGACTGACCTCAAAGCCAGCCAGGAAATTGTCCTGAGGGTTAGATCGCCTAGTAGCCTCTCAACACATGGCAGCTGTTAGTTTTATAAGCCGCTATGCAACATTGCCTCTAGCAATGTTAAAACACTCCAATTTAAAAAAAAATAAAAAGTATTTTTTGGTCTGAAACAGAAACCACTTATGCTCTGTGGACAAATTCCAGAAAAATAATTTGGTCAGTACCTTTCGCTAGCATAGCCTTTTAGTAATTAAAACTCCTATTCCATCTGTCACTTCAGTGCCAGTTTCTTGCCAAGCTGGAGATGAAGGTGAGTGATGCTTTTGGTAAGTGGGATGATTCACTATTGGTCATGGGAGAGCCTTCTGCAACAATGGACTGAAGAAGTTATCCTTGGGGATCATACTATGACACTTTAGCAACTGAGAGAAAGAGAGGGCAAGGTTGAGAATGGAGAAGAGCAAGAGTAAGTGTGCTGTGAGAAAGTGTTCTTAACAAATGAATTCATCAGCACAGGTGTATGCATTGTCACTTGATGGAATTAAAAGAGGCAAGTATTTTGATGGTGTTAGGCTGTAGCAATCCAATGAAATAATTGGCTTTCTACGAGTAAGAGCATTGTTCTTAAAAACAGAGTCTCTGCACACAACATAATGGATCTATTCCTCGATGAACATAATGTTCATCTTTTATTACATTCAAAGCTTATTTTTAAAATGCATGTTGAGCTAAGACCCCTTTTTCTACCTCACCTGCAATTATCATTGCACTGTACCTTCAGGCAGGACTAACCTATCTGCCCAGCTTCCCTTTAGGAGTTCAAACAGCTCACTAGTTGTGTTGGAGCCTCAAGAAAGGAGGGAGAGGCTGGGCGGCCCCGCCATTCTGGAGAGCCAGTCTGCGGCAGGCAGCGAGCTGATGCTCGTTTCAGGAGGAAAACCAGTGTGAGGGAGCCCTTCCTTTGTTTCTGACCATCGTAAACGCTTTACTCTCTCAAATAGGGTATGTGCCTGTGCCTTTCTGCACCATTTTTCCACTTCTACAAGTTCTAAGACAGACTCTCTTCACCTGAATTTGAAATAAGAATTATTTTGCTTCTCTTCTTCATTTGTTTTGGTTGTTTTTCTGCAATGAGAATAATAGGAGAGAGAGAGAGAGAGAGAAAAGAGTCTCTCTCTCTCTCTCTCTCTCTCTCTCTCCCCCTCTTCTCTCCCCTCTCTCCCTTCTTCCTTCCCTCCATCGAGCTTCTTTAAAAGAGGTGTTTATAAAACAGGTAAAGTTCAGGTTGTTGGTCACTCTGGATGCGGAAAAGACCAATGATGTAACTGATGCCAGAAAAAAACCGCATCTCCAAGTGGCTGGAAGAAAAGTCACGGAATGGAAAGTACGAAATACTTACATAACATCTCTGAAACCTTGCTCTGAGCTGCTTGATGAGCTATTTGTGTCTCTGCAGATTTTTTTTTAGAAAGAGGAAATGAGACACTATTTTCTCCTCCTTTGTAGACTTAGAGGTTGTTTAATCTCAAGTGAACTCAGTCCTGGGGTGTTAGCGATCAGCTCAAATCATTTTGCTCATTGCATCACACTGCCAGTCAGCAAGCAGGGACCTAATTAGCTCTTTGCTTTAATGGCAATAGTTAAATTTACATTATTAATTTAAATATTACAGACTCTGTGGACTTGAGCACATAGCTGACATCAAGATGTAAGATGAATAATAAGGTACTGAAAACACCAGAATCATTATTCCCGTCATGTTCAAACTTTTAGCTCTAATGATATCAATTAAAACTCCAATCCTAGCACAAAGCTTCACTGGTTCTCTTTTGTTATATGAAAACTGCAGTTATAGTTTTATGCTGGGCTGGAATATTCCTTGCAAAATGCAGTGTTTACATACATCAAGAGACGTAATTGCAGACCTAATTATATTTTTGCTTTTTAAAAATACCCAATCAGTACAAATATAGCCAGTTCCTCAGTGCCCTGTCCCACATCCCTGGCTCTCCCCGCATCCTGAAGTGCCGCAATCACTCTGCGGTGTCAAAACCTGTTTGGGTTGCAAGACAGATGGGACTTTCAAAATGAAATGTACCTATGACTGTTTGCTACTATATATATAAAATGTCTCATTTAGTCTCATCTGTGATTTTCCAAGAGGAAAATGTTTCCAGGAGCCATTTATCTCAGTCCTACAGGTTTGTATCACTGAATGTCCATCTGAAAAAAAAAAAAAGGACCAGAATCTTTTCTTAAAGGGAAACTGCCTTGGGTATTGGAGATGTTTCAAAGCAGGAGCTGAACAGCAGTGAACAGTGTTAAAATGAATAAAATGCAAAACATGAAATAAATGAACATATGGACTTCAAATACTTTATTTGGTGTGTGAACTCTTTCATATGCGTTCATAAAACATTTCATACTGTATCTGTGGGAACAAAACAATGGGTGGAAAAGATAAAATTAATAGAGAAAAACATTATTTCATTTTAGTGCCAGGTTGAACTTTTTAGCCTCCCAGTTACCTAACCAGCTCTCTGCTGGGTACACCAGCCTGGCAGCCTTGGACATGAGCTCCCTCACTGCCAAGGCAGCCCTCTCGTTTAATAGGGCTGCAAGCCCAGCTGCGAAGACCCCCCCTACCCCCTGACTCCAATCCCTCCTTTATGGCTATTATTATTATTATTTAACCTTTGATTGAAGATTCTGATTTCCCCTTTCAAATAGGTTTCTTGAAGGCAGGCTCTGTGTCTGATTGTGCCCAGCATTTGGGAGGAGCTCAGTGATGTGGACTGCAGGAGCTAGAGAGGAATCAGCTACAGAGGGAGGAAGCGATGGTTCACCTACTTGTTAAAACTCACTTTTCCTTTGGAGGGGTAAAATGCATTATTTCCGTTTAAAAAGGCTAATGACGATTTTGTTATTTATTTGGATCAAAAGAACAGGGTTCAGGCTACACTTGATGTGCTCATCAGTGGAGTGGCCATGGCCTAGCCGTATGCTCCATCGAAGGTTCAGGTTTCTTAGCAGATAGGATTACATAAATGAGAATCTGGCAATCCTTTTGGTAGTAACAAAGCATAGAATATCCCTCTCTGGAAACTGAAAATTGCAAATAAAGTGGATTGTGACTGCTGATACGTGCAATTTGAGGCTGTGCTTGATTCAACACAGCACAGTGGCAAAGTATAAGGACTCAGTTTTCAAAGAGGACAGGCTGTGCTAGAGGAATATCTAGTGTTTTTTAAAAACTAAATTGGCTACCAATACTATCTCAGGATGGTAATTTTAGGTGGTAGTTAAGGGTACAGACTCCAGAGTTAGAATCCTTGGGTTCAAAGTTTAGAAAAATAATAATGCCTGCCTTTTGGGATCCTTCTGAGGATAATTTCCAAAAAGTCCTTAGCACAATGCTTAGTGCTTGGCGATCCTTCAATACCTGTTAGCAATTATCAAAGAATAAAATTGTATAAAACTGAAAACCAGCTCGACTGGATGACAAATATGCTTTATGCAATCTTTAAAGCAATTCCCTGTAATTTTGCCTTTCCAAAAGAGAAATGCTCTCTCCCTTTTGTTCTTCAAAAGACTGGCACAAGCAGCCCACAGAGGCCCTACCGGGGTGCCCTCTGAATGAATGGATGAATGAATCCAGAACAGGAGCTTCTAAATTAATGGGCAGGATATGTCAGCAGGAGCCAGAAAAAAATGTCCTAACATGTAAATGTTTACATGCTAGATAGTTAAGAATCTCCCAGACCGCTAAAAGCGCCATCTCGAGCCAAGCAGACACTTTGGGTAACACAACTGAAAAGTCCCATCTAACGATAACAATGAGAGCCAACATTCAGTGAAGGTTTACAGCATTCCAACCACCCTGCCAGGAGCCTTCCCTGCAGCATCACGTTTCATCTTATCCTAGCTCTCTGACCGGCTATATGTCTATTCCCATTTTATAAAGGAAGGCACGGAGGCTCACAGAGGTGAAACTAATGTGACCAAATTCAAGCAGTGAACAATCACAGCACGGGGGGCTTGAACTGAAATCACTGGGCTCCCAAGTACATATACCTGTAATAACAAAGGGGAACTCTGCCTCTGAGGAAATGCTTAGGAAAAGGGAACCCAGATTGTGGAACTCCTGAGACCACGCTGAATCTACTAAAATTTTGAGATGCTCAAATTTTAAGACTTACCTGGAAGTAAGTCTCAACTACAGTGATTCTCTTGGTTGTTAACTCAGGGCCCCTGTTTTGAGCCAAAATCAATATCAAATCCCGCAAAATAGGTTTGCACAGAATTAAAAAGGTGATACAGCACAGTGGGACGAAAGGCCCACCTCTTTCCCTTCCCTACATCCTCTGCCACCTGCTGTATGTTCAATGTGTTAAACCTCATGGGGCAGAGAATACTTAGCAAATTAATAGAAGAAAAATTCTGGCTTTCCTAGCTCATAAAAGGTTGATACCTTCCAGCCATGCTACTGAAAAGAATGGGATTTATGCTGTAACTTTCTTCCCAGATGGGAAAGTGCTTTACAAATAATGGAACTAATGCAATTCATTCGTAGTGAGTAAATTTGTCACTGTGGATGTTGTATTAACTCTCTAAGGCCAATTCAATTGGGGATTCAATAAATAAGCTCCTTCAGTGTACTGCATGATGGCCCACTGGTTAGAAAGAGTCCTAAATAAATAGCAATTTGATCCTTTGCCACCTTGAATTCTTTAATCTTTGAAACCTGCTTTCGAGAAATGTGGAAAGGATTAATGCTTACATTTTCCTGCTGGAGAAGCTGAAGAACTTGTGCAATAAGGAATAAAACAGGAGATCCCAGATCTCCTGTAATTCTATGACCACTTTAACTCATTTCATGGCTATCTTCTAGGCTTATTCCTGGATCATGTTTTTATTTTTATTTCTTTTTTAAATTTTTACATATTGAGAGAGAGAGAGAGAGGGAGGGAGGTGGAGGGAGAGACATAGAAACAATAATTTGTTGTTCCACTTAGTTATGCATTCATTGCTTGATTCTGGTATGTGCCCTGACCGAGGGTGGAACCCACAACTTTGGCGTGTTGGGCTGACACGCTAACCAACTGTGCTACCCAGCCGGGGCCCTGGGTCATGTTTTTAAAAGTGATTAGCAAAACTGTGCCTGAAAAAGCTTCCCTGACTCAGCCACAGTTGTTGCTGTCACAGGTGAATTTGAAGTGTCCTCCTTTGGAATTTTGCTCTCACAAGCCTGTTTTATTTTCACCCTGGTTTGGCCATTCTGAAAGGTTTCATGCCTTGAAGGGGAACCACTCTGTGCATTATGTACTGGATGCTTCCTTCATACTAAGCTGAAGGTCATTGTTTATTGAGCCAGAGTTGGCACTGAGCATGGAAACGAATGGGAAAAGGATGTGTATCTGAATTCACGTCATGTTATTTATGCCCACGGACCCATGGCATGGAGCACGTATGAGGGTTTCCTCACTATTTATTTATTTATTTACTCTAGGGAACTTAAGTAGTCCCCCAAGAAATGAATAAATATAGCACAGAGTTGGGTTTGGGAAAAGAAAGAACTTCGTATGAAAGAGCAACGTGTGTCACCCCAATTCTCTAGACAGAATTCCCTTGGAAAGGCGAAGCTGGCACACCCGGCCTTACTAACTAAGCCGTTGAGACGGGTTAAATGTTGACGGTGGGGAAGAGAAACCCTAAGTCAGAGGGGAAGCCGTTGCTTATACTTCTACGGCAATAATTCTGCAGTGCCACGCAAAAGTCCTGGAAATGCTCTTTCATCCTTGTGTGTCTTATGGGGGATTTAAAATGTCTCAAGGGATTTACTAGAAGCGTTGTTTTATTTTGTTTTTAAAGAAACATTGTTTTTATTTTGTTTAAAATAAGAAATGTGGGTTAGTATTGATAAGGTATTTTTTTCAATTTTCATTCCTTAAATAAGAAGAACCACTTTTCATATGACCACTAAGTTAACTGCTGCGTTTCCTTTCATTAATAGCATTGTTGTTATTCGCTGAGTATTTTGTTCCCATAATGTCGCCATACATAGCTCAGTGTTTTGGGGCTTTTCCAAATGCTTTTCTGTGGGTAACTTGCCTTCTTCGGATATTTGATGGATGGCATTATATGAAAAAAAGGTTTAAGTACTCCACCAAACAATGTACGTATCTACTAAGAATTCTGCATTAAAGTGGTCTAGAAGCTTGTTACAAACACAGGGGTTCGGTTCATTTCCTTTCTCCAGTTGCCTTTTTCCATGTTGCAAAACGTGCTGAATGTGCTGTTTGTCTGATGCAGACTGTGGTACTCGGGAACGGTCTGCACGGAGGAAGAGAACACAGGCAGCATTGTTCGAAGACTCGTTCAGGAGATATTATTTCAGATAGTAAAGTAATTAGACTCCTTCTGAGGGAAATGTAAGTTTTATATTTTTTATATAAGAACGTAGCTGTGACTAATTAAGGGCAAAGTCAACTAATGTTTAAATTTAGTGTTGAACCTAATAATATATCTGAATTTACAGAAACAAAACCAACTCCAGTTCCAGCTGAAAAGTAGTCCTTTAATTCAGGGTCAGATAAGTATTGTTTATAGTAACCAAAATTCTAATTTTATAGAGCTTTCTAAATCTTAAAAGGAGTCAAAGGCAAAAGAAAATTCCCTACAAATCTACCACACTCAAAGCATATACTTCAGAAGAGAACTTTTTTATCTCTAATTTATCCTGAAAAAATTCTCTTGGGCTTTTATTTCAAAAGATGAAAAATGAGCCATGGCCGTCAATGGTGCGTGCTGACTATTTATCCGCACCTATCCTTGGGATCGCTAGAAAAACTGATGAGCGTTTGGATGTGTTCTGAGGAGAGCACACTGTTCACAAGCCCATGTTCCTCAGAGGAGAAATAGGTTAAACACTCAAAATTAAGTTTTAGGACCACACATTTTATTTGGAGGAACAACTATGTAAGGGCTGATTTTTTTTCAAGTAAAATATATGTGCCCAATTTTTAAATAAACATATCATACAGCAAATCAATGAACGGTTTGCAATTTTTCCCAAAAAAACCTCACAAAGCAAATTATTTAATCATGTGCATTTTAAAATTTATGTGACAAGTGTCAATCTGAAAAATACATGTACCTCTGCTGTTGTTTAATTGAGGAATACCGTAAGTGCACTAGAGAAACCTTTTAGTTCTAGACATCTTTGGTAAATGACTTTACAAAGCAAAGGGTGCTTTATAAAATTAATAATAGCCCTGAATCATTCTCAATTTTAGTTCCCAATTTTCATAGATTAAGGTTTTTTTTCTTTTTAAGAGGGTGTGCACCTGTAGGAAATTTTATACGGCAGGCAGCCACACTGCTATAACCAGAAACCAAGTTCATTTTCGGAGGAAATACACAATGGCATACGTGCCTCTTTTACGGCCACATCTGCACAGCTCAGGGAAAAGTTTGCAGATATGTCTGCTGATCACATTACAAGGCTGTTATGAGAGAATAAAGTTGCACCTTTGATGGGCTATTGCCGCTGAGTTAGAGGTCCCCAGTCATTAGAAGTTTTGCATGTCACAGAGGGGAGCAGGTTGGAGACCCAAGAATACTCTGTGCAACTTGGTCATTTCCCTCAAATATCAGCGGGCCCATTAAACCAAGATGAACAACACACACACACACAGACCAGCAATAAAGATGACTGTAGTTTATTTTTGACTTTCACCTCCGTGATGGAATGTCCATTGTGCTCACACAGCGCCTTCAGGACACCAGCCGAGAACAAAGCTGCTTCCAGGGGCAGTGAGTGACTTCATTCTATTAATGTCCAGGTGACATGTGAAGCCCATTGTCACATCACCAGTGTGGCAGCAGCCATTTCCCGGCCAACAGACAGTAAGCTCAAATGCTTGTGAGATGTGTGACTGGGAAAGGTAATCCTTGGAAACTCTTTTTATTTTCTACTAGTGTCATGGAATGCTAAACACAACCAAAAACATGGTCTTTTACATTTCAAAAAAAAAAGTTAAATTGAACACCATCCGAAAGATCACAGGACACATTTAAACAAAATTTGTAGGATTTAATTGAAGGTTTTTAGTGATGTGTTTGTGTTCCAAATGTAATATGTGGCATGTTATCAGAGAAAGCCTGGAATAAGACAGGGGGAAGCTATTAATGTGAAAAATAAGTAATTCCAGTTCACTGTCACAACACAGAGAGTGCCCAGAAATTATCCCTAACTGTCCATGTTCTCCTGGGGTCAAGTCACAGCTCATCAGAGACCACTGCGGCGGCCTCCAGCCGGGCAACACACCCTGCAGGGCATGTTCGATGTGAGCAGAAGGGTCAGCTCCTGGACACGGTCGGCACACGGAGGTGCAGGGACACACAGCCAGGCTGAAAACAGAGCCCACAGCATGATGAAAAACAGCCATGCTGCCTAATTTGGAGAAGATATTAGAAATAACGCACACGTTATTGTCTCATATTTTGTCAACAATTCCAAATCCATATTATCCAGAGCTATTCCTTTTCTGAATAAAGAACCCCTCTGAAATAAATAGGAATTTATCATTTTCCAGATGACAACGAGGGTCAACCCAATAGGTCTGATTTTTTAAATGAATTATGTTACTTTAAAAATGGTTAAGATTTGAGTTCTAGGTAGAACATTTTTAAATCTAAAAAAGGATACAGTAAAGTCAATATTGATTATTAAGAGTAAAACTGCTAATTGAGGCTGTAAAACCTTTTAAAAACCAACAGGAGAAAATTTCCAGTAAAACCACAATAAATTACTATTAAATAACCAGAATATGTATGTGGAATTTATTGTCAGCGCCTCAGCCTACCTTCATTTTTTGTAAAGTGGTGTGTTACCGACTCAGTCGGGAAGGCTCTTCCAGTAACAGTGCGAGAGTGGTGTCACTTTGGCAAGTTCCCTTGTCAACGCAGAGTTCATTATGTTCTAAAGAACCCTCCTTCTTAGATTTCTTGTGCCTTTAAGAATTCAGTTTTAATTATGGCTTGTTGTTTCGGCCCTCAGCTCTTCCAGAGCTCAGGGCATGCTGTTCTCACACTAAAGCGAAAGCAAAACCATTTTACCCACAGACCACATTCTATGCTGAATGCGACATTCTGACAGCAGGAATTCTTGACAACAAGTGGAAAAGGATGAAGAGTTCTGTGCATTACTGTGGACTTCTTATAAGATCTAAGTTGAGTTTGCAGTAAATTGCCTTGAATAAGCGAATGCTGGCAGGGTCCAAATCCCTTGTAAAAGGTGCTTTAGTCAAGGCAGAGGCTGGTGCTGATTTCAGGTCAAAGCGCCCAACCTTAAACCTGTATGTTCGCATTTAAACACCCTACTGAAGAACTTTCATTCCAGAACACTCTGAAGACCCCGTCTAGGCTGAAACCCACTGTCTAGAGCAATGTTTAAATGCCCTATAATATATTATTGCTCCCTTCAGAGGCGAGAGGAATCTGGTGCTTCTCAACAGCTGGGTCTCTTCCCTCCTCTCAGTTAGCTCCGTGCCTTTCATCAAATCTACTTCTTATTCCCCTGGAAAAAAAATCTGTGACCAAGTCACATTTCTAGCTTCCTAGCCTTATGTGAGGTTTTATCCATTTATCCAGAGAAAACAAGAGGGAAATAGACATTTTAAACTGGGACACAAACCGTCCTTCATAAACTTGGCTGGTAGGGATCCTCCCCCACATTGTATGGGTGACATGGAGTGACAGCGGTTTTCAAGCTTCCCAAAGCCACCTGAAAATATCGTGGGAAGTGACCTCCTGAGCTGACCTCAAGCAGGGCTCACCTTCCTGACTGGTCTCTATTGGTGTTTGAAAAGCCCACCAAAATAATAGATTGGGAAAGGACTCACAAAAACCGTATCTGGAATCTACCTCAAAGAATATCTCTTTAAAGAAGTCATTTTGCGTGTGAGAAAACAGAGGCTCAGGAAAGTAAGGCGTTAACAGAGGTTTGGGACTAGAGCTCTGTCCACAGATTTCCATCCCAGAGGTCTCTTTTCAGGGCACAGGCCACCCAACAGTTTTGTTGGTCACCTCTGAGGAGTCTTTTGGTGGAAACTCATTAAGCAGCCCTTAGAGTTGAGGCATCACGGGCAGTTCATGTTCACCCCAAGCTCCAAAGCAGAGTTTCTGAACAGGCAGGAAGGCAGACCCTAAAAATGTGGGGCAGAGGCTCCCTCTCACCGGGACCTGCACAGGAGTCCAGACCCGCCAATCACGTGGTCAGCACCTCACAGCTCACAGCATTGTCAAGTTTTCTGCAGTGAGCATATATTATGTTTATAATAAAAATGCTGTATTATAAAAACAGTACCACTGGCAATAACAACTGTTTTAACATCCATTATAGTTTATAAAGATTTTTTTAGGTTGTTCATCATGTCATCATATATTTTTAGTTGTTCAAAAACTGACATAGTATTAGTATGAAAAAACTGAGGCTAAGAGGGATTAAATGATGTGTTTAAAGATACTTGACCACTATTAGGTAATGAGACAAAAACCTGAAATCTAAGCCCTCCAATTTTAAATGTTTCTTCTATAGTTCCCCGATGGGAGCTTTGGGATGGCTTTCTTTCCACATTTTCAAGCACCTTGGTAAACTCAGGACTCTGAGAAGCGCAAATGTTTTGGTTTTTTTTTCCAACTACCATCTGGCTTTCAGTTCTCTTTTTAGTCTCCTTTTTTAAGTCTCTTTTGCATTTAACTTAGATAGAATAAGATCCTGAGGAGCCCAACTTTGGCCTGGGGACCCTTCAGCATGGTGAACGAGGAGCCCACCTCGGAATCAAGGTGGGACTGACAAGGTGGGCGCACGCAGTTAGAACCCCAACTTTTCAGGGATTAAGGCACTTTCTGTGCCTACATTATTTTTTACCCTTCTGTGAAGTAATTATAATGCCATCTCACTGTATGTTTAATGAAGAAAACTGCCCAAGAAAACAAGTAAACAAGAACAGCAACAAAAACCAACAGGAAATTCAGTAATTCACTTACTACTAACTTCACATTCACCACTCCTCACGTAACACCTCTCAGCTTGTACGGCTAAAATCTTAGAACACACAGCAATTCACAATCTCAGCTGATGTCTGAGTTCTTGGGACAAAATTGAGTGCTAGAGTGTCTGGGAACTTGAAGTGAGCCGCCAAAAGCCTCTCATTCCTCAAGAAAGACTTCCTGTCATCCACAGCATTAGCAAAGAGGGAGGATTGCATAAAAAGGTTGGTTTGGGGGTCCTGAGGTGGCTTTCCTGGGGGCCTTGCCCACCACTACTTGTACTGACATTCAGCTGGGTCAAGGACATGCCTTCAAGGCAGAAAAACTTAAAAGATGCTCCCATCCAGCTGCCTAAGTGGCTGCCGTCTTGGCTGCCTGCACCGGTGAAAATATCTGTGACTCTCCAGTTTTCCCTTTGTATGTCTAGGGTAAATAGGAAAGCTGCAATTTATATGTCTGTATGTGTGCATGTACACACTGGCACTCACACAAATGATAGCAACATGACTTGGAGATGGAATTCTGGGTTAGGGGTCAACTGTCCTGGGCTGTATAAAAATAAGGCCAGCGTAATCTTTTAAATCACAGTTTTCCTTCCTAGTTTATTTTTATTTTGTTTGTTAAGCTTTTTGTATACGCACTATTGTTTTGGCTTCATTTTTTTCTAATTATTCACACTTCCTGGGACATTTCTACTGGAGTCTTCACTTCAGGTCAAGGACATGTTAGGTAACTTCAACTTCAAAGTAGAAAACAGCATGCTGAATCGATTTCTTCTGTATGCAGAGTGTTACTGTGGAGACAGACATGCCGGCACTTTACACATGGCAAAGTGATGTGCAAATGAAAGGTGCTAGGACCACCTATTTAATGCATGGACTGAATTCATGTATTTATGCATTGAACAAATATTTATTTAGTGCCCATCACGAGGCAGTACAATGTCAAATGTTTGAGAGTGCCCGAGTTGCCTGAAGAACTCTATGATTTTTGTTTTGGAATTGTGTGCAGTAACTTACCCAGTGGGTAACATGCCTTTGAAGTTATTACTAAATAAAAAGAATAACATGCAAAGGCCTTTCAATTTTAAATTTGCAAACAATTGAAGTTAACTGAGTAAGACTTAGAATACATACAATTCTATTCAAAGCAAAAGCAGTTTCTTAGCTTCATCATCTGCAAGAAATTTTACCTAGCAATGAAAGACTGCATTGACAAAATGAAAATTAATGTAGCTCTTTGGTGTTTACTTAATTTTGTCATTGCTACCCATAGTGAAATAGAATCATTTACGCTTATAAATTCTTTTCTCTTTTTATTTTTATTGTTGTTTTTAGTGGATAGGGTACTCTGAGAGCAGGGGTATTGAATAGTCATTTCGCTGAACTACATTGATCAAATGAATAGATGCCATGTGTTCAAGTTTCTGTTTTTTGATGGCCCTAGATCACATTAGAATTAGTTGAGTTTCAGTGTCAGGATTTTACCTAATTAAATAGCTTCTACTTAACTTTACCAAAAACTGTTTCTTTGAATAGTACAGAGGAAAAAAGAGAGGCAGAGATGGTGAGCAGAGAGAATTTTTCTTCAGTAAGCCTATATTGAGGATCTATAGAGAAATATACATTATTCATAATTTCTACTGTTCTATATAATGTATCTTTTGTGCCTCGTGACACAAAAATGTTATATATCTGTATATATACATATATATTTAATAACAGATACTTGAAATGGAGTTTCATACTCTTTGAGGGTAATGAGTGAATTTTATCTCTTCAACACATTGCTTGAGTCTGTCCATGTTTGTTAAACAAACAAATGTGTGATTGAATGAATGAGTGAATGTGTGAGCAAGTAAATGAACATAGAAACTACAAAAAGCATGACCTTCTGAACACAACTTAAAGAAGAAGAATAATGTAGTATTTTTCTTGTGTCTTGAGACATAGCACAGTGCTTGACCCATATTAAACTTTCAATGAACATTTGGTGTGTGGTGAATTCCACTGGCAAATGCCAGAAGCCTTTGCAAGCTAAAAAGACCTTCATCATTTAGTCACACACATTCACTTAGTTCACAGAGTAAGAACACTCAGGTTCCAAGAGTTCCCAGTAACTTAGTTTCCAGACTGTGGCTGGTGGTGTCTTTTCCATTCTACATACCTGAAAATGGAGACCCAGAGCGTTTAAATGAGCTTCTCAGTATCACTTAGCTACTTAGTGGCAGAACATCGAATGGCAATCCAGGCACCTAATTCCTTGTAGAAAGCATTCTGTGGCACATCAATATGCCAGCCTAGATGTTGACTGTCGGAAACTCAAGCCTTGTGCACTGAACAGAAGGTGGGAGCTTTCAGAAGCAGTGGGGCAATCCAGGAGGCTAGTCTTATGGTATGGAAGTGGGTGTCGAATCAGAAGCTGGGTCTTGGCAAGCATTAATTACTGTGAATGAGAACAGCTGTGTATGTTTGTGAATGAATGGATTGTAATAATTGCAGCACCCACTAAAACTAGTGAACAAGGCTCCAGCCAGTACTAAGTGACATCCAACCAGAATTTTAAGAAGAGCACAAAGCACATAGGAAGTTAGCCCGAGCTAGGAGCAAAGCCGTGCTATGGTCACAAACGTGGGGGTTTGTTGGTGTCACTCAGAGTGCGGTGGTGATGGCTCAATGGCTGGTCTGTGCAAACACAGAGGTCCACAGCAAAGTAAGAGCCATTTCTTTTCTAAAAAGAAAGACAATATAAACACTTTCCTAAATTTAAGTTTATTTAATTTGAAGGACTTTGCTGTTAGATCATGATCTTCTCATATTGCAATATTAACATTTCCCTTTTGCATGAAACCAGGACACAGGAGACTGGGTGTGTCCGGCGTCTTTACTGGACTACGGGTGGCAGGAAGCTGGCAATTCTGTGTTAGTCTTCAAATTATTTTTGGAAACTTTGCTAGTTCATGAAATGCCAAAGTAAGGTAACCAAGAGACCACAGAACTTTGCCTCTCTGCCCACTTTCGAGAGACTACATGGAAACTGTGACCACAAGTCCCAATGACCATCTGTCACTCTCACAACTGCCTGCAACAAAGGTGTCCCTCTCCTGGTATCTGCAGCTTGCTGGGTGTGTGTCCAAGTGATTTCAGAATCACTTGGCTCCAAAATACAGAGTTCAGTGCACGGGGGTCTGGCCAAGCAGAAGCAACATTGTTTCAAATGACAGCAAAGGCCTCAGCCAACCTCCCATAGCAGTCTTGCCTTTCCTGACGGCGGCTAATTTCAAACCAGAAAGTTGCTTTAGTCAAGAAACGGAAACTCCCCATGTGACACCAGGACTGTTTAAGATCACACAGTCTAACTCTGATCAATTGCACACACATGGGGCTCTAAAGTCATTAAAGAAAAATCACACCTTTTCCGGGCACCCCAGCTGTCTCAGAGTTCAAAAGCTTTGATTGTCATGTGCTTTTTGCTATTATTCGTGCTGAGGAGATTGATCTTCTATTTTTTTTAATTGGTCAGAGTAAAATGAGTGGTGATTTTCCTTAAAATAATTTGAACAAAAATTGAAAAGAAGATAACATCTGTCACAAGTGAAAACTGTGCATTGTACTTGTTCAGTGGAACAACCTCCCAGCAGGGTTGCAAAAACCAGTCAGGCCTGGAAGGCAGCTTCCCTATCTGGGGCAACAGAGTGGGGTTGGACAGATGATGAAACTGAGCTTTGAGCCAGTACACCCCTCACCCAACACAACGTGCTGCTATACAGCAGACTCGATGAGGACTTTGGTTTGGCAGAGGAGTTAGGTAACGTCAGAGAGCTCCGGACTTGCTGAGCTGCATGTCTGAGGATGCTGACAGTGGCCCTTCCAAACCTGCTGACATAGACGTGCGACTCACTGACCTGGTTTCCCCATTTTAGAGTAGTAGTGAATGGTAAAGACTCCTTTCCCAAATTTTCCACTTTGATCTGCTATAAGGAACCTAAGAATGTAGAACACCCAGATGTTGTAAATTAGGTCCCCGAGCCATCAGCTGATAGCAGAACACACTGTTGGCATCCTAAGCTGCCACCAGTCTCTGAACATGCAGGGAAAGAACTCAGGGCCACCACCTTGAATGAGCAAACCTAAGGAGGGGCATGTACACTGAGGTTAGTATCAGACAGCATGCTGGAAAACAGGGTTCTGGACCTAGAGTTAATGAAATTGGAATTCTGGTCCAAATTCTGTCATTAACTAGCAATATGTCTTCTTAGGCAAGTGATTTTACCTCTTTGGGCCTTACGTAGTGTCATCATATGTAAAACAGAGATTAGAGTCGAATATCTCCAGGGTCTCAAACATCTCAACCATTTTCTAATTCAAGTTGCAGAATCAAATATCAAGAGATGATTGCTAAGAACTAGCATGGTTTCCAAGATAAATTTACATCATCATTCTCCCTGCAGAATGGTTATCTTCTGTGGTAGACCACAGCTCTAGGATCTGGAGGAAGTGGGCCAAAGGTTTGAGCGAGTCTTTGCCTTGGAGCGGCCTGATACTCAGGCTCAGGAGAGAGGACACGGGCAGAAGCGGCGATAGAGGGCAACCCGAGCCAGCAATGCCCAGCACATATACTACACAACATCCAAAGGAAGGAGGCTTCGCCAAGGTTCAGGGCGGAATGCATCATTTTCAAGAAAGAGTTAGAGCTTTAGCCCAGCCTTCTCTGCAGGTAAGCAACTGGATTGAATAACTTCTCGGAAGATCCTTGGAATTCTAAGATTAGAATTTATTAACAACAATGGAAGGTAACAGTAAATTAAGGCTCCATCTTTAATAGGTAGAACTTTTAGCAGTACCATGAAAATGAGTAACATTTATAAAAGACCTGTTTTTTTAGTGCAGATGTTTCACAATGGTGAATTAAAAGTTCCTCCAACTAGCCATATCATGCAAGCTAATTACCTTATATGTGACTTAATCACTAATTCCAGTTTGAATAATTGTTTAAAAAATAAAGATAACCATTGAAAAGTATCACTGTCAAACCACTAGGACTTCCTGCTTGAACTTTCGGTAACTGCCTCTTCACCATTGGTAATTCTAAGGCGGCAGGAGGGCAATTAAAAATAATTAAAACAGTTATTTGGCAATGATAAAGAATTTCTCTCTTGCCATACCACCGACCTTTTCGTTTTTAAACTGGTGGACAGGGAGAAGAGAGTAGATGCAACCGTTCTGCTGTCATCGAGCAGCTTATTGTGTCGGGCAACTCGACTCTCCGCGGAGAGAAATCCAAGGCGAGACGAACACAAGCTTCCCCGTGGCAAGCGGTGAGGGGAGGTGGGCAGTGAGCTCTTCCCGTTGGCGTGCCTTGGGAAGAGGCACGCCAGGTGGCCAGGTGGGATTTAAAGTGCATCAAATTTAGAATCAGAGACAGAGACAAAAAGCTAATTTCACATAATCGGGCCATCCTGATTTTGCAGCTCTGATAATGACTGAAAAGGGAAAGATTTAAAAATATAAATAAAAAGAAAGCAGAAGTAAAATGGGAAAATACCTATTTCAAATTAATGTCATGCTTCATTTCCAATTAGCCCCCGATGAACGCCGCCTCAGCCCCACACCCCCACTGAAGATGCTTAACCCTGCAGACAACCATAAAATTAGTTTGCGTAAAAACACTGATTAACACGTACGACATGAGGATAACAAACCAATCTTTTCACCTATTTTACAATTCTTATTGTGAATCCGTAAAATATACCTCATTTTAAAGCATCACTGACTCAATTTTAAAGCGTTGCCAGAACCAGCTCTGCTAATCTGCAAACTCGATAATTCTACCCCAAACCTCAGCACACTCAGCAACAATTTAATAGCAAATATCTCTAGTGGGACCTCATATTACTGAGATTCTATTACTTTTTATATTACAAAAAAGTGCTAGTACACTCTAAAGTATTATAAATAGTTCAGACCAGGCAATGCTTGTCAAAATATGTGAAAGTTCATTTTTTTGCACTCTGTAACCTGAGATTTTTATCTTGGTATTTATAATCTATAATGTGCCTCCCATAATTATTATAAAATGTAAATGACTAATCTAAAGTTTCTTGGCATTTTATTTCTGTTAATATGATTACTAAGGGTGGTAAGTTGTATGGTTAATAACCCAATCCTGCCACTAAATGCAAATTCTAAACATATCTTAAAATAATTGAATAGATGCCTAAAATGGGCTTCTTTAATTATATTCTTCTTAGACTGCTAAGCAGCCCTTTTTTGATTGAAGACTTTGTGATTATGCCTGTGGAAGATATTTTTAGTTTGAGAGTTTAAGAGACAAATATAAATCTAGATACTTATTTAATAGTTGTTGTAATACATTTTAAATGACATATAAGAAGTATACATCCCCTGTAAACTAGTAATACTTCATACCTTGACAGAAGTCTTTCTTTGAAATGTTCAAATATTTTGTCATTAATATTAGTCCAACTAGATGTATATGGAATTATATCAATCTAAACGGAGATACTTCTGAATAGAACAAACTTTACAGTGCTCAATCAAGGTAAGGATTCTTTTCAGCAGTATCATGCTGGCTCAATTTTAAAATTAATGCTTACTCATTTATTTTGTGACCACTGTGCTATTTATTTGGGATGAATGCTATTCATAATGCAAGCCAGTCTTTAGTAAACAATTCACATTATTAGAGATAAATTGCAAAATGCCACCTTCATAACACACATGCACTGCTGACATGTGCTCCACACGGACAGACACGCCAGCAGCACGGGCGTGTCCATGACCTCCAGCCTACATTCCTGTGCTCCACGAATCGTCTCTAAGGGCCACGGAATGACGTCCTTCGTCCATCTTCCTGCCCCTCCCTTCACTGTCTTTCTAGTAGATTCTGTCCCTTTAAATTCCCTATCACATTAATACTGTCTACTCTTTTTAAAACATTTATCATGAGCTGTAACTGTCACAGGAACCAAAATACTCCAGCTTATTCTGTCCCTGTAGGCAGATATGACCAGCCAGCCAAATCGTAAGGAAGGAGCTCCTTAATGAATCCAGAGTCAAACAAAGGAAAGTTAACTGGAAGTCTTACGTTTAACAAAGTGCATCCTGAGCCGTGGGATGGTCTCCCTCACAGGAATGGAATTTTCCACCTCCCCAGGTGGGGGATCGAGAAAGTGCTCCGGGTTCCACTGGGCCAACGTGCAGCCCTGCTCCCTTCCCATCCCCGTGGTGTCATCTGGCCGTGCCCCACAGTGGGACAAATTCCACGGCACAGCCAGGATGGCACACTTGGCTCCTGACCCACGATGCAGGTTCCAGAAGTGACAGAGATCAACATGCCTTTTGGGGGCTGGCGAGCAGAAGTCACCTTATTTATCAATTTCTTATTCAAACATTTCTGACAGACCTAGAACCTACTACCATTCCAAAAATGCATTTTTGCTACAGGTGTGGTAGTCGATAAACTTAATACTCAGCAGCTTAGAATCGTAGAAATTTTAAGCACCTTCTTTTATAGACACAGAGACCAAGATCCAGAGAGCTTAAATGATTTTCCAAAATTAGAGAGCTGGCTAAAATGCTGCGTTTCTTTAGAGGCCTTTTTTTCTTCGATGAGCCTTAGCATTCAGCCCCAACTTTACTGGCTTTACAGCTATTAGGTAAACTTGTTCTCTTATGAATATTGTAACACGGTCACGACGAATGATGATTGCAAAGAGGCGGGGTGGAGGGCAGAGTGAGGAGTAGTGTGTTCAACTTGGGTTTCAGAAGTCATCAGTGCGGCACCTTTATATTCTTGTTAACAAAAACATCTGCAGCCTCAATAAAAACCGTTCAAGTTAAGGTTAGCCTCCCCATGTGAGGGTCTGTAAATTCTAACTCCAGAAACAAGGATAAGTCATGTAGATACAGGTTGTTACTTGTGGAGGACAGGGAAAGGTGGCGTGTGGAACACTACACAGCCAAACTTCATCCAGCTCCTCGCACTTGATTTTGCCTCAAAGGCTCACAACCTATGGCAGTTTTTCTACTTTCTTTCTCTCCTAGAATTCCTCCAAATGTCCCTCCACTCTCCTGCTGTGCTCGCCCTCCTCCTAAACCCTCCCCAACCACCTTTATTGTATAAAATAAGTAGTTCTCTGGGCTTCTTGAATCTGCATCCACTTTTCCCTTTGTGTGTGTATGTGTATACACTCATATACATATATATATACATATATATATATTCCTGCTATATATCTGATCTTGAGTAAAGATTATTTTTAATATTTTCAAGGTTTTATGACTGGAATTGATGTCCACCGTGACAATAAATTGAATGAATGGATTAGCTGTGTCACGGAGGATTTTCAACATGACTAGAAGGTGATCTTTTGCTATCTTGGTCCTCTGTTTCCCCTTCCCTTCCTCCCCTCCCCCCACTAAACATGTTTACATCATTTCCTCACACAAGTGACATCAGAAACAGTGGAAGAAAGTCATGCACCTCCTACAATGAAAGAGATTAGAACCTACTGTTTCTGTCAGAGGATGTTTATAAACTTAGAGTCCTATTGACTATACCAAGTATACAATTCCACATGAGTGAGCCAAGCAGTCAAAAACCCAGATGACTACATAACTGGACAACAAGCTGTTCATCTTTAGGTGCCACTGCTTTACCCTGGTAGCAACTCCCCATTCTCTTGATGGCCCCATCCCAAAAGCTCCATATGTACCTGCTGTGTGTGTGTGTGTGTGTTTAAACCAGTCAAAAGTTAGACCAAGCCCAGGCTGCAAGGAAGCTGCTCAGGAGCTAAGTGTTGATGCCAGAGACAGAAAAAATAATGAAGATATTTTCATTGTAAAAGGGCACTTGGCTTTCTGCCATTGGCCAATTTCCCCATTCATTAGTGGCCTTTGAACCCTCATTTCTCTTCCTGTTGTTTTTCTGATTCTTCAGAAACTATATCACTTCTGACAAAAGAACTCAAAACACCCGTGGTCTGAAGGGTGTTTCAGGCCGAGGACCTCGCTGTTGGCATCCAGCTCAGCCTCAGGAGTGCGCTCACAGCCTGCTCCAGGCTCGGCGGTGGGGGAGGGGTACAAAGGGCTCCGCCTGCACTGTTTGCAGCAGCAGGTGAGGGGGTGTACCTTTTTAAAAAAGAATAATAGACATTTTTATTTATTTTATTTTTTAAACTTTTTTATTGTTGTTCAGTTACAGTTGGATGGGAGGGATAAGCTTTTAGATAAGCTTCATTGTGAAGTATTCAAAACTAAGGTAAAGTTCCCAGATTTTAACTCTTCAGAACATCTAAATCCAAGTGTTTCAGTTTCTGAAAATGTCTTAGACACCATCTCATATTGCCTTACTTTACAGGTGAGGACACTGATAATCGAAAGGACAAGAAGCATTAGCTCCCCCACGATATTTAGATACCAAAATGGGAAAGAGAAAGAACTGGTGTCATTTATTAAAAAGTAACCTCTTGTCTGAATAGACCTGATTTAAACCTCTGGTTACAATACAACCATGCTAAGTTGCAGAGAATGTCTAGTAACAATGACTTTTCTTAAACACTGAACTGTCAGCTTTGAGAAACCTGTGGCTCTACCAGAGAAAGCTTCGGTGCCCCCGACCGAACAGGGCCGGGCTGGTGAGGGCTCAGAGCTGCTGTTGGCTTCTCGGAAGGTCCTGTCTGCAAGGAGCATCAGCCCGGATGGAATCTTAGCATGGTCAGTAAGCAGCTGTACAGTCTTGGGCGAGATATCCAGTCACTTTAGGTCTGGATGCTTCATCTGCAAATTCAAAGCTTAGTCACTCCTTCACACTTCCTTCCAGCTCTGGAGGTCTTTGAGTTCATTCTGCAGAGCCGGAGTGACAGCCTGATCTCCACAGGTGTGCTCTGAGCAGGTGTGGGCCCAAACACCGCAACCAGCAGAGAGTTAAGTGGGCAGAAAGGGGTTAAGGATGTAAGCCTGTTGAAATAACAGCTGGACAGTGGAGGACCCTAGCTCTTGCATATTCTGTAAAGTCATTTCATTGCTAGGACAGGTTTTAGAGAAAGGATTGTCTCCCTTGCCGCCCCTCCCCCCTCCCAGAAAATCAAGGGAAACCAGAGTATCTTTCTGACTCAAGAGTTTGTGCAGATTGAAGAGAGGTGATAGACTGTGTGAGGCCTGAATTAATATGAGACCAGACAAATGCATAGCTCAAGGGGTGTGCATAAATAGAAAAATGAAACCAATAAGCTTATGTATGCCTCTGGCACCTGCAGTAGCACAGCCTGCAGTCTGCACACTTCTTTTAGCTGTGGAATCCTGCTGTGGCAGCCATACTGGCTAAATGACCTACAGTGATTCCCTTCACACACATCCCAACCCCGCCCCCGCTGCCTTTCTGCTCCAGAAACCACATCTCAAGCAGGCAGGAGCTCTAGATGGACAGGGATCCTACCCAGCTACAAAGTCCAAAGTTGAAGAACCCCATTCAGGTGTTACACTGATGCCTGAAACAACACCCAGATGTTAACTTGAGCATCTTGCCAGGGCTGCATCTAAACACAGATTCCACAACCAGCTTTCCAGAGGGAGTAGCCCTGATTCGGGGCCAGGTAAACCGATCCTGTGTGATCGCATTTCTACTCCGTGTGTCAACTCAAGTGTCAGAGGATGGGAAAGTGAGGCCCAGTTACGGGGCGGGGGGGATAAAGATGCAGCTAATCACACACTCCTACTTCATTCTGGAAAGGAGGAGCCTGGGGGAGAAGATTCCTGCCAGAGAAAAACCCAGCTGGGCCACCCAGGCAGCAGTTGGGAGATGGCGGGACAACTTGCTTATGTTTTTTGTTTGCTTGCTCATTTTTTAATGAGAAAAAAAGTTGAACTTTTTTGTACTTTCTGTGTTTTAAGTTTTTCAACATTAAAAATGTATTACTTTTATCATTATAAAAATAAAAAACAAATATTTTTAAAATTGTGCAAAGTATGAATTTGATTACTACTACTAAGAATAGATGAATTTCTCTTAAAAAGTGATATATAAAGTAATATGTGTAGGTATGTGCATATATATTTTTAAAGGGCACAGTAGTTAGCATGGTATTTCAGAGAAAATAATTGTGAATATTGATTTTTTTTCCTAGTGAGGTATTACTTGGGAATCACAGCCAAGGTGGGACTATTTAGACTATTTTATCATTAACCTTTCTCCACATATAAATTCACAGACATCAGACTGTGAAGTGTGCTTGCTACACGGCCAAAGGGACCTAAGTCTGATACAAGCCCTTATTTTAAAGATGAATGATTCTGTCTTATTTCTAAAACACTCCAAAAGTTCCTGAGACAACCTGTTCCTCAGTCAACCTGTTCCTCAGTTCACCCCTGCCTACGCTTCACACTCCCCTGATGCTAGCTGGCAAAACTCGCTCACTCCAGCTCAGTCCGGTGAGATGGAGAAGGACGGCTGGTCTTCGCCAGTGAGGTTAACCTCACTGCCCAGAGGTTCATTTTGTCTCCCCTCAGCCTTCTCCTGGGTAAAGAACCCACCTCCTTTCCTTGTGTACATAGTCTCCAATCCCTGTCATCATTAGCCCCTCTCTATACATCAATTCTATGCAATTTGTATATGTATGTTTAAAGTCACAGACCCAAAGTGTCATATTCAGATAAGAGTCGAACCTGTGGTGAATTTACCCGAGGACTATTTCCTAGCTGTAAATGATACTCGTCGTAACAACGCCCAGGATGAAGTTGCTGTCTTAGTGCCATCACTAGGTTAATGACTCGTGTATTTTTAGAATGCCAGGCCTTTTCCAGCCAAGTTTCTGTCAAATGCACTCTCTATCTAGCCCCTTCTCTCACCACCAACTACTCCCCAAAGGAAGTCACTGTTAATAAATTTAGATCGTACTTCTTCCAGTGGTTTCTACTTTAACTTTAAATAAATAATGTCTACACCTTTCTTTCCTGATCTTTCAACCTTAAGCAATCAGTAGCTATTGACTTCTGCACATGACAGTTGACACATCTTACTCATTTATATTCCTTCCTCATCTTCCTATCTTCTCAATTTAAGTTAATTCAGAATTTTTCAGTTCTTCAGTTGGGTAGCTGTATAACTTTAAATGATACGATTATCTCTCCATTTGTGGGTCTAGCAGCCTGAAAAACTATTTGACCTTAGCACCCTAAGATAAAAGTTAGCACACCTCTCAATCTTCTGTCAGGGTACAGCTTTTGGACTGTTGGAAATTATAACATATACATTCTATTTTATACATATTATTATGACTTCTGACATTATTATTATCATTATTATTGAAATATTATTTATTGCAGACTTCTGGTCAGGATGGCAATGGAGGTAAATGTGGTACTTGCATCCTCCCAACCACATCAAAACTACAACTAAATGACAGCACAACCGTCATTCAGAATCACCTGAAATCCACCTGAATGGCAGCCCCACAACTAAGGATATAAAGAAGAAGCCCATTGAGATGGCTAGGAGGAGTGGCAATTGCCAAATAGGCCAGTCCCACACCCATGTGTGGTGAGTAAAAATCAGGAGGGATATCTTAGCTGTGAAGGTTACTCCTGAGGAGCAAGGGGTCCCAGCCCCAAGCCAGGTTCTCCATCCAAGGGTTCCAGTGCAAGGAATGGAAATTGTCATAACTTCTGGCTGTAAAACACCAGCTTGGCTTGTGGCTGAGTAAGACAGAGGTCTTCTGGAGTCCCAGACATTCCTCTTACAGGCATGCACATGGACTTGGACTCACTCACTCTGAGCTCCAGCACTGGGGCAGCATGCAGCTCAAAAGGCACCAGGGATATGCAGGGAGGAAGTGAATTGTCTGGCATCAGGGAAAGAGCTGGAGGGGCAGCTTTCTGCCAGAGAGACATGCTGGCAGAGGTCATTTTTCCTTTTCTGAGACCTCCTCCCACAGAGCTGGCAGGTAGGTGCCATATCTGAATCTCCATCAACCTGACTTCCACTGTTTGCCCCACCCTAGAGATCCCCTAAGACCCCACCCCACCCAACTTTTAGGCCCAGCCAAGTTGTTTCCAGTGGCTTTTACATATGAATGGCCTGTCTTGGTTCAGGCTTCAGACTTTCCTAAAATCTTTCAAACAAACAGCATCTGGCCTCATACCTCTTATTAACTGGTGCCTGGTCTGGCACTAGCAGCAGCTGGCCTTGGTTCACCACTTGGCCTCTCCTGGAGACCTTTAAGCCCAGCACAAGTAGTAGCCATCTGCAGATTGCTTTGTAGCTCATGCCAGGTATCACTGGGCAGAACACAGGCAGGGGCTGGCCTTTGCCTATACCTCCTGGGAGGCTCCAGGGACAGCACTCCTGGTGGACAGCTTTAAATCATGGCAATGTACCACCCAATCACCTCCACAAACAACAGATTCAAGGGATAGACTCAGTGGGCACCTGGGCCCTGATGAAGTAAATCCAGCTCTGTAAGGTTGGCCCCTGCACAGCTGATCCTCCACAGTGGTCACAGCCAGTCCTAGCAACTGATTGGCCTGGGGTAAATCCTTCCCACTGATGTGCCAATAGCAATCAATGCTCAACTACAACAGGAAGGTGTACATAGCCCACATGGAGGTTGGGAAGCTGGACGCCTGGAGTACCCAGCTCAGATGAACAAAGAGGCTGTGTCACCGGGTCCTACAGGACACCTACATTACTCCACTCTATCAAGACTGGGAGATGTAACAGCTCTATGATATACATAGAAAAAAAACACACAGGGAAGCTGCCAAGATAAGGAGACAAAGAAACATGGCCCAAATGAAAGAACAGAACAAAACTCCAGAAAAAGAGCTAAATAAAATAGAGACAAGCCATCTACTAGATGCAGAGCTCAAAACACTGGTTATAAGGACACTCAATGAACTTAGCTAGAACTCCAACAGCATAAAAAAAGTACATGGAAACTATAAAAAAGAACCAGTCAGAAATGAAGCACACACTAACTGAAATGAAGAATAATTTACAAGGAATCAACAGTAGACTAGATAAAGCAAAGAGTCAAATTAGTCATATGTAATATCAGGAAGCAAAAAGCACCCAATAAGAACACCAAAAAAAAGTCCAAAAAAATAAGGATAGAGTAAGGAGCTTCTGGGAAACTTCAAGCATACTAACATTTGCATCACAGGTGTGCTGGTGGTGAAGAGAGAGAGCAAAAAATTGAAAACCTATGTTAAAAAAAATGATAGAAAACGTCCTTAACATGGTGAGAGAAATAGACATGCAATTCTAAGAAGCACAGAGAGTCCCAAATAAGATGAACCCAAAGGGGACCACTCTAAGACATATGGTAATTGAAATGCAAAAGTGTAAAGACAAAGAAAGAATCTTAAAATCAGAAAGAGAAAAGCCCTTATCATGTACAACAGAACTTGTCACATTTCAATTAATAAATAATTTAGAAGTGTCGCAGATTCGATTCCCAGTCAGGGCACATGCCTGGGTTGCAGGCCATGACCCCCAGCAACCACACATTGATGTTTTTCTCTCTCTCTCTTTCACCCTCCCTTCCCTCTCTAAAAAATAAATAAATAAAATCTTAAATAAATAAATAAATAATTTGGGTAGTTACCTGATATTGTTCTTCCCCATCAGATTTTATGTTCCACAAGGAGAGGTTACATATATTATTTGTTCTTTTAATCCACATGCCTACCACAGTATAGGGCACATGTAAGCACTTACTAAATATTTGTTGAATGTTATTGGAAGAAAAGAAATGCCAAGGGTTTCTGGCATATACTGCATACCAAGGCTGTTCAACCTGTGGCCTGTGGGCTGCATGTGGCCCAAGTTGGCTATGAATGTGGCCCAACACAAAACCATAAATTTACTTGAAACATTATGAGACTTTTTTGTGATTACGTGTCATAATGTAGGTAATGTGTGGCCCAAGACAACTCTTTCAGTGTGGCCCAGAGACACCGAAAGTTTGGACACCCCTGGCGTAAACTACCTGTTTTAGTTTATTTTAATAGCAAATATTTTCAGATGCCAGGGTCGCATCCTAAAGAAGGGATTATTCTTTCCAATGACATATTATCATAGAGGAATACAAGCAAAGTTTTCTGTTACAGTATTGCATGTTTTCTTTTTCTTAAAGAGCACCTCTCAAAACTCCCTTTCTCCCTGCTTCCTTCCTTCCCTCCCTCCCTGTCTCCCTTCTGTAATGTCTTTTTGTTTCTTTTTCTGGTGTAATTATCTTAGATGAAGATAAAACCTTCATCTGTAGGCAAGATCTCATGATCTTGTCTACATGTTGCCCACATAATGAATGGTGTACAATTATTTGATCCAAAGAAGTCAGCAATTCGAATTTTCATCATCCATTCAGGATGCCACAGCCTGCAGATCTCTGTGGGCAGGATTTGATACAGGAATAGTTAAGACCTGATCTGGTATCTCCTTTGTAAAATTCCCTGACCTCCTAAGGAATCATTTCTTCTCCCCACTTCTCTGTCTGCCACTTAATTCTCTTCTTAACAAATTGAGTGAGAGTTATTTGTTTATGTAGCAGCCTCTCTAAACTATGAGTCGTATAAAGAAGAATGTCTGATCCATCTTTGTATCTCCAGTGCCTAGCACAGGGCTGGGCACATAAGAAGCATTTGTTAAATGTTTATTGAATCTAAATGCTACCAAGAAAGAAGGCTGTTAACAAAGAAATATTTTGAGTTCATAGGAACACCAGTCCGGACTCTAAAGGGAGAAGATTTTATCTTCATCTAAAATAATTACGCCAGAAAAAGAAACAAAAAGAAATGACAGGAGGGAGAGAGGGAGGGAAGAAACAAAGGGAGAAAGGAAGGAAAGTTTTAATTCTTTGAGCCGTAGAGAAATTTTAAGTTATTTTTCCCTCTTATGGATTGACCAGAGGGGTATAATATCTCTAAATCCAATGATGACAAAATACACAACTAAAAATGCAGAAATTGTGCTCTCTAAATTTTCATTCTTCTATAATCAATCAAGGAAAATGTTAATGATGAAGGTTTAGCAGGAGCCACTAATTCCTGACCAACTTCAAAAATTTAGTTTCATTTTTCAGAAGCCATTTACAGCCGTGCTTGCGAAATCAAAACTGTAATTCATCTCTAGACAGTAACTAATTATTACTGATTACTAAGAAATAAGTCAACAAAGATATTTTCCTGTTTACATTCTTATCAGACTGTATCAGAACCATCTGTTTTCAAGTTTGTTGTTGCCACGTTTTTGTTTTTTTTTATCCCAAGGGATAAATTCTCCACATTGTTCTTTGAATATATGCATGTAAAACTGCCTCTTGCTACACAGCTGCAATGCGCACTGAAACACTCGAATAGGGGAAAAAGCATATTCTTCTGAGAAAGAAAATGAAAGAATTAAGTATCTCATTGGATTTACTCTCTTGAAAAAGCAGAGCATGTTGGGGTCTGTCACATCCCTAATTACCATCTCCTCATTGGCACAGTGACCACTGATTTTGCTAAAAGCGTATGTATAGAGCTTTGTGACACTGAAGTAGTTCCCACCTAGAAAACATCGTAAAAGACTGCTAATATGAGGAAGATTGTACGTATTTAAAACAAACACTACATGACTTCTTTGTTCTTTTTTTCCTTAGCCAGTCTCCTATGTTACAAGCAATGCTTCCTCCTCCTTTGGAGAGATGCGTAGGTGTTCCACCACAAAGGAAGCAAGAGCGGGAGAGTTAAATTGCGGTGCTGACGGAGTTGCTATATGGCTGTGGGCAAGCAATTAACCTTTGGTGTCTCAGTTACTTCATCTGTAAAATAGGGATAAGGGTTTCGCACAGGTGTGATGCCTGGACTAATTAGTATAATTATCATTATTGATGGGAAAATAATGCTGGTCACTGATTTCACATCTCCTGTTAACACTGGGGAATCATTTTTATCTCCTCTACCTTGAATCATTTTTTGTGTCTGTAAAAAAAAGTAGCCTGCACATATGGAAGTTGAGACAGTCCAGTTAAAATGGCCCATATGTACATAGGTACATATCCTTACCATTATCTATCATTTGTATTTATCACTTAGATGTTTTCCAAACTTAAACTAAGTGTGTACACTATTGAAATACAAGGACATTTCCAAGGCCCATATTCAACCACAGCTGCGCTGCGGCAAAATGCTTCCCAGTTCAGTGGGAGGCGCCGTCGTGACAGTACTGCAATAGTTTAGGATACAGAATTTAGGGGAATCAAAGTCGAGGAAAAGTGTACACCGAAGACATTGTTCATATCACATCCAATGCCCTCTACTTCCACGTGCGTCCCTGCTGTGCATGAAGCCCAGCTCTGAGAGCCCTGGGCAGGGCCCACAGCGGAGCACGTGAGCAGGAACGCTGAGGCTGGGCACGGTGGGCTGTCCTGCACGCACACGAGAGGATAGCCAGTGCCTCAGACGTGGGGGAGGACAAAAATGGGGGTTCTCTCGGTTCTCCTCTAGGACTCCTGAGTGCTCTCGCTATATTTCCTCGGAGTGAAATATCTGCTGTAAACATTACCGTGACATGCTAGCCAAATGGCAACAAATCATGGAGGGAGAGATGGGAGAGAAGGTGCCGCAGAAACCAGATCTCAGCACCACCACCTGTGCTCCCTTCCCCGCAGAGCGTCCTGTTTGTAGGCCCACAGCGTCTCCCCACAGCTTCTGATACTAAGGTCTCCTCACAGCAGAGGATTCTCTTTTCTTGAGCTGCATAGACATCAAGTCTCAAATCTTCAATGTCTCGAAAGAAATTATCCTCTAGACAAGTCATTCATGCCAAGGACTCTATCCCTTCCTTCCATACTTGCCTCAAAATTATAGGTACCCACTTCCCAAACGGAAACAACCAAAGCTGTTGCCATTTTCATAGTATCCCACCTCTCCTACCAAACATAACAATTAGCATTTTTAGCAGGACTGAAACTGCTAACACAACTTCTCTTTGTCCTACACCATTAAACTTGATTAGAAATCCCTTCCCGATTAACATTCATCTCTCTGTATCATGCCTGAAGGTTAATAATATCCACCATCTCCTGAGAGAGGGGGTGGGGAGCATATTTATTAAATGAATTGCAGCAGGAGGCCTCCAGGGGAGGGAACTTCCCCTTCGGTCCACTAGAGGGTGGCTGGCCAGGCAGGCGGGCAGCCCGAAGGCTGAGACAGAGAGAGGCACTGAGCCCTGTCTTCCTGGTCTGCACTTTGGTTGGGAAGACTAAGCAACATTAGTATTCACCGTTTGCTATTCTTCACCCTCTGTAGGTTTTAATTTCTAATAAAGCTCCTTCACAAATGCCAGAAGTCAGTGTTGGCTGGGTCATAGCATGGTGGGGAAAAATATCAACCTATAATATTAGACTGCTTAAAATAATATCCAGTCTAATGTTTCTACATCAGCACTGGGTGAGATAAATAATATAACACTTATTAACAGATCCTAAGTTTAAGCCTTCGTACATCATGCAGCAGTACATGGGTATGGAGCGAACCATGCCTGCACGTGATGGGGAAAAGCATCTAGGTTACATTCAATGCATAAAAAAATGCACGTAGCCTTCAGCACACCAGCTGCTTCCACTCATAGGCCTGAGTTATCCATGAAATGCAGTAAGACATTTTGTGATAAATATCCTACTTGATGGACTTTTTTAGACCTAACCACGTGTGCAGATTTATATATTTAAGGAAGAAGTATGAATGTTAGAGATAAAAGACAGTCCTTAAAATTTTCCCTCATTGAAAAATATTATGTTTTAAGAAAGAAAAGGTGGGGAGTGAGCCTGTTTTGGTGGACCCTATGTAGATGGTAAAGCCAAATATAATACCTTTTTCTATCTGTAACATTGTTCAGTGTAGCAAACCCTTTGCTTGTTAGGGTACAGTGAATGGGGTGTTTAATTTGGGATTCAGCGTAGTCCAGAGTCAAGGTGCAGCGGTTTTATTATAGAAATACAATTTTATTGGAGGCTGAAGATTTAATTTCTACTGTACGTAGAGAGCCGTAAATGGCATGCCTATTTTACATTTTGCATAGCGTTTGATATATTTAATTCCTGGCCTAATTTCAGAGTTTGAAAAGGTGGAAGATTCGGGTTCTTCAACATTTCAGCCACAAATGCCATTTAAAAATTAAGAATTTTCTGTTTCTTAGTCATGGAGTTGAAACTATTTCTTCCCTTGCCCAATTAAGATCTGCACCACATTCTTTCCAGTCCTTCCTAATGAGGTGAGCCTCGGCCCCACCCCAAGAGCACCCTGTGGTGGGACAGAACTTTCTTTGTTTAAATGCGTCCACTAGACGGTATTCCAGTTCAAGGTGAGATGACTAGACAATATGGGTAGTTTTCCTCTGTTGTGCTTCATATCTGTCAGGGTCACATGTTAATGTACCATGCAGCGGATATATTTGGAATAACATAATATGTAGATGTATTGGAAGAATAGAATTGGAAAGAAATAATCGAAGGATGCTGGCTCTAAAGCTATATCAACATTGATGTCCAGATCTGGGGGATTGTCTTTCCTTCAAATATAGTTGTTGCAAGAAACACACACACACTCACACACTGCTGCCTTTGCATGTTTGTCTTTGTAGCATTCGTTCTCATCAACATTTCATACCTCTTCCTGACCACCAGGTGGAGCCCTTTGATTATGGACATCTGTCCATTTCCTCCTTCCTCGAAGATGCTGCTGGATAAATAGCTCCCGTGCTAAAATACTGTAGCGAACACAAACATTTAACATCCACAGATAAAAATAGTAAAGCTTTTTCAGGCACCGGTATAATAAACCTTGCTTTAAGAGTCCTATTGCTACTAGATTTAATAGCTTACACATTTTCCTATTTACAACTCCTGCACGCCAAACAGCAGAAAAATAATACTGCTGTCTGTGCCATAAACAGTGTTGCTGCGGGTCTATTTCATGTGGCACCGTCATTTTTATAATCTCAAATGTTTGACAACTGCAGTCCAAAAGGAAAAAAAACACTCTATGTGGTGAGTCCCAGTTTTCTAGTCTAAAAAATATACACTCATTGAGAAGAAGAAAAAAAATTTTCCAGACAAAAGAGAGCGGTAATTCAGCTGTAGAAAATAAAGACAATGCCAAATTCTTTGTCAAATTCCTTTCTTTGATTTTAGACCCAGTTAAGGGTAAGTCAAAATCTATCTTACCTTTGTTCTGTTTAGGGGCTAATGAATACTATTAGCAAAGTTCATTTATTATGTCGTTCAATTATTTTAATATCCTTATTTTAAGAAAGTGATCAAAGATCATCTCATGAACAAAAGGCAGTAGCATAAGAAAAAATTAGAACCCCGATTTGCATGTGCAAATAACTGTGGAATGAGCTCACATAAAGTAGCTTGCCAATGACCTCAACCTTGATCTGGAAAAATCGTTTATTCACAAGTAAAACATTCACATTTTCTATGCTAACTCTGTCTTGGATCTTTTCTCAAGGTAGATTACTAGCTGTGACGTTGGAGGGTCTATTAAGAACATATGCATGTACCAACACCGTGGAATTACATATTTGACTGAAATATCATTTCTGTTGCATTTTAAATTTTAACCAGGATTTGCTCTCTTTGTATTATATGCCTAAAAATTTGCGTAAGCATCTGCAAAGCAGTGAGTGGAGGAAGATTTGTGTGCATGCTTTATTTAATCAGTCTGCGGGCCTAAGGAATCTGGCTCTCCTATTGGCATGAAACTGGTTCTGCGATCGCGAGCAAAGGAGCCCTCATACAACAAAATGCCGGGACAACCATTTTGCTGTCCCCTCGCTGCGGTAAGATGGTGGCACAGAAAACAGTTAACACGCTGTGCCCACCAGAGGTGTCTTTGAAAGCATATAACTCTCTGACCCACACATGGAGCTGCTTTTTAAAATATTGTTACCAAGGGGCTAAAGACACTCACTTTCTCTAAATATAGAGAACCTGTGTGTGTGTGTGTGTGTGTGTGTGTGCAATGCTGATGAAGACTCGGCTGCACACAGTTAACCAAAGGGAAGGAAAACACTGGTCCAGTGTGAACACTGCAGTCGATCGGGAAAGCAAACCCGAAGGGGAAGCACAGCCCCTGGAAACTGCCTCCACCGGCTCCCAAGAGCAGGGCGGCCTCGGCGCTCCTTTCACTTCAGCATTCACTGTGTGCGACTCCGAGTTAGAAAATTGAAGAGAGTTGATATTTTTAATTTTTTTTCTTCTTTTAAAACGCATGTCCTGTGGAAATTCAAAGCAAGCCCATATTGGACTCTCACCTGGGAACTCCACACTCTCATTTTTTATAGGAGGAAAAAAAATACAGGGCCCATTGTACCCTCCTTTTCCTGTTCTGTTCTTATTTTTAATCATTAAAAGCGATGCCTTGGCCCTGTTTAAGTGTGGAAATTCTCATTTTTCTGCTGGGGTTCAGACTCACATAGACTCCTCGGGGATGTGCGGAGGAGCTAACCAACTGCACATGGGAAATGGGAATTTTCATGGTTAGAGAAACTGCAGTGTTTGGTAATTTTCCACATGGAATAGAAGTCATGAGTGACCATTTTTTTCTTTTAAACATAATGACTCTACTTGAGCAGTTGGTATGGAGTTGTATTAAACATTTGAATGTATTAAAAGGCCTTACAAAATTTAATTTGATTTCTTTCCACAAAAATTTTCACTAGTTTCAAGTTTGTAATAAATAGGTTAAAGCAGGATACCCCTCCCCCTGCACCCCCGGCAGAACTATAAAAGGCTACTGTCTGTAAAGGAGAAATAGCCCTGGGGGACCCCCCGGCAGGCTATGCAATATGTGACATAGACCACCAGGGGCCGAACTGAAACCACTAATGCTTTTTTCATAGGATCATTAGCTAGAGCTAAACAAGGTGTCAAAGTGAAAAGATGGGGGAGGCTGACCTGGTTCATTATATTTGCATGCCTTCACTTGAAATATTCTTTTGCATGAAAATTAAACACTACTATTCAGTGTTATAATTTAAACCTATTGCTAGCCAAATACCTTATTCTATTTGTAAACGATTCATAATGTATTATTTTGTGATATTATTTACAGTGAGCTTTCAATAAATACTACAACTCTGGTGCAAATTTAAATGTATGGCCAAAGAGAAATTATTCGTTCAATTTTTTTCCTGTTGTACTTTATGAGATCAAATTAACAGATTTGTTCTGAAATTTAGATCTTAAATTGAAATCTGCCTCCCATCAAGATGAGTGCGTCTGGGGCTCACGGGGCGTCCGCACGTGCTCTTGACCTGGAGCTGACAGTCGTAGGGAAGGCTCTGTCCTCTTTGTAACTGTCGCTCTGCCATTTTGGAGACATCGCCGGGCTGTTACCTGCACTAATATTAGTTGCCCCGTGTACTTTAAATAAAGCCAAGCCAGTAAATTTAGGACTGTGGTTGAGAAATAAATGTCACGTCAGTAACCTTCAACCAGATATCAGAAGGAGGAATATGTGACTGTTTAGTCCAAAAATTAAGTTCCATGTTTTTAATTGGTGTCATATCCTGTCCTCAGTCTATAGCGCTTAAATCAAAGGCGATCGCATTAACCTGGAAAGGAAACGTAATAACAAGTCCTTTCATCCCCTGGCTCAAATGTTTTTATGCTTGACACTAATTTTTGCTAAAACACTTTCAGGCAAAGACAACAGGAAACAGTAAACGTGGCAACACCATGAAAATAATTTTCTGATGCACTATTTCTCTCGGTGTTCAAAGAGGGAGTCGTGCGGGCTGCAGAGGAAACTGCTGCATCATTAAACCCAACGCCCGATGAAGACGGCCACCCTCCCAGCAAAACGGACGCCCCTCTTCATTCCGTAAATCTTGTTTCCAACCACACTAAAGCAGGAATTGACTGTCTCTCACATCAATGGCCTGAAACTGAAATATCACAATAGTATGTTCAAAGGGAGTCAGGAGTGGCCGACAACTTCAGGGGCAGGGATGCGATTATAACCGACAGCCAGACGCCTGGCCGGGCTGCTCCAACGCCCAGCAGGGCTGCAGACAGCCGGGAGACCTGTGCTTCCAAACAGCAAGTTCCATGTAATGACAGACGCATAAACAACACTACCACCATCATCAACAAAAACCAAAAAAAGTTGCTATGACTGATCAAGATTTCAGATGTCAAGAGTTGACAGCGTCCTTCCCCTTCTTCTCCTCCTGACCCTTCCCCTCCCTGCCCGTCCCCCCAACAAAGAGCTTGTTAGTGGTTAAGGGCCCAGCAGGAAATGTTTTTACACACAGTGCCAAATGCCAATCCTTCACTGAAGTCTTAATATATTTAAATGTTTAGATTACTGAAGCAAAAGGGATCCTAGTAGAAATTGCTTTACATATGGAGTATGGAGATTCAATAATTTGGCTAAGTATATATTACATCTAGTGGACTTCCTTTTCAACTAAGGATTACCTTAAAGGAACACGTTAAAATTCAACGGGAAAGGGACTTTGTTTTCTCATTTAAGCAAGAACCAGCAGGAAACTTTCCATTCCGTAAACATATGTTTGAGGTGGGGAAAAATGTGAGTACATTCTCTTAGTAGATTATGAAACATTTCTTAACCTATCTAGATATATATATATATATACACACATTTCTTCATTTTACAAGAATCCATACTGTGTTGTTTTTGAAATACTTTTTTTGGTATAACTAGATTTGACACGCATTTGTAATTTATAAACCACTACAAATATCAAGCCATTCTAATCCAAACATGGATAAAGGAATCTAGGGAGAATGCCATAAAATCATCTTGTTTTGTAAACAGTTTGAATGTTTAACTTTATGGTATTAAATATTTGCAAAAACAATAGAACAATGTTCAACACGTGCATCCCCTCGGAGCCGACCAGTGGGTTTTTCAGTGCCCTGAACTAGTTTGCAGTTTTCATAGCACCTCTTAGAGTAACTAAAAATTATATCTTTCCTAACAAATTCCTTTTTACCGAGTTTCTGCAGAGGTGTTTGGGTTTCATATTCCACACACATTTTCACTTTGTGTTATTCTCCCTTGGGCTGCCGTGCCTACTTCCACAGTCATTGTCCCAAACCCACTTTGAGGTCTCAGCCTTCTCAACGAAATGTCAAACCAGAGGCCTATTGAAGTCTCTGCCGTGACACAGAGGCCCCTTCCGCACAGCGAGTCTGGCCGTCTCTTCGCCTCCATCAGAGACTTCTTCATGGGGACACACAGCCGCTCTCCAATCAGAGAAGTGTCTTCCACCCTTTCCCGGAAGCAAGGCTCCCAGAAAGTTGTGCTGACCAAGAAGAAACAGCAGGGGCGAGAGAAGTGGCCAAAGCACTGGCAACATCTTAACAAGCACTAATTAAATGTCTTGCTTTAAAAAATATGGCTCAAGAAAGCCAAATACAATAACTTCTTACAGATGGTTTTAGGAACTAACAAGACCTGTAGGAAATGGTGGGGTCATTAAGACTGGTGTCCCCAAGGTCTCCTACAGCCATTAGTGACTGGAGGTGCTGTGCACTTTAGGAAGGAATGATGAGAATCAGCCTGATGTGAAGCTGTTTTTCCCTCTCACTTGTCTCCAAAGGGAACTTTGCATCTGTTTCAGTGCATCACACTGTCAATGATTGAAACAGCTAGTCAATTGAATATAAAAAGAGCCTTAGCAGTCTTGAAGTCTGCTTTTTTGGTGGGGTCCAAAAACACTCTGAAAAGAACGGTGAACACCAAGGAGGCAGGAACTGTGTTTTGTCCTACCAACGCTCCCAGTTCCAACGTAAGGTGGGCGTTTGATAACTGTTCATTCATCTACTGAACGAGCATTCCTTCGGGGGTTACCCTGTGCCACATAGGCTGTTTTTGAGATTCAGTCATCAAGCAGACACACAAAGTATTTACCTTTTGGAATATAGAGTCTGAAGATATTTGTGATAGAGATGGATGCATGGATGGAGGAAAAATTAATGTTTAAAGAGTGTTTCTCAGACACAGCTCTGATGTTCCTTTAGGATGACACCCTTGGTCCGGTATCACTCAAAGAAATGTAGCACCAGGACTCCAGGTGAGGTGGCTTAGGACAAATCCAGTGGCAGTGACTGGCCTCAGCCGGGGCCTGAGCACAGGTGTGGGTGTGGCAACCCGAGCTTCAGAGGGTGGAGCGGTTTGGGTTCAGAGAGGGTCCCTGGACCTTAGCCCCTGTCACGGTAGCCCGCAGTCTTGGTAGAATCTGGGAAATGGTTCTGTTAATAAGGAAAAATATAGGCCTAATACTTTAAAAGAATGATTTTTATCTTCAGAGTATAACCAGAATACTACAAAAGGGGACACATGTCTGACTCCATCATTAAGAAGAGACCCCCCTGTTCGCAGTTATTGGGATAAAGCCCCTCAGGAAGGCCTGTGTCTTGCCGGCCCCAAACTGCCTTTTATTCTGATAGGTTTCTTGATATCCTTGCTGGGTTTTTCTAGTCCTATTTCCATTTGCCGTGTATTGAACTGCTTGACACCAGTGTCCTTCACCTTGTCTGCACTAACGATGCAACCTGGAGCTCAGCAGCAGGGTGACTATTAGAACCAGTAAGACTCCCAGGAGGGACTGGAGACGGTCACATCTACTCTTTCCAGAGCAGTCGTCCGACTGCTCTGGGGACCAACGGGGCATTGAGCTGCGGGCTCTGTCACAGAACTGTCTCGCACAGCCGGCAGGCTGGAAAGGGTGAGTCAATTCGGCCAGGCCGCTGGGGAGGTGAAGGGAGGGAAAAGACCCTGCCAACCTGGATGTTTTCCATAAAAGAACCAGTTAACTGAATTTTCCTCTTCAGGCTGGCTGCTCTGCAGCACAATGAAAAGGGATTTCTGAGTGATCGGGGCAAGAGGCCTGACCCCACACACGCTCCTGTGCCCCGTCACGCCCGTCTATTAGCCCCGCTTCCCAGCCGTCTCCCTGCCCAGAAAACGAGTCCTCACTGGAACCAAAGGCGGAAAGTTAACTTCCTTAGGATGTGGCGCCATTTATTTTGTACCTTCACTCGACCAACATTTCCTAAGAAACTCTTCCGTGTCACTTCCTGAAAAGCTCCGCAGGAGCAAGTTGATAGGGTAAAAAAAGAGCTTCCAGAAGGCTTAGTAAGGGGGGGAAATGTTGCATTAGGGTATAATCTTCCACCCCGGGAAGAGTCCAAAAGCTGAAGAAAGCAAGGTTGCTTCCCTCTAATGCTGTGGGCCGGACCGAGAGTTTTCGGTAGTGCAGCTGAGGAAGACGCTGAGCTGCTTGCTGCTGGCGGTGGCTGCCACTCACGGTGATGGCTCCCTGTAAGACTGATGCTGTGCTCAATTCCTTAGTCATTTTGTTACTTCATTGCCACAGCTACAATAGGACTTGTTCCCATTTTACAGATGAAGAAACTGAGGCTCAAAGAGGATTCCAACTTTGGTCATCTGCCTCCAAAAACCCACAGGACTGTACTGTTTCTCTCATATGATCTAGTTGCTAATATTTGGGGCCAAGTAAGAATCAATTCAAAATCTGAATGATTTTTGCTCACACATGTGGACCGTGGGGTGAATATTTTCGAAACCAGATCTGGAAGTCCATGGTCATGATCTTTTAAATGTATATTTAAATGCAACATTCGCATGTGTAGTCCAAATGTTAGCAATATTTTATGGGCTCTTAATCTCATTTTTTGTGTTCTCTTTTATATCAAACCTCTCCAAGACATGCCGCAGATATAATGTTTCAGATCCAAGAGGTGTTGCTCTTTAGGGCATTATGCTAAGTGATACAAGTCAGATAGAGAAAGACAAATACTGTATGATCTCACTTGTATGTAGAATCTAAAAAAAAATCTCACAGAAACAGAGATCAGAGTTGTAGTTAACAGAGGCAGAGGATGGCAGGTGGGAGAATTAGGCGAAGATGGTTGAAAGGTATAAACTTGCAGTTACAAGTCTTAGAAATGTAGTGCACAGCCTGGTGACCACAGTTAATAACATTGTAATGTATATTGCAAAGTTGCTAAGAGTAGATCTTAAAAGTTCTCACCACGAGGAAAAAGATTGTAACTATGTGAGGCCATGAATGTTAACTAATCTTACTGCTCTGAACATTTTGCAATATATACAATCATCAAATCATTTTTGTATACTTTTAAATGTATACAATGTTATAAGTTAATTATATTTCAATAAAACTAGGGGCGAGGCATGGTCCCTTCCTCTCTCAGACAGCACAGTGTTCCCCCGAAGCTCGCCCTACAGCGGCTGTGGCAGTCGGGAAGCCCACTCGCATGCCGTTTAGCAGGAATGCCCCTCAGAGGTCGGAGATGCTGGCAGGGAGGGGCTGATGGGGAGGAAAGGCAAAGCCGGTGGAGCAGAAGGAGAAGGATAGTGAGAAAACGGCCCTGCTGTCTTCCTCTCCAACCCTGTAGCCAGCCCAGCGGTCACATCGCACAGACCCGTGTGCCGCTGCCCCCAGCTGCCCGCCCCCACGCCGGCCTTGTCCCCCATTCCTCTGCAGGGGCGGCTTTCACACAGGAGGTGTGTGCAGACAGAACACCTAAGAGTCTTGGCTTGTCATCTGAAATGAGTGAACACTGCGTCTCAGTTTCCTCACCTGTAAACACGTGATACTGATAAGGTGGATTTCCCCAAATATTGAACACCTAATGAGATCGTGTATTTTCATTAGCATTACTGAGTTTTAAGTGGATGTAATGAATGGCACATATTTAAGAGATAATACATTTGAAAGAGCATGTGTAAACCATACAACGTTCATCCCTACGGACGTTCTGAATTTCACAGGAGCATCCTCATTCTTGAAGCCATGTTCTGCGTTGTGTTGAAGAGCCTTCATAACCGGGTTGCCCCTTACTGACCAACCCCATTTCTCACCTCTGGCCGGCACCAACACTCTGACACAATAGGATGTCAGCCTTCTCTATCTGACATCCCTTCAACAAGCTTTTCCCTAGAACACTGACAGTGACCTGCAAGCTCCCACCACCTGTGTTCCAGCACCTTCCTTCTTCCACATGTGTTCGCTGAGCCTATCCGCTCCGCTGAGCACTGTCCCAGGTGCTGGGGAGGCTTCTGTGAGCAACAAGGACAAGCTCGCTGCTCACAAGGCGCTCCGAGAGCTCTCGACCTGGTGTGCAATAGGGACTGTGCACATCCTCCCGGCTCCAGTCCCCTCTGCTGTGAAATCCCTTTCAATTCCTGCTAACTAATTATCCTATTTCTCTTTCCCCTACAGCACTTGTCAGCCGTTTCATATAATTTAGTGTGTAATTTTATTTTGTAAAATTCTCACAGGTGGAAACACTGCACAGGAAGCTATGTTTTCCACATCTTCATGACCCAGAGTAGACATATAAAATGCTTACTGATTTCAGAAGAGTGCATCAGAAAGTCGGGTATGTGTGAGAAACTTTATGAGGGGACGGAACTCACCACTGCCCGTTGTCACCTGCACTGTGGGCGGGTTGACCCTGCTGGGAGGGCAGCACCAGCGAGGACAGACTGATTCACCGCTTGTCCAAAGCCAACCACAGGGGAAGCCATGCTCAAGGACATCTTCTTGCCGCCAGCGAAAGACGAGTGTCTCCTAGCAACCAGATTCCAGTGGCTTCCTGTCCTTGGGAGCCTGCCCCTGCTCACTGCTTTGTTGCCTCACTAGGGGCTTGCATTTTGGCATGGCTGCTCATTGCACTAATTCCCGATTCTGAAACTTTAGGAATGAGGTCTGATCTGCAGGCTAGCTGGCTGGCTTAGAGCTGAGAACCACTTCATTCATTACATGCTTCCAGCAATTGCTGGTAACTTCCATGAAACAGAATGTGTTCTCTCAGCTTAAAAAGGGTGAATACATTTTTCCAAGATTTTATTTATGTCCAAGCAACTGGTTTGAAAGATACATAAAAAGAAAAAAAAAGCATACATTTTTCCTGTCAAATAATCAAAAAGTACTCAGACATTTTCAAAAAAGATGCACTATCATTCAAAACCTATTACAGCAATAAACATTAACCTGGCAAATTTGCCGATGTAGAAAGACAAGTCAGATTTGAAGAAATGACTCGAGGTCCTTAGAAATTCTGATGGCTTGAAATTCTGTCTGCTGAGATATGGCTTGAGCATCAGCTCTCTCAGTGTTCTTTCTGGAGATTTCCAACCTCAGGGTTATTTTATGGAGTACTACATTTTTATTTGACTGGGACTAAATTTAGTAGCTAATGTTGCTCTTTTAGTTTTCTTTTGTTCTTATCAAATATTCATCAAGATGCAGGAAGTTACTCATCTTTTTAAAAGAAGTATTCAGACTTCATGTGAACAGCTCAAAACCAACTCTAAATATAGCTTTAATTTCAGCTAAACTTCTGATTTCTTGTCTCTTTCAAAAAAGAAAACAGAGAGAGAAAGAGAGAGCGAGAGAGAGGAAGAGAGAGAGAGGAATTCGCTCCCTGAATCAGTCACGTGCTCAGAACACTGCTAGAACCAGGGCTGGTCTCCAGTAAAACCACAGACGCCTGGTACTGCCCATGCCTCCTCAGCAGCAGACTTGGGCTTGGAGAGTTTGCTGCCTCTCTGTTCATGCAGTGAACTTGGTCTCTGTGGAGGCCCAGTCCCTTGAAGGCCTCCTTCATTTCTTCCCCCCTTCCTTCCCCGTCTCCCAGAAATTACAGGCACAAAATCACAAGCAAAGATTAATTCTAACTGTTTGGGTGCTGGCAGAGTCTCACTAAACCTATGATTGAGCTTTTTCTTCTCAAGGAAAGTAAGGGTTTGCCAGCCAGCTGCCATTGGCCTCCATCTTTTCATCACCCACTCCGACATCTGTCCTGGAGTGGGATTTTACTCAGGGGGTGTTGACTATTTCCCAGAACAACTCATAGGCTCTTTGATGTCCTCTTTCGGGGTTCTGTATATTTTGTTCCAAGGGTGCAGAATTAATCATGTGGCCAAAGCAGAGCACTTCTCATTACCCTGTGCTTGCTCATTCAGTGACCTTATATTTGGATCAAAGCTTTCCTTACTGTTTCAGGTTGTTCTTTGTTCCCTGAAATGGTCCGGACACCCACTGACTATCTTAGGAGAATCAATATTGTTAAAATCCATGAAGAACTTTTGGTGAAAAAGAAAAACCTGCTCTGTTACCCATTTGTCTGAATTCTGTTTTCTTAGCTTTTTCTGATATACAGCTCTGTTCACTTGTTTTGATACCCGTTCACGTAAATTCAGCTTTATCTAATTTTTCCAAAAGGGGGAAAATTAACCTTGATTTTTCTCTGGCTCTTTTCAAATATCAACTTGCAATTGTGGAATAAGCTGAGGACAGTCACGGTCCTGGGAAGGCAGGCCTCCCTGAGCCCAGCATTCAGACCACTGCACCGACACAGATGATTCGAGAATAATAGGCCTGGGTCTCAGCCTTAATCACTTCCACTTTCATCATGGTTTATACAGTAGTTATAAATGACCAAATTAGTCAGGGGCTCTATAAAGCCAAACAGATTGGCAGGCAGGACAGAACAGTGGTTGAGTCATTGCACTGGGGCTTTACAGTCCCATAGACCTGGATTAAACTTCCAGATCTGTCCTTTCCTGTCTGTGTGACCTTGGCAAAGTCATTTGACTTCTCTAAGCCTGGCATCCCTTACCTGTAAAAAAGGACTATGATAACCACCTGTAAGAAGGTCAGTGTGAGAATAAAGTGAAACAACGTAACAAATAACATAATGCCTGCAACCATGTTTACTGAATAATAGGTTACAATACAGAGTGCTTTGATATATATTGGTGCATTAGATTATCTTATCAGTCATCTGCTACTTCTGTACAAAGCACTGTGCTGAGTATGAAAAACCCACTTCCCCAAATTTGAACTCTCTCTTTTCTCAAAAACTTTATAACCCAATTGCTAATTGAGAAACAACACACAAACTCATAAAAGAAGGAGAAGTTGGACACAGCCTTTTCTGGAGTGTTATCCATTCTGAGCCAGGTCCAGATCTGAAGCTGACGCATGGCCTTAGTTGCTGTGCCATGGCTCACACCTCACTAGCCAACCAGGCAGTCAGGGAAATGACCTTCAGCACCCATCCAACAAATATTTATTGACAGCTACTCTGTGCCGGACCTGTGCCGAGTGATGGATGCGTCAGTCTTCCTTGGGTTTATTTTAAGTAGCATTCCGGTGTTTGTTCAAGCATTTCATAATTAACCCTTCCACAAAACTAGGAGGGAGGTAGTAGCATTGGGCCCATTTTACAGATGAAGAAACTAAGCACAGAGAAGTTAAATAACTTGTTTGTGGTCATGCAAGTAATATGCAGCAGAATTGGGTCAGAACCAAACAAAGTGATTTCTAGGGTCTGTCCTCAGAACCTTATGCTATTGCTTTCGGATGCCACTTGGTCACCTGAGACCATGTCATGTCTCTGGCTTGGTTTGTTTAATCCTCTTTTCCTGAGACGTAAGACTGGGGTTTCACTCTTTCCTTTCCTTCCAGCACTGAACACTTCAGAAGGGACTGCAAAATCCCTGTGGACACTAGGTAGGCCCTCCAAGCAGGGGGTCATCAGTTATCATATTTAAGGCAATCTCACTGTTTTGAGTGAAAATTGCAAACATACTTTGATGCATTAAAAACCTCTACCTTAAGGAGGTTTACTTCATAATCTAATAAAACAGATGTCTAACTTGAAGGCTGCTGTAGCCTTCAAAGTATTATTTACATCATCCTCAACACAAATGACTTCTAAAACTATCACTTTATAGAATAATTAAAATTAATATGCTCCTCTTGATTTCTGCGCTTGGGCATACATTTCCCTATGTAAAAATGCTCCGGCATGTGGAGGGCTAAGCCCTGAACGCTCCCATCTGCCCAGCCCTGTGTCTCTGGTGGAAGGAAAGAATGCGTCCCATCAGGAAGAGCCAGAAGGGGGGAAGCATGCTTACTCAGACCCCAACCTCCCTTTCTTCCCCAGTTCTTCAGCTGTCTTAGAGACAGCAATTGAAGATGAGGAAAAAAGAAAAATGGCCTCATATTCGCAATGGGAAACACTAAAAAGAGAGAAATGGCTGTCCACATCGTCTCAGGACACACATTTCCCTGCAGGGATGGGTGCTGTCCTTCATGTGCTCTTTGCAGAACCCAGACCATCCTGCACACACGTGGATTATCAGACCAGGCACTGAGTTTCATCCATAGTAAGCACATGACATCCAAAGAACAGAATTGCTCCCTTGAAGTTGAAATCAAAGAGCCCTTGCGAGCAGCCGCACACACGCGGAGTGGGAGAGCACACACATGTGTGATGGAGGCAGTCCGGAGGGAGCAGCGTGCTTCGCAGGGGTGGTTTGAAACATCGACAGATTGCAGAATCCGAATGTGATGTGTGGGAACATGACACACACACACACACACACACACAACATTGCCAAAATCTCTCAAAGCCAAAGTTTAGAACACGTGCTCTGGATGGAGCAACAGTAATTTCAAAATAACTCCATTTATGATTTCATTCCTCATCTCTTTGATCACTTTGGCACACTATTTAGGAAATAGCAGAGAAAGAGAAACATGATGCTGGAGACAGAAATTTAATTATAAAACAAAGCCACCCACCTTGCTTTCGGGGTCAGGAAGTACAATGGCCTTCTTTTGCTGCAAGAATGAACTTAACACCAGTGTGTTAAATGATCACATACATTTTTTTTAAAAAAAGGAAATGGTTCTTTAAAAAAAAAGCTGCAATAGCTCAGTCCTCATAGCAAATCTTACCAAAAAATAAAAATTAAAATGAAATAAAAGCAGCATACTGTGTGGTTCTTTGGCACAAGGCAGAAAGCAGAGTCCTCAAGTCACTATTCCCCGTTTTGCGAAACAAAATAAAAAGCAAGAGCAAAAGGTGCTGCTTGGCAGAGGGGAAGGACCTTAAAACACCTTATGCCTTCCTGGTTCCCTCCCAGTGCCTTCGCTCGGGTGTGGGCTGTAGAAGCCGTACTGATCGACACCAATGTCGCCATCCGCTGCTTAAATGCCACAAAAGTACACTTAGAATTGAGAAGAAAGTGACTGACACGGATATGCTGAGCCAGCCCCACTGCCACTAGAACAGTCTTTAATGCCCACACAAGGAGAATAAAAAGAAAGCACATTTTGCAATAGAATAAATTCTTTTTTTTTTATTGAGACCGCGGAAAGTCACATGACCCTGCATGTAGCCTTTTAGGAAAGCAAACGAAATGGTAAAGAAAGGAGCGGGGGGCTGCCTCTTCCTCCCGCCCGCCGCCAGCCTCTCAGCCCGTCCTGCCGCGCGTCCGCATTCTTCTGGGCGCATCTGTGGAGCTATTAAGTGGGATAATCCCTCTGGCCTTTGATACATTTCTGGACATGATTATTTCATTACTCGCAGTATATCAGTAGGATCATAATAAAAAGGACTTCTGACAACCTGCCAAGAGTTTTGTGGCCTTGTAAACACAAAAGTGCTCTAATAAAATTTTATTAAGTGTTAAAAAGTCATAAAAAGTGAAATAACATAAACTACAAAATTTACTGTCCTCAGCAAATGCTGAAAATATCGTCCACAGTAAAATTAAATTAGCATGTAATAGACAGAGAAGCAGTGTGGAGTGGATTTAAAAGAGGATCCAGGGAAAATGACACGGTAACCCAATCTGGGTCACGGGGATTTAATTCGGATTTTTCTCCCCAAATGGGAATAAGTGTGCAGATTACAGACGAGAGCTCCGGGGTTACTGGAGTCTCACACATTGATTGTCAATACTTCGGAAGAAATAATATATTGCAGATTGGAATGAGCTGAGGAGAGGCGCGAGCGTGGCGGGGAGAGGGCGAGAGCAAGGGCGTCCACTAGGGTGCGCTGCGAGACCGGGAATCCCCGCCGGGCCGCCCGCGCGGCCGCGCCGTCCGGAGCCGCGCGCTCTCGCTTTGCCCTTGCCCTCCTCAAAATCGTATTTACACTTCTGGGTTGTTTTTTCTTTCTTCCTTTTTCTTTTCTCCCCCTCTCTCCCGTAACATTTTCTCCAAATCGGAAAATGAAGTGTAAATCGGGCTTTGCCGGAGGCAGCCCTGGGTCCCCAGTTTCGGAGACCCTGGGCGCTGGAATGGGGTGCGCCGCTCCGACGGAGCTAACCCCCAGGGACAGGGTGTGGCCCCCCAACCCGCTCCTCGGGCCCGGCCCTTCCGCCCCGAGAGGCCGCGGAGAGCGTGAGGCCGGAGTCCGGCTCCGCCTGGGGTGCTGGTGCGCTTAGAGCGCCGGTGTCGCCGGCCTCGCCGCGGTTCAAGTGCATCCCCGAGGTCGGAGCCCGCGGTGCAGGGAGCGAGGTCTCCTCTGCTCAGACCCTCGTTGGTAGTTACCGGAGCCCGCGGCTCCCAGTTCCCCACTCCGCCGCCTTCCCGGCTGCGCTGGACCGCCGGCCTGGGGCGTAAACCGGGGCGCGCGGGCGGACAGGCACCCGCTAGCTTTCCTCCTTCGCCCCCACCGGGACCCACGGGCGGGCAGCCCCCCAAGTCCAACGTGGAGGCTCCGCCTGGAAAAGAAGTTGGACTTCCTCTCCACGCTGCTCCGAAGGGAATCTGGAATCGGCAGGAAATTGTTCGAACACGCAGCCTGCGCCTTTGCAGTCCGCTCGCGCTTTGCTGAAAAGAAGCCGCTCCCACCAAAGTCTTGCCTCCCCCTCCCCCCGAAAGCCCCGCACAGGTTCGTAAAGAGGGGTGCGAGATCTGAAAAGTGCGTCTTCTAGGGAGAAAGAAGTCGGTGACGGTACCTAATAAAAGGTGGGGGCTCTCTAGCTGCAGATAATCAACAGGCCACGTCTTGTTTGCGTTTCCAAAATGATGGAAACGCTGCCATCTGAGAAGTCCATATTAGCAGTCCGTCAGTTAGAAGTTAGTGAAATAAGGGATAATTGGGCAGTGACACAATTCGTGGCTCCATTTCTCCTCAGGGACGTCCAAGGTCTTAAGCTGCATTTAAGAATTAGCCACATTTTGCTACAAAGTAAATATTTTTCAGTAAACCTGTTGCTAAAGCCCAGAAAAGGTCATTTAAAGTTATCACATAAGCTCCTCCAGTTTCCTAGAGAGGCTTGCACAGGTCACTAGGATGAGGATTCCTTATATTTTTAATTTTCCTGACGGCGAGAGCATTTGGTTTATGGGTGGCAATGTAATGTTCGAGGCAGATAGAGTGCCCAAGAACACTTTGCTAGGCAATGTTCACCTGACACTTCTAGCCTAAAATAAATATAATTAACTTATAGTGGGAATTATAGCACCATGTTTTAGGTTTTTTGTTGTTATATGAAAAAAAGTGTTCTTTAACAATTTTTTAAAACCCTGTTTGTTTGTCACTTGCAAAGTATTGAATTTGAAATAGCCTAGCCTGGAGCATTGAAGTTAAAAAAATCTAAACAAGTCCATTTAAACATGTCTTGACATTTCTTATCAAAGGCTTTGAAAACTAATAAAAACAGAATTAAAAGGAATGTATATAAATAACAAAATTCCTTTTTTAACGCAGTGTGCCTGCCTGGGGGGCACGTCCAGGTTGCCTGTCCTGCAGATGGCCATGTGAATGTGGTGGGCCAGGGTTGTTTTGAAAGTGAAGGGCACACATGTTTATGAAAGTGCAGAAGCAAATGAGTTACTACATGGATTTCCTCAAAAGTTTTGTATTTAAAATTTTATGATAAACATTTCTCCACTGACTTACAAAGTTCAAGAGAAATCTTTATACTTGTATTATTTTGTTCTGTCAACTGAAGTGCATCTGTCCTTCAGAAAAAATACTTGCCCAACTATTTAAAAATAACACCATGACTAGGATTTTTAACTCTCTTCAGGTAATTTAAATTTTTTTGAACAAGAGTAGCACAACCTTATTCAGGGAGTTTAGTGTAGGAAAGAGGGTTTCCAAACCTGTAAATGTAGTCTATATAACGTTGTAGTATCAAAGGATTTTGTAAAGAAACTTAGGAATTAATACATTTTAAGTGAATATAAAATTATGTTTTAAAGGGGTTCTCCCACACTATTTTCTCCCTTTAACAAAATCAAAGACTATTTTCCATTCTATTTAAATGCTAGAAAATTATTACCATAATAACAGTCTGTCAAGATGGTGGATACTTTTGAATGTGCTATAAAGAGAAAAGAATATTCTCAACCTTTTATATGTTTGAGGTACTTGAAGAGGCAAAGAGAAGTTTGTAAAAACATTTTACTACTGAAATCTACAAGACCATTAAAATGTGCAAGTAATTTATTCTAAGTGACTGAAAAGTATTTTTTCCAACTGTCTTTCACACTTTGAAATTTTTATGTGTACTTTAATTAGTACCTTTCTTTTAAATGTTAAATGTTCCAAATATGTTGTAGTGTTAGCTGTATGAGAAAAGCATTATTGGAATTGGTTGTGTTTTCTTCCTGCATAAGCAGTTGAGAAATATTTTATTTTAACCTTTTATATTTACATGGGATAAATTTGAACATGTACCTTGTGAGAGTAAAAAAACAATCCATTTTTCTCTCCCAAAACTTGACATTGATCCTCATCACATAGTTTTTAATGCACAGAAACTGTTATTGAAATCAATTTGGACATGACAGTTTAAGAGAAATTTTAAGACAGTGAAAATTTTACTTGGAGGAGTGCACATTGAAGTGTGAAACAGCTAATAGCCAAAATTAAATCAGAAGGTGTACTTGTAGCATTCACTGGTTTGAATGATAATTTTAAAGGTAGTTTTTCACTAAGAAAGGATTTCCTAGTGCTCTCTGTATTTATGAATATCTAAATTATTCTACCCTGCAACTTAAAAACTCAATAACCAGATACCGAATTTATGTATTTTTAAGGTGACTAAGAATAAGGATATGAAAAGCAGATTGGCTTCATGAAAGAAGCCAGCATTTAAATTGTATTTTAAAATACAAACTTCATTTCACTTTCTGACAGAAATCTTGTGGCCAGCTCATCAGTTTTCCAGATCAGTTTTAAAGCAGTATGTAAAAACTACCCTTTCCACATTAGAAGTTCATATTTAAGTTTCCTTAACTGCAAAATCACTCTAAAACAGAGTGTTTTATGTTAAGAGCCATTTCATGTGTTGGTCCCATTGATTACATATGAATGTATAAAAATCTTGTTTAAAGACCAGTAAAAGTGAGGAAATTCCAAGTCAAGCTGGCTAATTCCATTCATAATTCATCCCGAGTGCCTGATTTAGGAAACTTGCAAACAGTTTATAGCTATTCATACAAAACAAGTTGACTTGCTCTGTGAGCAGGGCGGCGGAGTTAACTCTGACCTCCGTGGTCAGAGAGCCCTCACTTGATAAAACGATGGAATGTAGGTTACGTTTTTTCGGCTCCCCAGGAATTTTCCAATCTCAACCCTTTTTGGATTTTTTCTTTTTCTTTTTGAAAATGTTAACACGGAAGGACTTTTGTGTTCTAAGATGGGGTTGACTTTTCCCACCCATTTCCTTCCCCTTACAGATTTGTTCAGCAGTTCTTTTGAGGGCTGAGGAGGACCTACAGCGAGAAAATGGCAGACACCGTATATCTGTCCCCTTCGGCCATGCCTGTCCCCAGCCCTCCTTTCTTTCTGAGAGAGCTGGGCAAGAATTTAGTACTTACACTCCCGTGCTTCAAACTGCTGCAGCTACAGCCCAAGCACTTTTGAGGGCTGGCAAGAAATCTGTCTAGACTTTGCATTCTGAACTGGAAGAAGCAGTTGGGGAATTCTCTGCCTTGAAACTGGGAAGCTTCCAGGCTGTCTTTCAAACCTGAAGCAATCCATCAGCTCACGTTTCAAGGCTGCACCGTAGGTGGATGCCTTCCCTTAGTTTTGATGTTCAGGAGGACATTAAAATATTTCTATGGAGTTTTTTTATGCACCCTAATTGCAATTTTAAACCAGGCTAATTATAAGGGTGAAAACTGGCCCCAGAGAGAGGCTGTGCATAGTAACTTCAATCTGATGTGAACTCCAGTGACTTTTCAAAGTAAGATCTTGAAAACGTGGGTTTCTGGTGGAAAAGCCTGTCATCTACTTAGAATAGGAATCTTTAGGACCAGTTAATATCCACAAAACACGCTTCATTAAACTGGAACAAACATGACGCTGAATTCCTGGCTCCCCGTTTTCCTGAATGTAGGTCATTTTGTGTCCATACAATTTAACGTCTGAAGGGATTTCCTGTCTTTGAAGTCCAGCAGTTTGTCACCTGTTTGGATAGCCTCCTTAAAAGTTGGGGCTCCGTTCCTACTTTGAAAGACTTAGTGACTCCATGTTTCCTGGCTCAAGTTTCCCAGCTCACTGAAGGCCGAGGTACCTGCAGCTGTGGGGCTTGCCTTACAAGTCGGCGCCTGCAGATGCCATATCCCAGGCTCCGTTCCTCCAGGTCAGAGCCTCCAAGAAGAGCCTGGAGCCATACACTCACCTAGGTGAAGCCACAGAAAGGTAAGCTTTCGTGAGGAGGAGCCATGTACCAACATGCATAGCTTTTGAGAACCGGAGTAACTGGTGCATGCTCGTGCAAAACACAGCCGCTGAGGCCAGACGTGCCCTTGTGGGCAAGACCCATGGCAGTGAGGAGCCACATCTCAATGTGCTTTTAAAACATGTTTCATTTTTACCTAAGAGGGCATCCTATTTCATCCCTTTTTACGACATGGATCCTACAGTTAAATATTTCTAGTGAAAACTAGCCTATTTCTAGTGAAATGTCATTTGCAAATGAACAGTGTGTTAGGTCGCAACTGTGAATTATTTCTAGGAACTGTAGTGTGCTTATTTTTACCAAATAATGCAACATGTGCCAAACCTCTTTGTCAACACTAACACATCCTACAAATTAAAGCTACTTGCATTTTAGCCTTTAGCCCATCCACCAACTAATCACTGCAAAGACACTTCTCTTTCAAAGAGGTTTACTAATTGTTTGAAAGCCTCGGCACAAATTAGGCATCTTCATGGTACTCCTCACTAAGACCATTTTTCATCTTAGTATTAAGTAAACATTTAGAAGTTTATGCGTTTGGGAGGGTCCTTTTCAGAGAACTAGACTCATGTATGTGTTCATGAGATTAAAATATTCTGATACATGATGGGGAGGAAATGAAAATAGATTTCAACACAGGTTTGGTTTAAGGTCACAATCCAATAAGATGATCAAGTGGAAAAGAAAGTAGACAGAAGTTGAGCATGCCAAAAGAAGGGGTATAGAGCTAAATTCTGCATGTGATTCTTCTATAATGAATTAGAATGCAATTTGGATGACTTGGCATTTTCTTTTTGTGGATATTAATCACTGTGATCCAATTTCTCTAGAAGAAATTGTAGCCACTGTGACTGAGTCTGCCCTCCTGGGTTGCTTTCTAACTAGTAGCATGGAAATCATCCAGGAAAAAAACATCACCTTCAAAGCTTCCACCTGAAGGGCACACCTCCTGTGTTGCTCACAAAGCAAATGGCACTGTCCGGCCAAGGAGGGAGACCCAGATACATGCATGTATCTCAGGTGCTTGGTGGTCTTCCTGGCCCCTGCCCTTGGCTACTCTAAGCCAAGTGTGTGAACGCATCAGAACAGACGCTGTAGTTACCAAATGAAAATCCTGTCTCTGGTCACACACTCCTGCACCTTTCACACTGGGAAAATGTTCCAATATTTCCTTGATTACATCACAGATGAGATGAGAACAGGACAGTTGGAAACAGCACCGAACAGCTGAGTATCTCCACACACTCGGAGCACTTAAAAGTGCTTTGAAGTCACGCAGCTGCTCTTTCTTTTTGAAATTGTCTTCAGTGAAACCCCCAAAACCCCATGTCTACCTTTAAAGCATCAGGAGTTATTTTAATTGGGTAATAACCATTCATATTTTCCTTCTGATAAAAGGAATTAAGAATGAAATTTTATGATGATTATAAACTATTACTGGCTCAAGAGACAAGAACAATTATGAAAAATATGTCCTACATATTTGGCATGAATATGAATTTAGAGTTCTAAACCATTCATCTTAAATATTCAAGCAACTTATTAAAGTTTATAAAATAACATTCACATAATGATAACAAGGCAACTTATAATAATGGGTTGATATATCATCAATATTGCAGCGGGCTCCATGCCAAAGAGGGATGCTGACTTGGTCTTTGCCTGCTGGGTTTATGATAAAAATAGATCCATGATAAGAAAAGATGAAAGATGGTAACAGATTTTGGGTATCTGAGTGTCTTAGATCCCCTTCAGCCACTGATTGTTTTAAAAATGCTTTTAACACGTATCACATCTCTCCTCTCCCTCCTTCTCCTGTTTCTTCCTCTTGTGTTTTTTTTCCCTTCCTCCTCCAATGAAAGTTATCAATAAAGAGAAAGAAAAGTTGTTTTTGAAAAATGTGAACACTGGACTTTGACTGCTAAATACTGGGAGTAGATCTGATGAGAATGAAACCGTAACAACTAGCAACTGTTTGAGGACACGTCAGGCTACGTTGGTATCGCATGCTCGTCAGAGGTAATGCACCCCGCTTGGCCCAGCGTGGGCCAGGTCCAGGGTGCGGTCCTCTGAGAGCAAGAGCGTGTCTAGCTTTGAGTGAGTGCCTCCTGCTTAGCCCCCATAACCAGTAAATTTTTAGAACGAATTGAAGACAACTAGGGAAATTGCCAAATTTCCACAACGTGGGCAAAAATGAGTTTGCTAAATGGGGGGCTACTTGGATTTTGTTTTTTCAACATAAGCGCAGACCTGTGGAGTCCTAGCAGTTACCACTCAAACACTTCCTGTGTGTTAGTGGAATCCAGCCCCTTCGAGTTTACCTAACTGGAAGTAGTTTGTTCCACTTAAGTACTGATACGTTTTAGCTTGACCCAACCTCTGTTATGATTGCATGGAAACCCCCAGATTTAACCTCTGTTCTCGGGCCTGGGTTTTTGTTCCCACTTCACTGTGTGACCTCTGGCAGTCACTTCACTGGTCTGAGCTTTGGTTTCCTCACTTATAAAATGAAGGCAGTCACGCCTCTTCGTAGCCTTAGTGTGAATATTCATAAAGCATCTGGAGCACAGTTGGCCATCGGTACAGACCTGTTACTGGAGTTGCATGGAAAAAACTAGACTGAACCTTTGATCTCACAGTTGTTCGGTACCTGAAATTTTAAAGATCTTTCAAGAAGATAGAGAGAACATCTAAATGCACAGTGTAAGTACTAGCATCTCATTTACACTAAAAAAAGACAGTTCTGAACTCAAACTTGAGATTTGAATGTCAGCCAGCCTTCCCTCCTCCCATAGCGATCTGATGGAAAATATTTCTGTATAGCACAAAAGGACTTAATTCTTTTCATTCCAGGTGATAACCTTTATGGGCAAGTCAGGTTAAAAAAAAAAGACCCCAAAGCCTCGAAATACACATTTTTTTTTAGAGAAAGAAGAAAAGCATCTAAGAGGAAAGGATTTGCTCATTTATTTGGGGGAGCCTATGAGTAAATAAGAATGGCAAAGCATATGGAACTTTTTAATCTGTATTTTTTAAAAAATTTGTCTGGGAAGTAGCTTTTATATGCCAAGATTCATTCCGTGATTAGTTTCTCAAACTCTCGAATATAAGGACCTAGAAGGGAAGTGCTGACATACCTATACCCAGAGCTGTGTGATTGGCATCCCCGTCACATTGTAACTGACAAACAAAATAATCTCGGGCTAATTGCCGCATGTCGTAGGCGACATAAAAGTGGTAACTTTTATGTCTGAGCCTGTTGTAACAGCCTGACACACGGCTTGGTGGAGATCAGCAGTGGAAGCCCATTCGTTGCTGTTTTTCCCATCAGGCCTCAGTAAAACATCATCTTTCTTACTACTCACTTCACAAAAGATAGTATACTGAAATGTACTGAGATTTTTGAACTGGAGTCAAGAGACATGACCCTATTTTATGTTGATCCATTCAGTGGTCCTTGAGAATCGATGAAAAAGCGCTGGAAAAATACATGAATGAAAGTACTCATTAATGAAACTGTCCATATTGTTCTCCCTAACAACCACAGAAAGAAATGCTAACAACATCTTCCTCTAGAAGTAGAGCTGTTTCTGCCTATCTGACTCCATCACCTTGGATGTCAGTACTGACCATGCTGAGGCTTGGAGTTGTTTATACAGTTGGCCAAACTTCACTGAGTTTTAGTTTTCAGGTTCTACTGGATGTTCTTGTGACAATTGCCTAATTTGGGGCTATAGTGGAAATTTGCTTTTAAATTTGGGGTGTTCTGTCTTTGTTCTTTATAAGTGCTCAGCCATTTTACAGGGATTTCCATTTTTTTTCACTTCTTGCTTGAGTTTACTCAACTAAATTATAGCCAAGCAGTAACTCTAAAGCTTAGTTCTTCCCCCTGGCTTTCCCTGCTGACCTGCATATGCCTAGATGTCCTCATGTATAAAGTAAGACTCCTTAAGGAGTCCTCCCAAGATTGCAAAGTATCATTGTAGTATATTCAATAATCTGAACCTAAATCTGTTGGTCTGTTTTGGAAGACCCTAATATATTCTGATCCCTTCTCTAGGTAGGTAGGGAGAGGGTAGGTGGGATGTGGGGTCCTGGTTTGCAAGGAGAGGACATTCTGCTTGGGGTAATAAGGTGTCAGTTTATTCAAGAAAGCAGACCATTAATTGTGTGCGGTGTACCTTAGTGCTTTAGGAGATCAAAGGAAGAGATCAGCGAGGACAGAAAGAACTACTAAGGAGGTTGTCCAGAAGAGGTGGGCCGCAACCGCGTTGAGGAAGGGTGGGTAGCTTTGGATGGATGAAAAGAACATTCCAGTAAGGGGAACATTATGGGTGAAAATGCTGAGGCAGGAATGAGCTCAGTGTGTTCCTAGTACTGGGCAGATCCCAAAAAATAGTTTCATTTGTACCCTCTGTGATAACTTGTTTTTCGTTTGTTCAGAGTCAGCCAGTTCTCACAGGGACAGGTTCGATGCTCTGTGCAATTGAGGTCTCCCTTGCTTTAGCTTTTAACCTTGTTCCTCTCAAATCTGGTTAAAATGCTGTTGGAGGTCATGTCGTTTTCCCCTGCCAGGCCCTCTGTTGCTGAATCTCCTGTAGATCACATGCAAGGCCTTCAGGACACCCCCCACCACCACTGCCAGCCTCATGGCTCCTCTGGACCCTTCTCACTTTTCACAACCCAGCTTCATCCACCTGGAACTCACCACGTTCCCTCTTGTCTGCGGCCCTTCAAATGAGCTCAGGACTCAGCTGCAACATCACTTCCCCAGGGAGACCAGGTTAGGGTCCTCTGCCGTTTGCTCCCACAGCTCCCTGCAATAAGCATATTTTGTTTTAATTACATACTTCATACCTGTCTTTCCCATGAGACTATAAACTTCTCGCAATGAGAAACCATTGGCTTGGTCATGAGTGGCCACACAAAGCCTGGCCCCAATAATTCATTCATTCTTTCATTCAAAAATTCCTATTAAACACCATGTGCCAGGCCCTATTGCAAGAGGAAGCAAAACAAGCAAAAACTCTCTGTCCTTAGATTCTGCTTGGAGAGGCAAACACTAAAAGTAGCTGAAAATAAAATATATAGTATGTGTATATTTATAGTCTAACAGTAAATGCTTAGGAGAAAAATAAAGCCTGAAAGGAAAACAGAAAGTGCTGGGTCCAGGGTGAGGGGGTGGACTTTAGACAGGATGGCGAGGGAAGGCCTCACTAAGGGAAACCTTTGAACAAAAACCCAGAGGAAGTGCCTGGAGGAGCTGCGCAGATCCCGGGGAAGAGCAGGTGGACTGAGGAGGCAGCAGGTGCGCAGGCCCAGACCCGTGTGTCCCCGGAGCGCGCACAGGCCAGTGGGCTGGAGCCGGAGCCCAAGGAGGGCAGTGAGGGAACGACAGCAGTCACGCACATAAGCAAACAGGTGTAGGACTGTTGTGTATTGTTATTTAATATGTGCGCTTTGGATTGGGAGACCTGAAGGAATTAGGCTGTGTCCTTTTCTGCTTTAAAAGTTATTTTAAATGACAATTTTAATGACTTAAAACAATGCTAGTAATTCAACATATGGAATGAAGCTCAGTATCATAAGCTTGTTAAATTAAAGGATACTAATGCAGTCAAACACCCCCAGGGATCTTGTGCAAAATGCAGAGAGTCACATGTGACGTGATGAACATGTGACTCCAGTTCATGCCTTTGCCAGAGAATCATGGGTGGAGGTGAAATATATGACAGTTGGCAACCTCAGTCACCAAAGAATTTTGCTTTCAATCCCCCTTCGTAGGGAAAGGCAGGGCAGTGCATGATCATCTAACAATAACAGCAGAGAAAATAGTTATAGTTTTGTTGTTGTTTTGATTCAGTTCTTCAGGGCCCTTATTCTTTGGCTGCTGTGGTATAATTAGCATTTCAAGTAACTATTTCACCAGGTAACACTCAGCACTGTAATTAATGAAGTACACGGTTCCCCCACGCACAGGGAAAGAGTTTCAGACATATCAGGAAGAGAATGCAAACAGGAGGAATCCCTTCTTTGAAATGCCCCCCCAGAGCTGCAGACCCACACAGGCCGCTTTGCACAGGGCATCTGGCCCAGGCCGACGGTGCGGAATGTCACTCAGCACGACTGGCGGGCTCCCCTCACCCTGCGCTTCGTCAGCACGCAGCACACACCGGCTTTCCTTCTCTCAACACTTGGCTGCCAGCTGTCCGACTCCATGAACAGAGCCTCCTAAGAAAAAGGTACACAGGAAGTGAGGGCTGGATATATACCACGTCTTTTTTCAAAATTGGCAAACCCTGGTCATGAGAACAGCTTTGCAAGACTTGGGCTTAGTTTCGGCTCCACAGAACAAAGAAAAACTGTCTTCATAGTGTGTGTCCAGCGTGTAGGCCACACAACAGTTCTCTGACTGCCACAGCATGTGACACGCCATGGAGTGTAAGTTCACCAGGGAGACAGATATTCACGCACAAAGCTGTTGCTGCACAGGAACCTCACAGCACAAGGGGCAGGGGAAGACACAAAACATCACTGAGGAAGGTACTGATGCCTCTGCTCTGACCTGGGGCTCAAAGCACACTTTGTGAGGTGCTGAGTCCCTCTCGGCAGAGTGTGGCATCCTTGGCATGCGATTGAGGTTTGGGGCCGGCCTTGCTTTCCCCTGATGTCCACCTTTGTCACTGTGAAGGTACTCAAGCCTCACTTTAGTCTCAAATCCTGCGGCACTTAGAGCTACAAGATCAAAGTCCATCGCAGGCCTTTGGGCCGGTGCCAGCAAAGTTCAGATGGTGCTTCACACAGGGTCTCAAGTGCCTCTCAGCCATGGGTAAGGGCTGGCCAGGTTTGATCTTGGACTACACCCATTTGGGGAGTCTGAGGTCTCTTGTTGATAAGCTCTGCTTGGCAGAGTTCTGCTTTCATTAACATGCCCCTTGGGTTGGTTCGTTTTCCCATGTCTCAGCACCTCTGGGTGTAACCTTATCTTCCCACTTCATACACATGATGGATCTGAAACAGCACAGGTGACGTTTGTCTTTGGCTTGACAGCTGGATTACTTCCAAAATTCACAACCAGTGAAGAAAAGTCCCAAATCCCAGCTCTTCTTATCATCTGACATTTATGGAACAGCCATAGTGGGTGAGATGCTAACAGTGTTAGACACGGTTTCAGTAAAATGAACTTACTGCTTGAAAGTTTATTCATCTACGAAGTATAAGTGTTACAAGCAATGGAAATAAATAAATGACAGATGGTACTTGGAGGTGACAGTGAGATGTCTCTCAGAAACTTGGAAAATGGGCAAGCGGTTGACCTCTAAGCAATGAGCTAGGTAAATAAATGCGTATTTGAAAGAGACAACATGTCTCATTACCCTTTAGGAAGGAAAAGTGATTTCAGAGGACAGCGTCCTCAGGAAGACAAGGTCTGCAAGGTGCTTCTCTAGTCAGTCTGGGGCTGTCTTTGATAGCCGCCGTGCCTGTTGCACATTTTCACTTTTGCATTTCTCTTAAACATTTTGTTTTTGTTTTTTTTAAATCCTCACCCAGGGTATGTTTATTATTTGGGGGTGAGAGGGAGAGAGAAACATCAATTCATTGCCTCCCATACACACCCTGACTGGGAATCGAACCTGCAACCTAGGTATGTGCCCTGGCCAGGGATCTAATCTGCAACCTCTTGGTGCACAGGATGATGCTCCAAACAACTGAGCCACTTGGCCAGGGCACACATTTTGTTTTTGAAATCAGGAAACTTCATCACCCACCCCAGTCATACTCATTAGCATCCTAAGGAACTAATTTGCAAAACATACCTGCTCTGGGAACACAGTGTGGCCCAAAGTAAAGGAAGGATGTGCCCTCAGATGCGGTGTACCAGGATCAAAATAAGCAATCAGAGAGGCAGAATTTGGTGGTTTGTCTAGAACTGCCTGTGTAGAGAAGTGGTGATGGAGACAAGGAAGGGAATCACTCCAGTCATCAGATTTGTGTGTGTGTGTGTGTGAGAGAGAGAGAGAGAGGTGACATGAAGTGTTATCTGGCCTTACCATGGTCTGCATGGAACATTCTCAATACTCTTCACTCTCCATTCACAGATTTCTGAACAATGGCAGAGCTTTGCAGATGATGTGATAGCAAGAAAATATTCTGCATTCAGGAAAGGGATATCCTCCACTGTGCATGGTCAATGTTCTCATTTATGCATCTGTTTCTTCTGAGTTAACACGAGTCTGACCATCTCTGAATATCCTTGAAGGACTTCGGTCCAAATAATAGCTTTGCTACTCTTATTTCTTCATTTGTGTAATTGAGCTTACTAAAACACCATGGGATTGCAGTGAGTATTAAATAAGATACCATATGTTCCATGCTTCTAAAATCATAAGCATTCCACAAGTATATTTAATATTAAATTTTGTTTCTATTATGATTCCTTATCTCAGAGATCAATAGACATCAACGCAATTTTACAATGTGCTAAAGCTCTTTGAACGTGTTCCTCAGAATGCCATTGTGAACAAAATGCACGTTGCTTTCTTCCACTTACTGCTGCACAGACACAGCCCAGCTCGGAGCAGTCCCACAAGTGGTGCGCATCTTGCAAAACCCAGTCCCAGGGGATGGCAATATAGTCCCTTCTTTGAGAATTTTACTTCACGGTTTGGGTCCATGATGTCTACATTGTTACCAGCCAGGGAAGGCCATGATGAATTTTATTTTTCTCAGAGGTGATTTTTACATTTTTGGAAGAAAAGAGAAAATCTGAAAACCATCAAAGAAGTCTCATATGGTAGGGGGAAATCGTGGAGCTGAAGTTGGTAGACTAAAGTCTAATTAAATATTCAGGGTTCTAGTTTCCTTCTATCAGTGATACCACATATCTCAGTCATAGCTTCCTCTATTTTATGATATAGCTGACATATAACATTATATTAGTTTCAGATGTACATGTTTTGATACATGTATATATTTTTAAAGGATCACCAAAATAACTCCAGTTAACATTCATCACCACACAGTTATAATTTCTTTCTTGTGATGAGATCTACCCCCTTAGCAACATTCAAATGTACACACCAGTGTTGCTAACTGTGGTCAGCATGCCGTACATTACATCCCCATGGCCGATTCTCTATCTGGAAATTTGTACCTTTTGACCCCCTTCACCCATTTCACGTACTACCTACCCTCTACAGAGTCCTTTTCTTGCAAGTGGTTTTACTTTCTCTGCCACATGTGAGATTGTTAAGGCAGAATGAGAGATATATGAAAAAGCAAAATAATGTCTATACACATGCAAAATTTCTGTCTTTCCCAGACTGAGCTCCTAAAAGACAAGACCTTGCCTCTCTGCACCCAGAGCGCCTGTCATACGCTGGGCAGGCTTATACTGGAAGAATGGATACGCCAGTTAACAACTAGTTGGCCCTGAGAAACATTTGCCGTTGGAGATGCTTAGTAGACCCAGCGGAGAAACTGTGTCCTGAAAGGAAACACTGGTGTGGAGCATGCAGGTGAGAAGTGTTGAGCAGTAGCGTCAGAAACTACTGCTGTCTGTGGCTATGGAAGAAAGGGAATTTAGACTGGGTGAGGGAATAGCCCAAAGCAGCAGTCCCCAACCTTTTTGGAGCCAGGGACCAGTTTTGTGGAAGGGGATTTTTCTATGGACAGCAGGGGATGAAATTAGGGGAAGAGGTGGGTGCAGGGAAGGTGGTTCGGGGATGATTCAAGTGCATTACATTCAAGCTCAACTCCTGCTGGGTATCCCGGTCCTAACAGGCCTGGACTGGTGCTGGTCTGTGGGCAGGAAGCTGGGGACCCCTGGCTTAAAGGATTCCTGGCCAAGTCTTTATCGGGACAGAAACTGGTGGGAAAAGGTCCCAGCTCTGTCAGGCTGTGAATACCCATCTGAGTGAAGCGGGAAGTCAGGTGACATCGGTTAGGGTGTTCTGCCGAGTGTGGCTGAGTGTGATGGATGGCTCAGTGTGCTGTTTATCTAGTGCAGGTTGGTATTTCACCTCTGTTTTCATTAGGCCGGGGCTAAGGTAATAAGTCTTTCCTCTGGCTGAAAAATCTGTCTTCAGCCATTTGTTGATCTTCTTGAACAGGCACTTCAGGAGCTCAGAAGTCACCCTAAAGGAGATTTTGAATGAAAACTTAAATAATGCCGGTCGGCATCCACCGAGCTCTCAGGCAGCACGGGCCACCGCTGGACTCGCTGCGGTTATCAGGTGCACAGAGTCACATTTACCCAAGGAGACCTGGTCTCAGGAATGGTGTGAGGTAGCCACACCTGCAGGAGGCCGAGCACACATCATGCTTTATTTCTTTGGAAAGATCCAAGGTTGTATGGAAGTCCAGTGAAGGCAGTGTGGTCTTCATGGGCTGTTTCCGTGAAGCGAGTGTTGCAGTGGAAAGTGGCCCAGACTGGGCCTCGGAAATCTCCTCCGTGACTCTCCCTCCAGGCAGATCTCTAGATATTGCCAAGCCTCAGTTTCTTCATCTCTCAAACGCAGATAATATTAGTGCATGCAGTGGTTTTAATTGAAAGCATTCATATCAAGCACATATAACGTAGGTTTCAGTTTTTCTCCTGAGCTGGTAGGAACACGTTGAGAATGATGACAGGCCCGTGGCGTTAACAAGCTGTGGCACTGCAGCTCGTCCCTCTGCCCAGCCTCTGGCCAGCGGCACACAAGGACCAGAGAGGAAGGGGTCAGTTCATTAAGCGTCTGTCCAAGAGGCAATGTCCCCGCAGCGGACAACAGTCAGAAACTGGCAGGGCTGGTTCGTCTCTGGTTTTTGTTTGCCCATTTTTTAATGAGCCAATGAGCAGGTGATAGGGCTTCTAATCTCAGAGCCCATGTAGTTGCTCCATCTGGAGGGGACCTACTGAAAAGTTTTATCTATTCTAAAGGGTGTAGTTGGGCTGTTGGGAGAGAGAGCCAGAATGTTGGATTGCTGGTCTCACCTCTCAGGTGTTCCACTCAGCATGAGGGTCCCTTCCATCCCCTCAACCTGTGGGGTCATCCCACCTGTCTCGTTTGTACCGCAGGCCACTTGCTGTGAAAAATGGTTCTTATTTAATTTAAGTAGGGTTAACACACATCCTGACTTGTTCTGAACAGTCTGTTCTATGCTTTTTGAGCCAGAATAAATATTATAACACTCCCATTAACTCTCAAAGTGTTGAGCAATAAATTATGTGATGCCAAAATACAATAGGTTAGTTTTTCTGTGGGTACCTTCTCAACCCCCAATGAATGCCTTATGTCGATTGGTAATATCCCCTCTGCCATCAGCTTAGTTGGGTTACGATATACAAAGACAAATAAGTGGTGACTGTATAATTTCCACACAGCAATCTGTACTCAGGAACATCATTTCCGGAGCACTCCTGACTGGAGCGGGGAGTCTCTGCATTGAACTGCAGTAAACATAATGTGATGATTCTAATGAGGAAGGGTTTCCCCCACAGTCCTGTGAAGTAACCTAACTTTTGGGAGGTAATAATCAAATATAAGTCACTCTTTCTAATAATTCTGAAATAACAATGTCAATTAATGAATTATTTTTATTCACCCATTGTTCAATAAATAGTTATTCAATAAATATTTGTGTTATGTTTCTGGACACTGAGCTAGGTACTAGAAATATAGAAATTAAGAACAATCTCTGGCCTTAAGGACTTTATAGAAATGGGGTCAAGAGTCAAGCCAGTGGTGACAGTCTGGCTAATGGTGACACAGAACAGGAGCACCTAACTCATCTTGGGGCCACTAGAGGGTGCGGAGGGAGGGGGGCTTCCAAGAGGCGGTGATATGGAGTGAGTCTTAAAAGATAAGTAGGAGTTAGCCCAGGGCCAGGGCGGATTTCCTTTCAGATATGTTCTAATATTAGGAAATAAAAGAATGAAGACAAATTCAAAAGTCAGGAAACATTCTTTTGCTGAGACATCAATGTCCTGTTGATTCTAAAGGAAGTTGTTGCTAACGGTGGGAGCTTTTGGTGGTCTAGGGGGCTCAGGGGCTGAATCAGCTTTCATAGTTAGGAGACTCTGAAAGAGCTAGGATTCTGTAAAAGCATTTTAACATACAAATTTTTGATCCACATATGGAATTTTAAATTTTCTAGTAACCACATTATAAAAGTAAATAGAGGCAAAATTAAATGTCAATAATATGTTGTATTTAATCCAGTATACCCAGAATATTATCATTTCAACATGCAGTCAACATAAAAAATGAGATATTTTGAAATCTTGTTTTCACATTAAGATTTCAAAATCCAGCACATGTTTTACGCTTAGAACACATTTCAGTCCATACCAGCCACGTATGGCCCGTGGCTGTCATATGGAACAGCGCGGTTTTATAACATCAAATCTCACTGTGGTCACGAATGAAAATGAACTCAAAGTGCCCTGGCTGGGCTTATGCATGACTATTAATTCCATCACTTATATAAGTAGCATACACTTCTTTAAGAAGGCAGAAACAAAAATTCTACCGAAGTCTATGTTATATCCTAAGTGTTTCTCTTATACTGACAGCCAACAGTGTAGAATGATAGACCTGAACCTCACAACCCAACTATGCTAGAATCTTCGAAATACAACTGTTATAATTGTGAATGCAGCCAAAGCACTGGGAGCCCCATGGTTGCTTATAGATTTCACCACCACAAGGGCCAGTTTGTGATGACGAATCTGTGATACCATTCCGAACCAATTAGTCTATCACGAAACACGTGGTCAAGGCAAACCTTCACACATAACGTCACTTAGGATCATTGTTTTCTTATTGAAACTCTCACAGTTTGTACGTGGCACACTGTCATTTTGTGAGCCGAGACAGGAGAGTGATACCAGGACGCAAGTCCTGCCAAAGATTCCCTTCTGGGAAGGCAGCCGTCTCGAGGTCTCAATTTCTCTCTCTATGCAAGGGTAGTTAAGAACTTTGGCCCCGAGGACCTAGTACCATGAAGATACAAACAAATCCTTCTCGTCTTTCTGATTCTCAGTTTAGCACAGTGCTGAGGATTGCAAAAGATTTCTTCAATCTCTAGAAGGTTATGCAGGGCCATCCAGTGAGCCACTTCTCCTCCCTTCTCTTGATTGGGTCACTCAGTTTGTGACAAGAACATTAGTAATTGCATAGCCGGTGCCAGGGGCACCGTTGAGTCGTTGAGGAAGTCACATTAACTACAACCTGTATAAAAACTCATTATTCCTGAGACAGGCCGCACGCCATCCTGAGAATACAGGGCTGGTGCCTCAAAGGTCCCCCCAGACGAGGTGTGCAGCCCCGGGCCACTGCCGTAACTGCAGCCCCCTCAGCTGTGAACAGGGAGAATGGCAGCCCTCACTGCTTTTGAAGAGAGTTGTGTTTATTAATTAGTTTGTGTTTCAAAGTGCTTCACAAGTGGGAAGTTTCACTACTGAATTAAGGAAAATTTCCTTTCATTTTCTCCCCCACTGCACCAGGACGACAAGAAACTGTGCTCACTGAGGCTGGGAGGAGAATGGAGGGGATTCAGGCACAAAAGCCACCAAACCTGACTCCTGAAGGCAGTGGCTTGTTTCCCGGCTGTAAGACGGCGCCCATTACAGGGAACGTTGTAAATTAGGTATCTCAAAGGGCAGCCAAACCTGCTCTCTGAAGAACTGCATTTGTTCTAGACTTAAATTTTATGATCCCTTCAAGAAGCAAGGGTTGGGGGGGGAGAAAATGAGCCATATAACACTGCGGTGGGGGATTTGGGCATGAAACCTTCCCCTTCTTCCTGAGGGAGTGGCGTAAAGGACACTATGTCTTCCTGCCGGAGAAATAGGAGGTTAGACCTGTTTGTAACTCAGCCTTGAGACTCTCGAATCTTTCTGTCCTGTTTCTAGCTTATGCTAGAAAGTATGCTCACCAGACTTTTCCTTAGATGATGTCTCATCATCTCAAGATGAATTTTTCAAAACAAAAAGAATTCATTCATATTCTCCTTGTGACTAACTGTCCACTAGACTTTTTGCTTCCCTCCATACTGTGGGAATGCAGCTGCCCAACTGGGACAGTGCTTCCCAGTCTCTTTTGCATCCGGCTGTGGTCATGTGACAAGCTTTCAGCAGTGGAAATGAACAGGAGTGGGGCTTCTACGACGTGGGTGTAGCCTCTCCACTATCTCTGAGCACTGGAAATGACTCTGAAGATCTAGAGCAAGGCCAAGACTCGAGATAGAAATCTGAGTCCTTTATTCCACAGATAAGGAACATCTGCTTTGGATTGTTATCTGAGTGAGAAATATACTTTTATTGTGTTAAGCCATTTTTTTGAAGTTTATTGTTATAGCAGTTAATGTTACCCTAACATGCACACACACTGCCATTGCGGATACTCTTCCCCAAATCTCCCACTATAGTTGTCTTTTTGTTGCCAGACCATGAAACCTCTTGAGGACTTCCATGACACATAGCTTAGTGCAGAGCATATAAGGTATTTCATAAATTCCTGTGGGAGGGAGGGAGGGAAGAAGGAAGGAAGGAGGGAAGGAAGGAAGGAAGGAAGGAAGGAAGGCAGGCATCTGCATTTAAGGTGACTCACTTATTTCCTTGTAAGCTTTCAACCTCAACATGCCTACCTCCTGCTATTAAGTGGTAAAGAAAGGAAATATTTCTCCATTCTTTATGATCTTTGAAAGGGTGGACACAGAGCCATGGGAGAAATCACTGGCTGGAGGAAAGCAATCCCTTAAAGAAAGCAATTCAAATATCATCACCCTAGAGAGCTGGGCCTCCGCCAACATCTCCATCAGCAACTTGGAAGAGTTGTCTGTTGTCCCAGCACAATAAAACTGGAGACATGAGCATCCAGAGCTCCAGCCAGCACAATTACATGAAGCCAAAGCACATTATCACTTCTAGGTTGCAGGATTTATGACCAACTACGATGGAAAATAAAGACGGAGATACTTTACTTGTCTGAATTCATCACTCACAAAAGGCAGTATGTTTTAATCATAGAGAAGTTGTATGCATTCTGTTTTTTTCTAATGAAAACCTTAGAAAACAGAGCAAAAACAGATGCCAGCATCTCAGAGAAGAAAGGAAAAAATGAAAAAGGTTGCCAGTTTGCTTCTGTTCAGAAAATATGCTATTGATAACTTTTATTGTCGAAAACCTCCCTTCAAATGTTTTGAGGCAAGTGTTTCTATTTTGGTGGTTTCCTGGTGTTGGGAAACTGCTTCTAACTTGAGTGGAACAAAGGAGTAGGTTGTATTCTGTGTTGGTGTTTGCTGATCCAAGTATTAAGTAATGAAGCTAAAACCATTCAACTTCTAGGAAGCCTGTGATTTCCATTTGCCCTGAGGATGTTACTTCCTGTGGCAGTCCCCCTGCCATGAACTTGCCTAGAGCCATGGTCTTGACCCAGCACAGCACGCTCAGGCTTTACTCCAGCTGCTTGTTAATTCTGTGCACTCCGGGGTAGACACCCTGTGAGCACAAGGCCCATGGTGTTCCTGGCTCAGTGCTGGCCATGCGGAATGCTCAGAAAATATTGAAGGTTGCCATCGTATGTAATTAAATTTCTTCTTTAAAAGATTTTATTTATTTTTATTTTTAGAGAGAAGGGAAGATAGGAAGAAAGAGGGAGAGAAACATCTGTGTGTAAGACAAACATCAATTGGTTGCTTCTTGTATGTGCCCCAACTGGGAAGGAGGCCCAGGCATGTGCCCTGATGGGGAATTGAACCTGTGACCTTTGGCTTTGCAGGACGACTCCCTACCCACTGACCCACTAAAGGGCTAAAATTCTTTACATACAATTTTTTTTACTATCAGTTCTCTCATAGTGAAAAGGGAAACCAGTGTGGGTTTTGTTTAATGCTTTCAAATTTAAAATTATTTAAATACATGGTGAAACCAGTATTTAACTTTTTATCAGAACCAACATTACAGCCTCAAAATTTCTGCGAGATAGAAAAGGTTGAGAAAGGGAGGAAGGTGCTACACAATCTTTCCAACGCAAGATTATCTCAGCTCTGGCTGGCTGGGAGCAGCTCCCCAGACCCTAAAAGTGCATTTGTTTCCAGAACACCTGAAATAGACCACATTTTTATGGTGTTTGCCTTTCACAGTCAAGCTTACATTAGGGAGCTATAGTTTCTCTGTATTTATTTTTAAATCATTTGGGTTCTCCAATAAAACAGCATTTTTATTTTCTTCCCTCTTCCCTGGTGAACAGGTTTATTGTAATCTATGAAGGGTCCTACAGGCGCTCTGCTTGGTGGGTGGGACCCTCTGGGGTGGTGCACTTGGAAAAGCCCGTGTTGTTTGCATTTTAGAAAACACTTAGTTGGCTGAACGTGCAGCCACTAAAATAACAGTTCATCCAAACACAGTTGTCCCAGATAGTCTTTATAAAGTGGCAATCAGATTTCCTAAAAGTCCAAGAAAAGGATAGGAATCCTGAGGAGGGGGAGGCCAGAGGAACAGACCACGTTTGGACGCAGGAAGTAGGGCAAGGAAGTGAGGACTTGAAATACAGGAAAAGAGAGGGGCAGGGAGGATACACGTGGATCTTCTTCCCTGCAGACGTCCAGTTTGAACCTGGTCCAGTAAGAGGAAGTGAGATCATCATCCGATGTTCTGTGGCCACCTTAAAAATTGTGTCTGTAGTTTCAGCTAGAGTCAGAAAATCCACTGGCACCACTGACTCAGGCTGCCCAGCACAGCTGTGGCCCAAATCTGCCTGAGGCATCCAGTGCCACTCACAGTCACGACGGGATCAGGGCAAGGGAGGAGCAGCGTGCTACTCAAGCTGGCAGCCGCCCCGGGCGGCTCATCCAGCTCCAGCTCAGAGAAGAAGCCGGCGGCTGAGCTCCTTTAGTTAGGCTCTCTCGGGCCTCCTAGGGCAGCATACCTCTATGTTTTTATGTGTATGTTTATATGTTTTATATACATATGTGTAAGTATATATACATGCATGGTTAGTGTTTACATAAAAGAGGATAAAAAATGTTCTAAACTTAGATTGTGACAATGGCTGCACAACTGTGACTACACTAAACACTCTTAAATTATACAGTTCAAATGGTAAATTGTTTGGCGTGTGAATTATATCTCTATAAAGATGTTTTTTAAATGAATGCATTTTACTTATTCCTTTATTTTTCTTTTTCAAAAAACCCACATGCCAAGATACACTCCAGGATTACTAAATGTTTGCTAATGAATTGCAGCTTGATTCCACCTTTAGAGCTGCCAGGCCACTTTGCCCATGGTCAGGGGTCAGCAAGAAAAATGACATTAAAAAATGACACTGACCCCAGCGATGCAGTCCCAGTACTACTCCTGCACCACCTCCCCACCCACCCGCTGTCCCCGCCTTCTCTGGGCGTGGCCGCTTTCTCCAGGGGTCCCAGGTATGGTCCTTCAAAATGGGATGTTTTCAGTGACACGTTCTACTTCTGATGTTCTAGATGCGGACGAGGTTGCTGCAAGCTGTTGTGAGCGTGAAACTTGGTGGTTATTTTTTAACTTGCCTTCAAAGCCAGTTCATACGCAGTAATTCTGCCTTACAATATCCTGTGTGCTATAATTGCAGTTATTTTTTAGGTGATAAAATCTTACAAGGGTTGTATTAGTCAGATTCATAGGAGCTATTCATCTTTTTCTTTTTTTGTTGATGAGTTGGTAAATCATGTGGATAGCACAGAGCAGTGTTTCTCAAACTATCATTGTGGAAGATCAAATTTTATAAAATGTTCAAGAGCTTGGTAACGTTTGTGAAACCAATAAAAATAAATTACCAGTGAGAAATAAAAATAAAAAAACAAACACATACAAAACACAAACCTTCGTATTTTTGTTTTTCTGTGTTTTTTAATTTTAAAATTGCACCTCTCCCTGCTCCCGCTTCTGCACCTGTTTGCACACCTCCAGTTTCTCTCCCATCCCCCTTCTCACCAGCCCGCCCTCACCGCTGCCCCACCCCCCCCAGGTCACCCCTTCAGGAAGCCCCTCCAAGCCCTTGCCTTCTGACCACCCGCGAGCCTGTCCCTTGCCCTTCACTGAATACACATCAGATTTTCATATTAGATTGAATAACATTATTATATTAGCTTTAATACACATTAAATTACACTTCAATAAAAATTATCAAAATACAATGTTGGAAAAAGAAATTGAATTTTAAAAAACTATACACATTTTTTATTGAAAACACATGTGGTGGTGAATAATAGAGAAAATTGCTGTTACACTCATAATTTTTATAATTCTGCAATCATAACATGAAATTTTAAGTGGAATAAGTTCCCTTATTAAACACCTATACTTGAACTTTTAATGAACAATTTGTGTGTCGATGTTTAATTTTAATGTGATGGAGGAGTTTCTCACTTGTTATCTAATCTAGGTTAGATGGATGACACTACTACTCATAGGGGAGAATGTATATTAGAGCTGTTTCCTGTTCTAATACATAAAATGGAAAAAACAGTCTTGCAGAGATGTATTCATGGGAATGAGGGCTAAACAGGATATTCTTTTTAACATTTTCCATCTACTTGCAAAATTTTTTAACCAGTTCCAATTATTTATTCTGTAAATGTATCGTTAAATTTAACTTTTTGTGAAAGAAAGGGATTCTGTTTTGTATGTTTTGGGGGTACAGCTGACAACTTTGAAACACCACATTTTAGCACGGGCCCACTGCCAGCCACAAGAGACTCATCCCACGAGTTCGGCTGACCTGCTCTGTATGCTGTTCAGTGAGCTGAGTCCTCTGGCCATGTGTTGGATGTCAAGGCAATGTCAGATTACTACAAAAAGGTCTGCCCCCTTACTCAGTTTCCATGCGTCTCCTCTTGTGAACCACACTTTAGCACTAGTGTGTAGATAGAGCATTCACTTTCTTTATCAAAGCAGTGAAGTCTCCTGTTGAGGTGAATTCAGGCACAGACGACTGGTTAGACCCTAACGACTGAGATGTGATGATCCCTTGGGTTGATGTGAAACTAAAGGGAAGGTCCAGAAAAATTGCTGTTGGGTGTTTCGTGTGAAACTTTCCTATTCAATACATTTACCTATTACTTAAATGAAGGTATGAATTTATACTCATCAGACTAAAATATAGTTTATATTTATTAAGCACTTGTTTTGTATGATGCATGCACTGGGCTGATTGTTTTACAACTATTATTTCATCTTTAGGACAATAATTCTGTGACATAGGTACCACAATTATCCTGAATTTATAGATGGGAAAAGTTAAGTAACTTCCCCAAGGTCACACTGCTACTTGGTGGTGGAGCTAGGATTTGGGTCCAGGTGAGCTGACTTTACATCCAAAGCTCTGAACCCCCTAACTGGCCAGTCCAAACTGGCTAGGATTTATACAATTATAAGTGAAGGATGCAGAATATTAAAATATTCTCTGGGCAAAATCAATACGATGAAATCTAAAAAGAATAACTGTCAATTCCTCTACTAGATTAACATAAGTCAATTACACAAAAGCAGGCTAAGGAAGGCCTGGCATGCCAGGGTCCCTTAGGATCACTTCACGTCCTGCAGGCCTTACCTCTGATTCCAGCCACTGCAGCAGCACATGGGCCTAGACGCTCTCTGGGCTACTCTGCTAACAGCACCTCATTTAAAGGGCTCACCTTCCTATTCTGAGATCCTTAGGAACCACACTGGGAGAAGACTGCTTAGGCTACAAGCAATAGCAGCTGGGGAAACCCCTAACCAATCAGGGATGAAAGCTGATGGATAAATGCATTCCGTTGTCAATGCTTTCCTCTGTAAGCAACTCTGATAAGCATTCTGTAGCCTCAGATGGTCCCAATGAGATTCACCCCCAGGTACCTGCTGCAGCAACCAACTCCACAGGTACCTCTGATTGGCTTTTCCTCACTTCCTGCTTCATGCTCCCCAGTTCTCACCCCAGACCTCTGGAATCACTTCCAGAGACACCTTCTGCGCACAGGTTCTTGGCTGAGACTCTACTTTCCAAGAGTGCCTTGGTTTGGGCTGCTATAACCAACATGCCACAGACCTGGCGGGGGTGGGGGCATGGCAGGTAAAGAACAAACATTTATTTCTCATTGTCCTGGAGGCTGAGAGGTCCAAGATCAAGGCACTGGCAGATTGTCTGGTGAGAGCCAGCTTCCTAGTTCACAGAAGGCTGTCTTCCCACTGTGACCTCACATGATGAAAGGGATGAGGAAGCTTTCTGGGGTCTCTTTCATAAGGGCACAAAGCCCATTCATGAGGGCTCCACCCTCCTGACCTAATGACTTCCCAAAGGCCCCACTTCCAAATACCATCACATAGGGGGTTAGGTTTCAACATAAAAGTTTTGGGGGGACACAAACAGTCTGCTGCACCAGGTAAAGACACCAGCCTGGCAGCAAATCAAATAAGAATTAGGTCTTAATAGATAACAAATTCAGCCTAAGACAGGAATGTGATAGGATACAAGGAAAGGAGAGAAGAGGAGACACAGGGAAAAGAGGAGGGGAGGGAGGGGACAGAGGGAGGAGACCAAGGAGAAGAAATTGGCACGAAGGCATCATCATCAGAAGACTTGCAACAGATCACTTGGCAGTATCATCTGACAATTCTCGGCACCCACACAGACACAGTCCTTCTCATGTTAGGGCTCTTTGAATCATTTTGTGGGTACCAGGAAAGTTTGATTGGCACACCCCCCACACACACAGTGAACACAGTGATGTGGTCCCCTTGCCATGCTGCCCTTGAGCCCCGTGCTCAGCCCTCTGCAGCCTTCACAAGGACGGAACCCACCCACCCACCAAAAGATGCCTGGCTGGAAACTCCTGGATTGACTCAAGGGGTTTGCTATTTGCTTTGCTTGTCTTATTTTTGTTGTTGGTTTTTACTTGTTGGCTTTTTACAAATGGATTATGCTGCAGCATCCTTGGAGGAAAAGTCCTGCTACAACAGGTATTGGGGCTAATGCTGATTACACCTTGGAGATATATAGCATTTCTGTTTCTAAATTCTTTTTTTTCTTTTTTATGAAGGCAGAGAGCCATAGGGCTAGGTGACTTTTTTTTTAAAGATTCTATTTATTCATTTTTAGAAAGAGGGGAAGAGAAGGAGAAAGAGAGGGAGAAAAATATCAGTGTGTGGTTGCCTCTCATGAGCCCCATACTGGGGATCTGGCCCACAAACCAGGCATGTGCCCTGACTGGGAATTGAACTGGCAACCCCCTGGTTCGCAGCCTGTGCTCAATCCACCGAGCTACACCAGCCAGGGCTAAATCCATTTTTTTTTATTTAAATTTTTTTCTTTTTCCTTTTTTTTAATTGTTCAATTACAGTTGTTCCCACTTTCCCCTGCCCTACCCACCCCCCACCTCTCAGATTCAATCCTCCCCCGCCACCGTTGTCTTCATACGTGTTCCTTGACGTGACCCTTCCCTTTCTTTCTTCCACTATCCCCCTCCCCTCTGGTCACTGTCAGTTTGTTCTTTAATTCCGTGTCTCTGGTTAAATTCTTGATGTGCCTTCACATCGGTGATCTCTTTAACCTTCATGACATCACAATGAAGTGGACCAAAGTAGACCGCGCAGGAGCCAGGAGCAGGCTTCCCCGGGCTCCAGTGTTTCCAAGCAGAAAGCTTAAGAGACGTCCAGCCAAGTTGTGGGCTTTGAAAACCTTGCATCTTCTAGACTAAGAGATCATTTGTCTAATTGTTTTCTTTGCTTTTGGGTTCTTTCCAAAGTTAATTACCAAACTTAATTAGTTCTAGTTATGAGATCTCTGAGACTATATTCTTTGTAAACACATGCTACTTTATTAGTTAAGTCTAAATATTTACAAAATCTTTCAATCTAGTAGTTTAGCATCTCAGATAATGGTTGTCTTTATCTCTTTGTAAAAAGAGACACTGAGAGAGAGAGGCAACCAGCCCAAATGCCTGAAGCTTGCAGGAAATGGAAGACCTCTTTCTTCCTCTTATTTTGTCTTCTTTGTTTTATTTTTAATTAGCGCCTGCATGGGCAGGAGAGGATGCAGCAGGGTGAAATAGGCACATGATTGTGGTATTAGAGATGGTGGGTCTATCAAAGTGAGGAAGAGGTCAAATTGGTAAGCATACATAAAGATCACACAACAGTTTTTCCACACCAGTGGTTTCATAGTATCCAAGAATAAAACCGGTTTTCAAGGTACTCCTAAATCACTCTCCCAGCCCAGTGTCTCCAGGGCCCTGACTCTGCCTACAGACCGTACCAAGAATCTGAGCCATTTGTCTGAATCTGAAATATTTCCCCCATAGATGCATAGAGAAGACCCACAGGTATATTCATATCGGTAAAAAAAAAATTGGTCCATAGCTTAATCACTAAACTCTTTGTATAAACTCCAAAGCAACAAATCATTATGTGTGCCAGGAGAGAATTTTTTTGATAGATCTGTATGACCCTAATATGTACATACAATAACAATCATAACAGACACCTTACATTTTTATACCATTGTACAAGTTACAAAGCACATCCCCACTTAAAATAAGCATGTCGACAGAGGTACCTTAGCCTGACTCCTTCCTAGTATGGCGTAGAAGGTAAATGGAGATAAACAGGTCAAATGAGAGTTAGCAGCAAATGCTGAAAAAAATATTACAGAGCCCATTGTTTGGATGGGGGTAGAGGGCATGAGGAGTCAAAGAAAACTAAAGTTAAGAAGCAGTAAAAGTTATGAAAAAGCACAAGTAAGTACAGAAAATATACACAGAGTACAGTGGTCACAAACTCAAGTGCCTTCATCTGAATAAAGTAAATGTGTAAAATTGCAACCATATGGCAACCATACATACTTTGCCAAAAACTACATAAATTCAAAATTTGGTCTAAACATTGAGCGGGCCAAATAAAGCACATCTTCGGGGCCTATTTGGCTTTCTGGCCCCCACTTTCTAAACCCTGGAGGACGGAAAGAAAGAAGCCAGTCAGTGTGGAGAGAGCAGTGGAGGTGCCGAGAGGACAGCGACGTCACTGACAACTGACACGGAGAGGTCAAGACCGCGCCACTCGCCTGTGAGAGACACAGAGGACGAGAGGAAAGGGCAGGAGAAATGGCCCTCCAGTGCGCTCCATGCCCTGGGACTCCGCTTTCCCCTCCCGACTCCAACATCGCAGTGATTGAGCCATAATGCCATTTTGTTAAAAAGTGGAAGTCCTTCCTTATAGGCAAAACAGCCTCACAGAAGCTGCCCTGTGCCTTTTCTGATTTTCACAGAACCCCTCCACAGCAGGTGCTGGAAACTGGGGGTCTTGGGGTCCCGTCTAGTGCTGCTTCCAGTTCCCCCCACAGGTTTCCCTTCAGCACAGGGTGACTGAGAAGCAAGTGTACATGTGTCCTCCCCATGCGGCATTCTTTTTCAAACCTGCTTGATTCCCAGTGGCCGGCAGATCGCCCTCTCAGCCCTCCGGGGAAAAGGTGCTCCCAGAAGAGGAATAGTGGCGGTCTCACCAGTGCCCGGAGAGTTACCCTCTCAAACTCACCCAACTCTGACTTCCAAAAACCACACAAGGGATTCAAACACCTATATAGGTCATCATGTGGGGAATAGAAAGTAAATACGTAAAAGAATACAGCCATACATTAACCTAAACAGTGCTAATAAATTGTTCGGCTTAGCAAGAAACGGAAAATGGCTAGTGGAACAATGAGGAGTTTGTTTATTCTCCGAGCAGGCAGGCACCGTTCCTCACGCCCCCATCCCCCCTGCGGAGAGCAGCGGTAACGCGCTCGCTGGGGGTGATGAGGCGAACCCAGGGAGCCCCTGCTTTCTAAATGCTAGAGGCTGTGGAGTTGTCACTCTAGGACTGAGAAAAGTAGCAGGGGGCATAACCCATGGAAGGGACCTCTGTGATGTGAACCCAAAATGAGGCAGGATCGGGTAGTGGTTGGGACGGCGGTGTTCAGAGGCGGTCAGGTTTAGATCCAGGAGTGGATTTTTGGAGCAGAAGTGGGCATGTGACTCAAAAGAAATCAACCCATAGGCTAACAACCAACCTACGCTCTGCATGGCTGTGAAAGGTGACCTAGCTTAAATCCCAGGCTTCTCTTTTGTAAAATGATTAAAAAGAAAAAAAAAAAAAAACCTAACTCAAAGGGGCCATTGCAAGTACCTGCTGGGACCCAGCAAATGAACCTCCAAGCACAGTGCCTAGGATGTGGAATACACTCAACAACGGTTAGTTGTTGCCAACGTTTAGCCAAAGAAGCAGCCACATAGCCCAGAGGCCAAGATTCCAGGTCTCTAAGGCCAAACTAAGAGGTCAGATTTTTCCAAGCTTCCATTCACTACCATCGTGAAAGGGAAGTCCATTAGGTGGGCAGATCACAGTGCCAGCTACAATTCACTTTTTCATTCGCTAAGGAAACAAAAATCACTTGTGGGTTAAAGTAGAGCAAAATACCCAAATGCTATCAGAAATGATCACAACCTGGCTTGTAGGACATTATTTTATTATGTAACAAAAAATAGACAAAGGAAATCAGTTTTCTATTTGCTTACAAAGGGAAATACCACGATCACAGGTTGATGATGTAAGGGAAGATCCGTAACCCCCACCAGCAACCTTGCACTGCCGGTCAGTCAGTGTACATCCGTGCTGGTAACGCCGCTAGTGTGCCAATGTCACCGTGGGACACTGGAACTAAGCCTGTCATGAGCAACACAACCTGTTCCTTCTTTGCTTTCCTCCCTCGCAGCAGTGTGACCTAAAAAGGCATTAAGGCCGAGAAACTACTTAGAGGGCTATGGATTTTTGTTATGACTTTCAATTTTAAGTTCTTGCATGTAGGAATTGTATCTTTTATGTTCTGTAGGGTATATTTATAGGCATCAATGACCAAACTAAGGAAATCTAAGCAATACAAAATATATAGTTATTCATTGAAATACATTTATACACAGGAGTCATTTCCTTTCTCTGAAGTGCTACATGAACTTGAACCATGCATGCATACGGCCCAAGGTCAGTTGAGGGATAGGTTTTTGTCAGCTTGCTGGTAGTTAGCAATTGCAAGTGAGACAGGGAAACTAGACTAGAAATGCAGGATTCCATCACCTTGGCCTCCACACTCTCTCCCCTCTGGCCCAAGGCCAAACTCATTACTGCATGAAGTATTGGAGGCAGGCAAATTGGACACACAACTAGGGGAGGGGCTAGGCACCTTTGGACCTCACTGGCGGCCACCTCCTCACCCCAGCCTGTTTGTCTTCATCCGATGGTTCAGATCCATTGCTCTACTCCAACACGAAAACAGCCCTGTAAAGCACTGGGTATCACTGGGCACAATGGGGACTGAAGACGTTTTCTCCATTCTCACTGACACAGACAGCAAATGACCCTGCCCGGAGGGGATGCCTAATGTCACACTATTCCACCCCATTGTATCTGAGGCTCAGATACTGCATTCTTTCTTACACCTAACACACACAGCTAGAACACGTGGAAACTAAAATAAATGCTTTTAATTAACAAATGAAAATACATCTGAGCCAAGTGAGGGCTGTCAGCTGTTTCAGAAGCCTCTTTGGTCTCTGGGGTGGCCATGACCAACCAAACCCTTCAAACACATTATGGCCACAAAAGGGATGGCGTTCTCAGACTCTTTCACCCACAGAGTGGCTTTGTGGCTCACTCTGCAGAAGGTTTTTTTCCTACGTATAATAAATGAGTTTAAGCCAGAATCAAATTTTGATACTTAAAAAAAATCAGCCAGTACAATTGATAGCACCAGTTAAAGGAATGAAACACTTTTGCATAGAAACAATGATTCATGAAATGCTCTTCCCTATAGGAGATGAAACCATTTGGGCTTTCCTCAGAGCTGCTTATATTACTGGCGACATTTTAAAAAACTTCATTATATAGAGAAATTTCCAGCCTTCAATTTTTCTTCTTGAGAGGGTGCAGTGGTTGCTTGGGCACATGTGTGTCTCTTGGTGAGTGTGTGTGTGTGAGCGCGCCTACACACACACGTGTGTTTCATAAAATTAGATTCTAGCAAAGGGAAAGTGCATTTATGCAAAAGCAATTCATCAACCACTTCTGTGCTCAGAATTCACCAAGGTAATTTAGATACTTTAATGGCAAGGTAGTTTGGGTAGGTAGGAGGCAATGTCCCCTCCCCCATTCAAGAGCTTTGGTAATAGAAAACGTGTGCTCTAAATGAATCTTTTCAGGAAAGTAATTCTCGTTTTAATTATTTATCCACTACCAAATATAAAATATAATTACACGGCCAATGTCCATGGGAGCAAAATCCACAGTGCGGTACAGAGTAGAAGAGCTTTCTGCTTTTAGAAAATTTCCATTTGAAAAAAAAAGATATAAAAAATAAGATTAGTCAAATGCAGCTTTTAGTGCTAATCTGATTTTCATAATGTTAGTGTTTAGTGAGAGCCCACCACTTGCTCAAACACAATGGCTCCAGAATTTTCATTGTTTTTACCATGGCCTTGACCTTTATGATGTCAGACATATATTACTTCTCTGCTATAATTTACTATTGACATCATAGATTAAATTTGTTGTTTCAGCTAATGTAACTGAGCAAGCAAGGTAGATTGTGAAACCGAAGCCAGCTACTGAAATACGAGGGTTGTCAAGTATAAATTTACAAAAGATATTCAGACTGGGTGTGGAAGACAAAAATAAATGGACAAAGAAGCTGTTTTTGACAGACTGCAAGGGGCTGGAGACTTCAACTTGAACATTGTAAATCCAAATGTCACGAAACACTGCTGCCGAGTGAGAGACACGTCTATTCCTCAGGAATATAAATGGTGATGGGAAACCAAACTTTCGAGATGCTGTGCATTTTTGAAAAGTATGTATCCCTGCTGCCCAATCACAAACTCACTGGTCCCTTTCTCCTCTCTCCCCACCCCGGCTTGAAAACCATTGCGAGTCCCCACCCCAGAGCCATAATAACCGTAACACCAGTGTCCCGTGACACCGTTTGGACAAGAAGCCAACGAATGTCAAGAAATGGGTTCAAATGCATTTTTTAGAGAAAAATAAATTACCTAGGTGACTATATTCCCCAAACGTGGGTTTTCACGTCTCATACAAATAATGTGTTTAATTCCAAAGCCTCAGTGGCTTCAGAGGGGATGCCGTAATGACTGAAACATGGAAAGGAGCCCCCATCACTCAGCATCCGACTCCTCGGGAAGCAGCTGAGCCACCTCCACAGCTGGTCTCAGAACCAGTCTGGCCACCAGGGTTGTGACGGTATGTTTGTAGGCAGGCTTTCTTTGCACCTTCCTAATGTTCCCAGGTACTTTGCAAGCTAGGAGAGTTTCAGAAAAACTGACGTTAGAACACAATAAACGTGGGCTACGTGGATGGATTGACAGATAGGTGGGTAACACAAGAAGAATGAGAAGCCTAGAAAGCGAAAATGTTTTTCCATGCTTTTTAATGAATAATGCCCATTTGGATTTCTCAATCTAGTCCAGGTTAGACTTGATCATCTGGACAGTGTTCAGTGGTCATGCATTTGGGGCCCTTCTGTGGGGATGAAAAGCCTGGGGGTCCTCTTGTCTGTATGAACTCACTTAGTCACCTGTTACCCAGGTGTACAATGAATATTTATGGAGTAGCACCCAGTACTTATGCTGTACTGGGTCTTGAAATCACACAGTAATCATTACAAATAGACTCTGCCCTCCAGTGTTTAGTCTAATGTCCATGTGTGCTTATGTTAAGAGAGAAAATGCATATTCTAAGAGCAACTCTAATGGGGGAAATGAGGACATGAATACATTCTTTGCTCCTGGGCCCATAAAGTGCCTTTGAAGAAGCTGTCAAAAGACTCACATGGGGCCATGCAGAATTTTCAGGTAGATGTGAAAAGAGACGACACAGAAAACGTGCATTTATATCCACTGTGTTAGCCTTGGAGACACCCAGATTGAGAATAGGGTGACCCTCAGAGACCCATCGCAGTCTTGGGTGTGAGGAGCCAACCTGAAAAAGGGACGAAGAGTCCCTTGAACTGACTCCAGGTGTAACCTTGGAGAGATTCACAACCCGTAAAGGAGGCTGTAACTTGCCTAGACTCCTTGATACCTCTTTAAGTTAATTTTCAGCTGATTGATCAACTGCAGGTTAATTGGACACCCTCCAGAGCACCCTCTCTTGATGTAATTTAAATGCCCATAGTCTCAGGTCTTTTTGATTTTTGAGCCTTAGTGGGTGGGAAATTTTATTACTAAAGCTGATGGCTTCATTCCCCCTGATGAAAATACTATGTTTCTTTATTTAGAAAAACACCTCCTCTGTTTAGGAAGATCCTCAACGCCTACTCTGCCTGGTCTCCAGCACTTCCCGTCTCCCGTTTCCAGGAGCTGCTTGCACTGGACGGAAGGCACTGCGCATCACCTTCCCGCCGTCTGCCCCCAGGCCAGTGGGTCAGTTCAGATGCGTTCGGCTGCAGTCAGCAGAAGGCAAAGACAGTGGCTCAGGCACTATTTTCTCACATGTCATAAAGTTTATGAGTAATATGTGCAAAGTCGATGCAGCGGCTTCTAAACCATGAAGGACCAGGATCCTTCCAGGTTCCTGCTCTGCCACATTAACCTGTGGCTTTCATTCTTATGGTTTCACATAGGAAGGAGAAAACAACAAAAATATGGGAAGAAGTAGGGTCTTTATCAGAAAAAAGAAAACTCTCCCAGAAATCCTTAGCAGAATTCTGCTTGGTCAAACAAAACTGGATCATTCTTAACTGCAAAGGAAACTAGAAAACAGAGGGGCTCTCTGGGCACAATTCCATTATGAACAAAATAAGGGGTCTGTGGACGAGGGGACAGGGAAAGAATGGAGATTAGGTAACAGCAGGGTGTGTTCCACACCCATATACCCGGACTCTGCAGTATGTGCTTGTTGAAGTGAGTTACAGGCTATGCAAACACCTGAGGACTCTCCCCCATCAGGAGATGAGTAGATACCAAAGCTGTGGTGCATTTACTCAGTGGAATTCTATGTGACTATAAAAAAGGAGGAACTCCTACCCTTTGGGACAGCATGGATAAACCTGGAGACTATTATGCTAAGTGAAACAGCCAGTCAGAGAAAGACAAATACCATACGATCTCACTCATATGTGGAATCTAATGAACAAAATAAACTGACAAAGACAATCAAACCAGAGGCAGGGACACATGGAACAGACTGACAGACCTCAGAGGGGAGGGGAGTGGACTGGAACAGAACATACTGGCATATGCATATTTGCCAAGCCTGTGGACACAGACAACAATGTGGTGAGGGCGATCGGTGGCTGGTGGAGGGAGAAAAGTGGGGGAGGGGAGATGGGGGACATCTATAATAGTGTCAACAATCAAGAATAAATTGATTTTTAAAAGACTGCCCTCAGTTTTTCTAACACACCCACACATACACACACTGAAAGGCTCTCCATAACAGTATTTTTTTCTGAAGACCGGGAAGATGATAAACTCTCCAGATGCTCCTGTATAAACAGTAACAAAAGTTCCATGGACATTTCCTTATTTGAAAGTGACAAGAACTCTGGACCTTCAAACAGAAAACCCGGGTTCCGGAACCAATTTTGCTACCAGCTATGCTGTGTTTGCTCAGCCTGGGCTCCAGTTTCCTAACTGGTCTCACTGCCTACATTCCTGTGCCTCTGCAAGTCCCTTCTCGCCCCAGCAGATCCAGCTCTCTCCGCAGCTTAAAATCCTTCCAGAGCTTGGGTTGCCATCCAAAGTCATCAGGATCTGGTCCCTGTCTGTGTCTCCTGCTTCATCTTCCACCACTCGTGCCTCTGCTCACTTGGCTGCACAATGCTGGCCTCCTTGGTTCCTTTCGCTGCGGCCAGCGCACTGCTGGCCTGGGCACTTCGCCATTCCCTCCACTGGAATTCTCTGCCCCCAGGCCTCAGTGACTGCCTCCTTCTTACTGTTCAAGTGTCCGTTTAAGTGTCACCTCCTGACACTGACATCAACAGTACCATGCTCCACGCAAACCTTCTTCTTTGTCACAGAGCACACACCACAATCTTTAATTATCTTGCTGATTTGTTTGTTGTCTGCGCCCCATCGAGAATGTAAATTTCTTGAGAATAGGAACCTCCTCCCTCTTATTCTCCACAGGTAATTGTGGCACAGTTTCTGTCAAACACACACATAACAAGTATTTATTGAACAAATTAATTAAGAACGAGTCTCTTTAACTCGATCTCACAAGTTCCTCCCAACCGCAAAGCCCTCTCCATGATTTCAGGGGCCACAGGCCTCTGTGAGGACAAAATGAGACATTGTATGTGAGAGTATTTTTAAACTGCTGAGCAATGCACAAATGTTAAGGCTATTTTAAAAATACAGTGATTCAGGGCAATTTGTAAACTGTTGTAATGAGCTCTTTGGTCATTATTTACAAATCAAAGCCTGAAATGGTAGACATTAGATCCACAGCAAATGAACCATTTAGGGGGAAAAAAGTGTTTTCTAAAGAAGTGATATTCCAGAAAACAATACCATCTGAGCAATTGTTCCTTCACTCAGCTCTGTAGAAAATAATGCTCTTCTCCTACCCTATAATATTTGAGGAAGTTCTATTTGCAAGTCACTTTTAAAGGTCAGCAATTTATTTTGTATTAGTGACTCTGTGAACTGCAGACCCCTCTCAGCGAGATCATATGTCTCTGTAACATCCACCAGGTATGAAATTGCATTGATGCGAGTTCCCGATTTTGGAAGACACGCCCATTTGAAAACTCTTGTTGGCCCCATCGTGTTTCCAGAGGGAGCACTGAACATGAAATGGAGCCCGAGAGCAAGCATCAGTGTTCTTCCACTGTGTACCACACCTGGCCAGAGCCAGCCAATGCTTGTTCTTAAGGATAGACTACGCATGCATTCCCGAATGATAATTTTCAGTAGTCACCTCATTTCATGTGGACATTCATGTCACCTTAAAGTTGTGTTAAGTCTTCCCACTACACCCTAGGGTTAAGTCTGTTCTTATTCTGGTGTTTAAGATCCCCACGACATTGCCCAGCCTAGTTCTTAAGCATGTAATCTCCCTGTTCCTATGTAAGTAACCTATATTCCAGCCAAACTGAATTCTATGGAATCTTCAGAACATGACTAGTGCATTCTTTACCTGCCTGGCTTTGTCACGTTGTCCCCAACTCCTGAGGTTCCCCTTCCACAACCCCCACAGCCATGCCTGTAGAAAAATCTTACCTCCTAGAATCCCAGAATTTCCTACCTGGAAGCCATCTGTCCATGCTCTTGTATTGAATTATAATAATTATAGTTCACACTTACTGAGATCACACATAGGACACTATTCTAAATGCTTTATATAGATTTTCTTATGGAAACCTCAGATAACTCCATGAGACAAGTTCTACTAGCATCCCACTTTCCAGATGAAGCCACTGCAGCATAGAGGAGTTAGAAAATCAGTACCATAGCTAGTCCATGCCACAGCAGAGACTCAAGACCAGACAGACGGCCTCCAGAGCCAGTGGTGTACTGGAGCCAGCTCATACGTGCTGGATGGAGAGAGCCCCTCATTAGTGTCTCTTTCCAATTCTGCATTCAATGATAGTATGCTGGTAGCTTAAAATAAGCTGTAGTGAGAGTATGTGCACCAAGGGAAATAAGCATAAGCTACAAACCAGCACCACCCTCATTTTGTTCCAGATCCCCAACGGTTACACGTTTAGCAGCACGCCACCATCTAGAGTCCACCCCCTCAATCATTATGTCCCACTGCCTCTCCTACTTGTGTGTCTGAGTACTCCTCCCATTAGGTTGTGAGCTCCTTGAGGTAGGGACCACCATAACACACTCACTGATATCTCATGCTCTCTGGCACATTGCCTTCCTTGTACACAGTAAATATGCAACATATAGTTACTTCAATGGTTTATAATTAATTTCCAATGTAGGTAATACTAATATTCTATTGTGAAATGGTATAAATAGTAACTGCTCTTCTTAAACCAAAATATTTCTCCTTCAAATATGTACTTGAGATGATGTGGTCAGCATGAGCAAACATTAAAAAAAGAGGCCCAGGTGCTGAGCCCAGAGGGATCTTAGGCATCATTGCATGCAACCCCTATTTTTGACTGAAGATGAGCTCCAGGATCTAGTGGCCACTCCTCTTGAAAGCAGGAATTAACTGGTTGTCATACAAGAGTGGGATGGGTAATAGCCTTTTCCAAGTAAAATCCTCCCTCATCAGTTCTAATATCTGTCCCTACCACGAACACACCACCTTCTCCCTGTTGGAAACCACTGACATACTGAGTCTGTTACTGACAGCAGGTCAATGCTGAAAAGAGACACTTAAGCAGCGACTTCTCCTAGAGATGAGGAACAGGTCAGCACTGCCTCCGGAGTGAGAACATTAATGTGATTGTTCGAGAGACAGTGCCAATTTCACGGCCCACTTTCCCTAGCTTGTAAACCTAAATTCTCCTAAATATATCTCACCTTCACCCATATTTCCTCACCCCTGTTGTTGTTCCTTTCTTTTCAACCACAGGACTTGTGTTCCTGTCCCAACTCCATGTTTGAAATTAAAGCAACACTTACATCTTCCTAGACCTAGCTCTCTCCCTGTAATCAACCCCAACAAGGAAGAATCGCTGCTAACACATGTAGACCTTGGGGTCAAGAAAACTTGCATTGCCTTCATCGAGAATTCTACCATGCATCCTGTTTGGGAACACATTGCTCTTCCTTGATAGAACCGTGAAGGCCCTCACCTGTTCTGTGCTCCCTCAGGTTGAACACACTGAGGATCAGTAAGGACCAGGCCTTCTTCATATATGGAGACAAGTAGGAGTGTGACCCAGAACCAGTTGGCAGGCCAAATATTGCTAGTTCTCAGAGTGAGAGATTCGGCCTCTTCATTCCAATGCTATTGTTTGTGGCTGGTTCTCTCTCTGATGGGCCTTCTGCTTTGGTGTCTGGTTTCCCCCCAAGGTTTTGTGAGGATCAAAGCCCAGGTTTGACCTCTGATTGAACAGGACCCTCAGCCTCTCCCTGCTTCCTGCCACTGTTTTCACTGCAGCATGGGCACCATGCAGGCAGCACACTGTGTTGGCCAGGGCTCCCCAGAGAAGCAGACATGACAGGAGACAGATAAGTACACACAAAAAGACAGTTATTATAAGGACTTTACTCACACAATTATGGAAGCTGAAAAGTCCCACAATCTGCCTTCTGCAAGCTGGAAGCTCAGGAAAGCCAATGGTGTAGTTCTGGTTTGAGTTCAGAGGTCTGCGAACCAGAAGACCTGATGGTGTATGTTCTAGTTTGAATGTAAACACCTGAGAACCAGAGGGCCAATGGTGTCAGTCCATGTCTGAAGGCAGAAAGCTGATGTCTCAGTTCAACTATAAGGCAGAGGGAGTGGATTCTCCCTTCTTCTGCCATTTTGCTCTCTGCAGCCTCTTGATGGGTTGAATGAGGCCTATCCACTCTAAGGAGGGCCACCTGCTTTACTCAGTTTACCGATGCAAATGCTAATACCTCCTGGAAACACCTTCACAGACACATTCAGAAATAATGTTTAACCAGATACGTAAGCATCCTATGGCCCTGTAAAGCTGACACATAAAATTAACCATCACACTAACCAATAAGCAGGAGGAGTGCTGGGTGAACATTGGCCTTTTCCTGACCTCAGCAGACCTCTACACTGGGCTCTGAAGCATCTTACCGGAGCCCAAGCCCTGCCCCCGCCAGGAGTCCCTGCCGCCATGCCCTGTCCCATCCACTTTAGCTCAGACCCAGGGACAGGGCCCCCATGCAGATTATATCTGGGTTCACCATGCTTCCACCTGGGCATGGTGAAATGCTGACTTCTCCCAGACGGTGCCAGTCTGCAGGCCCCCAACGGCCCCTCAGTGCCACCCTATCCGGATGCCCAAATGTGCTCTCCCTTTGCTACTGGGGACTTTCAGAATGCCACATGGCAGAGACAATACTTTCTGTCATTTTGTTTTGTTTTGTTTTGGACCAATCATAAACTCCCTGAGGACAGAGCCTGCATCATTCATCCACTCTTGTCCTGTTGTACGTAGCACAGTATCAGCCCCAAAACAGAGCATGTGTAAGAATGAAAGAAACTGTAACATATCAGAAGAGAGTCAGTGTTCTGACAAAGATATCTGAGCTGGAGACAGACTCTCCAGGGCGTCTACAAGAAGTGAGGAATTAATGGGACTCGACTGATCAAAATGATCCAGAGAGTTAAGACTTCATTTGATAAACACTCTTAATATTCACTATGTGCCAAGCATGATTCTAAACACTTTTAAAATAACTAATTTCTTCTAGAGGAGACAGAGAGGTTAGGTAACTTGTTTGAAGTCGACCAGCTGAGTTACACAGCCAAGCAGTCTGGCGGCAGAGCCCTGTCCTGAGCCAGGACATGATGCTGTTTCACAAATAGGCAGTGATGACGGGAACCGGTGGTCAGGACAGGAGGGCAGAATCTACTTTGGGGAACTACTTAAGGGCCAGGAGCCAGGGAGACCTGGAATGCAGGGCTGTGATGGGGCAACGAGACGAGGCCGTGCTCACCAGACAGGCACAGCTGGGACTGACAGGGCAGAGCCGCGGGACACAGCTTCTTGGTGCCAAATTCACTCTCCCTCGAGGGTAGAAGGGCAATCCATTCATCCTTGGCAAGCAGCGTGGTGGCTGGAGGCAGGCTCTGGGGGCACATAGCCTAGGCTCTGGGATCCCAATTCCACCTCTGCTGGCCTCAGGCCCCTGGACGAGCGGAAAAGGAGTCAGGCGTCAGGTCCCGGGCACAGTGGAACACTGCAGAGGGACTTTACATAAAGGCAGTGATGGAATTTGGTTTGTATTTTAGAAAGATTATTCTGGCAGTGGTTTTAAGAATTGATTAATAGTCTTGTCCCAACTTCACTAAAAACTTCAGTAATTTGCATACCCGTCACATTTTTGCCCTAACCATATACCTCCTGTACTCTAAATCCATTAATATTTTTCTTTCAATATCTAAACTGCCTTTTTTCTTTAAGTGATTTAAAAATAAACTTTCCATCACAAGCATAAATGGAAAGACGGTGTCATTTTTCTAAAAAATGAACACAATGAAAGCAATATTAACAAAACAATATTATAAACTTCAGTCCATTTTTAAAGAAAAAGCGTTGAGTCTGAAGACTGGTCTGATTTTGTTAAAAACAACAGCAACAGGGACAGCTTAACAAGTGGCAGGTGGGTGTGAGGGAGACCAGCCCCGCCCGAGGCTTTCCCCTTTCCCCAGCTGGGTGGACCGGCTAAAGAACAGAAAAGGCAGTAACTATCTCATCACATGGGTCAATGTTCTGAGCCCAGATTGCCTAAAAGCATCTTTTATTTTGGGAAACATGGATTAGAACAGAGATTCTAAGACTCTTTGACTAGGATTTACAGAAGAAGCACATCTGGAACCAATGAGAGTAAGACTGTGCAGGCACACACGCGCACGCGCGCGCGCGCGCGCGCGCGCGCCCCGAAGGAAAGCACTCCAGGCCAGATCCGCACCCTGGCTCCGTGCAGGGTGCTGTAATGTGCTCCGTTCCGTTCTGTGCTCTTTCTTTTCTTTCTTTAAAAAGAAAGCACGGATGGGGAGCCCTAAACTGGTTTCATCACCCACTAATAGTTATGAAACTCTCACACTTTGAAAACCTCTAAATTAAGGGAAGCTGGACTAGAGACAAGAAAACAACAGGAGAGGCTATTATGATAATCTAGGCAAGAAATGAAGGGTCCTAATTGATTCCACTGGTAACAGAGATGAAAGAGATAAAATCGACAAAGCATGATTGTTATAGTCACCTTTAAAAGCTTGCAATATTTCACACAGGAAGGTGGCCCCTATAAACCCACTTCTTGTGAGTCAGTTTAATGTGAATCAAGCTCCCTAGCAATTGGTCCATTCTGGGGTGACTTTTAATGGGAAAGTATCACTGCCTAGAAAACTGGTTGCTGACATCAATCTTTCAAAGCTACACATTCCATGAGCATCAAATCTGACCATGTTTTCTTCCCCCCACATTGGAAAGCATTCTACATTGCAAATTCCATTCACATTATGCATTTTAAGAAATCACCATGGACACGCTTGGGTTTTTAGGTCTGTAGAGCATTGTCTTAGATGATAGCTTGTTTTGTAACCTTCTGATGCTCGAATGAGTGTGACAATGATAGAATTAAAATCATAATTATATTGTGCTCATGTTGTTTGTTTGAGTGAGACTTAATGACTGGTGTCCCTTGAGCAAATGCAAAATCTGAGAACTTTTCAAGATTATAGAACAAGGGAAAATATGTTTTCTTGGATGGCTCTGGAAAGGCTACCTCTATTTGCAAGTGAGGCAGTAAAATAAACAAGCTTCGTCTTCAATTTACCTTTGCTACGGCACCAAGATGCCTAGGTGTTAAGAAAGGCCTGCCCGGGACGCATTCGCCAGACACAAAGCTCTCCCTGTTATTAATGACTGGCGGTGCCCCAGTGTAATCAAAGGGCACGGCCGGGGTGATATACGGCGGTGACAGGCGCGGGGTCTTTGCTTCTCCATGCTAACCTAACAGCCAGCCACCAAGAACTTCCAGCGCTGTATATCTCCTAGATAAATAGCACAAGATAGGAATATACGTATTGCTTACAGTCTTGAAAAGTATTGTTATATCTCCCCTCCAACAATCATTCTAAATATGACGCAAGTGCATTTTTCACCATTTCAGTCCAATCCCTGTTGTGCGTACATGGCACTAGTTTTCTAGCGGAGATTTAAAACCCTCCAACTGCACGGTTGCTGCAGTCTGATTTGAAAGCCAGCGCCTCCACCGCCGACAGTGTCAGCGGCGCAGGTTCCGGAGATTCATAACCCCTTTTACGCTGACAGGCAGCATCAAAAGAAGGAATCACTTCAAGAATATACTAGAAATCATTTTTATTTTTGCTCCTCGATCACACCAAGATGATCTAAAGGGAAAACTCAGTCACTCATGATATGAATTTGACGTGAAGGAATCCATAAGAAAAATTCACTGGTGTTTTTATTTCCAGCTATTAAGCCATTTTTTCCTTTCTCTCTCCTGCTTTGAACTTGTGACCAGTAAGTGCCATAGTTGGTTTTGTTAAAGGTTCAAGAAATGCATTTAATTGGGAATTATGGCCAAGGTAAAACACAGACTAAATAACCAGCATGCAAAGAGGTTAGCTTTCTGCACTTACTCAGGTGTGAATTCCGGTGGAAAAATTCTATAATTACTGACCAGGTTTCCATTAAAAATAAAGTGGAGAAAACCACTGAATGGACAAAGCAAGGTCTTTTCCCAGATCAATAGCAAAGACACGTCCATGCACACACAGAGGAAGTCAGTGCAGCTCCATGACCTTTTCATGAACTTTCTGGGAGACGGAAAGATCATTCAAAGGGCAGAGGTCAACGTTCATGCTGGTCACAAACAAAAATCAGATTGAGTCTCGTAATGAAGGATTCAGGGCTCTCACCTACTGCTGCAAATGAAATACTATTATTGCACATTTTCCTACATCATCAGTTGCAAAAAAACTGCTTCTGTATTTACAGCATGTATTAACATTTATTTACCAACCTTTATTACTTGGCTATCTTTATCCTAAGATCAAAGATGAGGTTTAAAAACCAGAAAACTTCGGTCAAGATGTTTCCATCGCAAAGGTCAAATGCTCGAGTTGGCCCTTGCTGGATGATGTCCCCCATCGGCTGGCAGCCCCAGGACACCCAGCACAAACCGGAGAGCAGGGCTCCTGAAACAAGACAACGGTGAATTAAGGAGAGAGCTTCAGGTAGAAACAAGTTATACGGGTCATGTGGGGAAACATGGGCATTGCTCCTTTGTGGACACAGACCTACCTCACAAAGAAATAGCTCAGCTCTCGGGTTCTTGCCCCAGGGATGGATGTTCAGTGGCGAAGAGACAGTGTGGGGATAACTAGGAATCTGGAGCACTTTACAAAAGAGCCTCAGGTCAGCATCACTCTGGAACCTGGAAACTACAGAGGGTTCCTGGGAAGAGGGTGTCCCCACAGAGATGCCAACTGGCAATTGTTCTTCAGCAAGGCGGAACCCAAATGGACAGAGGTCTGTTAGAATCAAATAGTAAAAAGGCATCTTCGGGTGCTTTGAGAAATCAGGCAAGTATCAAAATATAGGAATCCTTCTATTCTGAAAATTCCATATGATAGCTATCAGTTTACAAGAAAAAACATTTTCAAAGAAACTGATTCAACCACTTCAAGTCACAAATGGCTTTGCATTCTCTAAATGGTGCACAGTAATTCAAAAGTTCGAGAGTTCTGAAGCCTTTACTAATAATGCACACGTGATATACAGTGAAGTCTGGGCACTGCTCTTCCTGTGTTCCAACGTGTGTCCTACAGACATGCATTATTCCTGTGTGCCCACGTTCTGTTTTCCTGGGTACAGCATTTCATTTTCTCAGTCACTTGACATATGATGTAAGCAAACTTCAATGGATCCTAAGGCCATCTCTACCACTAATTGCTTTGTGAAACTTTAATTCTCCATATTGTATGCTAAATTGGAAATTAGCACTTAGTAAAAAGAGTTTGTCTATGTGGGTATGTGGCAAGTGGGATGCGGCTGGGATGGCAGGTGCCGACTAAGCCCGTGGAACTTGAAATTTGGAAGGAATCTTGGGAGGGCATTTTGGCTTACCCTCTTTGCTTTCCAGAAAAGGAAACAAATGCTGGGCCATGGTGTGTGTGTGTGTGTGTGTGTGTGTGTGTAGCACTGACCAATCAAAACAGAGGTAAGCCCTGACCAATTAGAATAGATTGTAGATCTAGTGTTGGGGCAGGATCCTAGAAGTCTTTCATAGGTACCAGTTTAACTCTTTGGCTACTGAACTGTGGGGTAAGAGGAGGATCAAGTAGGAAAGAGATTGTTAGCTTAGGTAGTAGATAACATCTAATATCCTCTTAGTCCTGGGAGAAAGATGGTGTATTGGTTAAATACTCATCCGATCCTGGCTTAGGATCCTGATTTTATCACCTATAAGGTAAATACCCTTGGACAAGTTATTTAACTTCTCCAGGCCTCAGTTTATTCATCTGTATAATGGGCATAACAATGACCTCATTGGTTCATATAGAAAAGCATATAAATTGCTGCACTACAGGTTTTCAACGTAATGTTCATCTACCCTCAACGACACTCTGAGGTGAACAGCTTTTACTGTCTGCGTGTTACAGGTAAGGACATGGAAGTTCTGGCAGTCTGACTAACTCGCTACCGTCTCCCACTGGGTAAGAGGCATAGAAGGGACTCAGTCAGGAAGTCCTGCATGGAGCCCCGTGTCGACCACCCAGTCTGACCCCAGAAACTCTATTCAACGCTCGTCTTAATGGCTCTGCTGAAATGGCCTTCCACAGAGCCTGGTATTTATTTAAAATAAATAAGCTGATTATGAAAGAACTTAATGTAATGGATTTCTGCCTAGCTTTCAGGAAGATTGACTTGTCCAAGTTTGCACAATTAATTAGTGACAAAATTTTCTTAAGAACCCACCTTCTGGTCCTTAGTGCAATGTTCGTTTCACCCAACACACAACCTTGAATAAAATTTCCAGAACAAATGTTAAGACCACGGTGTGAAGCAGGGTGTATCATGCCTGGAAATGGGGACTCTCCGGTCACCCTGCCTGAATTCAAATTCTGGCTCCCCTGACGGGTCCTGTGACTTAACACAATTTCAGTGCCTTCTTTGTGCCTTATCCTGAGCTGGAAGATGCGGGTGATAATCATATGGCCTGTTTCCTCCCAGTGATTGTGAAGGTTAAGTCAGGGATCTACACAAAGCTTTTAGGATAATTCCTGGGACATTAAAACATCTCAATAAATGTTAGCTACTAGTACTTTTTCCTTCAAGCTCATAGCCTCTGTGTAATCAGATCAGCTGAAATTTCAGAAAATTTGCCTTGTACTTTTCAGGAATATGCTGGGTCAAGAGGACTAAAGTAGGTGCATAGTGGACTAAAGTACTAAATTAGAAAGATAGAGAATTCTTTTAAGTTTCCTGAAGAAGAATGGTTGAGCCTTAGTTCTGAAATCAGATAACACTTCAAAGAATCTTGGTAACATTATAGAGAAAGAGGTCTGAGGAAGTATTCTAGTTGAGAAAGGAAAAAAATGAGAGGGAAATCCATGAAAAACCCCACATCCCACAGAAAAGTTTACTAAGTGAAGGTCTGGGCTTTCAGAAACCATATTCAAATGAGAGAGAGAGACCAAACTCAGCTAAAACATAATTTGTGTGAAACTTTTTATTTAAAATGTCTATTTTTGAAAGGAATTATAATATGGGATGTATGTAAATGTATATTGGAATGAATGGAAAATTGTAATTAACCTGAAATAAATGTTAAATCTAATTTTGAGGGGAGGCCATAAAGATTTTTAAAAATCTATTTCTCTTTCATCTATTCTCATAAAATTTTTATTTAATTCTTCACAGAGTACAATGAGTATATTTCTGCCTCCTTTTCCTTTAATGTGCTCAACTTGGCTTTAAGCACGCACCAGAAATCAACTTACAATGAAAACCTTTTGTCATCTGCAGACAGAAATGTCAGAAGCTCAGCCTTGACCAGTGCAAGGTATGAAGGATCCCCTCTGATGTAATCTGTCCTTTGAGTCAAGGCTGCACAGCTGCATGCCCAGCATGGCCTAGGAACATCTGAGTAACCTCTAGGTGACATTCATATTTGAGGTGTGACCTAACATGGGGAAGAAATGGAGAAATAGCAATATGATACTTAACAGATTCTGGTTGAAGTAATCTATACATTTGGCTTTTTGCAAGGCATAAATTCATTATCTTTAAAACTAGGCTGCTCGCATTTCAAGTATTCCTCCTAAACAGCTGCAAATGGTGTCTTACCCTACAGAATTTTCTCCAAAATACCCTACAAAATGAACCCTATTTTTCCTGCTATAGTATGAAAGATGGAGAGATTTCAGTAGCCTTCCACTTTTTATTGACCCTATGAATGGGGGCCCTTCAAAGCTGCCTCATTCTACAGAAATTCTGAACCAATAATGAGACCTTACTGTTTTTTAAAAATGAACTTTTTAAATTCCAGAGCTACATTATTCATTAGAATCCACCATTCTGTTTTTCCTTGTGTAGAGACTTTTCCCTACAACATTCTGTTGAACAAAGTGGGTTTAACCTAGGAAAAGATATATATATGTGTGGTTTTGGGCAGTGATTGGACAAGGTCAGTAATATTGATATTTAGGGGCCTTAGGTACAATTGCTCTCGTAGGTTTTGAGTAAAAAAAATTAAACCAGTGGAGCTCTCCTTTTCCAATCTGTTAAATAATCATAGAATTACAAAATATAGCTTGGAGGTGTCTATTGCCTACGCTGAAGCCAGCTCGTAATGGGCTGATGAGAGTCAATCACGGCTATGTCTTCCCATCTCAAGGCTGGGACCTTCAAACTAGCCATTGGACACTGGCAAATTCTTCTTTCTACCACTGCAGGAGCTGTGGTAAACTCAAAATTCAAAATAAATATTTATGAGAACACCACAGATTTAACAGGGCCGTGGTTTCAGGCCCAGACCCTAAAGCTAGTGAAGATTATTTCTCTGGACTCCATCCACTGAGAAGTATTAGGTACTTGAATAGTGTCTATTGCACTTATGCCTTAAATAGAAATGAAAGAGGAGAAGTAACAATGGATACCACAGAAATACAAAGGATGGTAAGAAATTACTATGAACAACTACATGCCAAGAAACTGGACAACCTAGGTGAAATGGACCACTTTCTGGAAACATACTATCTCTGGGAACTCAATCAAGAAGAAGCAGAAAGCCTGAACAGACTGATAACAACCAGAAAAATTGAAGCAGTAATCAAAAAAACTACTGGCACACAAGAGCCCTGGATAGGATGTCTTCAGAGGCAAATTTCATTAAACATTTAAAGGAGAACTAACACCTATCCTTCTCAAACTATCCCAAAATATCCAAGGAGAGGGAAGACTCCCAAACTCTTTTTATGAGGCCACTATTATCCTAATTCCAAAATCAAGTAAAGACACAACAAAGAAAGAATATTACAGGCCAATATCTCTGATGAATATAGATGCTCAAATCCTCAACAAAACACTGGCAATCCATATCCAGCAATACATTAAACAAATCAAGTAACACAATCAAGTAAAATTTATTCCAGGGATGGTAAAATGGCCTAACATTTGCAAATCAATAAATTTAATACATCACAAACACAATGAAAGACAAAAATTACATGATCATATCAATAGATGCTGAAAAACATTTGACAAAACCCAGCACCCATTTATGATAAAAAACACTCAGCAAAGAGGGAATAGTGGGAGCACACCTCAACATAATAAAAACCATATACAAGAAACCTACTGCCAACATCATACTCAATGGACTAAAACTAAAAGCATTTCCTTTAAGATCACGAACAAGACATGGGTGTCTACTTTCACCACTCTTATTCAACATAGTACTGGAAGTTCTAGCCACAGTTATTAGACAAGAAAAAGAAATGAAAGACATCCAAATTGAAAAAGAGAAAGTAAAACTGTCATTATTCTCAGATGACATGAGAAAACCCTATAGGCTCCACCAAAAAACTACTTGACCTAATAAGTGAATTCAGCAAAGCAATGGGATACAAAGTCAATATTCAGAACTTGATCGCATTCTTGTACACCAACAATGAAGCATCAGAAAGAGATGCTAAGGAAAAAAAATCCTATTTACTATAGCAACAAGAAAAGTATGGTACCAAGGAATAAACTTAACCAAGGATATTTTAAAAACCTGTACTCAGAAAGCTATAGCACACTGAAGAAAAAATTGTGGAAGATACAAATAAATGGAAGCATATACTGTGTTCATGGATTAGAAAAGTTAATATCATTAAAATTCCCATACTATCCAAAGCAATCTACAAATTCAACACAATTCTTATTAAAATTATAATGGCATATTTCACATATCTAGAACAAATATTCCAAAAATTTATAGGGAACCAAAAAAGACCCCAAGTAGCCTCAGCAATCGTGAGAAAGAAGAACAAGGTTGGAAGAATCACAATACCTGATATTAAACTATATTACACGGCCACTGTAATGAAGACAGTCTGGCACTGGCATATGAACAGAGACATGGATCAATGGAACAGAGTAGAGAGCCCAGAAATAAACCATGTCTCTATGGCCAATTAATATTCAACAAAGGGGGCATGAGCATACAATGAAGTAAAAACAGTTTCTTCAATAAATGGTGTTAGGAAAATGTGTACATGCAAAAAAATGAAACTTGACCACCAACTTACACCATACACCAGAATAAACTCAAAATTCATAAAGGATTTAAATATAAGTCATGATACTATAAAAGTCCTAGTGGAAAACATAGGCAATAAAATTTCAGACATCCCATGTAGCCATATTTTTGATGATATATTTTCTACAGCAAGGAAAATAAAGGAAACAATAAACAAATGGGACTACATCAAATTAAAAAGCTTCTGCACAACTAAAGAAACTGTCAGCAAAATGAAAAGGGAACCAATTGTATGAGTGAACATATTTGCCAATGATTCATGGGACCAGGGTTTAATTTCCAAAATACAGAAAGAACCCATAGGATTCAACACCAGCAAGACAAACAGCCCAATTAAAAAATGGGAAAAGGACCTGAACAGATGCTTCTCCAAGGAGGACATACAGAGGGCCCTGGGACATTGGAAAGGAAGCTCAGCATCACTAGCCATCAGAGAGATGCAAATTGAAACCACAGTGAGATATCACCTCACATCTCAGAATGACTATCATTAATACATCAACAAATGCCAAGTGCTGACGAGGATGTGGAGAAAAGGGAATCCTAGTGCACTCTTGGTGGGAATGCAGACTGGTGCAGCCACTGTGGAAAACAGTATGGAATCTTCCCCCAAAATTAAAAATGGAACCACCTTTTGACCCAGTGATTCCACTCCTGGGAATATGCCTTAAGAATCCTGAAACACCAGTTCAGAAGCACTTATGAACCCCTATGTTTATAGCAGCACAATTTACAATAACTAAGTATTGGAAACAGCCCAAGTGCTCATCAGTGGATGAGTGGATTAAAAAGCTGGTATATTTACACAATAGAATACTATGCAGCAGAAAGAAAGACGCAAGTCCTACCTTTTGCCATAGCATGGATGGAACTGGAGAGCATTACGCTAAGCGAAATAAACCAGTTGGCAAAAGACAAATACCATATGACCTCACTTATAACTGGAATCTAATGAACAAAATGAACTAACAAGAACAATAGAACCAGAGACATGGAAACATGGACTGATAGCTGTAGGAGGGGAGGAAAAAGGGAAGAATGGTGGAAGGAAGAGGAAAGGATTAGTCAAAGAACATGTGTGAATGACCCATGGACATGGACAACCGAGAGGGGACTGATGGTGGGTGAGGAGGTGAACTGGGTAGACAGAGGCAAAAGGGTAAAAAAAGAAATTGAGACAACTGTAATAGAATAAACAACTAAAAATAAACTGGAAAAAGAACACGAATCTTTTCATATGTTTTACATTAATGAAGCAACTTCCTCTCAGAAGAAAGTTGCTCAATCAAGTGGAGTTCACTTTGACTCATCATTAGTCCTGCCTCCTTTTCTGTTCCGGCGCTCTTGACTTTCGGTGCTACACATCCTTGCAGGAGACTTCAGTAGTAAAACCATGGAGGGAGTTTAACTTTTATTGATTCTGAAAGAACAATATAACAAGATGCTGACAATAATAAACAGATACAAAGTTGTTTCAGCCTGAAAACAATTGCAGCCATGTAACCCTTGGTGGCCTCTTTTATATGAACTGTTATTTTTTCTCTCCACAACGACTAACACAGGAACTATCGCCCATCCACTGGAGCACGTTCTACTTGCTCAGGAGATGGTTAAACCACTCACAGCAGGTCAGCCCAGCAACCTCATGGAAAAAAAAGCTTTGAATGGTATCCTGTATAAAACTAATTTGGGTTCCTTATTTTACCAACAATTCCCAATAGAATCAAGTGCACACGTCTAAGGAAAATTTACCCCCACACATTACTTTGTCAAGAAAAAAGTTACTTCTGAGAAATACACAGGTTTCATGAATTTTCCTAAAGTGTCTATAGGGTCTTTCCTTAATATTGAGGAACAGCACAATTTCCCATTTTAAAAAGCACCCACACAATTCTAATTTGGTTTAGTCTGATGCCATTTTTGACAATATAAAGTAAAAATTTAACTCAAAAAGTCTCTGGGGTAAACAATTCAAATATAATAATGACTCCAAGTGCTCCTAGCCACAAAACAGGGGGATGTGGGTCGCTGCCCCTTGAATCTGGTGGCTGTCATCAGTCAACAAGTACATGTCAGGTGCCCTCTGGATAAATGATACCGTAATAGGTACATATATGTGTAAGTTATTCCTGTTTGCACGTTGCAAATATTTCCACATCTCACCTTCCAAAACAGAGTCTCCAAGGGGAAGAAAGTCGAATAGTTCACAACCACTTCTCAAATAACAACTCGTATTCCAGAATGGATGATTCAAAATCAAGTCAGCTTCTGTCTCTCTAAGGCCACTCTAGGAGCAGCCCGGGGGGAGGGTGACATTCTCCTGTGATGCCGTGGACCCTCCGGAGTCATCCTGTAGCCGACAAGCCACTGTGTTTAAACCAGGTGCACCCGAGTGGCCAAGATTTTGGGTGATGATTGAGGAAAAAAATAAAAGATGAAAAGGAAAAGAGAAAGAGGACCACAGAATCCTTGGTCCTTGAGATCGAAAATAAAATCTCTTCTGTATTCCAATTTCAAAGTGAGCTAAGTTCCACGCAGGCTGCTCTCCACCACCGAAGCTTGAGCCCACCAGCCTGCATCAAGTCGTTAACCTTTTAGGACCTACTCAAGGCAATGCAGTGTGACTTTATTAATGAATGCTTTAATGTGGTCTATAAAAGCTAACAAACACAGACACTTGCTATGATTCATCAAATTTAATATTCCATCAAATCTTTCCGTTTAAAGACCAGCGATTTTTTTGAAATACCAAACCCCCAAAATGGAAGTCCTGTGCTCCAATTTAATTTAATGCATCAAGAAATAAAAATCATAAGAATTTAATGCTAGGTCAAAATTTTGAATAAACAAACAATAAAAAAGTAAATGTGGTACAACATAAATTAATAACTTTAGAAAATGTTTTATTGAAACCACGGAAAACCGGAAGATGCAGCCCTTCAATATAGATGGGTTGCTCAGGCCCATTTTTGCTGTCTTGCCAGGAGGCAAAAGACCTTATTGTAAAACAACTGGGTTTCTTGGTCCAGGCAAAGGCAAATTCCACAGTCAAAACTTAATTAGAAACCTCTAGAAATTTTTTTTCCACAGTTTTACTCAATGACTTACATTGCGGTACTTATGTACCCAACTTTCTCTCTAAGATCTCTACTTTTATAATTATTATATGTGTATATATGTATGTATAGACAGGATATTTAGAGATACATAGAGACAGATATTTTTCCACCAGTATTTTATAAACTTTCCTACAAAAGAACATCTTACCTTGCTCACATTCACTGTCCATTTGCAAGAATTCTTGGATAAAGCTTTCAAAATGTCATATTGCTTTAAAGACACCTTCTTCAAATTTTCCCTTTTACATGTTTATGTGCTGTGGCATTTATCAGAAGAAAACGAAGCAGGATAACTTTGGTGGCCTAATCTGGCCTCACTTGATCTTGTGCCCACAGTCTAGGTCATGGCCAGTGCCTGATACGTGCCAAAAGCGAGTATAGCTCCAGAGAAACACAGTGCCAGCTCCTGAAAGCCCTTTGTGGCCAGAGAGAGGGGCCTATAAATTATGTCACCAGGACAATCCACCATGTCAGCGAAGAAAAATCCAAGTGGATTATTATCTTTTTCTCTTCAAATCACCCTGTAGATATCTTGAGTGTTGGGCAAACTTTGTTCCTCTTTCTGTGGTTGTCAGATAGGTTATCTCTCATTTTACTAATGAAGGGATCAGACAAGGTGAAGGTAACTGATGAGCTGAGGCTCTGATAAAACTAAATTGGGGGCTACTGACATCAGGATCTTCCTATCACTGAGAATGACGTTTCTTTTGTCCCAGAACAGAGTGACAGGTGACATGATTTTACCCAGCTCAGGTAATTTCTCTACAACACATTGCTCATAATGCAAAATTTTCAACCATATCCAAAACACAGGAAATCTGCACGTTCACTAGATTTTTTTTAGTGCAAACATAGACTCCAGGGGATGTTTTAACTGGTATAGGAATCAAAGCTACTATGCTTTTACTATGCAATGTGAATAATTCACTCACAACACCTGAGACTGTGCCAAACTGACTCATGAATCATGGGGTAACCACTAAAAAAAATGTGGTGTCCATAGGACAAAAAGTGGGTCAATGTTTAAATCTCAGCTATATGTAAATCCCTCTGAGAAATAAATGAGAAGGCTATGTTTTTAGTGAGAATTTGACTCATACACAGAATAACCCACTAGTATGATTCAAAAATCACCGAACTTATGCCTAGCCAGGACTTTCAAAGATACTTCCCTAACCACTCATCTTAGAGACAGACTTCTGTGAGGAGAGAAGGTTGTATGAGTTACAGTCTGAGCTCCCTTCCAACTCTAACATCCCACTGGTCACCACTTCTCAAGGAATAGCCAGGTCCGTGCCTCCCATGTGATGTTCTGCTGTTCTTACTTCATTCCTTAAATACTGAGACACAGGTGTATAATAATGTGTAAGGTATACTACAAGCCACATTATTATGTTGGTGGGGATTCTTGGTAGATGAGACCAAGAAAATCCTAGAAATCTAGACAATGGCTCTGGTACCTTTGTTTTAAAAATATATCTATAATCGAGGGCTGTTCCAAGAGCCTGGTTGACTGTGTGGTGGCCCTGGGGGAGGACAATGCCCACACTTAGTCTTCCACTTGGCTCTGGGTGAGCCCACTTGACTCCAGCTCCATCCACACTTGTAGGTCTTACTCACCACAGATGCAGCCGAGATTTTGACTTTTTCTGGCCATATAAGGAAGAGTGGGGCAGCCATGCTTTGGCAGGAACATGGTGGTGGAGGGGGCTGAGAGTTGTAGAGGACCTTGCTTTAGGAGCTGACTGGGAGTCCTCACAAAACGCAGTAGGCCAGATGAGGAATCAGAAACCCAAAGTGCTGGAGTTCCCTTGATTTAATCCTCACTTAACACAGCACTATGCCAGGTAATGAAGAAAACCCAGTAAGCTCACACAGTCTGGTCATATACCTTTACTAGTCAAAGCTGCCTCATGTCATGAACTTATTCACAGTGGATTTCAGCACATCACCAGACCCTCTCAGGAGTGTTCTGTCATGAGCTCATCTCTGTCTGCTCAGCTCACCGGAACTGTTTATCTCTTGACCTCCATGTTCTAGAAATGCTGAACTGCTGAACTGTTGTCCAACCCTTGATGCACTCTTTCATTTACACGTCTCTGCACTTACTTTTCTGTCTCCCTATAATTATCTTCCCACTATCTCTTTCCTAGTTAACTCTTTGAATCTCTTCTTTGATACCCAGGAGTCCTTCTCTTTTCCACCAGCTCTGTCTCGGGTTCAGCTGGGTCCCTTCATGTGTGTCCCCACAGCACCCAGCACCTCTTTTATCGGAGCTGTAAACTGCCCTTGGCTTTGCTGTCTCCTCACTGGGCTCTGAGTCCATGAGAGCAATGCTCACCCCTAAATTCCTGTTACGTTATATCCTAGCCCCAGTGTAGGCTCTTGCCACAGTGTTGGAAGGTCAGCTGTTTTTCAACTTAATTGGTTTCCTTTGTAGTTCTGCGTAATTTTTGAACACTTTAAAAAGCATTATTCTGAGAAGGCATCCATGGGTTTCATCTGGCTGCTGAAGGAATTCACGGCATTAAAGGTTACAAGAACATCTGCTACATGCTCAATAAACATATAGTGAAAAATTAGTTTGACAGGTGAATGAATGAATGAATGGATGAAGTGAAAGAACAGTTTCCCACCATTCAGCAGAGAAAGGAGGCTGGACTCCAGGTCTGACAGACGTGAGAACCTGCTCCTCAGGAGCAGGATGCTGTTCCCACCGTGGAGGCATCAAGTTACAGAACACGTTCAAAGTTTCCTGGATATCCCATACATCTGCGGCGTGTGGAAAACTCTTTACTGTTCTGAACTGTGCTGTGCTACTCTACCACCAGCTCCCTCCCCTTTCTTCCACGCTAGCAAAGCTTGCCTCCTATAATAGTGCTAAACCAGCCCAATACCTCTTTGTGGCTAGTTGGCTCAGTTCTGACTGATAAGATGTAAGAGAAAATCTTCTAGGAGCTTCTGGGGAATACATCCTCAGATAAATAGTGTTCTTAGAGAGGAGCTTTCTTATGGCCCTGCCATAGAGCACAGCTTTGCAAAGGTGGGGAGTCTAGAGGTGTGGTGGCCATCTCATGCCCAAGATGTCACAAGTCAGAGGATAAAAGAATACGATGCTGAGGATGGCAGATAGACATGGAGGACGAACCTGGGTTCTCAGTAATCAGGTTAAGTCCCAGAATTAGGTGTGGGACCACCCATCCCAACCAAATTTATATGTGAGATCACTCAATATCTTTATTATTGAGCCCATTGTTTGGCAGGCATTCCATTACTCAAAGCCTTTCTCTCTAATATAGCAACACAATCCCATGACAAATTTGCCTTCCATGAGGATCAGGGCTGCGGGCCTGAATTAGCTAAGGATGCCACGCCCCATTTTCAGTGGTCAGTCAACATTTTCCTCTGCACAGTTCAGATTCATACCACACTTATTTCACTCCTGCAATACACCAGATAGAAAAGAGGAGTGCTGTCTCTGTAATGGGGAAGTTATTTCAACATGACTACCAGACCTACTGAAAGAATTTCTGTATAACTCTCCTGCATCCCGACCTCATGTGCCAGGCCTAGACTGAAAATAGCAAACACAGAAGGCTGAAATCCAATCTGAAATGGACTTTCAGGATGTATTCGTACCTGGCCTCCATGCCTCACTTTCCCCAAACCCAGCCCACCCCCCACCACACCCCCTGACATCTTGCTCTTTCCAATTCTCTTGGATGATTGACAGACCTCCCCACTGGACTACAAGCTTTTTCTAAATTGAGGATAATATCTCAGGGATCACCATATCCTCCCTTGTTATCCAAGCAGGGTGTCAATAAATGTTTATCTGATAATACTTTATAAAAGAATCAGGACTCTTGTATCAGGACTATTTGTAAGAGAGCTGAGAATGTATAGAGCAGAGTCCCTGCAGAGCAAGCACCTGTATGAAAAGTTACTTAGGATTCCAAGCAGCATGCACCATACCAGCTGCATGAAGGACAAACTCAAGGTCAGGTTGGTCTGAGATGGTTAAGGAAGACTCTACAGAAAAGCAGCACCTCAAACTGGACTTGAAGGTGGGTGAGACTCAGACAAGAAGAGGAACAGAAGGATGTGACAGAGAGAACATGTGGTATAAGCAGTGACAGAGGCAGAAGGACTGTTTGGGGAGAGTGAAGGGTCATGTGGGGAAGTTAGAGGATAAAATAAGTGGAAAGGTAGTTTGATGTTAGATAGTAGAGGATCTTTATTGCCAAGCTCAGGAGTTTGGACTTACAGAAAACAGGGAGCCACTGAAAGTTGTAGGAGAAAGTTACGCCTACGAATCTTGCAAATCCCATTGGCTACATTCCTTGTTGTGAAACCTGAGTCACTCATTGATTGCAATACCAGAGACTCTATTACCAGTCAGGAGATTATTAGACAGTGGAATTACCTGGGCCAAAGTTTCCACCTTATCGGTAAATAGCTTACACAGAACAAACTCAAATGCTTTCCTATATATGAACCACTGCTTCCTGCTAACATTCATCCTTGATTTGAAGGAAAATATTTCCATTGTATTCCCAGGGACAGAAATTGAAATGATAGTCTCTCTTTTATTCCTCATCTTTGACCTCAAGGGCAGAGGTCTGTGATAATCCTAATCCTCATCTCATAGTACACCATCTCATCATTCCCACAAGACCCTTCTCCTGTTTCATTTTCTTCTCTCCTCACCTCGGAATCCTCACGGCCGTTCCTCTCCCCTCACACAGACGTTCTAACATTTTCATATATGCATATACTCCTGTGTTGTTTTCTATGTAACAAATTTTAATTTGTTTTTTAAACTTGGATAATTGATTTATACTTTAAATCTCATTCATTCATTTATACTAAAAAATCTCATTTTTTACTTATAATTTTTCTTTAAAAATTAATACCGCACATGCCTAGACATCTGAAACATTGCCTCCACTTGCTGCGCAGCATCCCGTAGACCGTGGCCACCGCACTGACTTGTCCACTGTCCCAGCGAAGGACCCCAGTGTTCACTCCAGTTCCCGGTTCCCACAAACAAGGCTGAAAAGACATCTCTATACACGGCCCCTTTGTGAAAATTCCTCAGGCTATATGTTCAGAAGTGGGCTTGCAGAAGTAGGGCGACTATGTAATGGATCATCCTTCTCCAGATGAACATTTTGGGAAGTGAAAAGGGGCAGTGTGAACAACTGTGCCGGAACCTCAGGTTTTCCTGCCATTCTGGTTAAGTGGGGACCACTTGTTGCCATCACTTTTCTTAATTTCACTCAGGTTGTCATATTGTTTTCTGACATGCTCATACTCATTTGCCCTTCCCCCGACAACCAAGAAGAGTTCCCATCGCCCCATACCCGTGTGAACACCTGGCACTACCCAGCTTTCTAACGTGGACACGCTGCTGTGCCTGAAGTGGTCTGTGCCGCCCTAATCACCAGTAAACTTGAGCAGCCCTCCTGACACCAGGTCACCATCTGAGCTTCCTCTTCTGTGAATCGCCTCTTCACACCCTTTGTACATTTTTTAAAATGTGGTTTCCTGTCTTTTCTGATCCATTTACAGGAGGTCTTTGCACATTCTAGTATTAATCCAGTCTCACTGTCTTCTTCAGGGTAGTTTTAAGCATTTCTTCTGTCTTCTCCCAGTCTGTCACCTGTCCATCGATGTTGTTGATGAAGCTTATAGTATGTGGTAGTCAGGGTCCCCATTTTCTCTTTCAAAATAAAGAGACACTCTTATCTCTTCTCCAGGCCTGGGTGACTCTCCTGCTTATTGATTATTCTCTATAACATGTGATAGACTCTGCAGTGACCTGAGCCCCGTCCCCACCACCCCTCATCACAGTGGTTCTTAAACTTCAGTGGGCACCCAAAGTCGGTGGGGCAGGGGCAGAGTCAGCATCTTTGACAAGCTGCTTAGAAAGGCCGATGCCAAGTCCAAGGGCCACGTGTAAAGAAACACAGCCTAAGCTATGACTTGGGGACTGCAGAATGGCATAATGGAGCTGACAGAGACCTCAGGGATCACCTAGTTCAAACCTCTCACTTTACAGCTGCAACATTCCCAGTCATGAGAAAACAAGTGCCTTGACCAAAGGCCAAAGGCACAGGCCAGCTGCCTGACTGCAGGCTGGTGCTCTCGTTAGCACCAGGCAAGATGGGGAAGTCTCCCTGGTTCCTGACTGACGTCCCCCCGTCGAGGCCCCCCCTTCCATTCCACACACTGTACAACAAGTGAGTCCTGCTTGTGTTTCACACTTGACTTCTTACCCAAGGCTTGGGATGGTCAAAGGCAGAAATGCTGTCATTTTAGGATGTTGTTATAATCAGCACATGTTTGTTTCTTGTATCTTTACCATTTTCAAAGCAAAGCAAAAGCTGGGTGACCCTACCCTGCTGTGGATAACATCCCTGAAAAGAGCCCCGTGGGCCTCCTGAGTCCAGCGCAAACAGCGCGCAGCTCCAGGGCTTCCCTGCTTCATATTCACACGATGCAAAACACATGGGGCAAATTTATGTCACTGCAATTTGCCCGGCAGCCTGTGTTTAAATCACCAACTTTTGCAGCTCCACGTTTTAGGGTGTCGTTTGCAGTCCTGCAGCCAAGAGCTCTGAAGGAACAAGCTCACAAGAAGGATCGTTAGCCAGCGGATGTAATGGGCTCCCCTAGCAGAACTAATTAGTATGCTGCACTGTATCTGCATATCTCTCAAACAGACATTGTTTGTGTCTTTCCTCAGTGACAGGGGAGATTGTTCAATAGGACACCTTACCTTTTAATATGCAGGGTTTGTTAGAAGAACAGCTCAATTCATATTTCCCCGGGTCTGATGGTAAGTGAACAGCAGTGGCAATATTAATCTGTAGTAACCTGTCAGTGAACTCTACAGCTAATATGATGTAGTTATGATTTTACCATCAATCAGGCCTGAACAGGCTCTGGGCAATCCTTACAGCATGGCCTCAAAAAATCTAATTGTGCAAAAGCTTCATTGGTTTCCAACATTTCTTTTTTATCTGTCACAGGCTTTAGGCCTAGTACACAACCTTTTATTATTGGCCTTATTGCATTAGCTTGTCGGACAAAAAGAAAAGGCTAAAGCAGAGGCTCCCCCTGCATTCCATCATTTGTTTGCATGCGGGATTTTATTTGACAGTCTGTATTGTTTTAGATGTAGATAAGAATTATTGGGACATATGGCATCATGTGAACTTTTGAACTGCCAATTGGCAGTGTCCTAAAGGACTAGAGGCATTTAAAAATGTTGCTGTACCTATGGAGACAGGGATGTTACATGGACGAACGAATAAGGTCTCCCTGGGGAATTGCGTCTGCGAGTCAACATAATCTTGCATGTTCTCCTTGACCAATTTTTATGCAGGGGAGGAATAAAATCATTGGGAGGTGGGACATTAGCAACCGAGATGATTTTTAGCCAAAATTAAGGTTGCCTATTTGTGATAAGATAATAAAAAGCAGCCCCCTTGCTCCAAGAACTGGCACACACGGTGTGAAGCAGCGTGGGACCACGTGGCCTTTGTTTGCACACAGAGCGTTTCTCGGGGTGTCTGAGGCGCAGTCCGAGTCGGTGCCACCGGAAGCACGCACAGAAAACACAGCCCCACATCACATCCCAGTAGCCCCTTCAGTCTACAGGGTTGGAAGGAACTATAAGACCTACAACACATAAAAGCATTTAGGAAGATGAACTATTAACTTTATCTACTTAGGCATTTTAATCTTTTGTATCTTAAATGCAGTCGGGCTTTTTGGAGCTGGGAAATTGGTAATCAGCATGTTCGTAAATGTTTCTGTTTTAAAATGTGCACATTTAGAAATAACAACGGACCATAAAGTACATGTTTATGTTTGTGATATAATGTATCACCAACTTTGGGTTTTATTTCATTTAGCTTCACATAGAGACCAGACTATTTTTTTTTTTGCAAATGTTATATAACTTTTACAACGGCTTTATGACTTAAGAAGTACATATGGCAATAAATCAGCTATGTATACAATGCCTAAGTTTTACAAATTTGAAATTCTTTTCAATAAAAAGAAAATTAAGGATTATATCCATGTCTTAGGCTGTTCTGACTCATTTAAAGATTCAATTGAAAATTCCTATTTATTAATCAGGAAAAATCTGCATGGAATTCTAGTGATTGTCTTTTGAAATGCTGCACCCTTGCTTCAAAGGAAACATATTTTGACTTAGGGCACATTCACAGTACAGCGGAGTATTAACCCTTCAAAAACCAGGGTGCATATTGTTCACAACCTAATAAAAACATCTGCACAAACTAAGGAAATGGCTGGGGCATCCTGCAATAAGCGTGCAGGAACGGGCCTTGGAACCACGGAGGCGGCTGCTGGTGCAGAAAGACAAAAACAGGATGTGAAAATTGCCGTGGCAGTGGTGGCGACTTTGGAAGTTCTCTGGCTACCTCTGCATCATTTGTGAGATTTGCTCTTTTAAAAAAATGTCTCTAGGGAATTCTTTCCAAATATTCAAACCTAAGTGATTTGAAGAAGACCACCTGAAAACATCTCAGCTGTGCCAGATTGCTTAGAAATTGACAGCTCCTAATGAAAGCATTGCTAACAACGTGGTTGGTACCTGTTAGCACAGTCCTTGGTCAGTACGGGAAAACGTTAGCATTTGTTGGAGCAAGATTAGTTTCAAAGTATTAGAGCTGAAGTCAGGGAAGAGTACTAGATCCTATTGTGCTGTCAGTAACAAGAGAAATACGTGTATGACACAGGACGTGCATAGGAGCAGTCTCCAGGTCTGAAAATGAGGAGAGATCTCCAAACTGAATAATTACCCCCCAAATAGGAAATCTAGACAGTCTAACTCCAGACATTGCCGAACACTCAGATACTTTTTTAAGTTCAAAAGGCATCCGCAGAGACATAGGCACTATACTTGTTACATGCAAACAGTCACGTTATATGGTTGGGAAAATTTAAAAGGTTAGGCAAAAAAAATTGCTAAAAACAGGCAAAAGGTTTATAGAGAAGAATTGAAGGAAAGAGTTAAGAGCAGAAGTGAAGTTCCTTAAAGGAGAGTATCAGATCGTTGTGATTGATAAAGGTATAGGGTTGTGGGGGAGCAAGGGAGAAAAGCTTATAAAACCCACACATTAATCAACTATAAGTTTGGTAATAAATATTAATATGAAAATTTATCAATGAAGATAATTAATATTACTAGGAAAATTGTTTCTATTTTCAAATGTTACATGTATGTGTAAATTATACCTTTTATGCTGTCATCAGGGTTTTTTCTAGTAAAATGTCAATTAAAATGCATCTTAGATACATATAATTTTGTCAGGCTTTGTCCTCCTTGAGAGTATTTTCTAGATCCCAGAGAATTTCATACAGTTTCATACAATTTAGGTTTCATTGAATTACACTCCAGTTTGGGAGGTGTGAAAGCAGGAACCACTCTGGCGGCATTGCGGAGCTGAGCACGGGAGAACCGAGAAGTCCTGGGAACGTCACAGTGGCCAAATGCGTGAAGGTCAGCAGCCAACGAGAAGGGAACAGGATTATAAGTTAGTCCGCATACAGTAAAGCTTATAAAAATACAGAGGTAATTTCAAAACTATTAGGAAAATGTCGAGCAATGTATGAATCATTGAGGTAGGATCAGTCAGGTTCCTACAGTATTTTGCAGCAAAAAAAAAAAGAGAGAGAGAAATTGAACTCACCTTTAAATACAAGCATGTTTACTCGCATTTCTTTTTGGATAATTTTATGGTATCAGTACAAAAAGTTGAACTCAGGTCTATAGGTCAAATGGAATATATGCTGTAGTATTGGGTTTAAACACAGGAAACTGCCATTTTGTAGGTCAAAATTGGATGAATTTTAGGAATGTCATGTGATCCATGCATTGTCATGTATGTTATCATGGAAGCAGTTTAGGACAGTTTTGAAGTCAAATGCGCATGTACAGATTCCACCTCAGTTCTACCGCTGGACTGGCTGTGAACTGGGGGCAAGTTACTAGGTCACAGGCTTTTCCCTCTCCCAGAGTGTCCCTACCGAGATGACGGCCATTGTGGTGTCTGCTTTTGGAGCGCTGGGTGGATCAGATGAGAGATCCACATGAAGCGCGTTACACAGGACTTTGTTCCCACATAATGAAAGGCTGGTTCCCCCAGTGTTTATTTTGTAGTTGATAGTTTAGAACTCAGAAAGAAGGGACCCTCTTCTGGATTTTACTGATCTTTCTGAGATGCCTCGTGATGTTAAGCATTCTGGGCTTCTGGTCACCTTCCTGAAAAGCCACCCGCAGCACAAGCCAGCTGTGTTGTGTATAAGGGCACCCCACCAGAACATCTGTTTTGGGTCAAGGTCAGCTTCCTCTTTGAAAGATATCCTGAATCTTGTTTCCACACCTCAGTCCGCCAATAGAATTTAAAATTACCAGGAAGACACAGAGAATACTTCTTTGAAATTTAATAGCTATTAAATTGGGAAATGCAGTGGGTGGGGAGCTTATGTCGAGCTTCTCACACTTCATAAGCAATTTGAGAACCCCTTAGGCCTGATGGTATTATTCCCATTGCCCTTACATACTTGGGTTAATTTCCTTCAAAGTAAGCTGTCTCATGCTCCATCCAGCCAGAGGGTAGTTACTTAGCAAACTCTGGAGGGCACCAGTGCATGGGTTCTTCTCAGTGGAGTCCTGGTGTTTAACATCCACTCTGCTTTTCTCACATAAGCCTGCAGAGCGAATTCACTGCCTAGAAGCTTTCTGGCTAAAGAACACAGAGCCCTGAGGGTGAATCTCACTGTTAACCTGAGGCTGCAATGGGTGATTTCCAGGTATTTTATCATGGGAGTTATTGCTGCCACTGAGACAGACAGGAGCAAACAAGTTCCACCTTCCCAAAGTCACATACTCAGTAGAAAGGAACTCTAGAACCTGGCTTCTCGGCTAATACACGCTGGTGCTTCTGAAAATCGAGACCAGTTTAAGACTGATCATGCTATAGAAACTTTATTATTATCCTTTTGAGTAGAATTTCCATATCAGATAATCAGTTAAAGACAGACTATTCCCTCATTACACCCCCCAACTCATTCCCATCATCTTTACAAATGGGTCAAAATCACCCAGCCTTCCATAAGCAACTAAAAGCGTGGTCTTCCTTGTATATGGTTCTCACTGAAGGGAACTCTTTCAATAAACTGATGCATTGTTTTCAGTCTTAGCTTTGCTTTCCAATCCTTGCCACTGGGTATCTTTCAACTTCAGCAACAGTTCCCCTACCACAGGCTTTTCTGGTGTTAAAAATATCAGATTTTGCCCACTTGGACCTTGAGAATCTGTGCAAGCCCAGGCTCCCCAGCACAAATCAATATCCTGCATTAGAGAAATGCAGGAATGAGCCAATAAAATTAGCAGAGTAATTTACTGTGCCTCAGCTACAGCTGGCGGGGACCGCAGAGGGAAGCCAGCAGATGTTTGTTTGCTAATGGTGGCTTCCTGGTGCAGTCGGAGCTTAACGCCCCAAACCTCTGGTAGCCAGTCTGTCCAGCTAAATAAAAAAGGATAACAGAGATTCGGGTTTCCTCATTTTGTAATGCTACTTGATTTCTTCTTCACTATTCATTGCAATGTTCTATGTTTTTCATGGTTAGAACATGAAATAATATTGAAATGAAGTTTTGGATTTGTTGTAATGAAAAAGGAGAGGGTTTTATGTGGACAAATCAGAAATTGTTATTGGAGTCCTAACTTCCTATAATCACAGGAATTTCCTATAATTGAAGTCTTCAGTGCATCACGGCCAATGACACCCACTACAGGCTTGGGAGAAAATAAAATGGCAGCAAGAGGGAGGCACTTGGAAGAACATTTGGGTTTTCCTTTGTTTCCATTGCAGTGTAGTAATTTACAGAAATTTTACTTTCTTTATCAAAATAATGAATAAACTTGTGACAATAAAACACAGAGTCAATGAAAACCTTGGATCAACCTCCGTCCTCGTCTATAAGCTCAACCTCCGGGGGAAAGCAAGCCTTCAAGGGTGGCGATGCCCTCTACTGTAAGGCCCCGAGGGGATAGTGTCCTGTGAACCCCCAGGAAGGCTTGGTATCTACTTTTGGTTTTGTTTTCCTCTTTTGGATCTAATCTATTACATTGGAGTTTTTATCTATCACCAAGTATGCACCATGATACATTTTCTGAAGCTGTCTGTGGCAAGGTTCTGAGGTTCCTGGGGGAGACAGTCTCACCAGTGAGACAATGATAAATGTATAAAAAACAATACAGGGAGATTTGCACAAACTTTCGGGGGTGAGGTCAGAAGAGGTCGTTCAAAAGATGACAAGATGAAACCATATTATAAAAAGAGTGTCCCTTCAGCTTGAAATCTTGGTGAGACTTCCAAGCCAGAGGTGTGAAGAGGAGGACCACTCAAAGTAAAGAAGACGGCAGGGCAGAAATGTAGGTTACGTGAAGAACGGCATTCTAGTACTGAGAGAACAGAGAGGAGTCACGTGGGCTGGACATGGAGTGTTGGTGGGGAAGTGGTCAAAGATAAGCCTGGGAAAAAAAGAGTCTGTAATGCTTGGAACACCTTGAGTGCCAAGTTCAGCCATATGCACTTTATGTGATAGACCACTGGGCACCATTGAGAGGCTTTCAGCCTGATCTGCCCAATCAGGTCTTCAGCTCATGGAGGCCATTGGTTGTCAATGTATAGGCTGAATTTGCTGATGCGGATTAGCAGAAAGTTAGGGGGAAATGAAGGCATGAACCAAGGTAGTAAAATGGGAATGAAATGGAAACTGATGTGAGAATTAAAGGGGCTAGAAGATTCAGAATTTCCAAAATGACGGGATGATGGTGGGAGAAGGTGGTGGTTTAAGACAGAGGAACGGCCAATGGCAACTGAGTTCTCAAAACTTGGGAACTGGGTATAATTTTTTTTAAAACAAACTGATTTGGAGACTGCTGAGCACCTCAGCATGTCAAGTGCTTTTCATGTACAATGTTATGTCCTGCTTACCATTTTTATTAGTACTTATATTATTCCCACTTTATTTCTGAGGAAACCGGGACTCAGATAATAACCAACTTGCTCACAGTCACAGAGACAGCATGTGGAACACTGGGGATCTGAACTCAGCTCTGTCCCACTCCAAAGTCTATACCCTATTCCAGAGGTTTCCCAAGTGTGCTCAGAAGAATTGTGGAGATCCTTGGGAGCTCCTTGGGAGCTCCTGGCAAGGGGCGGGGACAGGTCTAAAGGAGTTTGGGCTCCTGGACTCCCATCTTGGCTTCAATCTGGCATAAGTTTTCCTTTGATAAAGGAGTCCTTCTACTAGCAAAACCAGCATGTTCTATTCCATCTTAAAAGAAGATAAAAGCTTGTTTTTGGACATGCTGAATTTAAGGAGCCAACAGAATGGGTGAAGGTATTCAAAGTTCAATGTGAAGAACAGATTCTGGGCTTAGATTGCTCCCCAGGTCGGGAAGCGTGTGTGTGTGCAAAAGAAATCAGTGGAAGGAGTTACCTAGTTCCATGCTGAAATTAGTTCTCTTGTGCTTCCTGGTATTTGTATGATTAGCAATGACATTCAGTTGTCGCTGCTGCAATGGCTCAAAGTTCCCAGTTGTGCTGGGATGCCATGTGCCACCCTCTTGAGTGACTGCCCACCTCTGCTCCCACCAGTTGGGCATCCAGCTTATCCAGAGCACTTGGGTGTATTCCCAAACCAGTTTTTGCCAGTTGCATTTGTTTTTGTAATTCATAATTTTATTGAATAATATGTAAATGAATGCAATATGAATACAGGAGGAAATAAAGTTTTTCCTTGAAAAATAAGTTGAATTATTTGGAAAGAACAAGCATATTATTTTGCCTTTGTTGGAATGAAACTGCTATAAACTATTGGGAGAACCATAAAAATTTAGACAGATTCTGGGCTTAGATTTCTTTGCTAGTGTCTTTAAATTCTTACAACACTAAGAAACTAAAACCAAAAATTGTAGATGATGCTTTATGGATACAGCTTACACAAGAAAGTTGACTTGGCCTCTGAGCATCAGACCTTGGCGCTACATCAAAAGAGTGGGAGATTAATATTTATTTATGTTTAAGTGAAAATAAAATGTTACATGGATTTGTATCATTTTTTATTATGCTTCACTTTAAACGACTTTTTTATTAACCTACTACTACTAGTTCTGACCAAGTCAGATAAGAATCCACCATGTTTTTCTAGTCCCCAAACAGAAAGGGGATTATTACCACTTGAGCACCGGCCAATCACTTGACTCTTTCCACTCGTAGGTCACACCCATTAGGAAACTTGGCAAGGAACAAAATATTATTGAACTGGGTTGAAGCTTCCTAGAACTCATAAATATAAGAGGGGGACACGGGGTGAGAGTTCAGATTTTAGGTGACTTAAAATTATGATTTCCATTTAGAAAATTATGTGCAAAGAAATTTCTTCTTACTTTAAATACATGTAAGTTCAATGATTGCTAATAGGCACAATTCTGCCAGTCTGCTGGTGACATGAAATAGGGTTCAAGGCTGGGCTTGCAGGGAATGGACTATTGTGAGGCATTTTTAACTGTGCGTGCAAGGTCGGATTTTACTTTGCTGCCCTGGAGAAATACGAGGAGCTGGAGCCAGTAGGGGAGGCGCCCTGCTCCCCAGCAGCTGCTGCGTGGTGACCCGGAAGCCGTGGGCGTTCAGCACCAGCCGCGAGGCCTGTGTCTCTAATTGGCAGTGCAGCCAGTGGAGCCTCCTCCCTTTGTGTGCCCCCAGACTGCCGGAGTGGGGGAGAGGCGGGAGAGGGAGGAGTATGTGCATGTGGTGTGTGATCACCTGCTTCCCTTCCCTTGTTGCCATGGGTTACGGAGCCCAGAGCTGGAGAGTGGGGCCAAGCTCTCGGGGTGGAAATAACTGCGTCAGCGTCTGTGAAAAAGAAATTAGAAATAGGGAGCAGGGAAACAATGGGCAAAAACGCAAAAATCAACATCCCAGGGCAGCCGGACTGTGAGCAAGCAAGCCAGGCAGCGGCAGCGAGAGCTGCTCTTCATAAACCAGCTCCCACCAGACCCGTTGGTCTGAACAACGATGAAGAGAAAAGAACATGCAAATCTCACAGCGCTCCTGCGCCTCTGCCCATTGGGCCTTGGTGCAGATCTAGGATCCACCTTGGCGAAAAACAGACAAAGTCTGTTAAGAGTCAAGTCAACAGCTGTCAGGGAGCCACGCTAAGCATAGCATTAGAAAGTACCAGGCACTGAGCCAGACGACACCAACAGGAAGGAGGCTGTGACCTTGGGGAGGCCACCATTTAATTAGGTATCTTAAGTCTGTAAGTCAGGCTTGCTGTGAACCCTGCACCCAAATACTCATTACTCTTCTTATTTGATAGCCCATCAGGGAAAATAATGTGTTTCCTCTCTTTCTTGTGGCCTCTGACTATTCTGTATGGAGTGTCATAGACTTTAAGAACAGAGGGGACTTTTCAACAGGTCCAATCCTTAATTTTGCAGCTGAAAAAACAGGCTCAGAGAGCTTAGGTGCCTTGACCAAGATAATCCAGTTTGGGGTGGGTTTTTTTGTTTTTGTTTATGGGGTTTTTTTTTAGGCTTTTTAAGTGTTTGGTTTGGTTTTTATTTGTTTGCTAGCTTTTTGGAGAGAGAGAAAAAATGGAGGAAAAGACTTAAAAGATGCAGCGAATATTTACTTGTATCAGTCTCAGACTGGAGGGCCAGAAAGAGAGAATCCCACATTTCTGCAGACTGAACTATCAGGAAAAAAGTTAACTAAGATTCCCACTTCACTGATAGCAGCACCCACCCCTTTGGATGTGAGAACAAGGGCTGTTCCCACCCACATTGCTGTGTCCAAATCTCATGGATGGCAGGATGTTTGGAGAGATGTTAGGAGGTGTAGGGGTGTGATCTTTCCAATTCAGACCACGACTCTGCTGTGAATTTCCAGGAGCAGTTTCTTCCTGCTGTGACCCCCATCCAAGGAGAGGCGTCCTCAGGTTCTGGCTCTGCCTGTTGGCTTTGGCCATCCTCTCCTTCCTGAGTTCACGGTGAGACTGGCTTCTTCTCTGGTCACCAACGGCTATTTGTGGCTAATCCGTGTGCCTAAAGAGAACTAGTTTCTGGATCCCCCGTTACTGCCGAGCCATTTGCCATCTCTCTTTCCTGCTCTGGCTTCCACATGCTAAATTCCGGGAGGTGGACATTCTTCTTTTAGCTTCTAGTCTATTTTGCCACCTGAAGAATTTAGGCTATCACAGTAAAACATGTGGGGAGTGGTTTCACTTGCATGCGTCCGGCACCTATTATGAACACGCAGCATGTGCCTGGAGGAGAAATAACACCGCTGGCGGCTGGCCTCCAGGACCCTCTTGGAGAAGGCTAATGTCAGAGAGGGCAAGTGTGCTCCTCTGCAGAAGTGTGATGAGGTTGTCCGGCTCCTATCTCTCCTCTGAGCTCCCATGGACTCAAGGAGAGGAGCTTAGTCCAGGTTTCTTAAAGGGCAAATAAATGAATCCACAAACCTCTGCGAACCTTTATTGGGAAACGCACGAGAGCTCTGGACGCTGGAAACCCACAGGGAGCTGTAGGCTGCGCCTTGGAATGCAGACTGTCCCGGAAACCCCAGGAAACAGGTGTCCAGGTTCATAGCCCATCCAAAGTACCACAGCTATTCCAAGGGCTTTAGAAGGGAGTTGAACTTCTCTCTGCTAAAGAAATTAATCCAGAGTCTAAATCCTGCTTCTTGTTAATGGCTAGAGATCCTTGAGGTGGAGGGTTCTGCGGCAACACCCTTTGATCTTGGCTAGCCTTCTGAGGGCTGCATATTTCTCTCAGTAATCAAAGTCCGCAGGTCTTTTTTCTTCCTTCAGGGGCCGTCTATACTCCGTAAGTTTTTCAAAACCATTATACCATGTCCTTCTCTATTTCACTTCACTCTCTTCCTTTCTCCAAGCCTTTTGAATTTACCTTTCACTTTGATTCTCACCCAGAAACAATACCTTCTTGGAGTTCTTGGATTCCATAACACATCAACGAGAAATGTTTACAGAGTGCCTACTGTGTGGCAGCTCCGGGCCAAGGGTTGGCATGTAGTTCCAAACATAGCAGATGTGCTCCCTGTCCTCATCACACTCGTCTCAAGAGTTAGATAAGTTCAACGAAGTGAAGTTTCATCAGGGAAGGAGGAGAGTTAGGTATGGGCAGTGGGAAAAGCAGGCCCAAAGCCCCCCACGCAAGAGGGCCCCCTGCATGAGGGCAGGGGCTGAGTACACTGGAGCACGAAGAGCAAAGGAGGGGTCTGGTGAGAGGCAATGTGGGAGGGGGGAGGTGGGAATCAGGTCGTGGAAGTCTTTAAACTTCTAAACCACATCAAGGAATTAATTAGTCTTTACCATTTGGACAATAGGAGCCCTTGAATGTCATAAGCAGTGGGTGGCGTGATGAGACTTGAATGGCAGAGATGTGGATGCAAGATGGGAGCATTGGAATGTTTGCAGGGAGACCAGTTAGGAAACACTTAGGTGGGGGTGGGTCATTCTGACCTGGACAAGGGTATTGACAGTGAGGATGGGAAAACCTGAGCAGATTAGAGCCTTACTTAGAAGGAGAACTGACTTCTAAATAAGCTATGTGGGCTGGCCTATGAGAACAGCTCAGCCTGCTCTGAGAGAGAGATCTTATTAATTATGGGACATGTCGGTGATTTCAAATGCCAATCACTTGCCTGCCCAGTCACGGCCCCTGCTGAAGGGACAGATCTACAGGAGCTTGTGTTAAACAATGCAACCTACTCCACCTGGACGCGGTTGATTCGAGCCAAAGACAGGGCACCCATAGGGTGGCCGGCGACCAATGGCCTGTAACTACAATCTGGACCAGTTACATTTGTTCTCCTGGGACTATGAACTATGAAAATGCCAAGAGAATGAGTCAGTAACAACAGCTGAAGTTTTAAAAGGATGGTTTAAAGAGGGAGTAGAACAAGAGGGAACATGTACGAGCTGAAGCTATAAAGAAGGGGAAGTTATGAGTAAGCAATAGAAGCCAGTCCACAGAGAGGGTAGAGTGGAGCAGATGACAAAAAAAGCCAACAGAGGGCATCCCCGTGACTTCTGGGAGCAACAGACAGCATAGGTGGTCCCTAGAACTCTCTCTGGCCCTGAGCATTTTCTATTTCCACAAGCATCCTTACAATAAATTACTCCTGTAATTTGAGTCTCTGTTCATTGCAACAAAAGAGCACTACCAAAGCACTCACCTAATGTTTTGCTCAGTGTCAACTGCTTGTCTCCAGTGTGCTCCAGGGTTGCCTGCTCGCCCAGCATTCCCCAAGAGGAATTCCATCATCTCTGATGAGTTTCTGGCCACACTCAGTAGTTATATCAAAGTCAGAAAGAATGTAAAGCCTCATACCAGAGATCCTGCTTTATGGCGGAATTTTAAACCCATGACGTGTTTCAGTGGGTTGAAAATGTCTTTGAAAGTGTGCTCCCGTCTCCAGAGCTATGATTAATTACTGGCGGTTGCTACTGGTTATGCTGCCGCTCTCAGCAAGAAAATGAGTAAAAAGTATTTGAGCTTTTACATTCTTTATCTGACAAAGAGCCTCTAGAAAGGGAAAGAGGAAAAAAGGGAGGGAGGGAGGGATGGAGAGAGGGGAAGGGAGGGAGGGGAGAGGGAGGAAGGGGAAAGGAAGGAAGGAAGGGAGGGAGGGAAGAAGGATGAACACAAGGTGGGATGTAATTTACAACAAGCTTCTGTATTTTCTGGGCAGCTTGGGCCCAGCCTGTGTCTGTCCTGGGATGAGATATGACGGAGGCAGGTGAGGCGCGCTGCCTCTCCTCACGCGCGAAGTTATCCTCATCATGCTCCGTGCACATTTCTGAATTAGTTCCAGCTAGTTAGTGTCACTGCGGGACAATTTAGACTGCCATTGTTCAAGTATTCAACACACTCTTCGATGATGGATTCCCAGAAAAGGCAAAATCCATTATTTACACACAGTAGGAAAATAAACCTTCTCCCTAGCCTCAGACATGAAGATCGGGAAAGCTTTTCATTTTAGACAGTTGGAAATTTCACATTCAAGTGGCTTTGTCAACTCTTTTAATCAATGTCCTTTAGAAAAACAAATTTAGCAATTCGGCTCCCTTATTCAGTAGGGGTGAGGTGTAACTAAGGATATTAGCTATCAAGGGTTCACGGTCTGTTAGCCAGCACTGGCTTGTAATAAAGTGCAGCTAACTGACAGCTGTGCCTTGAGGTAGCATCATAGGAGGGAAAAAACCCTCCGGCTTGAAAAATGCAGGTAGAAGTCGGGAGAAAAGGCATTCCTCTCTAGCTAGAAGAAATATACTCTCCCCAGTGGATTGAAAGTGTTTCTATAACATAGTCACAATAGCGTTGGAGTCAATATAGCAGGTTGTTGGTGTTCTCTGAGCTACCTTTCAACAGATGCCCAGGTGTTGGAGAGGATGTGAACTGTGCTGTGCCCATGTGTGGACCCAGGGCAGGAGGCGACAAGACCTCCACTTTATAGCAGGGCACCACCTCAGCAGCCAGGACAACTTCACACAGGTGGTCAGCGTCACTGGACTGGGGCATAGAATTATGTAAGGGTGTTTCCCAAAGGGTGTTTCTAGGCATGAATCGGGTGTAACATGAAAAGGGGCCCAGGTCAGGCTAATTGGAAAAATGACGGGTTACACAAAGCACACAGGTCTCTATATGGGAGGACTTCTCAGGCTTTTTATCAGGCTAATGAACCTGGAAGAAGGGTGCAGTTTGCAATCTTCTCAGTTTTTTTTAGTGGAGGACCATTGGAGCCTTTTCTGGAGCAGCTCATCTCTGGAGGACACGCTGTGGGAAAAGCTTTGGGAGAGATTCTGGTATTTCAGTTCTGAATTCCTGCCCCAGACTCTCCCTTGCCCAGCTGTGTTCTGCTTCCAGCCTCGCTCATGCACTTGGAGCTTCCTCTCAGTCGTCCTGACAACAACCTTGACTCCATGTCACCCTAACTAGCCTCTCCTAGATTATGCTCCGGGCACACTCTTTGTAGCTGCCTGAACAAACATCTCTCTGGTTCTTCCTCATACAGGACCTCACGCTCAGCCCATCTTGTTCCCTTCAGCCCCTTGGCAGGCAAACTTGTACTTGTTATTCAATGGCCATGCTGCAAAGCCGGGCTTGGTCCCGGCTTTCCCCCATCTCACTTTGGGTGTCCTGATGGAGACACAGCCTACCTGGCCTCCACCTTCTGTGGGGCTCTGAGGTGCCCTGAGGGGCCTTGCAGACTCCAGGAGGCTTTCAGGGAAAGGAGCAGAGCTAAAGTTGCTCCCTACCTTCTCGCTCTCATTCCAGTCCCTTCCTGTCTTGCATGAACAGAGCCAGCCTGGGGCAAAGCACGGAAGAAGGTGATGCTGTTCTTCCAACCAACCACCACTCTGTTTCTCACATCCCATCCCTTAGCCCCCCTCCTGTGAGCCTCTTCCCTCTGAGCCATCATCTCACCTTTATTCCCAGCACAACCTGCTCTTATTTTATAACAGTCATTTACACGTAAGTATAATTGTAAGTCGGTTTTTACCTCTTTGGGGACATTTTTAATATTATATAATTAGGGAATGGAATGAGTGGCCTCGGGAAGGAGGTTAGGAAGCTATGTTTCCTGCATGCTAAAAAACACAGATTGCCTTTGCAGAATGCTAGTCCTGGCTATGACATTAAGTAGGGGAGAAAATTCAGGGAAACTGAATAATTTTGTGCTGCTGGCTAGGTTCCCAGGTGCTAAGGGTGGATAAGCATATCTCTTATTTCAGAAAGGCTGTACCTGGAGTGAATCATTCATACTATGATTATGGTTCTTACCAGCTGAACTTCCCATACCATTTTTTATAATTTTATGTCCTGCACTACAGAATGGCATCACATTTGACTCTGCAATATGGAAAGAAGACAAGAAAGTGACCCAGAGCTCTAATAAATATTTTCCCTCTTCATATCAGTGGGTCATTACCATTCAGACCTGGGAAGCCAACACCTACAGAACTTGAGGAGAGATGGCTGATGGGAGCAACAAAGGCACCCAGGCCCTCTGCCTGACCAGATAGTGAGCTACAGGGCCATAGACTGAGAATGGTGGTTGTTTATGCAAACAAGCCAGCAAGCAAACTGGCTAGCCAAGAATAAGTAATTGCTGAGTTAGTGAATATTTAATTCCCCCCAAAGTTGCAAAAAACCTTTGCTAACTAAGGTAAACTTTTTTGGATTTCTTGGTTTGAAGCATCCACCAGAGTGGCCCACAAGAAAAATTCATTTCAGCTGCCTCGCTTTGGCATGGTATGAGACAGAACACTTAAGTTTAGTATTGTGTCCTTTCCAAGTCCAGTTTTAGGGACTTTCTCAGTATGAAACTTTCTTGATATGGAAATGAGGTTGCATATTAGGTGACTGGAATCCGTCAGCCATCTTTGCCTGCCATCCTCTCACACACGTCATTTCCGCAGAGGCCTTCCTAAGCCACTCTACATTAGTTTGTGCCTTCCAAACACACACCATTCTTCCTCCAATGCTGATTTCTCCCACATCACCTTCTCATGAATTAGATACTCTGCTTTTGTACTTTGCCTATTTCTGTCTCTCCCACTCATCCCCCTGTAATAGAAAGCCATGAAGGCAGAGTTGTTTTACATATTTTGTTCCCTGCTATTTCCCTAGTAACTAGAACAGCGCCTGGCACATAGTATATGCTCAATAAAAACAAGTTGCCTAACTAAATAACTAAATCAAGTAAGATCATTAACCCTCTGAAAACAAAAGTCCTCTCCCTTAAAATAGGAGTTTGTTTTTATCTTCACACACTTAAATTACATGCATGTTTTTGGAAATATACTATGTCCAAAAGTAGGGCAATACCAGTTCTAATACTTAAAAGTAAATACTAAGTTTTGGTGGATAGAAATAATTATTTCAAAGTCATTGAAGGTTATTTTTCTTTTGCATATATGGTAAATCACGTCTGAGTTATATTTTCCCTAATTTATGCAGTATCTGAGTAGTATCTTACTTGTCCTAGACTACAAAGCATTTCCCTGTATTTTCAACTTTATCTAGTAAGTTTCCTGAAAGATAACTAAGAAATTTTCAGTGTATGGATAGCTAACTGCTGAGGAGAAATATGACTCACGCAGGTCAAGGGTCTTGCCAAGGATCACGCAGCTGAAAAGAGGCAAGTTTAAGCCGGGAGTTCGACATCATCATTTCCTCACAAATGAGATTTCTTTCTGCTCACCATAAATGTTGTGTTAGAATGTACCCTGCATTTGTGCCTTGTTTACTAACAAATAAATACCATTAAATTTTCAAGATTGAAAGTGATTTCCAGAGGCAAGTCTGAATAAAGACATTAAAAGGCCCATTTATAAAAATCCATAGCTTCTAAAGCACACATTTTGAGGTGGAAGTCTATTTTAAGTCCTATGGAGCATTTCTAATTAACTTTTATCACCTACCCAATAATTAGGTGCCTGTACCATCAAGAAACCCTTTCTGTATTTACTTTGTAAAGATAGCTCTGAAAAGGACCATTGTCCTAGTCCATTTGGGCTGCCACGACAAAAATACCACTGACCGAGTGGTTCAAGTAACAATTTTATTTCTCAAAGTACTGAAGGCTGGGAAGTCCAAGGGCAAATGCCAACAGATTTGATGAGGAAACAGCTTTTTCCTTGGGGCTTAGAGAGCGTTGGCAGTTGGAGGATCTCAAGAGAAGAACCAATGTGAGGAACTGAGCAAATTCTATTGGGTGTGTTAGAAGACAAAGCATCAGGTGCACAGTCCACCGAATGGGAAAAGACATTTGTCAATGATATATCTGATAAAGGATTAATAATATCCAAAATATATTAAAAAACTCATACAACTTAACACCAAAAAAATCCAATTGAAAAATGGGCAGAGGAGCTAAACAGACATTTCTCCAAAGAAAACATACAGATGGCCAACAGACATACGAAAAGAGGCTCAAAGTTACAAATCATCAGAGAAATGCAAATTAAAGCCACAGTGAGATGTCCCCTCACACCTGTCGGAATGGCTGTCATCAGCAAATCAATAAACAAGTCCGGTAAGAGTGTGGAGAAAAGGGAACCATCAAGCACTGTTGGTGGTTTTGCAAATTGGGGCAGCCACGGTGGAAAGCAGTATGGAGGTTTCTCAAAACATTACAAAAAGAACTACCTTATGACCTAGCAATTCCACTTTTGGATATTTATCTGAAACACTGATTTAAAAGGATATGTGCATCCTTATGTTCATTGCAGTATTCTTTCCGATAGCCAAGAAATGGAAGCAACATAAGTGTCCATCACTAGGCAATTGGATAAAGAAGATGTTGCACATAAATAAATGGAATATTACTCAGCCATAGAAAAGAATGAAATCTGACCATTTACCACAATGTGGATGGATCTAGAGGGCATTATGCCAAGTAAAATACATCAGAGAAAGACAAATACCGTGTGATTTTACTTGTACATGGAATCTGAAAGACAAACAAAACAGAAAGACTCATAGATACAGAGAACAAACTGATGATTACCAGATGGGAGGGGATTTGGGGGGATGGGTAAAAAAGGTGAATTGATGATGAAGTACAAACTGGCAGTTACAAAATAGTCACATGGATGTAAAGTGTAGCATAGAGAATACAGTCAGTAATATTGTGATAACTATGTACGGTGCCAGGTGGGTACCAGACTGATTGCGGGGATCACTTCATACACTATATACATTTCTAACCACTATGCTGCACACCTGAAGTTAATATCGTATTGAATGTCAACTGTAATTGAACAAAAAGACATGTGAACATCATTTTCTTTTGTTTATTTTAATTTTATCCTTGCTGTACTTTTAAATAAATGCAGTTGTAAAAAAAAAATAAACAGTATTTACCTCATAAGGTTATTGCAAAATGAAATAGATCATATAAAGCAATTAACACAAGGGCAAAGGGTACAATAAATGCATGTGGTGGTGATGATAATAATGATGATGATACACATATGCCTTTCTCTTGACCTAGACAAGGTATCTGGGTTCAATCACTTATTTTAATATTACAAGGGATAGCAAGAGGTATTTTTGTGGTGATGGAACAATTCTGTATCTTGATCGTGGTGGTGGTTCATGCAGCTACACAAGTGAAAAAACTGCATAGAACTGTACACGTATGCAACTGAGTGCAAGCAAAACAGATAAGATCCAAATAATTTCCATGGGTTGCACCCATGTTGATTTCCTGGTGTAGACACTGTGTTACATGATGTAAGATGCACTATCGGGAACTGGATGAAGGCACCCAGGACCCCTCCAAACTACCTTTACAACTTCCCGTGCATCTATAATTATTTAAAACTAAAAAGTTTTTTAAAAGGATTCATGGTTTTCCCGTAATTCTGAAACCTCTAAAATATGTCATTTAAGATGTAGATGTTTTTATGTTTCCTCATTTACAGAAAGTAATTCTTAAAAGAAGGAGTCTCACCTCTTCCTGGAGATTACTATAATTAAAATGGAGATTTTTTTGCCAGTAAATGTATTTTCAAGAGTTTGAAACAGGTTTATGCAAATGATTGATTCGTAATATCATTCATTTAAAAATATTTTACCTCGTACATTATGGCTGTTGACATTTAAAATATTGCTGAGCAGCTGCCAACTTTTAAAATTATAATAAAATCAAAGTGTCCATTACTTAAGGTAAGAAAATCAAGCACCAGTCTACAAAACTATAAAAAAAACAACAGATAAAAACTCCAATAAGTTTTTAAGAAAAATTATGCATCTTCCTATCAAAAAATAATATATTTTAGCTCTTAATTATGAATAATCTATTCTTCTGTGCATTCACAGAAACACAGAAAGCTCGGCCTCTATTTGCTTCTAAAGGAAATTTTATTTTCTGTAATATGCTGCTCAATTCAGAACGAAGGGACTAATTTATACTTGACCACTAGGTGTCACTGTTGGTGGTGGCGTGGGTAGGAAGGAGGGGGAGGGGAAGGGGAAATTGAACGCAATCGTTTAGGGGATTTTGTTGGGTTGTGAGATTTTTTTTTTAACATAAAATTCCCACAGTACTGCCATTCTCCCTGCCTGTGTTCAGAGGGGTGATGTGGAAAGGAAATAGAGAAGTATGAAGTTACTGCTCTTTGAAGGTTTCTATTCTCAAGCACTATCACAACCACCTTAGGAGATAGGGAGTATGTGGCTAACTACGGAGCTATAACACCTGACAAAAATTAACAATTAAACATAAGTCCGTTTTAATAATTCCCTAGCCACATAGCAGAAAAGCAGAGAAATGTCAATTACTTCATGTTAGAGAGGGAAGCATTCCTCAACCATGTCTGCCTGGTGCTGAAGAAATTAGATGAATAATTTATATCACAGAGCAGAGTGAGGGTCAGCGTGTGTGCGGAGGGGATTTGAGGAAGGAGTTATGGCAGCAGGTCGGAAACATCATCCATGAGGCCACAAACAAAGCCAGTCGGGAGACTCTTGGAAAGTTGAATAGATTTTCTTTTTAAGGTGAAGCCCAATTGAATTCTGGACTTGGCTATAAGAAATGGGAACTTTTTAAAGGTTCGTGGGAAAAAACAAACAATAAAAAAGAGATTTACTTGGTGTTTTACTTGGCGCAGACTCCAATGATAGCAAGATGGGTGGTGCCTGCCTGGTCTCAGGAGGGGGATCATCCATTCTTTCAGAAAACCCCATGGCCTGCCACCAAGCCTCAGGGTCAAGGGTCTATCGGACCCAGCCCCACACCCAGGATCTGCAGGCAGGGCTGGGCCCACTGGCAGAGATCTGCAAAGGAAGCTGCTGCATGCCAGTGCTATTTCCAGCAAGCGTCTCTAGCTGGAGCTGTTATTCTTTCACTTTCCTAAGGGGAAAAAGTTTAGGAAAACCAAGGAGTTGGGAGGGAGGGGAGGTTGGAGAGAACCCAAAAAATGGGAAGAAACCCCTAATGAACATCCAGCGGAGGATTTTTTTTTTAAAGAGGGAGAAGTCAAACCACTTGACTCCAAACTTTGCATACTTAAAAATATTTCCTTGCTCATTTATGTTATAAACAAATGCATGAAATAATTATTCTGTCCTGTGCTCTAGACATTTTTGAGAGCAGTACTAGTGGTTTATTTTTAACCATATTCACTGAAGGCAAGGTAGTGGGGTAATCATTTAATAAATGAAAATAATGAGGAAAATAAGAGTTAAGCAATTAACATTGAATGCTAATGATGTGTTAGGTATTAACTTCAATGCTTTCTGGGTAATCATCAAACAACCCTATGAAGCAGAGACTATTATTATTCTCATGATAGACAAGGAAACTGAGGCAGAGAAAGGTCAAGTAGCTTGCCCAAGGTCACAGAGTCTGTAAATGGCAGTCTGTCTCTTGGACACTCAGCAAGGCAGCCACGAAACCAGCATCCCATCTCTCCTTATTAGACCTTTTGCCATCATGTGTCTTGTGAAATGTAACTACCAAAGTCAAGATACTGACCCCTGAAGCCCAGAAAAAGTTTACACAGTGGTATTTCTCCACTTGCTACATTCTGGCAAATTTGGTGCTACACCAGACATACTGAGAGTTTCCTGCCCTTGACAGTCATGCTTTTTTTAAATATATATATTTAATTTTTTCTTTTGCTTTAAATTTTATTTTTCAGTTACAGTGATATTCAATATTATATTCATTTCAGGTGTACAGCATAGTGGTTAGACAATAATTTACAAAGTGATCTCGCTGATAATTCAAGTACCCACCCGGCACCATACATAGTTACTACAATATTACTGACTACATTCCTCACACTGTACTTTACATCTTGTGCTATTTTGTAACTGCCCATTATACTTCTTAATTCCTTTACCTTTTGTTACCCAACCCCCCAGCTACTCCCCCTTTGGTAATCATCAGTTTGTTCTCAACATCTCTATGTCTGTTTCTGTTTTGTTTGTTCATTTATTCTATTCTTTAGATAGTCCTGCTTTTCATGGCTGACACCTCCCACCAATACCTTAAGCAAGTCTTTGAGATGCCTCTTCGGATCAGCTTATGTTCATATTTCCACATAATGCCTAGTCAGGGTCCACTAGCTCTATGAGACTATATCAGCCTGTCTTCGTAATTTACGTGAAACGGACATCTGAAAAGTCTAATATGAAAACACATCTTTTCCGGGAGGTTTTTCATGCCCATAACACAAATACATACTAACTAAGCTTCTGCCAAAATAAGTTCAAGCCAGTTGTGTAACTGTACTCAAAATATTAGAAACTACATGAAATATTGTTTGGGCACTGACTCAGGGGGAAAGACAAAGAAAACACACTTGTGATCCCTAATAACCCCGGTAGCAGTGCTGAGTCTAATGGATAGTTTGCTAGTCCAGCAACAGAATTGCAATTTACCATTAATGGATGTAAGGAGGCCAGTTTCCTTAGTTGGAAGGGAGCCACTGTTATTACATAGCTCCCCCTAAAAACAAAATCAAACCAAGATAAGTAGTCCCAGGAAATAAACCAAGAGGAAGCATTTACTCTGGAAAATAAAAATGAGTATTGGCACACAAAGATTTTGTGGAGTTTCTTATTATGTGCTTTTAGGACAGACGCTGAGCGTGACCGGTGGGACTGCCGATGATTCACCCAGGAAGCCACTTACACAATCAGAACTAAAGGAGCTATAATTAACCCATCTTCAATTCAAGCGATCAAAGAAACTTAACTCTAAAATCCCCCTTAAACTGTGATGGAGTTATGGAAAATGTTTTTTACTTTGCCACATACATATCCAGGCACCAATTCCACATTATTATCTGGGAAATTATCATTAAGAAAGAAAAAATAAGAAAGTAAACACAAAACGTTTATTAAAAGAATTGCATCTGAGTGCAAAGTCTCAGAAAAATAAATTATTTCATATTTCTGAAACCTAGCTATAATAAGCTACCAATTATCAACCTAGAAGGAATTTTTTATTAATAACTATATTTTATGTTAATATTTTCAACAAATACTGTTGGGCTCTGCTACAGATTGAACTGTGCTCCACTAAAATTCATTGAGGTCCTGATCCCCAGTGTGACTATATTTGGAGATAGGGCTTTTAGGGGGCAAACAAGGATTAAATGAGCTCATAACAGGGTCTCAGTATGGTAGGATTGGTGGCCTCATAAGATCTCTCTCTCTCTCTCTCTTTCTCTCTCTCTCCACTCACACACCAAGGGAAAGACGTGGGAGGACACAGTGAGAAGGTGGTCTTCTGAAGCCAGGAAGAGAGCCTCACCAGAAACAGATGTGCCAGAACTTGATCTGTAACTTCCACCCTCCAGAACTAGGACAGGTTGTTCAAACCACCCAGTGTCTGGTAATTTGTTAGGGGGGTCTGAGCCAGTGTGGTCTCCTATTCTGTGTCAAAGATATTGCTGGGGGCAGGTCTGCACTGGTATCCAGCTCACATGTGCTATGTTATGTCTTGGAGCCTAAGGTTTGGTTGGGGGGGTAGAAATTAAACAATAAATCACAAGAATAAATGTGCCCTGGCTGGCATAGCTCAGTGGATTGAGCACGGGCTGCGAATCAAAGTGTCACATGTTCAATTCCCAGTCAGGGTACATGCCTGGGTTGCAGGCCATGACCCCCAGTAACCGCACATTGATGTTTCTCTCTCTCTTTCTCCCTCCCTTCCCTCTCTAAAAACAAATAAATAAAATCTTTTTTTAAAAAAGAGTAAATGTATAATTATCAGTTATAACAAGTGAAATTAAAAAGTTAAAGGGTAGCTTGAAAGAATGTGGGAGCAATTCAACTTAGTCTGGGAACCCAAGGAAATGACACTTAATCTGAGCCTTAAAAATGAGCCAAAAATTACCCAGACGATGAGAAGAATAGAAAGTTCTGACTGGAGGAAATGGCATATGCAAAGGCCCTGAGGCAGGCAAGAGGATGCCGATGTTACAAGTGCTAAAGAAGAAAATGGAATGCGTGGTGAGCAAAGGGTCTGGGACCACAGTACAATTCATGTGTTTAAAATATCACCAGAGATTCTTTGTAGAGAATAAGTTGAGGTGGGGGTGGCAGTGGGGTAGAGTTGGTGCAGAAGGACCAGCTGGGAGGCTGCCACTGTGGTTGGGGGACAGGAACATGATGGCTTCACCTGGGGTGGTACCAGGGAAAGGTAGCAAGCATATTCAGTTTTCCCTGCGTCTGATGCATGGGTCACCGGCCAGCAGTGATCATGGAACACTGCCGATGGCTCAACGATACGCGAGAAAAAACATGCACAGAGACAGACTAGTTTCTTTGGAGAAGTAGGGATGGAATGGCCACCCCCTCTAGTGGGGAGCATGCCGATTTACCATCCAAACCTGCTTTTATTGGGCTCATTTTGCATAATAATTCAAGTAAAGTACAGTACTCATTATGAGGAAGTAAGGAACCATAGATAACAAGGAACTCTGCCAGTCTATTTTGAGTCGGGGTCAAAGACCTATAAAACTTTTAGGAACAAACTAACTTCCTCCTTGGACCCTTCTTATTCATCTGAAAGCATTCTAAACAAAGGAGGTTTCACAGTAATTTACATGTTCTTTCTTAGGCCTGATGACCCGGGGAATCCACCCTTTTCAGCACAGAGCTGTACCACCCTGTCATTGTTTCAGGCTTAGGTGGAGCACAGGAACTAAGGCAACCAAGAGATAAGGAGATTTTCTCCCAGATGATGAGGACTCAGGCTATGTCAAAGCTGAGGAGCGAGGGTCCATCACCCCCTTTTGCTGCAGCCCCCAAAGTCCTTCTTTTGGGGGGCTTCCCACGTGACAGTGCCTGTCTTAGGTCGTTCCCCCCTTGGGGAATCTTACCCGGGGAATCTTACCCATCATTGGCTAACCGACCAAGCTTTGGGGTTCAGTTATGAATGAAGCAGCAAAAGCAGCACTCCTGCCAGGGAGATAAGCTTTTGTCTCCTTGCTGGCTTATGGTTCCAAGGGTGTTCCCTTAGCCTTATCCTAGGCGGGGGGTTCAGCTTCTGATACCAGTCATGGCAGTTCCCAACATGTGTCTGCGGGGGAAGGGGGCTTCTAGAGGAGATGAGGCCGCACTCATTTCTCTCCCCCAAAGACATGGTGCCGCCACCACTGCAGTCTGCTGGGAAAGGGCTTAGGAAGCCCCTTGCCAAAAGCCTTGAAGAGGTTAGACACTTCCTCATCCTCCTAAGTGGTCTAGTATGAAACGGTAAGAAGCAATTGGAGAACCTTACTGTTCCATTGACTATTATACTCATCCTAACAGAAATGAACCTACAGTTATTGCAGAGGAGGCTGTTGGTTTCCTTCCTCTTCCATTCTTTCCTCCCCCCCATAGCTATGGGACCTCAGCTCTTAGACATAGATGATGGAAGTTTGGACTAGCACTGTGGTGGAAATGAAGAAATGTGGTTGGCAGAAGAGCTGCCTAACAGGCAAAACCAGCAGGAGTTGGTGGTCAGTGGATATGAGGGTGAGGGAGGGAGAGAAGTCCAGAACTACCCCTGGGTGTCTGACTCGAAAAAGATAACAAATAATGATGCTGCTTCCAGAGAGAAAGACAGAAGACCGGGTTTGAGAGGAGAGGTCAGGAGCTCCATTTTGGAGAAGAATTTGGACTGGAACCATAAATGCCTGTCATCTGAGTACAGAAAAGAAAGATCATATAGGGAAAGATTACTGACCAAAAAGGTAAGATGGCCTTGTGAGTGCCAATATTTCTCAATCAAGTAATACAGGATAAGCCTGCAAAGGAGACTGAATGGAAAAAGTGAAAGATGAAGGAGAAAACTAAGAGAGTATGGTATCATGGAACCATGGAAAGAAAGTATTTTTAGTAAGAGGGGATAGCTTATGGCATAAAACAGTTCTGAGAGCCTAATTAAATGGAGGATGAAAAAAATATTCCTTAAATTTAGCCATGTGGAGATCACTGGGGACTCTGCCCAGCATGTGAGTAACAGAGCCAGCAAGCATAGGCACCTCCTCACTTTCCTTGCCAACTGCTCCTCGCCAGTCATTATTTATTAGCAACGGTCAAAGCTCCCCTCAGCACAGTCTCTGATATACAGATCATGCTCACCATCAAGAGTAACACTTCTTGGGGCACTGTTACAGGTTTTTCATTGTTTTTTAAAGATGACATTCACCTTTGACAACACAAGATTTGGAATGACTTTTATGCCAGCGAGGATAGATGTGGACACTGGTTTGTTTATTCTCTTTCCCTCAATTCCCTTTGTAAGAAGGTTGAACGTGGGCTAGGAGTGCAGCCCAGGGCCACGGAAGGGACAGGGCTTCTGTTGGGATTGGTGTCTGGCCCTCTTTGCTCTCATCCCATCAGCATCCATTCAACCCACGGAAATCCCGTTGTGGGAAGCAAGTGAATGAGGAATCAGATAAGAGGACCCCTGCTCTGCAGGCCCTCCAACACAGAAGGAGAGGCGAAAGCAATGCGTACATGAAGGGCAAATCGAGGGATCACCTTTTCACTCAAGGCCAGCGATGTTCATTTATTCATCATACAGATGCAAGTTCTTACTTGGGGAAACAACAGTGAGAGGCGGGGCCAACTAACTGAGTGAAAGGAATGTATCACCGAGGCTCTCAAGAAATGGTTTAAATGTGAGCATTCTGTAGTTTGGCACAGACTAGAAAGGATATTTTTAGCCAATGAGAATGGGTACTTGGGAATGGCTTAGACATCAGAGAGACAAAAACTAAGACTGAAGAGTCAGTTCTAGCTCCTGGGTGCCTACAGGCCCACAGTCCCTGATCTGCAACCTCCAAATTGAAAAAGCTCTGAAAATTTAAATTTTTTCCTTAACTCATTTGGCAGTTTTCTGACTTGCCCTGAACCCATTTGGTTGGAAAACCAGATCTGAAAAGATGTGAAAATATTCTCAATGACCTCACTTCAAGGTGCATAGTCATACATTTCACTGCAGAAATATTAATGTGTTTGATTACAGAGTGCTGCCCAGACCGAATTGCAGGGCTAGGCATGTAATGCAGACGGCACTGACTTATCTTTCTGAAATATGCAAAATTCTGAATTCTGAAACACATCTGGCCTGGAGGAGGATCTGGATAAAGCATCGTGGACCTGTAGTGGGAAGGGCCAAGAGGACTGTACTCCTGACAGCGTGAGGACCATTAACACAGAACAGATGCCAAGATCACAGCCTGAGCAAGACGTGCACCTTCGTGAAGCACATATGTGGCCTGCAGCTCCAGTCAGGGGCTATGAATCAGCCTGGGGCTGAACCTCGCTCCCTGTCCTTGTGAGAGGGAGGTCTAAAGGGCCCTGATGGTTTTTAACCAGGAAATGCGTGTATTTGAGAGCTCGCTGCATGCCAGGCACAACTCATTACCTCATTTTATTCCTCCCACCAGCCCCCAGAAGGGAAAATAAGGATCAGAGAGTAAGGCCACAGAGGAAATGGCACGGTTGGGGATCATACCAGGTCTGTGTGACTCCAAAACCCATTCATTGCCCATTAAGCCATGCAGATCACTCACTGAACATAAGTCAACTGGCTGCAGGCTACAGAGAGCAATTATAGCTAATTCTGTGGAAAGTATTTTACAAGTAGCCACCTTGTTTAAGTCTCAAAACAATAAAGCTAAGTTGGTGTACTATGACCCCATTTTTCAGAAGGAGAAACTGAGACTTCATGAGGAGAAGTAGCTTGTCCGAAGTATTGCAAACCTGTAAGTGGTGGAGCAGGATTTCAAACCGATAGCTGTCTGTCTCTAGAGCCAGCCCCACTGCACTGCCTGCTATGCTTCCTCCTAAACACAGATCGCCGGGGCCAGCGGCCGGGTATTTACACACACACACAAATACAAACATACCACCCCCTTTCTTTATGGCCATGTGATGACCCAGAGTTAAGTGTCAGTAGTCTTCTGGGATCCCTCTGACGGGGGAAGGGATAAAGATCATAGTGATGGCCACAGAAACCTGCTTATTGTCAGGAGATAACATTTCCCGTCACTTTAATGAGCCAGAGACCCCCAGACACTCCAGCAAGCCTCCCATCACACTCGAAAACAGTTTCCACATCAAAAGAGAACGAGATATGGGCGAAGGAGGGGGAGGCGTGCTTTCCTGCAGCCATTGATAGTTGGTCAAGTGAGCCTAATGGCTTATTAATAAGAAGCAATTAATTGTGTAGCCAGCCCAGTAGTTCTAAGAAATTAAATCCCAAATCTGATACATGAAGGGCATCAGGGATTGAATAACTGTTAAAACGCAGTTTCTGGCACTGCTTTGCATCAATAAAGATGTAGAGAACAAAGGGATAGTGTGCAAGTATGGCGCGATCGATAGATGCTTGAAATACAAAAGCTGAAAAACCAAAGGAGTGTGGATCCTGGTAAAATGTGAATGTCTGCTTTTCAAAGCGGAAATCAGAATCATGGAGATACAGACTTGGAACAGACCTCAAGAGGTCATTCTGTCCCACAGTTTAAATGTTCCCTGGCTGGGGACAGCTAGTCTCTTATTTAAAATGCCCAGAGAATTATGACAGACTGTATTCCAGAGAAACCAGAGAATGCGCATTTTCTTATTACAGACACTGGACAGCCGGCCCACTGGGAGCTGTAAATCTGAGCCCAAAACAATGAACTATGAAGAATTTCTGGAGTCATCAGCCCCTCTCTGATGAACAAGACTGATATCTGCCTGCATTCCAACAGAAATCTCATGAAATCAACATTTTAGCCAAAAGAGGTGTGGACCCTGCAGTGGGAATTCTTATAATTCTAAAGCCAAAGCTCATAAATGTCAGCCACTTAGATGTAGGGATGCAGAGGCCACTCGGGGGAATCCCCTGCTCAGTGTGGTAGTGGTCACAACCTGTGCTACTTGGCAGGAAATACTACCCACATGGACGGGGTATTCCTAGTTTCTAATCATAAGCTGAGAGAACTCTAATGCCAGGCTGAAATTAAAACACACACACACACACACACACACATCTGGGGGCCAGGAATGTGGCAGGATGATAGCATTTGTATCACAGTGCCAATGTATTAGTTAAGCCTGAAACGTGTCACATTTCCATTTTCAGTGAAGTTACATCAGCAATAAATATCCCTGCTTCCAAAATGTCCTCGGTTCCTATTAATAAGGCTAAAAGAAGCTTCTTAGTAAAATGTTTGGAATGTTTTGAGAGCTCTACATCCCTTGGGAACACGATGCATAGTAATGGAACAGATTCCATGATCTCTGTATCATGCAATGCTGGTTGCCTAGAAACATCCCCCAAAGATTAGTAGATGCTGTTTTTGTCCATTCTCCTATATTTCCAAGACTTTCACTCTTGTCCATTTAATCAAAAGTGGATTTGTACAATTTATATCTGCTCAGACATTGTTTTATTTCTGGGTGCTTTTTAGGGATGTGCCAAAGAATTCAGGGGATCTTGGAAGTTGTTTCATGGGTTGTCGAAGCATTCCTATGAGGTTAAATACATTTGATAGTAAGTATGGCCAGATCAATGCCGTAGCTGAGGAAATAGGATCACACACTGGGGGGCTGAGGCCGACATTTGTAACAGCGATCCCTTTCCTTTCTAAGAGACTATCTTGGTAAAAACAACCCCCTTTCTGGAAACTGAAGCTGCCAAGCAAAAGCCATTCATACTGAGAATTTTCCCTTAGTTCCATGACTGTCTTCTAAATCAGTTGAATCCCATGGGCCTTAAATATAAAACTGGCTGATGCAACCTAAATTTAATATGGCAACGCACCATGTATTGTTAGAAATGTATGCAAGTGATCAGGTTTTAGCCCTGTTTTTTAAGAGGATTTGATAGATCTTTGTGCCCAGGCAGCCTAGCCCCTGAAAGACTGATCACTTTCTGTAAGTCAGAGCTACACCCAGCTGGCCCCATAAAAGAGGAACTGGTGACTCTCTGAGATGGCAGGAGGCAACAAGGCATGCACTGCCTGCATTGTGACTGTCACACCTTCTGAGAGCCAATGTATCCTATCATCCCATACAATACAAGGAAAGGCCTACTTTCCTTGGGGACACCCAAGTAATTGGAGTAACACATCAAGATGCATGAGGTCCTGCCTAAATGGTAAAAACTCTGCACATGTCTCTTTGAATACGCATTCTCCCTTTTCTCCACTGACTCATGGGAGGGAGGCGGGTGGCGTTAAAACATGCTTGTGCCTTGTCATGTCTGTGAGTCTGTGACTCTGGGGAAAGGTTCTCTCATTAAGAGGGAGAAAAACCTGTTTCAAGTTCCACCTCTGGAACTACAAAGCTAATCCTCAATTAAACAAATAGTAAGATCAGTGAGTAACAAGAAGAAACCATACCTAAAATCCTACCAAGTTATCAGGTCTTGAGAACACATCATGTCTCTTAAGAAAAAAAGAGTAACAGATTTACTCACTTCCATGTAGCTTCTTGAGAAGAATCCAAATAATACAATACAGTAACACTGAAGACATTTCTGTAAGGATTTCCCCTCTCTGTTATTCTTTTTGTTTGTTTTTTCGTGAAATCACAGGGAAGAGTCACAATTAGTGGATACACACTGAATGTCCAAGATGTGCCAAGGGAATTTCAAAGTACAGAAAGAAACACGATAGCATGACCCAACTGATTAACACAGGCACATACTTCAGTAAATGTATGCTATGATGTTTTCATGCACTGAGCCCACCTTATAAATCAAATAAATAAATAAATGTAGTTTGCAAATAGCTCACATATCTAGAGGCTATTTAGACAATTGCAAGCAGGAATGATTTGTTTTTATTTCCATATTTTACCAAACTTGCTAATTTTGTGAATACCTGCTTTTTCCAAGGGTTTAAATGTTAAAAGTCTCTTGAGGAACACAGAATACATTAATTGATAAATTAGGAAACAATTTATGAAACTGAAGTATAAGATATGCTCTTTGCCTCATGTACAAGGCAATATTGTCTTTAGAACTGGTAAACACTCTGAAGTCATTGTTATGAACATGCTCAATTAGAGAAACAGTTGAAACCTTGCCCGATGGTGATATATTCCCCCATCCATTCACATAACATATGCCATCTCTGATATCTGAAAATATAAGCTGAAGGAGTAGAAAGATGAGGAACCCGACATTACATCAAGCCTTAGAGTTAGCACCAGAGATAATGACACAATGGAAAACCAGCAAGAGGAAGTTTATTAGACTATGACCTCAAACTATAATTTTAAACAATGAGAAGAGATGAATCAAGCACACGGGTTATCAGGCAATGACCCCTTGCAAGGGACCTCTGATCAGAATCTCCTTTCCCTTCTTCTGGTAACCATACCTTTAATTTCCTAGCAGAAAGCCGCCCTCCCCTCATCCATCTCAGGGCACATTGAGACTGTGGACACCGCCACTTGTAGACAGTGTTCCAGTTTTTACCATCATATGCCCTCCCCTTGGCCTCAATGATTGGCTCGAGGATGGGTACATGACTCCATTTTTGACCAGTCATAACCAAGCCCAGAAGCTCTCTGCTGAGCTGACCATGAACCCAACAGGATACAAGTCTGAAGTTGCTGGGGACCATCATGACAAGAGGATCCATCTAAGAGTGAAGCCAACCAACAGGAGAGTAAGTAAGAGTGAGACTGAGTTAAAATAAAATTGAACTCTAGGATCCAGCCACATCTAAATGCACCTAAATTTTTGACGCAGCGGAGGTCACTGAGCAGATCCGATTCCTCTCGTTCACTGGTTTTGCTTGGCTTCCTTGGCAACCTGTGTCTGACAAACCCTACAGGGAGGGCCAAGATGGAAAAATTCGGTAAGTCAAAATTGAAGAAGACAAAAATGTATGAGAAAAATCCACTGCTTTCCAAAGAAACGTTTGAACAGGAGAAGCAAGCAGGTGAATTGTAAGCAGGCCCTCACCACCAGTGTGCACTCTGTCTTCCACAAGCACTGCCTTCTTATTTTACTTCTTTTAGCTGTTTGACTTTGTGAGTCAGTTTACATGACTGGGCTGCCCCTTTTCACATCAAAGAACTAATGACAATGAAGGCCACCCTGCCCCTCCCACCTGCCTGCCTGGCTGGTAGGCGGGGAGAAGAACTTGCCCTTTGGTGAAGGAAGAAGCTGGGTGGGAGGACCGTGAAATCTAGAGTAAAAACCAAGCTGGTCCAAGGTGCCCTGCAAGCTGTAAAATGCAGTTTAATCTGAGTGCCATTTTTTTCTGTTGAAATGATTTTAATGATTCAAATGCACAATTTTTAAATATGCAGATAAAAAGTTTTAAAACCTGAATAAAAATAAAAGTCACCTAAATTTTTTTATGTGACCTATTTCTTTTTTTTTTTTTAATTTAAGTTAACTTGGAGGTGGATTTTCTGTTCCTTATAACCAAGACAGTCCTGTCTAATACACTCCAAAACAATGAATATGAACCATACTGGGCCAGTGAACAGCAAGTCTGGGTCCGCTGTTCTGGTGGATGACCTAGAAGCACCCCCATCTGGGTCCCAGATGAACCGGGACCCTTCACTCGCTGAGTCCATGTGCCAAACACAAAGTCGGCCAGAGCGGGGAGGCTTCTATGAAAGATTACAGCAGTGATGTTGGGGGAAACCATCTCCAAGCTAAGATGATCTGACATAATTAAGAAACTGAAGTCCAAATTGACGCAGGTAATCTCTGATTTATCCACTGCCAACAGCAAATGAGGAAAAGAGAAGACAGAAATGGAGACCAGCTGGTGGACATGTTTCGGATTTGCAGAGCATCGGCCGGCCGAGATGAGTGCGCACGACGGACCGGAGAGGTTCCACGTCAGCAGACCAGGCACAGGCTTCCAGGGCGCCTTTGAAAGGCAGGCTTCCCGGGGTTGCCTCTGCCATTCCGCCAAGCCTCTTCTGACCTCTGTACAATATGACTGACAAGTACCCAGAACATTAAAGAGGAATAGAGGCAGAGAGAAGGAACTACTTTCCTTTGATCGTTTGGGTACCATTTTATGACAACATATTAAGAAAGGGCTGCTGTGTAAAATAAAAATATAAGCAGAATTTTAGTGTGGTAAGTGCACATACATTTATGGAGAAGAACAATTTCTGTGTAGGAAGAACCGGAAGCCAGGATCAGTGCATCAAAGGCTGACCTGTGGAGAGAATCTAAAACTTAATTCTTAAATGTTGACAGTCTACAGAGGAGAAAAATTGGAAAGGAGAATGAAAAACAGATGAAGTATAAAGAAAAAGATTTTTAATGTAGGTGAGAGGTAAGTCAAGTCTCAAGAACATGATCTAGGATAACGATTGAAACAGAAGCACCAGTGGAGACCTCACAATCCAGACAGACCCAGAAAAAGTACCTGCATCTCACGTTTCCCAGAGTGACTGTGAAAACCAGACCCCCCCCCCCCCCCCCCGCAATGTCTTCCCACCCCCCCACCCCCGTTTCCTGTGCCCCGTCTAGAGAAAGCACAGACTTTAAGTCAGATCGAGAGCTTCTCAAGGGCAGGAAATACTTCTTTCTTATTCTTTCTTTTCTTTTATTTCCTGGGCTTTCCACAGTGGCTGTCAAATACTTTGAAGTAAGTGAATAATTAATTGCATCAGAATTGCAATGGCATTCTGAATTAACCCCTAATTTTACTAATGAGAACCTAAGGGTCAGAAAGGTGAGTCTGGTTCAAACTTACACAGATAGTTAGAGGGTCATCTAAGACAAGGGTTAGATACTCCCGAACTGAGGGGGGTGTGGGATGTTCGTATGTCTTTGAAAAGTATGCCAAATGCAAGTGACTCTCCCAGTTGATTAGAAGAACATTGCCACATGGAAGAAGGAGGCATCTATCTCAACTATGACAGGGAACAGAAGAGTCCTTTCCATATTGTTTTGCCCAGATACTCTTTAAGCAAGAATAACTCATGAACTGAGAGACAGAAAAGTAGGGGCATTGAGAAAAATACACTTTCTCAAGTGTATTGCCAAAAAGGCTTATTTGGACTCACTGTTGGGGCAGAAGCATCCAGAGACATCAGCCTCAAAGTGAGCCAAGGTGTTTGTGATGCCTTTAGCTAGGCTCTACGTTAGAGGCAGAGGACCGAGGACAGTCCTGGAGAAGGGGAAAGCTCTCTAATGCACGCAGGTGTAATTTCACGCAGCTCATTTAATGGAAGTTGTTAGACCCGGACTAATGCTGCCTTCATCACTACCTAACTGTGCAGCCCTCTGCAGACCTCATTGCTTCGTCAATAAAAACTGAGGGGTGAGGGCTGAATGATCACTAAGATCCCTTCTGGCTCTACCCCTACCAATTTCTGAGTGCCACTGGGGGTGGCATTCAGGCCCAGTTAAGTTCAGTTGAGGTTGGTCTAGAACTGCCCATCCTGCCTTCCTCTTCTGGCTGTCACTGACACATGAATCTAAACCCGAAGTTCATTTTGTTTCCAGAATTCCTGGGATGCTGAAATTATTCATATTTTAATCAGATTTTAACAAGAATAGGTAAGAAAGAAAATTAGGACAATTAAGAAATAATGAATCCATTATAAAAACAGTAATGATTTAAAAGCAAGGAAGGGAATACTCTTGTTGGAAACGCTGCATACCTGCAAAGGAGCAGTTAGACGCAAGTGCACAGTGGGGCTAGGGGACTTCACTAATGGGTAAACAGAGCCATTCACGATTGTTTCTTCCCAAAGTGAGAATAAGGCAAATGCCCTGATTATTACTGGAAATGTGTATTCTCTTTGGGCACCTGCAGATGTTATCAGTGCTTTGCTCAGAGGTATTCTCATTTCAAAGATAGCAACTTCCCAGAGTTTTTCTTATAAATCAAAAGATGCTTTTGAAAACTACTAGAGCCAGGCTTGCTCTCTTTAAAAGAAACAAGTCAGGAGTGATGCTAGACGCTGTAACAAATCACACGTGCTTACTCCCTCAGGTCCAGCGTGAATGCGCCCAGCCAGGCAGCTCTCCTGTGGACACCTCCGCTAAGCAGTGAGGCAAAGGTCTGTAGCCCTTCCACCGTAAGGATCCTCTGTCCCCGGGGATCTCAGAGGATCTCACTCCCAGCCCCAAGGACAGCAATGGAGACAGGTTGGGAGTGTTCACAGGTTTTATGACCAGCCCTGGTGGTAGCCAATGTAGCTCCTGCCCACATTCCATCCACCAGAACTCATTCTCGTGTTCCACTTGTCCCAGGGCGGTCCACGTGCTCCAAGGTGACAGGAAGAACAGTTCCTCTATGAACTCAGAAAGGAAAGAGGAACCAAAGATGGGCGCACACTAGCAATCTCTACCACAGTATAGAAACCAACCCCAAAAAAGAAGGTGAAGGAGAGCCAGAGGACAGGCAGTGTTCTGTGCTGGGGGTCATTCAATACCACCGAACAAACAGTCCATTGATCTCCTGGGTGACCCCTGTGTGTAAGGTTCAGGTGCTGTGTGTGGAGACGGGAAGAGTGTGGGCAAATATGTCCTGAATCAGACAAGGCTCTAACCCTCATGATGCAAACAGCACAGGTCAGGGGATAGCATGTGGAAAGATAAGTAACAAGAGTCCGTTTAATTATATGAGACAATGCCACCCTGAGCTCTGAGAGTAGGGGTTGGCTTTCTTTTTCATTGCTCCCCCAGTGCCAGGCACATGGTGTGGAATAAGTTGGCACAGAATATGTGTAGGTGATTTCACTGAAGTGCACTACAGCAGATACTGAGAGCAGGGCACTGACTGACTGTAATTACTAAGCCCTTGAAGTTCAGAGATTGCGATCGAAGTGGTACAGTAGACATTTGTTTGCTGCCTCCCCAGCATAGTCACAAGCCCCCATCTGCCACCAAATAGTGTCCTAATGTGGGAAGGGAGACTTCTCAACTCTAAGACATGGTTCATCCAACCCCAATTCCAAAGGTCAACACTGGTTGGCTTGTATCAAAATTCCCTGTGCAAAGCCTGGTGTGGGTCTGGGCACATGATCCTGTTCAGATTAAAAGAGAGAAAGGGACAGGGAGTCTGGAAGCAGGTACTACCACAAGAGGCACTCCCTTTTTTCCTAGAAGAAAGGACAGACATAAGACCTTGGACAGCCACGTCACTACGGGGAGAGCTCAAGGTTGTGAGGAAGCTGCCAGATGGAACTGGAGGCAAAAGGCTCATCAGGACCAGGGGTTCTGGAAAAATCTTATTTTTTGACAAAAAGAAACACACAAGGGGAAATTTTTCCCTCTTGCCATTGGCCACTGCTATGCGAGGACGTGCTGGCCAGAGCTGGACCAGCCGTGTTGTGACTGGGGAAGGACCCACACACACTGAGGGCAGCAGAACGAAAGAGTCTGGGGCCTGGTGACTTCAATCAATTTCTGAATTTATTAATTTGCAATTGTTCTGTTCCAACCTTTTTTTATTTATTTCAAGTTATTATTGAGATGGTGCGTTATCTCATTGTTTAGGCTGTTTTTGCCTGAACGGAGGATGTTTAGGAGTGGATAAGAGCTTAAGGGCATTATAATAGAAATAGGAAGGAGGAAGAGCAGGGAAAAGGTTTCTATGACAACAAAGTAATCCTATCTACAGTTTACTGAGCATCTACTACAGGTAAGGGACCTCATTTATGTTCTCATTTTTAATCCTCCCATCTTCACAACAATCTAGAAATAGACATCCGTGTGCTACATTACAAATAAGAAAATCGAGTCTCAGGAAAGTTAAGTGACGTGTCCAAAACTACCCACCTATTTTGTGGAAGCACCCAGTTCCCACACCACTGCACTCCCCGCCAAAATACCACACTATAGCTATAAATTTTAGGTCTAGCAAGAACAGCTGGCAAATTTTTAGAAATTGAAACAGTATTTTCTACACAGGGGCAAGCCTAAAGTTATACGGCGGGTGAGTGACAATGGAGTCACAGTAATGTGACAGGTCACATCAAGAATTCATCACCAAGAATTGAGAGAGCCTGTGCCTTTGCTTTCCTTCAAATCCTATTTCCTCTTGGAATCTTCTTCAGCATTTATTTGTTGCCTGTGTGAAACTAGTTCTATTAAATCTGGGTGCAAGCACAGTAGGAAATGGCAAGGAGATCTTTTAGGCAGCCCAACGTCCCTTCCCCTTTCTCTTCATGGCAGGCCCCTGCTATTCCTACAGGAAATTACATACTCAGCCCCCCTGCGCTGTGCACATTCTGGTGGGGCCATAAGTCAAGGGGTCCTGTAATCTCCTGGCCAAGGTGACAAGAGACCCAGACAATCCATCAAGATGCTCACTCTGCATCCCGAGGAGAGTGAGGCATGAATGGGGGAATGGTTGGCACCCGTGTTCTCGCCTCTTTTAGAACACCAAGTGGTTCCTACTTGCTGCACCCAACGACCTAGACCCCTGCTACGTACGCCCTCTCCTGAGCCTGGTCTACATCCTTCCCAGTGATCTCACCCAGTGTTCTTTGACAAATCCCTTTCCTGCTTAGACTGCCTTCCACTTAAAAGAGAAACACAACCCTAAACAGTCAATTCTGTGAGGGTAGGGGCCATGTCTACTTAGGCTCATCCTTTGCAGCCCGAGTGCCAAGCACAGAGATTGGCATATAGTAAGCAATCAACAAATATTTTAATTTCTCCATGAATTAGTGAGGTCCAGAAGTAAGTGAGTCATCCCAGTCAATAACCAAGTGGGAAATTAAAGTTTACATTGCAGATTTTCCTCAAGGATTTTTACATGGAAAAGTATCTGCTGCTCATCCTCACTGAATGAGACCAGAACTTTTGACACGATGAGGATTGAGTAACAGCTTTATGTGGAAACGAGAATGTGTTTAATTCTGCTCCAAGTCTAGAATGTGATGCTTGAAAGACAGGCAGAGAAGTGTGTGCCTGCCGTCTGAGATATTTCTATGCCACACATCCTGGGGCCTCCGAGTCTTAAAGGGGGCAATTATGTGGGCAGAGAGGGGATAGAAAAACTAGACACAGTTCCCAAGGAAGCCGCAGTGTTCCTCTGCTAAAAACTATACGGGCGGGAGTGGCTGACCAGGCCTGGGAGGCTACTTACCCAGACAGATAACCCAGCCAGGACGAGAGCAGGGACGAATCCTCAGCAATATTGCTGTCTAGTCTCTTTCCCAGCTGTTTTCAATTTCCCCTCAGCTCATCCTCTCTCTCCCTCAGTCTATTCCTCTGTCTCCTTACACCACACACACGTGCACGCACGTACATATGTGCGTGCACACACATGCACATGCACAGAGAGGCTGTGGGGAACCAGAAACATGCAGACAAAAAATAAATGGAACCGAAAGAAATCCAACATCACAACCCCCTGGTAACGATAATGATGAAGAAGAGCGGCTGCCAGATGCATCTTGTGATGATGCCAATGATCTAATTCTCTTATTATCAAGAGATGCAGGTAAAGGCAGCCTTGACAGAAGGCTCTGAAAAAATCAAAAGAGCGCAGCATCACTGGAACTGTGTTATCTGATTTATGCCTTTTCAAAGACCAGGCTTGTGTCATACGCTGGTAATAGACTCTAGCCATCAAAACGTTATTTTATCTGGTATCTTGATTTTAAAGAATTGTGGAAACTAGCAAATGAAACTGGGCTATTTATACAATGTTTGAAACTGTTAGTTCACTAAAGGAAAGTGACAACACACACACACACGCACACACCAAAAATCAAAACCTAGGCAAGATAATAACATAATGAAAAGCAACAGATGTGATGTTAGATGCGGCCAATGACATAAAATGTAACTTCCAAATTAGAACAAACATTTTCTTTTCCTAGTTTCATAATGAAAGTAGGAAAGAACAATAAGGTCGCGTGTGGGTGCCCACCGGATGAGACCCTCACCCACAAATACTTGGGCACCATCAGAATTCAAAGCCCTCCCTGCCAACAGGTGGAGACTCCTGCTGAAGAAGAATCCAGCCAGGAAACAGCCCCATTCATCTACTCAGTTCCGCAGGGAAAAAGGAGGGTCTCTCAGAGCAGACATGACACACACACACACACGCAAATTTTTTCAAGTTTTTTTTCAAAGTTTAAGTAATTGAACATAAAAACTCCCAGAAGCATGATCTAATCATTTCCCATTTCGTGCAACTTAAAAAAGACATCTTTTTCCTTAAATGACTAGACATTAATCAAATGGACCTCCACACTTGAGAAGATAAATGCCAAGAAAAGGAAGCCTTCTCTGTATTTACCTTACCTTTTAAAGCACAGACGTTAGAAGTGAATGAGATTTTTGACCATTTATCATACAGAGGAGACCAATTGTCTCGCAGAAATTTTTATGTCAAACCACACCTGGCCATACATGTTTGTCTCTTGATTCATGAGCTTTAAACATCCCATTGCAACATTGCTGGGCGGAAGCCAAAAGTAATGTGTTTAAAACTCCTTCCCTGCAGTCTTAAATTAGCTGCGATATGGGAAGAAAAAAGCTGCCGTGATGATCCAAAACTATGGATCATCTCAGTGTTATTTATTCAGTGTTTTAAACATATTATTTAATGGAGTTTGGGCAGTATATTGACCTTCCTAATGAGGTTTGACTAAAGCCAATATTAAAATTAATGTGCCCTCCCTCGGCACCAGTGACAGAGTGTAAGCGTTGCTGGCTCAGAAGGGTCCGTGTGGCGGGGAAAACCAGCCTGGCAATAAAAATAGGCCTCAGACGGTCTGTATGCAGATCATCAAGAACTGAGTTCATCACTGTTAGGGGTTCCAGGAACCATCTTTCCAGACCAGGCCCAGTGCTCAGTGATCAGGATGTATTGATGGGAAATATCGAGCACAGTGGTTATAGTTTATGGAAACTGAAGAAGGGAATATAAAAGGTTCTGAAAGTGGTTTGAAACAGAAAGACAGGACCACGTACATCAGAATTCTGCGGTTGTTGAAAACCAGTGCAGGGCAGTATAATTCTAGAGACTAGCCAGCGACGGATGCTACCAGGCAAGAGGCAAAGTAGGTGAAGTTTGTCATTTCCATCTCTCAACTTCCCCAGTTTGCCCCTTTATCTCCTTTCTATCCCTGAATATCTAGGTTGAAATGATTAGTAGTAGCTCAGAGTGTGATGTTTCCTAGCAGCTCCAAGGTCAAGTTCAGAGTATGTCCTTTACTAAGAATAAGCCCCAGGGTTCTACTAGGTATTCTCACCTGTCCACTTCATAGCTGTGTGACTTTGGGTGGGTTATTCTACCTTTCTCAGAATTAATTTCTCCACTGAAAAATTTTGGGATAAGGAGTGAACTTATATTCAAAGGGTCTTAATATCAAGAGATACGTCTTTATAATAGAATAGATGTAGGTGGAACAGGATTCTCCTCATTATTCAAAGTCTGGAAATTTAAAGACTATAGGATCTTTTCTTTAATATAATCCATCTGGATATTTCAAACTCCAAAAAAGAATTTGAAGGGCCCTGGTTGGTGTGGCTTAGTGAATTGAGTGCCAGCCTGCCAACCATAGGGTCATGGGTTTGATTCCCAGTCAGGGCACAGGCCTGGGTTTCGGGCCAGGTCAGGTCCCCAGTAGGGGGCATGCAAGAGTCAATGATACATTGATGTTTCCTTGTCTTTCTCCCTCTCTTCCCCTCAGTCTAAAATAAATAAATAAAATCTTTTAAAAAATCATTTGCCCTGGCTGGCATAGCTCAGTGGATTGAGCGTGGGCTGGGAACCAAAGTTTCCCAGGTTCGATTCCCAGCCAGGGTACATGCCTGGGTTGCAGGCCATAACCCCCAGCAACTGCACATTGATGTTTCTCTCTCTCTCTCTATCTTCCTCCCTTCCCTCTCTAAAAATAAATAAATAAAATCTTTAAAAAAAATCATTTGAGGGGCTAAATTATCCAGTTCATCCTTGGAGTAACCACATTTACACTGGCCTCCTATTCCACTGCATCCCAGATGGGACCATTCCCATCTCAAATCTACACTGGTGAAATCCCTAGCCATGTTCTCTGAGCGGATGAGTGTAGATGGTCTCTTCTTTGTCTTTGAATCCTCTGCTTCAGTGGACAAGGCAAAAGAGCAAAGGACAAGGCCTGACTTTCTGGTGAATTGGCCTGTCTTCCATTTCATGGTAAGACACCAAAACAGTTTTTCAAATATGCTTGCACAGTAGCACTGTCCTTGAATATCTTCTGCCAGCTCCCATCTGAGTCAGGGTAATGAGCTTGCATTTTATAAGAGCTGAGCCTGGTCCAAATGGAACCATGTAACTGTTAAGAAGATTAATGGACTGTATCACCCCACTGTTGACTATAAACTTCTAATTGTATGGATCTCAGTGTGGCGTCTACAGAGAGATCGGAGCCTGCTTCCTCAGTCACTAATATCCACTGATATTGTTCATTATTTTTTTAATGTCAACCCTAGGTACATCTGGGCTGGGCAGATCCCTGAGGAAAACAACAACTTTTGTTGTAGGTACTTGAGAGCAGTCATTATCTTTGTTGCCAATTAATTCATCAATCAGTGTTTACCAAGTTGCCACTCCGAACAGGGACCAGCACGAAGTCCCGCTGAGCCAGGGAAGGGTGGAGGGGTCTGTGACGACCAGGGCTGTGCTCCGGAGCAGCCGTAACTAGGAGCCAGGAGATGACCTCTTTCTGAGTTGGGACCGCGTGGCATCAGGCAACTCATTTATCCCTCCAAGCCTTAAACTGGGAAGCAGGACACCAGCCAGGCCACCTACCTGAGGAACAACAGACACAATGTGTGTGAACACCCTTTGAAAAACATTAAGCTTGACGTAAATGAGAACATTCATCACGACCTATAATAGAAAATACAGATCCTATAGAGCCAAGAATAAATCAAGTTAACTCGGTATATGTACACCCATTATCTTCTTAGAAACTCATGCTCCTCTCTTCCCCCATTTCAGTACATTTTGAGTGGTTTTTCTACACAGCAACCCCGATTCTTTTTCAGCTTTGAAATTGTGTGCAGAGGTGTCTTTAAGTTGCACTTGATTTGTCCTTGACAGACTATATTCTATTAAAAGAACTATCCAGCACGGCCCCTGGTTGAGATCAAGGAAAAACTAGAGAGGACCTCTTTCCTCTACCTGCTCCTTCCCTCACTTCCTTTTTTCCGGGTCCCTTCTGCTTCCTCTGAACAGGAAACAAAAACGCTCAGCCAGGCTGTGCCTCCATCCGACAGGAAACTGGATCGCTGAGTGGAAGTCCCAACAACTGCTGGGTCCTTCCTCCCAGGCATCTAATTGTATAAGCTGCTTTTAATTACTTTGCAAAAATGTCTCTCTTTCCTTCCTTATAGCTGCATTCAATGAGCACATTCCCTTTTGTTCTGAGTAATCTTTTTTTTTTGAAGAAGTGGAGAGAGGAATATTAGTTATCTATGTTGCTACAGTACATTGTGAAATTCTGGAAGGCAATGCTTATTGGCAAACATGACTGAAAACCTCCAAAGTTAATCAAGTTGCTGAGGTTTTCGGGATCCAGATGTTGGCAGAATTTCCCCACACCCCCATGCCAATTTAAATGTTTAAATATCTTGGGAACAGTAAACGAAGAACACACAACTCTAGCATTAAGAAAGAATGGAGGCTGCAGTTCTATCTAATAAGCACATCCCCTGACATCTTCGAAACCTCCCTTTTCGCTGGATGGGGAGTGATATTATACATGCCCTCCCCAGTCCTGGAGAGAGCTCTGCTGCAGCTCTCCAAAAGGTCCAGGCATTCGCCTGCCACCTCATTTATAACAAACTAATTTATGCTCTGTACGTCAGAGAAATGGGCTGATTAGGAACAGATTTACGCAGACTCAAATCTGCACTCTGGATGATGGAGAAGCTAAAGCTTATTGCACTCTAGAGTCTAGAAATAACTCTGATTCCATCAACTGTCTCCAGTTGTTACAATAAGGCTATAAAAGTTCAATCCCAAAGAAGCCTGAAAATAACGAGTTGGCAAAAGGTGCAGTATCAGATTTTACTGGCATTACCCAAGAAGTTCTTTACCAGATACTCGAAGATTGTATGTTCGCCAAGACATCTCGATATAACACTAAAGCAATGGTGGCCAAGTTTAGGTCTTAAGACATCATCACATGTTTTGCGCTTTTCCCCAAGGACGAGGAATAGTATGAAGTCTGGTCCTGCTAGAGATACTCTGCTGCATGAAGGGGAAGAAGGTCTGGGGAGGGAAGTTAATGCAGAAGGAAACAACAGAAGGAAAAGATTCCTCCTACCAACGAAATCCTGCCATTTGCAAGCAAGATCTTCCATCAAATCTGGGCTGTGTGAACTTTGGTAAGTGAACAAAATGTCCTGGTTGCTACGGGAATGAGGGAGGAAACAGCGGAAGCCCCAGACATCCAGAGAGAAGGAGCCTGCTAAAGGCACTGGTGTTTTTCCTCTCATCCTTAAGAGTACAAATTGTGGAGGATATGAACAAACAAAAGCCCAACGAGACTGTTTGTGAGGAGAAGCAATAAACCCACACAGATAGTGTAGAACAGAGAAAGGGAAATGAACGTTCCCAAACAGGGCACTGAGGCTCTGTTGGTTGGTGGGCACAAGGCCCAAGACTGACGATGCCACCACCCTCAGACTCCTTGGTGGCATTTCAGGACCTTGCTTTACAGCTCCCTTTCATTTCATTGGGGTGTAAGTAAATGATAACTTGAAGGGACCCAAGAAACCCACTGCAACTGAGCAGAGATATTTTTTATGACATCAATTACAGGGCTAGTGACTTGATGGGAAAAGGGAAACTATTTCAAACCCCACTTCAGTGAGCTCCGCCCAGAACCCCCAGTGTTCCAAATGAAACGTGGGTCTCTGGGCCTTGTTTTTGTTTGGGTTCGTTTTTCTCCATTTGCCTCCTCATAGGAGATGTAAGTTATAGCTGAACAGAAGAGATGGCTAATTATTTTCGTGTTTGTACTTTGCAGTGGTGGCTCAAAGAGCCGGCCCTTATTCTAACAGCAGAGGAAGGGCTTTGAGGGGAGGTCCCTTGTGTGTGCCCCATCAGGGCCACCTGTTATATGACAGAGGTGTTGCGGAGTTAGGCTTGGCAATGAGGGCTACAATTGTAGTTGAGATTGTCATTTATGACATTACAACACCAGGGCACATTAAACTGATATGGTAAGCAGTACGGTTTCAGGCTGTTGAAAGGAAGTCAGAGTTCAAGTATTTGTACACGAGGCACTTTATGTGGTGATGACTTCTGAATTTATAGTTGTCAGAACAGGAGCAGAAATGTTGATTTGCTTTGACAACAGGTCTGTTCACGCTTGTATCTGGTTGATTGTGACGTCCAGTTCATTTTTATTCTTTTCTGGGAAAAGCCTTGCAAGGTTGCTATTGCTTCATGACGAAGGTCCAGAACTATGTTTGGAAAGTTATCCAAAAACCCAGATGATGCAGCCAGCACAGGGGGAGGTGTACTGACTACTCCCTGCACACGGGTCCTGCGGGAGGGGCGCTGTGAGGCAGTACTGGGGTGGAGGAGGTAGAGAGGACCTGGGCATGTCTCAAAATGAAGGGGGTGGTGGGTAGGGGCGATGCTTCAACCCAATTCCAAGAACAATAAAATCCTATTCTCTTGTGACTCATTACATACATTTGATTCCACTATAAGCCAAAACACATCTTGGAATATTATTACAGGATACAGGAAAAGTCTCCTGGAATTAGGTTGTAATAGGCGTTTGGGTGTGTTTTTCCACTACCATCACTGTCATTGTTGGATTGCATTTCTTTCTTTCTTTGGAGAGGCCTGAATAACCAAGGGGAGAACATTCTGGTTAGTTTAAAACCCAAGAGCTCCACCAGGCTGCTTGTTCTCAAGTTGAAAAAGATACTGGATGGCTGTTAGGCCAGATTACTGAAGTTCTCCTACTTTAAAGCAATGTAATTCTAAGCTTCCATGCCTTGTAAAGAGCTATTCATTGACTCGGCTCATAAGCAGGAAGAGAGGGGGGCAAATGGTGCCATGAAAAGAAGAATTCTTTCTCTTCCTTCCAGGTTTTTAATACAAATACGTCCTGTTTCTCCAGTTTCATTTCCTCACCATTCTTCTACACTTTCCTAAGACTTTCCACCATCTGATGATGTAAAATAAGCTATAGGATCTTAAGATCTTGAAAGCGTCAGCAGCAAAGTGCTGCTTGTGGCTTCCTTTCTGGCTAATCTGTAAACGGCACCAGGAAAAATCAATCTGTTTTTATAAGTCTTCCAACCCAACTGGGTCTGCTTGAGAAAAATCTCCAGATAAAATTTACTGAAATGTTTCTAAAATGCCTTCTATTTATGCATTGCAAATGGAACATTATTCAGAATTTGGAAGTGGTTTGTGGAATAATTGAGTCATTTAGGATTCAGCCTGTAATGAAAACTTATCAATGGATTAGATATTTTATCACATTGGTGTTAATTTGGGACTCCCAATTTATCATTAATAAAGCATTTGGCTAGAAAACAATATCCATATTTGACGGTCTGGTAACTTTTTTCTCCCATTTGATGCCACAATCACTGCTCAGCCATACTGCTGCGCATTACAAATGTGTAAAGTTTTATGGACTAAGTAATGTCAAATGATGCGGTGACAAGCAGACCTGGAGACAACTGGGGAGGGTTTAGGTGGAGAAGAAAGTCATGTAGTCAGTGCCAGCCTTACTTATAGTTTTACTGGGTATCGATCCCTTTTTACACACTGATTTAGCACCCTGGATGATGATGCCGTATTAAATTTAAACACCAGTTGAAAGCTTCTACCTCAAAGGTCACTCTGAGTCACAGCCATTTTTGCCTCAATGGTCTCTGCCTCTCTGGAGCAAGAGTTTTATTAGAACTGTTCATAAAAGACTGCATCCCAGTCAGCCTGCCGCGAAGAGGACATGTGCGTCATAAACTTCTGGAGGGCTACGAGCAGCATATGAAGCAATGAGCAGTTTGGTAAAATAAAAATATTCACACAACTTCAGTCTTCATAGGAGCCTCTAGAGGTCATTCAGTCCAGTCTGCTGCCTCTGGGTAGGAGCTGCACTTACAGCATTTCCTAAAGTCTCCAGAAAAGGGCGTTCCACAGGCCGTGTTGATAACACAGCTCGCTGTATGACATGCTTAACCCTCTGAAACTTCCCCTAGCTCCTCCTCAAGCCCCTGCACTTCACATTCCTTCCCATTTCCTCCAGATCAAAGAGCACTGAAATCCCACATGGTCTACAACAGGAGGAAGTAGAGCATGATGTATTGGTCAGACTTTTTAAAAATCATATGAGTTCTTAAATTTTTTATTTGGTATAATGCATTACACTTCAGGTGTTATTTACATATCTTCTATTTGTTTCATATGCACCAGGGCTATTTTTGTGAGTAGAATATGTCTGAAGATTGTGCTAGAACTTCCGGGGGGCAGGGTTGTTTGTGTCTGGGTTTTTTTTATTAAGAATCAGGCAAGCTAGATTGTGTTCTACAGTCTCTTTTTAATAGGTGTCAGTTGCCAGTTTTGCAAAACGTATGCTATATCGCTATGATATTTAATGTTTAAAAAGGAAAGAAGGGGAGGGAGAGAGTGATGCAGAGAGGAAGGGAAGCACGAAGAAAAGAGGGGAGGGAGGGAGAGAAGGAGGAAGGAAAATACTTGTCCAGTGATTCTTTGTGTGCACGGAACTCAATCCTATTCTTTCCGAGTCTGATGTGAGGTTGCCCCATATCTCTTTGCTCATCACTGAGGCACTGCAGGGAAAGGAAGAGGAGCAGACAGACAGCCACTGGACTACGGATGGCTTTGTGTACCATAAAGGTCAAAGGTTACTCCTCCATGGCTGGGTATAGATTCTGGGAGGGCACTGAGCAGGAGGACAGAAAGTGACTGTCATGGCAATCTGAGATGATTCCATTTTTGCTCACCTTTCCTTCCAATACCTTGGGCAAATCTATTATTTCTTCCCTTACAGTGGTAAAACAAGAGACAGACCCAGGCTAAGACCATGTCAAGGTTAAGGTGAATTTTCTCTTTGCACTATGGAAACATATCGGTTCCAAAAAAATGAAATAGATTAATTATATCTGGACTCCCTATTAAACTCTACTACTTATTAAAGTTCAATAGTTCATCAATAGTTCATCAGGTTTTATAAAGAGTTAATTATTGAACCTCTAATAAATTATAATGTCACTTTATTTCAATCAAGTGACCAGCTGACTGAATCATGTGGTTTACAGAATCGTCACTTAATTTTCACCTAACGGGTTCTCAAAGTGCGGCTCCTGGAACAGCAGCGTCACCTGGGGACTTGTTCAGAAGTTGCGCATTCTCAGGCTTGAGCCCAGACCCTACTAACAGACACTGGAGTCAGGTCCAGCTGTGGATGCTTTACTAAGCCCTCCTGGTGATTCTGATACGTGCTGCAGTTGAGAATCACTGGGTTTCCAGGTAATCCCATTTTAGAGAGAAGAAAACTGAGACACAACGAGTTTAGAGCAATTTTCTCACCACCACACAGCTAAGAAGTGTTTGAGGCTACATGGCCATAAAGCCTTCGTTCTTCATTGGTAGGTTTTCCTACATGGTGGATCTCAGTTTCCCCGGGAAACCAGTGCCAGGAATATGGGTAAACGAGAAATACATTTCAGAGGAAGACTTTAGGTGTTTTTAAAAATAACTAACATATCTGGCTTAAAAGAGTCTTTCTTGGCTGAATTTCTGTCTGTAAAATGCTTGAACCGGAAGTTATGACTCAAGATGTTAAATGCCAACATCAGACACGTGACGGAAAAGACCGCCCGGCATCGGAGGCCCAGCGAGCACCCAGCCACTGCACCTGGGAAGGGGCGGTCACTTGACTCAGTGGCCACAGAACGATGCCACCTCACAACGATCTCTCAGGAGACGCAGGGATTCGAATTTGCGAGTGAAAGCTTGCAACTTCAAATCATTAGCTACTCATTCATAAATTTTGAAAAACTATACAGATTTTAAGAAACGGATTTTGCTTACAGGATACCATTTTGCTACCTCTCACTGAGAAATCCTCATAACCTTTAATGAACCCAAATCAACAGACTGAAGGGGCATAAGGCTTATGGAAAAGATGTTTGTGGAGAGGTGGGGAAAACTGCATGCATGGGGATTGTGCTAAGTGCCACGTTATTACACATAGCCTGAACCTGGTGGCTATGTCATGGCAGCCACTTTTAGCGATTTAGAGTTTGGAACGGAGTTTTACAATCCCCTCGTGCTTATACAATCTTCTCTGAGATCTGATGACTGCAGAGCCTGATCTCACAAGTGACTATTTGAGTGAACGTTGGAAAATTACCTTTTGAGATGTATGTCAAGTGTTTATGTGGGCACCATTTTAAATTCTCATTGAGAAAGCCACTCTGCAGACTGAAAAATATTCAGAGGAAGCAGGTTTGGAAAGGTTATTGCAAAATCCATCTCGACTGCAAACAGAAGTGATTTTAATGCCTGTTATTTTGGAAGCAGTTCAAAGTTGTTTTTTCCATTGTAAATAGCATTAAAGTGCTCTGTGAAGGCAAGTATTACTTTTTTCTTGGCCCACTGCACTTCAGTAATGGTTCTTATACACTACAAGCATAACAATAAGACTCAGGAAGTTATGCTCAGTGCATCGGGGATAGCAGAGGAGTGGGAGGGGAAAGGAGGTCATATGGTAAGTATAGAGAAAAGAAATTGGGGAGGGGGGTTTGTGGAGGGGGGAGAATGCTGTGCATGTGAATAGCAGCCAAGACAGGGAACATCTGGAAAACCTGCTCTGTATTATGTGGTCATTCCACAAACTTTTCCAAGGAATCACATAAGGAGAATATTACATTTTAATTAGAGCTGGGATTGATCCAGAGAAAAAGGGGAGACAAGAGGATGGTGTGGTGAACAAGCTGCATTTTGGTTTGGCCGGGTCTGCTGAGCCCCCTCTAGCTATGCCCCTCGTGGCTCCATAGCTCAGTGACTCGATGAAACAGCACGCTGGGCTCTCGCCCAGCCCGGGCCTGTGGACAGAGAGCAGACGCAATGGACGAGTGTCAGTGGAAGGAAAGGGGTCAAACCTGGGACATTGTTGGGGAGATCAGCAGAAAGCCAATGTGATGTCCTTGTCTCTACCTTCCTTTCCTGTTTGTGTCACATGACAAGTTTATCTGTGATTTGCTTATAAGAAGGTAAGGCAAGATGGATATAAGAATGTGGTAAAGTACATGAATTCTGTAAGGCAATATTATTCTATTTCATTTTATAAGAAAATACAAGAATTACGTCAGGAAATAAAATAGTCCATATGTCTTACATCTTCCTTAATAGAAATGAAATGTTAATAATGTATTAGTTGTGTAGTTAAGTATCTAACAAATTAAATTAAATAGATCTGATATTAATAGAAAGAAGTAAAAAAACCATTTCTCAGAACTTTATATTGTTGTTTGTAAACTCATCATTGTACATTTATTGACCTCAAACTACATAGTGGGTAATACCCTGGAAGACCCACCCCTTCCCTTCAAGGGAATAACAGTGAAGTAGGAACGACAAAGTGCAGAGCCTTGAAGCGTTAGTAACAATATAAGACAAAGATATATATGATGGCAGTCAGTGAATTGCCACACTAATGGTTCAGGAAGAAGCGCATGGGCTGTGGGGGCAGAGAAAGCAGGGGTGGCTCCCTGAGAGAGGGCGAGTTCATCTGGACCTTGAAGGCGGGACAGAGTCTGGAGACGTGGAGAGGAGGAGGATCAAGCAGGGAATGGGCCACGCTTTGAGTAAACGCCCCAGGAGGCATTAGGAGTGTTCAGAAGACAAGCCAGAGTGGCCGAGAAGAGGCTCCTGCAGGCAACACAGGGAGGGTGGCTTTTGGAAGGAGCCACTGGCCAGATTGTACAGGCACTGACAAGCCCTCTATAGGGCATTATGTCGGGTTATAGAGGACTTTGGGTGAAGGAGGATGCCTGGTGTAAGGGAGAACAGCGTGTAAGTAAAAAGGGTCCAAGATGAGAAACTAAATATTTCAGGGGTACACATACTAAATACATACAAGGGGAAGTGGAAGGGGAGAGAAGGCCATATGGCAAGTACAGAGGAGGGAAATTGGGGGATTGGGATGCTTCCAAATGTTCAAGGAATGTTTTCTTCTTGAATGGGATCTCTGTGGCATATGACAGTTTGGACATCACGTCCATTGTGATTTCTGCTTCCCTTCCTTTATACTGCAGGCCTTTTGTCTGGTGTTATGCCGTCTGAAATACTCTGGATTCCTGACCCCTTGCATTATTGACCCCATGCCAATAACATGTCAACTCCTTTTCTTTCCTCTTGCAGAGTATCTTCTCCAGACAGTATTTTGTTCTCGTGCACGAGCTACAGACTTCCCGAAAGTCGGAGAAATCCTGCAAAGAAAGAACATGGCATCTGACTCTTGGAAACACCCTCTCTGTAGTCTTTTGCAGCTGCTATACATACTTATACTACTTAATTTTATTTAATAAGAAGGCTCAAAATGTTTCCCAATTCAGAGCATAACCCTGCACACTGCTCCCTCTAGTCTAACCAGAAATCCCACTCTCCTTTTTCTCTAACTCAATAAACCAAATCTAATTGGAGAATAATTATAAAATACACTGATGTGCAATTTGTTTCACTAACCCAAATAATTAATTAATATGCTACTTACGGTTCAGAAGTGCTCCTAAGACACAGCACTAATTCCACGAGATGAAAGAGAACACCAAAGACATGAACCAGGGGCAGCGTGGTTACATAAGACAGGCCGGGAGGGAAAGATAACAGGGAGGAAAAATCAAGATCTATTTGGCCTTTTTGAATCTATGGTGAAATTTGTTTTACTCCATTTGAGGATTCTCCTCTTGCCCCCTTTTTTTAACAAGTGAGGCAGAGTGTGTGTTTTGCACATGAATTGGCAGGATGAGTCAGGCAGCTGAATCCAGCTGGTGGATGGACCTTTTTATGTTTAAACTTTCCAGCCACCAGATGCTTTCCAGTGAGAGAGTCATCCTAATCAATGGAGCCCATCTACTATCGACTCCTGGTGCGTTTGAGTACACATTCTGTGCTTATCCGGGTAACGTGCAATTCCTAGCCACTCTTGCCTTTTTTACCGTTGAATCTGGCCACAGGAAATGCCTTGGATTTTCCCTTTCATGGTTGTGCAGTACACATAAATTGCTCCAGAGATTTTATTTGAAATGATTATAAACCTGTCTTCTATTTGCCTTTGGGGGAGTTGAAGCTAAATCAAACTTCTTGTCATTACTGCAATGTACAATTATTAAATGGGCACTAAATCCACCAAATCTCTTAAAAGACATTTTCTTCTTTGGGGGCAATTGAATTTATTTCTCACAGCGGGTACTGGGTGGTGCCAGGCAATGGTCCACCAATACGCCTTCATAAACTGAAGGATGTTGGGTTTTATTTGGGGCAGCTGCAGTGTTTCTCATCTAAGAGTAGCAGAACCTCAAATGATGCAGAGTGGTTCATGTCTCCATGTCCTCCTCTTCACGAGGCTTCTGTCAGCCTTTCTTTGAGTCAGCTCCCTTCCCTTGACAAAGCGTGTTTGAAGCACTTCCCCAGCTTAGCCTGGGTGTGCCCGTGTCAGAACCCTGCTTTCCTGGAGACCTCGTGTTTGTGCAGCAACACAGTTTGCGTTGACAGGCCAGCGCCATGCATGACAAATGAGGACTCAAAACCTACAAGTTCAGCTGATTTCCAGTCTAAAGCCTCTGCGAAGGAAAATAGTGACTCCGCCACAAGGTAGCTCTCTGCCAGAGTCTGCATATGCGTACTGCTTTATATTTTTATTGCTGTTAACATGAGGTTTAAAATTCAGCTGAGACTTGCCTCATCTTATAAAAAGCAACTGATCAATTGCCTACCTATTGTCTGCAACAAAGGATGTACTGCATAAGTCATTGTGCTTTTAATCCACATTTCTTTTACACAGGATGTTATGTAGAAGTGGGGGAGGATTTTTGCTCACATGCAATGTAGTTAACTATTGAAATCTCCCTCTTCAGTGTGTCACCTGACCCTGTTTATCTTGCATCAGAAATCCCCTGAATTTGGCATAAAGAACAATTTTTATGCAAGCTTACTGTTTAGACACATGGACCTATTTCAAGAAATTCTTTTTTTCTTAAAAAAAAGTTTCTTTTACAGCCGTGGGATTTTTGTTAACAAAGGGAATTAGTCAAGCCAAATCTTATGGACTCATCATCCCGTGTCTATTTATGAAAGGAATGTTAATTAGGAAATTCCATTTTATTATATGAAGCCATATTGGACAAAGATAAGACAAACTTGCTTAAACAAATTACTATTTCAAGATTGGAGGAATTTCCAAACTATAGAAAACTAAAAAGAACAGCTCTCTTCCTCTCCAACTCTTCAGGTTCTGTACTGGACATACATCCTCAGTGACTGTCACCTTTCAAATTCTATAAATACCGTCATATTTCAGATTTTAACTATCTGGAGTCTAGAGGGAAATCTTTCCGTCTGCATTTCTCACTCTATAGAAACGTCATCGTGGCACAACATGTGTCTGTACAGCTTTTAATAAAGATGATTGTGATGGTAAGGCGCATAGATGCACTCAACACCAGAATGCGTCAAACAACAACCTGATAAAATAGATGAAAATAGGTTACAGGCTTCTTACCGATTGTTTTCATAGAGAGGAAACTAAATACACAGGGAACATAGGAATTGCTTAATAAATGTTTGTTGATGTGATGATAATGTTCATATATTACAATGCCCCTCAGACTCCTTTATACCATAGAGTTGCATGGGGTTGTGTGAGAAGTGCAGCTTCCTGAGCCCCTCCCCAGAAATTCTGATGCAGCACCTGAGGAATGGGGCCCGGGAGTCAGCAGTTTGGAACAACAGCGCAGGCGGCTTGGACATAGGTGTCTGTGGGCCATACTCTGAAAAATCCAAATGTAGGTGACCTGTGGGCTATGCCATATGACATGAATTATGAATAAAGCATCATTTATTTCCAGGACGTCAAGAAGCACTTCACAAAGCAACAGGGTGACAAACGCTCTCTGAAGAGCAGGAGGTGCACTGCCAACCTGGAAGGACTTTCAGTCCATTTGTTCATTTATACATTCCTTCCTCAGTCTTACAAATCCTGCTGAGCTCTACCACAAAGCATTTCTTTGCTTGGCAGGCCCTGTGACTGCTCCGTGAGCCCCGGCACACAGACGGGGGTCATAGAGAGGCCCATTGTCAGAAAAAGTATATCAGGTGCAGAAGAGCATTCTTTTTCTACTCGCATTTGCCTGTCTTTGAGGCCATTAATCATCGTTCCACAAGCACATAGTCTTTGCTTCCAGGAAGGCCCCATACAAGTGCCACATCCTGGCCCTGCGTTTAGCATCCAGAGCACCCTTTGACTCTGAGGTTTAAGTGGTTGGTTTTGGGCTTGAGCCCACATTGCTCGACATCAGGCTGGACCCTCCTTTGTTTTGATGACAGAGGTAGAGCATGGAAGCCAGTTTAAAACCAACTCAGGCAAAATGGGGACATTCTGTGTCGGGGACTTGATACTATTTTTCTCAACCTAGAGTGAGTTTTCTACTGAGGATAAATTAATGACATCATATAACTCACATTCAACCTATATTGCTTTTCTTCCTCAAGCTAGAAAACAGGCCAATTAAATTTAGGTTTGAAAACAGACAGAATCCCAAATTCCTTATAATTGTATGAAAATAAATCATCTACAATACCAGCATATGTATTACCTGGTATAGAGCTCAGGTAAGGAAGATACTCATGAAATCTCTGCTACAGGATTTTAATATGCAAAATAATGGAACATGCACTGCCAGCCGGTATGGGAAAGGCAGAGCTGGCTGCCTTGTTTAACCTCTGAAGCCCTGACGCGATGCAGTGCTGCCTCGAGGTAGGATTTAGTTGATGATCAGATGCCTAGAAACTCTCACCCCAGTTTTACATCTAGAGAAGTTCTGTGTTTCAGGATAGGTACTGTAACAAGGCTGTAAGGAACCACCAGGTCAAAATCTGAGGGAAAGAGGGAAGTGGGACCTGAGTGGCACGATGCTTTCATCCAGAAGGCATGTGCTAAGTTTTGTCAGTCTCATGCAGAGGTGGACAGAAGTCAAGGCTCAAGGTCAATGCAAGAAGGGTGTCTAATAAAAAACCTTCCCCACATTAATTGGGCCCCAAAGTCTACACCCTTAGAGTATGTGTTACCCAGAAGTAAACTAACTTCTACTACATGCCCACAGGTGGAGAGGGAAAGGAAGTAGGAGTTGGGAGGGGAGAAGAAAGAAAGAAATTCAGCTCTGAGACATTACAACCTTAGGACAACCCTCATGTGAATTTGCACCTGGATTTGGGTTGCTTAGAGGTGCCAGAGAACCTCCAACTCTGAGCTTGACTTAAGGTGGCTGAGGACCCATAACTCGCACAGTGCCAAGCAGAAGCCAAAGGTCTCTGCAGGAAAGTGCCTTCATGACAAACCGCAAGAGTCCTACAAACAATTTTCAAAGACAGTGACAAGTACACACACACAAAATTCCCAGATACACCAAAACAAGACACCATGAGCAAATTTTGTATCTGCTGGGACTCCCTAAACTGCTCTGTGAAAGAAGGGTCACTGGGAGAGAAGACACCTGCCCAGCTTCTCCAGAGAAGGTGTCCTTTATTTTTCTAAAGACTTTATTTATTTTATTTTTTAGAGGAGAAGGGAGGAGAGAAAGAGAAAGAGAGAAACGTCAATGTGTGGTTGCCTCCCACGTGCCCCCTACTGGGGACCTGGCCCAAAACTCAGGCATGTCCCCCAACTGGGAATTGAACCAGCAACCCTTTGGTTCGCAGGCCAGCACTCAGTACACTGAGCCACACCAGCCAGGGCAGAGCAGGTGTCCTATGATCCATTGAATATTTGATAAAAAGTTTTTGTGGCTAGCAAAGACTAAACACCACAGTGTCAGTGAAGTTAGTGAAATATAAGCACTGGGATTCCAATTAATTTCATGATTCTCAGTGGCTCTCAACTCCCTGACAAGTCAGAAGCCAGAGTAAAAGTCATCAAATTCCTCCAGGTAAGTAATGAATCTATTTGGAAACAAACTTTATGTGTGTTAGGAATTCAAAGAACACATCATCTTCTTTAGAATCATAAACACACACACACACACCCCTTGACAGAAGAGGGAAGTAGTACATTTATCCATTTCAGAGGCAAAAACCGAGGTGCAAAACTAAATCCCTGGGGACCAGGGGCATGGCCTGTGGGCCCGGGAGCCCTATACTCTCATTTGAACTCACCAGGCCTTTTAGTTTTGTTCATGTGTTTTAGATTCAAGGGGAAAAAAGTGTTTTTTGTCAGAATTCCCTGCTCTTTATTTTTAAAACCATGTGTGTTTTAAGGTCAATTTAATCTGCATGTTTTCTATTTTCTTATAATTAAAACATTAAAATATTGTTTTTTAAAAACTATTTGATGTCCACAAAATCTTCTGAGCCTCTTCAATAAGCTTCTTAAAGGGTTTTTATCCCACTTAAAAACGTGCACTGTGTTATGGGTGACCTGATGCAGAAACCAAGAATCCCCTTTAAATTCTGAAATCCTTGAAGTCTGAATAATTTCTGAACTTGGAGAACACGAGTTCACCCACTGCTGAAGTTTCTGTGTTGCTAAAGAAGACATTTGGAGCAAAGATGAGCTCCATAAGAGAGGAAGTCAGAGCTGCAGAGACTGGAGGCATGTGATGCAGCCAAGGCCCCTGAGGAATAGCTGGAAGCCTAACTTGTCACACTGCCATCCATCCAACAAGCAAAAACTTTAGTGTACCTCAGATGTGTGACAGGACTAAAGAGAAATGTGACATCCATATGAAACAATATTTGCTCATAGCATTGAGAAGACAATGGAATTTAAATATATGGATTTCAGCACGTCCCATTTGCTCTCTGGTATAATCCTCTGTTGATGGCAGAATCGTCTATAAACTCACCAACACTGAATAATTATTTCCTCATAAAAGACAAACAGGATCTGTTATTGTAACAGTAATTCTTTTTCCATAAAACCAGGGAACTGCGGGGCAGGGCCAGTGGACAGAGAAGGCCTTTCGCGGGAGGCTGTGGAGAGCGAACAAGGGAAGGGAGCCGGGCTGTAGAAAACTCTCCCACGCCCCGCTGGCGTTTACAGGAGCCCACGAGCGGAGCCGCAGCAAGCCTGCCTGTGTGGGGACAGCTCTCCAGCCAGGCTCCAGGGTGCTTTCAGCAGGCATTTCCAGGGAATCCATAAATACTTCTGTCCCAAGAAGTTCCCAGCTCTTGGAGAGCACAGGCCTGTTATCACCAGGCATCAAATACCGAACAGGCAGGATGCGGGGGCTTCCCCACCAGGGAACTGGCACACGAGCTGTGAGGAAAAGGGATCTGAGGCTGTTTCCTGCAATTGTTAGAGAAGGATGGCAATCCGGCCCGGGGCCTATTTAGAGTCCTGCGTGCGGTGCTTTTCTCATGTGATCGCTAGGATCTCAGCTTATCCAGGCCCCGACCTTGTGACAGAAACCCCCTCCGCGTAGGCACCCAGGAGAATTAAAAGGCTGGTATTTCTATTGCAGTTAATAAAATAACATACAGGAGCTTCACAGTTTGCAAAGTTCTGACACATGCATTAAATATCATCTCTGATTATTCTGTTCACATTAGTCACCCCAGCAACAATAACAGTAACAATAAAAAGCTTTATTAGTACCAGGAAGGATACAAGGTCAGTATATAAAAATCAACCATATTTCTATGTAGTACTAGCAACCAGACAAAACCTGGTTTTCTTGAGGCACAATTGACATATAATGAACTGCATGTATTTAAAGTGCGTATGTGTGTATATACATATATACACTCACGAAACCATCACCACAGTCAAGAAAATGAACACATCACCCTCAAAAGTTTTCTTTGTCCCTTTGTAATCCCTCCCTCTCACCCCTCCATGCCCTTTCTCACCCCCATCTGTTTTCTGTCACTATAAATTAGTTTGCTTTTTCTAGATTTTTATATATATGAAACCATAAACAAGGTTTTCTTTTGGCCTGGCTTTTCTCACTCAGAATTATTTTGAGATTCATTTACTTTGTTGCTTGGTGGGGGGAGGGAGGAGGGCAGGAGTTCAGCTTCTTAGCTCTGTAGGTTTATCGTTTCCTCAAACTTGAAAATCTGTCCCGCCATCACTTCTTCAAGTCCTTCTCACACTCCCATCTCTCTGCCCTCCTTCGAGGAGTCTAGAGCCCCTGTATTACGACACACACCTCATTAGCTCCCTGATGCTGTTTTCATTCTTATTTTCAGTATTTTTTTAATCTCTGGGTTTCATTTTGGATAGTTTCTATTGCTTCAAAGTTACTATTTTTTTATTTTTTTCCATCTTCAATCTGCCATTAATTCCATCTAGTAAATTTTTTCACCCAGACACTGTAGTTTTCATGACTAGAAATTCAATTTAGGCCTTTTAAATATTTATATCACACTTCACATTTTCCTCTTTGTTGTAGCTTCTTGAACATAGGAATACAGTTATAGTAGCTCTTAGTGTCTTTGTCCACTAATTCTATCATCTGGGTCAGTTCTGGGTCAGTTTCAATTGAATGACTTTTCTCCTAATTGTAGGTCACATTTTCCTGTTTCTTTGTATTTCTGGTAACTTTTTACTGGATGCTAGACAGAGTGAATTCTATCTCTTTGAGTCCTGGATATTTGTATTCCCATATAGTCTTGAGTTTAATCCTGGGATGCACTTACACGTGTTGGAAATATTGTGATTCATCTGAGTTTGCAGTTAAGCATCGTTAGCTAGGACTGAAGCAGTATTTAGCCTAGACTCATGAATTTCATGAGGTTTTCCTACACTCACTGGTAGGAACAAAATCCATTCTCGGCATTGCATTACTCTAAACTTTTTTGAGTGACTCTTTCCCTGACTTCCTCTCTGGCATGCCCTGATCGGCAGTGCTCAGCTAAAGAGGGACGGGACTCTGAGGATCTCTGGGATTCTCTCTAGGTGCCATGCTAGTCTCTCCAGCACGCTGGCCTGCACACTTTAGCCATCTTGGCCTCTATGAACTCTGAACTCTATTTCCTCAACTCAGGGAGACCACTGGGCTCTGCCTGAGTTGCTGGCCTGGAAACCCTCTCCAAGTGATGAGCTGGGCAATCATAGGGCTCACCCTATTTTATTCCTATCACTGTCTTCCATTGCCTGATATCCCAGGACTTGGAATCCATTGTTTCATATGTTTTGTTGAGCTTTTCTGTTCTCTCAGTCAAGAGGACAGATCCAGTCCCTGTTACTCCATCTCAGCTGGAAACAAAATTCCATACCTGGAAAGTGAAATCGACATATATACATACTGCTTACAGTAGCATCAAAGATACCAAAAATCTTAGGGGAAAATTAATACAATGTAAAGCCTATATATTGAAAATTAAAAAACATTTCTGAGATACATTAAAAAGGGACCTAAATAAGTAGAGATATTAACTGTGTTCATTTATTAGAAGATACAATATTAACAAGATGTCAATTCTCCTCAAATTGGTCTATTTATTCACTCAATGCAATTTCAAAAAAAATCCCAGCAGGCTTTTTTAAATAAAAATTGGTAAACTGATTTTTAAACATATATACAAATGCAGACAAAGATCTAGAAAGTTAAATTATTCTGTTAAAAAAAGAACAAATTTGGAGCAATTATGCTACCCAATTTTAAGACTTACTATAAAAGCATAGTACTAAAGATGGTATGGCTTTGGAGTAAATACAGACATGTAGATCAATAGAATAGAATACAGAGTCCAGAAGTAGGCTCTCAGATCTATGGCTAATTGATTTTCAACAAAGGTGCCAAAATAGAGGAAACACTCTTTTTTAGTAAATGGTCTGGAAGAAATGGTCATATGGGGGGAGGGGGAATCCTAGATCCTTACCTCACACCATTTACAGAAATTAATTCAAAGTGGATCAAACACTTAAATGTAATATCTAAAACTATAAAACTTCTAAAAGAAAACATCAGAAAAAAATCTACATATTGGAGTTAGGAAAATAACTCTTAGATAGAACACACAAAAATAAATGAACCACAAAAGAAAAACTATGATAAACTGGTCTTTCTAAAAATGATGTTTGCTTTTGACTGCTGACAGCTCTCAAGCCCCCAAGCCCCCGCCCCCACCCCCCCCACCCCACACCTGGGGTAGCAGATCAGAGACCCCAGGTCTCCCACCTTTGCTGCCAACAGGAAGTTCAAAACGGGTGAGCCCTGGCTCTCCTGCACAGGAACCTCACGACAGCCCCACCCCCACACCACAATAAAAACGAAACCAGTCTCTTCTCCCTGCTCTCTCAGGCTGTTTTTGGACATCCTTAGGAGCATGCCCTTCTCTCCCAGAAAGTCTCATAAGTGAGTAAATAACCTTTCATACCTTCTTGGGGGCATCAGTAGTCTCGACACCTAAATCAGATTTAACAGAGAGGAACCCATCCTGTTTGGGATAATCACGTATAACCTTTTACACTTCAAAAGACACTGTTGAAGAAGCAGCCCACAGATCAGAATACATCTGTAAACACAAATCCGTAAGAAGCATTTTTCTAGATATCCAAAAGAACTCTCACACCTCAATAGTAAGAAAAGAAACAACCCCATTTTAAAAAGTGGCAAAACATTTGAACAAAGTCTTCACCAAAGACAATATACAAATGACAAATAATTGTATGAAAACCTGCTGAACATCATGCACCATTAGGGAAATGCAGATTAAAACTGAGATAAGACCGACAACACCAAACGCTTACTGAGGATGTGGAAGAACTGAAAATTTCACACAGGTCTAGTGTAAATACAAGATGGTACAACCACTTGGGAAAGCAGTCTGGCAGGTCCTTTCAAATTAAACACAGACTTGCTATACAAGCCAGTAATCCCACTTGTAGGCATTTACCCAACAAAAAATGAAAACATATTCATGGCACTCAAATGATTACAGTAACTTTGTTCATAATATCCAGAACTGACCAATGAGTAAACAAAATACTACGTACCCTCGTAAGGAAATATTACTCAATGGTAAAAAGGAACTCCTGATGCATGCAACATGATGGGTGGATAGTAAATGTTTTATGCCGAGTGAAAGTAGCCAGACACACAAGACTACAGGCTGCATGATTCCACGTGTATAAAATTCTACAAACAATGAGTGCTGGGGTCTGGCAGGAAACGGAGCACAGGAGAACACTCTGGGGTGATGAACACATTCTACAACACCACCATGGTGTCATTACATGATTACATATATTTGTGAAAACACATAGCATTGTACCTTAAACTTGGTACATTTTATTGTATATATATTACACATCAATGAAAATGTTGTAAATCAATAGCTACTCTCTGTTGACTGATGAAGCGCTGTGCTGGCGTCTGTGGACCGGTCCGGCTCTCACGCATCAACTTACTCCATGCTGGCGCATGTTGCGTGTGGTTCTGAGGGTGATTCAGCAAAGACGGGCTCAGCAGGCCAAGAGACTTGCCCAGGCTCATACTCTCTATACGTTGCAGAGTTGGAATTTTTAATTCTAAAGTCAGTGCTCTTTCACTTACAAAGTCTCTTTTTCATGGAAATCCATTTTCGTAAATCTCCCCTTGAGGTAGTCAATATGTTGCTTTGCACTACCCAAGGTCCTCTAAAAGGGACCATTTTTAACAACCTCCTTTTTAAAAAAAAAAATAACTATAGGTCAATTATTTATAGAGGTCCTTATAATCCTGTATGTGACCCGCTTATTTAGCACTTATTTTATATTTTATTGTAATCCTTCATCCGGATAGAGTAAATAGATTACTCTCATACAACTTAGAAATCAGCATCTTCTCACTTTTAATGAGAACCTTGGAGGAACGGACTGCGAGGCTGAGAAGGGAAATGTCCCATTGTAGGTTAGCTACAATGGGGTAGAAGTTTGGTGTTTAGTCCTGAATAAGCATTGTTTTTGTCACAGTTGGGCTGGAAAGAGGAAGAATGTGCTGCCTCAGCTTTATATTCTCCCACTTAACGTGACAGCCTGGGGCTACCACCAGGAACATTTCTGCTATGTCCGTGAGTCACTGGTGCTATTGTTCACTGTATCTTCCCTTAAACCTCCCACTTTTTGTATCTATTCTGATCTGAAGCAATAACGTGTATGGGATCATAGGTTTGGAAAGTTACATGATTTTTGATACATAGTAAAATACATATATCACAGGATGTGAAAGGGAGCTTATTCTATCATTTCAGAATTTTGGCTAAAGTTTCAAAGCTTTAAAAAAAGGTGACGAGATGTACCCCAGGAATCTGAAGCAAAGTACTAATAGGTGGCCAAGCTGGTCCTTTGAAACTGTCAAGAGAAGTTGGGGTAGTGAACACATAATATAATATACACATGAAGTATTATGGAGTTGTATAGCTGAAAGCTATATTTATTAATCAATGATACTCAGATAAATTCAATTAAAGATAAATAAATAGCTGAAGATCCATCAGGAGGAGAATACCACCCTCATTCAAGAAGAGAGCACTAAGGTGTCATCCTTCCTTCCACCTCCACCCTGAAGCAAAGGAAGGGGGCCTCAAGAAAACCACTCATAGAGACTGATGATACATAGAGACATGGAGGCTGGCCTCTTACTCCCAAGGCAGATGCAAGACTTTGGCTGCTCCAAAGTATTAGTGAATTCTTGGGACAGCCTCAGGTTGTGTTCCCTGGAGTCTGAAGGAATGAAATCAGAGGGCAAGAGGTCGGCAGGCACCGCTGTGGATGGCAGCACAAGCAGAGACGTCCAAGTGGACACACTGCCCCGCTGTGACTGACAGAGCAAGGCACGTGAGCTCCTGTGAGCCATGGGGGTGACACCCCAGCAGACAGTGGGGTTAGAGCCGTCTTGAAAGGATGCTGCCTGAGATCTGCCTGCTGAGATAGCACTCCAGCAGAAAAATGGTATAAACTGGCAAAAGATAGGAACCATGGGGATTACATTAGAAAGAGAGTCCATTGGCTCATTGCAGAGTGGTCTTTTGTAGGATGGCGGAAGCATCTCTTACAAAAACACCCCAGAGAGAGCCAGTTTGGGCCTTTGTCACAAGGAAGGCCCTGACCACAAGCTTACAATGGCTCCAAGCAAGCCAGCCTTTCTGTCTTCTTCTAATCCTCCTCTTGCTCCTGGCTTCGATTCTGGGAGCAACGGTGGCAACACTGTGGATTGGAGTTGGTGACTCAAGAAGAACAAAATAAAATATCATTCCCTTTTCCTACTATTGGTGTCCAGGAGCAAGGATCAGAGTGGGGAGGGGCAAATCTCTGAACTGAATGAAAGACGGAAATCTGGATTTTCATTTGACTGGAATTTTTAACACATGAGCATGAGACTACCTCATCCAGCATCAGGACAGAGATCTGGCAGAGCAAGTGGGAAGGTGGTAGAAAATTAAAAACAGTGCCATTTCCTGATTGTACCCTATAATATTCTGCCCATTCAGTAAGTTCAATAAATTGTTAAAACATAAAATATCCATTCATGTGCCTTAAAACCATGCTCCACCCTGCCAGTGACCCACATTCCCTACTTCACCTTTGCAAAGACCAAGTCACATGACCCTAGAATGAGGAGACTACGGAGATGACAGCCTTTCGGCATCGAAATGGCCCTTGGCCATTGCCTGTGCTCAGTCTCAAGTAGAATCATTTAGAGGTAAGGACAGGCTCTCAGAGACAGCAAATAACTTGTCCCAGATCACATAGCTATTTACTTAATCAGAACTCAATTATGTTAATTCCTAGATCAGAGTGCTTCCCTGATATTACAGTGCATTGCTGGTTCACCATTGGTAAGTTTTAATATTGTGTTGGAAATCTAATTATCAACTATATATAATTTGTCTGCCTGATGGTTTTACAAAAAACAAACAAACAAACAAAACCTCAACAACAACTCTCTAAAATTCCCTAATTTAATTAATCCAAATTAACACTCTGGGAAAATAAATTGTCTTCGGATTCTTGCTCTATCTCTAGTATGTCTGTGGGGCCACCCTCTTATCTCAGAGGCTGGGCTGGAAAAACTTGGCCTAAGAACTTTTATACAGAGTTTTCATTAATTCAACGAATGTTTATTAAACCTCACATGTGCCAGGCCTTGCACAGGGCACCGAGAGTGCACCAGAAACAAGTTAGAGCCCTCGCCCTCCAGCTGCTGGCTATCCACAGGTGAGAACACAGGTGAGAACACAGGCAAAGCCAATGAGCACCCCAATGGAGGAGTGCTGACGAGTGACACAAGGACCAAGAGACACCTGAATCAGTCTCAGGGGGCCAAGAGGACTCAGAGGTTTTGCCTAAATAAATACATATAAATGTGTATGTTTGGTTGACATCAGAGGTCATGACTAACTAAAGTGATATCAAGATTTCCACTGGTTTGCATGGCTGGGTGGTTTGGGTGGGCAGAAAAATATCTCCTGATAGACCCCCCACTCCCTACATGGTTTAAAAGAAATATCACTGTACCCTGAGCAGGTAGAAGAGAACTGAGTTGTTCAAGAACAAGAATATGCCTTAGAATTGCATTCTTTTCCATGATTTTTCAAATGCAGAGATCAAAATGCACAGCTAAATTGGTCAGAACTTGTGTTTGGAAGAATAATAGCTTTCCAATAATATTTACCTCTTAATCCCCAAAACTTATGAATATGTAACCTTACATGGGAAAAGGGACTTTGCAGATGTGATTAAGTTTAAGGACTTTGAGATGAAGAGAGTATCCTGGATTATGAAGATAGGCCCAGTCTTCTTAAATGTAGAAGAGGAAATCAGAGAGTAAGAAGTAGATATGACTGTAGAATAAGAGTTAGAGAGACACGGCCTTCTTGTTTTTGGACAGGAAGAAATGGGGGGTGGGGGGTATCCAAGTCAAGAACTGTGGGCAGCATCCAGAAGCTGAAATAGGCAAGGATTCTCCCCAACCCCATCAATGGGTCCAATGCATTGGATTTCTGACCTACAATATTATAAGACAATAAATTTCTGTTGTTTAAGTTGCTAAGTTTGTGACAATTCGTGATGGAGAACTAACAGATAGAGTCCATGGCTCCTCACTAAAGTGAGCTGAAAGTGTGGTTAAAAAAGAGTTTCCAGAAAAGTTAATGCACATTAAGTTAGTGTCAAAGATAACCATCCAAACTGTTTGTGTGCATGTGTTTAAAGCTGGACAAGGTAGGCTGTTTTAGTTATTAAAGAAATGCATTTTCACTGGGGAGAGGGAGGCTTCCTTAAAGAAGATGCATAATTTTCTGCAGACAAGGGTGCTTGACCTTCAGAGTCTAATGAAAAGCTCACTGTGAAAATTGTGTACCTCTTCTCCCAATGGAGAAACAAAGGTGGCAATCACCAGTGAACCGGCTAACCCTCCCATAGGAGTGGCCTGGATGCAGCCTGGGCACCAGAACCTAAGCACTCACTCTCTGACCGGTACTCTGTGCTGCTAAAAATGTACCTAAGGAGACAGATAGGCTGTTGGGGCAATAAAAACCAGAGATATGTGGTATGAGACTCATTACTTGCTTTTACTGTCCAAACCATCGGAAAGAGTAATCTGTAAGTGTTCTTTCACAGTGATGTTGGAAAAGAATTCTTCTCCCCTCTTCTTGGCCATGAAAAGGCACCCATGAGGATATGTGGAATTGCATCATGAATTTTTCCTTTGTCCTCAGCAGAATCCTGCTTTTGTGTTTGCCAACACTGGAATTTATATGAAATAGTCTCCCATTCTCTCTAAAAGTTAACCCACAGGCACAGATCAAACCGTAATGGCTGTGTAATAAAGTATGTCTGCCCTTATGATGCAATGAAACCGCCCCAAATGTAAATGCTTCAGAGACCTTTCCCATCTCGGCTTTCCCTGAAGTGCCAACCGTTCGTTGTTTTATTTGATTTCCCTGCCTTGTTCTTTGCTCCTCTTCTTTGTTCACTTTCCTGGTGATGAGGTATTGGGTTTGAGGAGCATTACACAATATCACAAATCCCTAGAACTGATCAGGTCTTTGAGAATTCCTCTAATCTTTCCCTCTGTCCAAGCCAGCTGAGGTATAAGATGTTTTCCATACTCCTAAAGACTCCCACTTTGGTAGCTGTCATGGGCTGAATCAGGTCCCCAAAATTCATGTGCTGAAATCCTAACCCCAGTGTCTACCATGTGACTGTATGTTCAGTTAAAGTGAGGTTAGCAGGGCGGGCCCTAATTGTATGTGAGTAGTGTTCTTCTTCTATGAGATTACGACACAGATGCACCGAGCAGGAAGATCATGTGAAGAGATAGTAAGAAGACGGCCCTCTGTAAGCCAAGGAGAGAGGCATCAGAAGAACCTATCCTGCCAACACTTTCACCTCAGACTTCTAGATCTAGAATTACAAGAAAAAAAATGTTTTCTGTTTTTTAAACCACATGGCCTGTGATACTTTGTTATGGCAGCCCTTACAGACTAATACAGAGACCAAACCCACTCGTCTATTTGCTGTTAGGAAAAGTCTCCTTATGTCTAATACAAATTGCACTTGCTCTTAATAGTGGCCTTTTATTTTGTCTTTCATGCAAAGGTTAGCAAGTTCTTTAGAAAGTGCCCCAAATACATTAAGGGAATCCAGAGTGGTAGACACAGAAGGCGTATAGAGATTACTACTTCAACCACTTCTTTCTCCACATGAGGAAACTGAGCCCAGAGAGGTTAGGTGAGTCTCCAAGCTCATGCTGCCAGATGTCAGTGAAACACAGGAGACAGCCTGCTGCTCTCTAACTCACGCCAGAACCACCGGAAAAGTGTTTAGAGAAGCAACGTTGGGAGGCATGAATCACATGAGTCAGGAGTGGAAAGTGAGAGCACGAGTTTTCTGTTTTTCCCCTTTTTTCTCACCAATCCTTCAACCCCTCATGTGGCAAAGGAGTGACAGAGTTCATACATAAAACCCAAAGCACTAAACTTCCTCACTTTGAGTCCAGCTCATCTTCCACTGGACACATTGACTCTACCCATCTCCCCACACATGGGTGACCACCGACACCACTGGGTGCCCAGGCAGGGGCTGATCCAGATGATGGTGCAGACGCCTGGAATCACCACACCACCAAGACTCAGGCCAAGCCTGCAGTTCAATGGGGTGAGGTTTAGCCCATTTACTAGAACACAGAGGCAGGGGCCAGAGCTGAGCTGGACTGTGAGTCCTTGGCTATCAGCTAAGCCAAGTTGCCCCCTGTGAACCTTCTGACTCATTAGGATGGGGTTCTCCAAGTGACGTCTGTGGACCACCCACATCAGAATCACTGAGAGGGCTGTTCAAAACTTAGATGGCTGAGCTGAGCCCACCCTAGACTTACAGTGTTAGCAGCTTGCAAAAATCGGGGTGATAGCCTTTAGCATAGCAGCCTAAAATTGCTGTGTTTATTTTTAAAAAGCAATTGAATAGACATTCTAGAATATCAAGAATATCAAGAGACTTTAGCAAAATGGTTACTTTACCATCCCTATATTTAAAAGAAGATACTATGAAATGGTGTTTTGATACCATCTAAGCTGTTTTAGTTTAAGGGATCACTCCACTTCCGAAGGTAAGAAATCAGAATCTCAGGGCCAGGACCTGGGGGCCGGCATGTTCATTAAGTTCCTAGTGACTCCCAAGTTCACTAAATTTGGAAAACTACTTCCTGTGTCTTCCTTTCCCCACCTTTTGGTTCATATTTTGAGGAGAAGAAAAGAAAGGGGAGAAACAGAGGGCAGCAGGAAGCAAACTCTGTTGTCACTTTGGTCTTCCAGGTTCAATTTGGTCTGTATTTGCCCCATCCAACAGGCGCATTATCACCTTGTTTTGCTCTGCCCAGCATCCAATCTTCTCCCCGTGTGGGGTGAACCATTTCCTATGTGTAGCATTGCTGGGGCACAGTGCCCCACATAGCCAGGACTTCAGCATGTGGTCACTGATGCTTCTACCAGTGGGAGGTGAATGATGGGTTTGTAGCTATGGTAACTGCATCCTGCAGGAGCAGTAATATCTTGGCCAGATCACATTGCCTAACTATCATCCAATTGACAATGGTACCATTTGATAATTAGACAGTTTGGTAAGACAGAGAGCCCTGAGCTCGTCCTTGCAAAACTCAACACCAACACTGGCTCTCCGAGTGGTGAGCCACCTGGCTCCAGGCGAGCCTCTCTCTCTTCTAGGCCTTTATTTGTATCATTTATAACAAAGAAAATCACTGTCCCTCAGCTACTTGGTAGAATTACAGTGAAATTCAAATTTACATATACATGTGCTTGGTAAACTGTAAAACGCAATAGAAATATTAGTGGAAAGTGAATTTTTGATACTGATACCTATGCTCACAGAAGCAAAAAAATTCCACTCAGCCAGAAGTATTTTTAGAAAGAGATTCTTGGTTTTCTCATGTGACTTTTAGATTTAACATCCAACTTGCTGATTTTCAACCTCATGAGTTTTTATATTTATAATACTAAGTCCCTGTTTGATCTGTTTTCAGGCAGACAAATCCTCCCAAGGAATAAAAGCATTAAACCAAATGGTATGCACGCTACAGCAAAACGTCCATCCATTTCCTTACAGCTGCTGCTTTTTAGAGAAACCAAATATTTCTGGAAAGGGCCACAAACATTCTGGATTCAGACCATTTATTAGCTTTGGAAACATAACATGCAGTCCTCTCGCCAGTCTTAATCTCTCTGTTCCATTAAACATACCACAACTGCATCATAAAACAGAAAAGGGAAGAATTTATAAACAAATAAAGCAGTTAATTGGGGCAATAAAATAGCAGTGCCCTCCGACTGTGGAAATGGTGGGTTTTAACCTACAGAACCCCAAAATCTGTTTTTCAGGGGTCTAGTGACTACCAGAGGCAAACACAGATCAAAGGTGTCAGGACTGCTCTCACCTTGCTTCGGCTGCACCTCTCTCCAGGGAGATGGGAAGCTCCAAGCCCCATACTCTCCCGACCTCCATTCCATAGCTCGGGTTCCAAAGAAGGGAATGCTCAACTACGGCTCTGTCTGCAACACAGCACTCAGGTGAAGGGATGGAGACATCTCCTCAGATCTGCGTCTATTTCCTGAGCCATTCTCCCCTGAGGACTGGGCCGGGCAATGGTTTCATTGTTCTGTTTCTCACAGGCATTGTCAAAAAACAAAGCAAACTTTGGAGCCACATCAGCTGAGTTGGAATCTACCATTCCCTTTTATGTGCTTTATGACCATGAGCAGAAGCAAGGTCTTTAAACTAAGTTCCATTCAACACATAATTTATTGAGCACCCACTACATATCAGTCTCAGATTTTTAGATTTTTTTAACAGTGAAATGGTGAGGCTGAACCTACTTCAGAGAGTTGTGAGAGTCAAATGAGAAAAAATTGTGTAGATAAACAGGCGGATACACATGTGTGCGCACTTGCATACAGTATGTGTCACAGATAACTACTCCGTTCATCCAAACACAGATGAGGATTACATGTATTGTGTGTAAAATTAAAATGATATTATCTCACACAGTACTGTTTTTACTTAAGAAAGGAACAGAGAAGACTCAGACCCCCCCCCCCCCCCCATTACCACTGCCTCCTCCATAAATGAGCCCTGGCTTCACTCATGTGACCTGCGGGAGAGCTGAGTGGATCGCAGGCTCCACGGGCTGTGGAACGGAGCACAGCCAACTGGTCCACGTGGGAAGTGCACTCATGACCTTCGTCTTGTGAACACCTAGGACCTGCACTCTCTCCCACCCCAGAAATGTTTGCAGTCCACTCATGGCATCAGATGCACACACACACTATCTAGCAGGAAACTGTGCCTCTTCACAGAGGTCTGGCTTTTGGCATGTTTTGTTTAAACTCTCTAGAGATAAACTACCATTTACCTTTGTTTAACAGCCCTCGTAACATATCAACTAGAGCTATCCCTGAACGATGCTCACTTAGCGACAGCACTCATGAACAATTATTTTCCCAATTTAACAAGAATGGGATTAGTGGACAGTACTCCTGTAAGCTACTTCCCAAGTCCTAAGTCAACCTAAAAAAGGTAATACCTTTTAGTCAAAAGGTGTCAAAATTTGTCAAAATTTAGTCAAAATTTGTGTGACACCTCCATACACTCTTGACACTGCTTGAAATCTTTTTTAGACAGTGATCTTGCCTGGGCTGCTGCTTTAGAAAATGCCAGCTAGGCGGTAAGGATTGGAGTGCTGGTGCTGGACTCAACACCAGCCTGAAAAGGGAAACCAGGGAGGTGGGACAGGGGAGGGAAAAGGACTTAATCTCTCCTCCAGGTTACTATCTCAAATGCTTCTAATTCAAAGGTTTCCAGGCTATGCAGGCAATATGTTGGGTTAACTGGTTTCCAAATGCACTGGGTTTGCTCAAACTTAAATGAACCTTTTATTTTTGGACTCGTATGTGGCTGGAGAGATGGAATCCATGTGTCTCATTCATTTGCACATTGGCTGTAAAAACATCTTCAGGTTACGCTCTGGAAAAGATCCGTAAACCTTAAGCAAGTGCACCATCTCTTTCACCTTGAGGCCTACTGAGAAACTTTACGGGTGACAGTGCCGCCTTCTCCTTCCTGAGCCTCGCCTGCTCTTCCATGTAAACAGAGCTCAAGTGAACCAGAGTCGCTGGAAGGCCGTCCGAGTGCCTTCCTTTCATCGGCTTACCTGGTGCTCTAATAAAATAGCCACGAGGCCCACATCTGGTAGGTAATAAAATCCAGAGCGACCGAAGACACCCGGCTGCTGAGGTGCTCTAGCCACCAGACAAAGCCATTGTGACACTATTTCAACCATGGCCGATGCCAGGATTTTAATGGGGCAAAACGGAGAGCCCTCTTTCTCCATGTTTTCCCTGCACTGGGTTCACTGGCTGTCCCGCTCCCATCCCGCTGAGCACCCTCCACAGCACCGTCCAACCGGCTCACAACCTGCACAAGGAACATGCTTCCTAACAGGACAGAATCAAACCCAGTAATACTCATCTCTACTCCCTTTTCCCCAGGGTGGTGGCACTGAAGGCTGGGTCTTCGTTTTTGCTCCACCGCTTCTTAGTCTCCCAAATAAGAATAACTGTTAGATCTCTTTGCAGGAATAGACAGTTATGCCAACCCACAGGACATGTCCTGACTGTCAACAGTGATGGATGAGATTCTGTACATTTAATAAATACAAATGTCATAATCCAACCATCAAATTTAATAAACAAAAATACCACAAACCATCTTTCCTCACTGCTCCATGTGCTCCTTTAAAGCTGATAACATTAGAACACATTTTGCCCAAGCTGTAACCTCACCATCTGCCTGGCTCAACTTCTGAAGACTTGGTATGGGCTAGAAAGAAAGGCAAATGACTTCACACTGGGGGAAAAAAATGGGGGGTAGGGAGGCTGGATTGTTTTTTTCACTCCCCCTTTCCCTTCTGACCCATTTGTTAAATACAGAACCAGATGTAACTATCCGAGCATAAGTTCAGGCCTCAAGAATTACTAGGGAGGCAGGTCACAGGGAACATTTTTTTTGCATAAGCTGTGAAAACTGAACTGAAAACCCTGCTTCATCAGCCAGCTGAGTTGTACATTTCAGGGCTTTGATTTAGAAATGTGGTGATGAGACGCAGAAACTGACTCATTAAAGATATACTTCCTTTTGATGGAAAATTAACAATAATCCTGACCATAACAATAAACACATACAAGAAATTGTTCCATTCCTGGGGGATGCAGAGGGCCATATTCAGAGCTAGAATGGTTTCTTTATGTTGAGTTTAGAAAAACTCAGGAGCTAAGGGAACGATGAAAATGGTAACCAAGTTCAAAGAACCCTAGAAAATGTCTAATATGAAGAGAGAGCAAAAGAGAAGCTAAATCTAATTTTTTAAAAGATTTTTATTTATTTATTTTTAGAAAGAGGGGAAGGGAAGGAGAAAGAGGGAGAGAAACATCAACACGTGGTTGCCTCTCACATGGCCTCCACTGGGGACCTGGTCTGCAACCCAGGCATGTGCCCTGATGGGGAATCAAACCAGTAACCCTTCCATTCACAGGCCAGCGCTCAATCCACTGAGCCACACCAGCCAGGGATAGATCAAAATTTTTTTAATTCCCTTTTCCTGAGAGCTTGTTATGTCCCGGACACCTTACAAACATTTTTACCATTTAATCTCATTGAGTCCTCCCAAGAACACACATCGAATGACACCATCAACCCTGTTTAGAGGTTGAAGTGTACAGAGGCTTATAACGTGATCACATCTGCAGCTCTAACTTGGGGGAGAAAGGTCTCACTTCCTGCAAAACTGCTGCTCCTTCCTCTTGGGGGCACCTCCATTTTCCTTCAGGGATCAACCCCTCCCTCGCTCCCATGCCACACCCCCCAGTTCCAGAGCTCACATTTGGGACATCTGGCTTCGAGCCCACGTGCATGACTGCTATGCAGTGGTGCTCAGGAAACAGGTTCAGATGTTCCAGTGACATGGGTGACTGGGTCATTGTCAGCTGTGGAAAGGATATATCTTCACACCTAAAAATCTCCAAAGTTTGCAAACAAAATTAAAAGAGACTGTGGACTTCAGGATGTGTCCATTGGTTGCTGCTCCTCTCATTTCCCATCTAGGCAGCACCCTGTGCAAACACCTGCACCAGAGACATCATCTGACTGCGCCCAGCTGTGGTGTCATTCCCCTGCCTTAGGTAACTGACCCACACCCTGCAGTTCTTCCAGGGCACACTTCCAACCTCACCCTGGACACAGCATGTTTCCTTCTGGCTCTGTATGTCCAGAAGGAGGCTTAGCTTGCCCGGGTACTGGAGCATGTCTTGGTGACCAGCAGAGTAGCATGTGCTCCAAGACAGAGTTAACCCAGCAGGGAGAAGAGGGAAGAGGAGAGGGGCGGTCTCTGCACATTTGTCTGTCCAGGCAAACTCACTGGAAACTATGAGTCTCATGGATTCTGTAATACGTTAAACCCAGAAGGCTGCAGCACTGGGCAAGATGAGAGATGAGAGGGTGGAGCCTGAGCAGAGAAGTTCTTTTACTTAAGCTGAAGTCTACCCACGTTCTCTTGATACACAATGGAGGGAAATTATAATGGACAAAAGTGCAATGGAAGGATCTCACAGAGATCTGCTGCCAAATTATTACTGGGACATTACACTGCAATTGGAAAATCTTATTTGCGGCTGGGGGAGGGTCTTTGATACCCTTCTTATTTCTGGTTCTGCCACAAGTCATTTGGCTAGTGTCATAAAAATGCAGTAACTTCAGTGTAACAATTATTGTTTTTCTCTTGACGATGTTCTCAGGCAGTGGGAAGCAGCACAACTCAAACAAATATTGTTGCTTTCCAGCAAGGAAAACAGGGGTGGGCAAAATTCTGCAAGAGACAGTCCTGCCCTGGGAACCAGGATTCTAATTTACACAAAGCCCACGGTCAATGCTACATTTTGGAGACTTTTACCATTTTCATAGCATGATTTTACACCTTGAAGGCCAAAGTTTACTATTGTGAGTTTCTTCTTTCCATAGTCTTCTATAGTAAAGAAGGGAAGGGAGGGCACAGGAACCGAATTTTCTACCCCACAGGCTCCCCCTCCCCAACAAAAAATATATATAATGGCAGTATTTGAGAGGTGGGAAAGTGGAAAGGGGAGAAGATGGAATCCATGCCTCCCTCTGTCAGATCTGTCCTTTCTTACTTGCCAGTGCTTTGAAAAAGAAGTAACAGACAGAGGGGATCCTGCAGGCTGCTCAGGGAAGGCTACCTAACCTCTGGGCCATATTCACATTCAACAGCAGGAGAATCTGGCAGCTGTTCCCAATCATCTCTTTTGATTCAGAATACTAAACTATGAGCTTGAACCCTGCCTCCTCAGGTGAATCCCAAAATGCTCATGTCATTTTAACTGTCTTCCTCGAGCCCTAGAATCCAGAAAGGCTAAGTGTGTTGCCCAAAGATGCACAGCAGGTACTTAGAAAGTAATCCTGGACATCTGACTTGCTTCTAACTCTGCATGAGTTAGCAGTGGATGACTAATAGCAAACTTATTTTGAAAGTGCTTGCCAGCTATTTTTCCATCACTAGATATCACCTAGTAGTTTGCCTTATTAATATTGTATTATTATGATTCCTAATATCTCTGTCAGAGTTCTTAACTTTTACGATAATAGGCAACTAAGAAACACTTTGCAAAACATTAGGCTCTCGTGTACACAAGCAATGCCTTACAAATGGGCTGTAGCTCTCTACAGCACGTCTGGTAAACAAATGGCGGATACAGGACAGCAGCGAAAGTCAGAGCTTAAGTGCTGTCTTTGTGCCATGAAATAAAATGGAAAGAGGACTGCTCTCTGGGTCTTTGCCTCACGGTGAACTGCTACAGCAGCTGCTCTTTCCTTTTAATTAAAAATAGCTCCTTGAAACGATAAACGCAGGAAGAAACTGCAGGAGGCAAAAATACAACTCCAGCCATTCTTAGGCGATATCGATTACACTACCCTCTGAACGGCTCTGTTAGTGTAAACTGAATATCTAATTCCCTAAATTTTAAGTCTTTAAATTCCAAAGGCAAAAGCCCTCAGGAAGAACTGAGGCCCATCTTTGGAGGGTGAAGACACAGAAACAAATTACTCTTGGGGATACCACCACCCAAGTTCCAACTGAGAATGTTTTTATACAGATGAAACCAGATAAATCCAAGGACAATCCTGAGGAGAAAAATGTAATAAAACTTTGCAAATTCAAACTCTGGAGGAATTGCAAATAGATGGATAAAAGGTTTTGCTTGGGTTATGGGGAGGGATTTAGGCATTTAATTTATTTTTTTTTCCTTATTTTATTTTAATCTTCTGCCTCATTCGACCAAGGATTGGAGATGGCTTACAGAAACATAAGAGGAAGATATTTTTAAATGGAGGAAGTGTAAATAAGAAACAAAATTACTAACTCCAAGGAGTGATATTAGCAGAGAGGAATGCAGACCATATGGTGACAGAGTTGCTCCTCAGCTTCCTAGGAGCCAAAATAAAAAGAGAAACAGACATTTATAAAATTCAGTAAGTCAACAAGACCAAAACAAACCAAATATTCAGGAGAATCACACTTCCTGAAACTGAGACCTGGAAGCATTCTTCCCGTGGCTTCCCATAAGGAAGACGCAAGTCGATGCCCAACAGGCTCCAGGTGCTGCCGGGGGATCCCACAGACACGTTCAGCTCGCGTCTGCTCTGACGTCAGGCCAAGGCCAACCGAGTGAGTGAGTGCAGTCTAAGCGAGGCGCGCCAGCAGTGCGTTTCAGAGTAACGTAATACAGTGAGCTTCGCCCCTGGTTCTGCAGCAGAACCTTAAGGGGAAAGTTTTGAAATATACTAATACCCAGACAGCATGCTAGATCAATTAAATCAGAATCTCTGGGGGACGAGTCCCAGAAGTCAATATTTTTCTCAGTATTTTTAAAAATACAGTGTCCCAATTGATTCCAGGGTGCAGCCATGACCCAGAGCTCCCCCTTGTTTCTCCCAGAGGCACCTCCCCATCCCGTGCCCCCACTGTGAGGCCCAGGGCTATCTGTTAGACACAGCGGCTTAGAGGTTTTGTTCTCTCCCACATCTGCAAAAAGCAGCTTTGACCATAGCCATCTTCCCTTGAGGGCCTTCCCAGACTGTCTCTGATTTGGCCATGGCCTAGCTCCTACTGTCATTCTTTATGTGTAAACCTTTAATTCCGAGATGGCAACACCTGTAATCTTTGGGGAGACATTTGTCTCTATGGTCACAGTCACACACACAGATACTAATCGTGATTTTTTTTCTTTCCTTTAAAAAAAATAATGTAGAACAAAGCATGCGTGTTGACAGGTGCTGTAGAATGGCTCACTCAGTACCCACTCTTGCTTTGTCCATTTCCTCTGCCCTCTACAAAAAGGACTGGAAAATTAGCCTGCCTTCCCAACTTCCCACACTCCCAGGGCAGCCGTGCAGCAGGGTTCTGGTCATAGATACAGGCAAGGTCCTCAGGAAAGACTCCTATGCCTAAGTAAAAGACAAAGCTTCATGAAGAGGCGGTGTTTGTTCATCTCCCTTCTTCCTTCCTGGAAGCAGCCAGCTTTAAATCAGATGGAGGAAAGGAACACACTAAGCATGAGAAGAGAGAACATGAGTGGGACACGGAGCGAAGGGCGGGGGCTAAACTGCCCATCCTCAGAGCTCTCATCATGTAAGGACAGCAAACCTCCGTCCGGTGCTGACCCCCAGCAGTCATTCTCTGCAGCATGTGCAACGTGCAGCCTCAGCAGACACATGTCTGGAAGCACCGCACACGTGGACCGGAACAGCATTTTTCAAACAACAAGTTATAGTGCTTCACTGAATCAACCTAAGATGATACAGAGCTGCGGACACAGACAGAGATGAGAGATGACTGATTGGTAGATTTATTTCAGTAGAAATGAAGAGTTTCACGAATCTATCCAATTTCTCCTTATCTATACTACAAGTTAATATGATTGTCTTTTTCTCTGCTATAAGAATTAAAAAAATAATACAGAGGCTTCTCTTGTCCCTGGAAGGGAAAGACAGACTCTTTTTAAGCCAAGGATTATGGAGAAGATAAGTTAGATTGTCCAAGATGGAGAATGGCCCCGAAGGTTAGAGGAGATGGGCATGGCCCTAAGGGGTCTCCTCAAAGCAAGATGGAAAACAGAGGGTGTGACAAGTTCCTCAGGTAATGAAGACCTGTGCCCCACTCCCACGTGGAGACCTTGTAGTAGACAGATGCTAAGAACCACGACCTTGAGAGCTGGCAGCACGCCCAATGCCTGGCTTGAGGTGAGAGGAAGGAAGCCCATGGGGCTGCCCCAGCCAGCGCTGCCTGGCAACGCTGAATGGCACCTCCTTCAACAGGAGACTCCATGTAAAGAGTAAGGCCACCATGGGCTAGGATCATGGTGTTTCAAGTTTCCGTGGCACCCTGTAAATGCTTGAATTGCTGTTAATTCATAGGAAGTTGAGAGAGCCCCTAAAATTAACGGATATTGAAGTCACTTTAATAAGGGGCAACTTAGAATTAACATCCCTAAGAAAAAACAAGAATTGTGAGTATTGATGGTTCTTGCGTCTAAGTGTTGGCAAGTTCATTCCTATTGCCCAACCCAATGTTGAAAGAGGCATTTGTTTTGCACTATAATCTTTGGGAAAAACCAGTCACTGAGGATGGTATTGATTAGAAGATAATTAAACCTTGGAGAAAAGGTTTATGTTTGTTTTTGATACAACCAGAGAAAAGGGGTGAGGACACCAGTTGCCCCTTCCAGGGAGGCTGTAAAATCAAGCTGGGGAGTGAAAGGGACATTAAAGATTATCTGGTCCCACTACTCATGTGATGCTCAGATCTCCTCCCCAACATCCCACCATTGCATGACCTCAGACCTTGACTTCACCCCTTCTGCACACACGGCTATGTGGGCCACAGCGGGACAAACTAGAAGAGAGGGCAGAGTTCTGCCCTCTAGACACTTGAAACGGTAAGGCTAGAAGTGAGCACATAAAGGTTTGTAGCAACACCTGGTCTGGGTAGGAGGTGGGGTGATAAGACAGCTACAGTCTGGAGCAGGGTGTGATACCCAAGGACAAGGGTTTTCAGTGAAGGTCTCCAGAGGAAAAAGCCAATCAGAATTGTTCAAAGGATGCTCAGGGAAACCCTGATAGAGTGGGGACAGACTTCACCAATTTTACAGTTCTGCTGTGGACCGATTGGCATGGGAGGGTTACAGAAAGGTCTAGCTGAAGCGGCAACAGGAAAAGGAAAAGGGTAAAATATACATATATAAGCTAGACAATGCTTTATTCAAAATTCAAATCCTACTTCCTACTCTGTTCTGTAATACCGATTTTCCCCAGGAAGATTGTTGTGTTTCATCTAGAGTTCTGAAGCCACTAAAAACACACTCGAGTCCTCCCGCCACCTCTGTCCCTCCATAAACATTGCTGACCCAGCCGCAGCGGCTCTCGCAGCAGTATGTGAGGGACTGTTAGGGGAATTTGAAAATTTTATGGTCTGAAAAGTGGGCCTTAACACTTCAGCTTTTATTCTCTCAGAGAGCTTATAAATCCCTCTTCATTTAACAGTTTTCCAGAAAGTAACAGCTTTTGTTAGTCAGGCTAACACAAGATTAGAAATAAAAATTTTAACCATTAATCCTCACTGATTAAAGTGAAACCAGAAATGAAATTGTTACCAACTGTGCACTAATTTCAGCTTAATTCTTTGGCACGAGGCGTTGGAAATTTTCATCTGGCCGCACTAATTCACAATGCCTTACTACTGATGGCAGAAAGTCAAGGTCTCCTTCCCTCCTGGGTCCAGGGTGTGAACAATGACTATTTCAAATCAGTCCAATAAAATAGAAACATTAAATCCTTAGCTATGTTGTTTCTCCGCCATCGCTTTCCATACCACTCTCCCCTCTTACTCGCCACCGACCCCCGGCCCCTCACCCCCACTCCAACAGCAGTGAGGAAACATCTCCCTGGGGACCAGGGAATCACAGCTGAATGGCTGGCCTTTCCGCAACAACAGAACGTTCGCAGCATCAAAGTGGGTGTCACCCCCACATGAGTCTGTTCTGTTCCATACAGAGCTGGGAGAGGAGGAAAATCTTCATGCCAATAAGCCCCATCAATTGATCAGTCAAAATGAACTCACTGGCTAATGAAACTGGCAAAGGCGTTTTTGAAGGCACTTGTGTTGCAGAGAGGGAGTGGGGCTGGGGGCAGCTGGGGAGTTAAAATTCCTGGGAAGCGAAAACTTGACAAACACAGCAGCAAACAGAAAGGCAGTAAATACAAGATCAGAATGAACAGTGAGCCCTTCCTGAACTTAAAAATAACGAAAAAATAAATAAATAAAAAAGAAAGAAGTGGCACTTACGTGTGCCAAAAACAAAGAGACAAATATTTTCCTGGTTGGGCTGCACAGTGCCGTTAGCACGAGAGCCCGCTGGGTTGTACACGTTCCCTGTGGAAGGCTGTGGGCCAAGTAGAACTCGCCCTCTTTCTTCACAGCCACTCCCGCCTCATTACTAAACACTTCTCCTTCTCCTGTTGGTACTTTCCTGGGCCCCCACGTACAGCTGTGTGGTTAGCACGCTGCCCAAAAGCTTCGCGCAGAGGAAAGCAGCCTGAAATGTAGTACAAGCTCTGGGGGCCAAGTCACACACCGGGGTGATGTCATCAGGAAGTAGTGCCTTTTTCCTCACTCAAAGGTGCCCTCTGCCTGCACCGCCACAGGGCTATGACCTCACAGGGGCTGGTGGGAATCCTCATCCTGACTTCTATTTACTTCTCTTGTCTCCTGTTTCTCTGTTTCCTCCCTTTGAACTTTGAACTGAATGCTTCTTCAGCTGTTCTGGTATATCATAAATATCTGAACATAAAGGGAAAAAAACTCAATTATCCACTCAAGTGTTTCATCTATATGACACCAAGTATCCACAGATATGGGGAAACATCCTAATGCTCAGCATTATGTAGACAAAACATCTGGTTGATCAACTGAGTTCATGTTTCTTTCAGAGGCCTGAGTACCATAGAAACACTCTCATGCCCCCTCACAGTCTGGGTTTTCCTTTATAGACTAAGACAAATTAGTTGTTTTTTTAGGTTCAAAGACTCTAATTCAGTATAGTAGGGTGAGAGAGACAATTAAGAGACAAGGAGGCTGTTTTCCTCTTAACATTAAATAAACAGCATTTAGCTTAGACGCTAAATGTTATAGGGAGAGAAGTTTTTGTCTTTAGTCCAGTTGCTCAGACGCTTCGTTTGACAACAAGTTTCTTTCACTGTCTCTTGTCTGCATTTTATTTAGAGTAGAAAAACTTCAATATTTGCCTCCATTTTCCAATTTGTATAATACCTTTCATGTACACCTTTTTCTCTTGAAGCCTACTCTTGGAAGCCAGGAATCCGGTTGAACGAGCTTCCTAAAGTTAACATGAGGACCAATAATTGGCCCAACTTTAGCTATTTTTATTTGAAAAATGATTATAATATATTGAGCATGTCATTTGAATCCGGCCTCATTGCCAAAGCATGTTACATATAGCATTCCCATGAGATAAATGGCAAAAGTCATTCTCCCCGTTTCCCCAAAAGAGGGGCAGCGGCTGGTCATGTTCAATGCTAGGCTGGTGGTCAGATCATGAGTTAATGGCATCACAGAGCACTTCCTGGATCTTCCCATATGGGCCCCAAGACTTGGTGCACAAGGGGTGAATACTAAAGCTCCTTTTTGTTTCCCTAAGGCAGACCATGAAACTGTAAAGATGAGCGGGCATTTTGTTTCCTTTTGCGTAATAAACTGTTCTTTTCACAGCAGTGGCCCCGGGGGAGTTTCACATAGCACTGCTTGGCCGCAGCTGTGGGTGTGGCCCGCTCAATCCAAAGGCAAGTTGGAGGCACAGCTGTGTCAGGATCTTAAACTTTACATCTGGGCTGCACACTTTCAAGTTCACCCCCCCAAACAAGTTGAGTCATTTTCACAAGCCAGAACCCCTGGGATGGAGGCTCTGTTCTTCTTCTGCTTGTGGTTCCTCGGAGCACATCAGACATCCCCAGACCCCGGCCCACATTTGGCTCCGGCTGCTTTCTGAATCCTCCCTGAGACATCCCTTTACCACTCAGGAGAACACTCCACAGTTGAGTTACAACAGTGATCAGCATTTCGGAGCTGACTACTGGATGGTAGCCTTTTGTTTCTTTGTTTGTTTTTATTACAACCTCACGGATTCATTTTGTCTGTGTGTGGCTGTCACAATCTGCTCTGATAATTGGGATATATCCCCAAATCCAGTAAACTCACCCACATTTCCAGAAAAGTTTTCTTAAGAGATTTTCTTTGAGCCACTGCTTCCAGCTGGAGCGAATAATGGACAAAGTAACCCTCCATCATGTGTCCCAACCCAAGGACGTGAACTCTGAACCCCTTCTCACCCTGTAAGTGGAGGGAAGAATCACTTGCTTCTTTGTTTCATTGAGGGAAATATCTGGTCTTATGAATGGCTCCTTTTCAGGCTAAAGTGGGCACAGTCTTGGAGGGTCAGACAGAGGAAACGCCGCACCGGGCCATGGGACCGGCCGCGGGATCACAAAACTACAGGCTTGGAGGAAACCTGGAAAGCCCTCAGCTGCAGGCCATTCGCTCTGGTCGCTGTCTAAGGAGCCACCGCTAGGGGGCGCGCGCTGCGGCGGAGAGTAGCCCTGGCCGCCAGCAGCCTTTGTCTGGGTGCGCAGAGCTAGCTGGCAGAGGGTGGGGAGCTGTTGGGAACCGCAAAGACGAGTCATTCATTCCCTTTGCAGTGGTAATAATGAGCGTCTCTGGCCATCTGAATCACATGGTCTTTCGATGGGTATTACCATTGTCTGGGCCTGTACGCCTCGGTCTCATCCCAAGTGTCCCGCCTTTGACGGAAAAGCCCCTGGGACCCCAAAGGCAGTCAGTCCTGTCCCACCAGATCACAGCAGCACAGCGATGCCCTCTGCGTGCTCAGGGGATGCGGGCAGACACCCGGAGGGAGCAGACGGCGTGGGCGGGAATCCCCAAAACAAAGCCTGTGCAAGAGTGAGGGGGAAGTAAGAGGAGGAGACTGTGTGTGTGTGTGTGTGTGTGTGTGTGTGAGAGAGAGAGAGAGAGAGAGAGACAGAGAGAGAGAGAGAGAGAGAGAGAGAGAATGAATAAGAGAATGAGAGAGAGGGAATGAATAAGAGAATGAGAGAGAGGGGTAGAGAGGACTAGAGCAGGGAGAGACAGGGGAGGAAGAGAGAGGGAGGGAGCAGCTCAACCCAAGATCCTCAATGCAAAGCTGAATGCTGTTCCCTGGGAGAGGCACATGTCCTTTGGGTTCCTGCCATTTGGTGGTTGTGGACTGGTAGAGGAGACAGAATAATGAAGCATTCATTTCAATACAAGACAGAGACGGTTCTATAGGTATAACTAACCTGACAGTATGTGCACTCATCTTTTCCGGGAGGAGTGATAGGACACAGAATTCTGTTTTCTTGTCACTCTTCTGCTCTATCTCAGCCGATTTGTTTGGTATTCCTATAGAGTTTAAAGCCTGCGTTTGTCTGCAGCCAGGGCCAGTTCTGGACAGTGGCTTGTTTGCTGATGCCACCAAGAGGAAAAGGCTGAATGCAATCCTGTAAACGAAGGTCACTAGGACCATTTTCAGACCTACTTCCCTTAGTTTGGAAGTGGAGGAGGAGCAAAATAAGTGTGGCCACTCAGATTTAAACACTACCTTTGAACTTGAAATTCCACCCAGGGTACCATAGGACACAGCACAAAGAGTTATTGGTTGGATTACTTAATTTTATTTTCAGATTTGAGGCCTTTAACTCCTAAAATAAAATATGAACCATTTCTTCCATGTGAGCATGGGTGAGTCACCCAGTCTGCTTCTGGTCTTCTTTTCGTCATTTCTAAAATTGAGGGGTTGGATCGAGGTATCTTCCAACTCCAAAATTAGAAAAAAGTTATGTCTGTTCATGAATTCACAGAGGAACATTCCTTACTTAAATGTATAATGCAGTCGTGGAATGAAGAACATGAGATACAAATTTTCAAAAGGAGAGAATAAAGTAGCACAGCACCTTCTCCAGCTAATTCTCCATTTCTAAATGTTTCCTTTCTAATGTTGATAATTTATTGTTACATGAGGTCACATGTAAAAGTTAATATTTCTTAATGAGAAGGCAATGTCACCTGTGAGCCCCAGTGTGGAAATCAACCAGGGGGACCGTAGGTGCAATGATTTGCTATTCAAGAAGAAACCATTTTCTTCCACTCGGGAAAGCCTCATCACCCAGACCTTAGAATCCTAGGGTTTTCAATACCAAACCCTGGCAGGATATAACTGATTTTTCAGAGCATCTAATTCTTTTGTTCACACTTTGCCCTCTTCTCATTTTTGTGAAAGTTTGGTGGTTTGAGAACAACAGAGATGTCAATCGAACTTCGTGGCAAGAACATTTCCAAGTATGCATGTCAAATGTTAACAGTTATGAGAATGTCCACCATTAAGGCTGTTTTACCTAACATTTTCCTAAGCCGAGAAAATTCCAACAGTGAAATTTAAAGTCTGTAGCTAATGAGAAACACACTCTTTTAAAACTTCATTTAGAGGGCGGAAGCCTCTCTGTTGAAACTATGACAATGTGGGTGTGATAAAATATGACGTGGTTTCAAACTATCAAATAGCATTATAAAAATGTTGGGACTAGATTTAGTTCTTCTAAAAGGTGACAGATTGATAGAGCATGGATAAAGCGAGTCAGCTTCCGGGAATGGTTGCTTCATGCGAAACAGGACTCTTCTTTCTCCAGAGGGTCATGGACATTCCCAGACAACATATTAACTTGCAGAGTTCTCAGAGCGTGCATCCCAGCTTCCTTCCCTGCTGAGGCCTCTAGCAGGAGTGGGAATTTCTGTAAAAATTCTGTAGTGGAATGATACCTTCCTGAAAGTAGGGTCACCAGGTCATTGCATTCTGATCAGCCAGAAGCTGGCAGGACTGTCACCACAGCTCAACTTTCTCTGAGCCTTTGGATCCCTTAGATCGGCCACCTCCCCCCACTCTGCAGGCCTGGGGCTCCTGGCCCCACCCTTTGGTTCTTTCCCCTTCCGCCATCCCCTTCCTCACTGCCCTTCTGGGTACATTTGTGTCTCCTTTGTGTGACTGGCACACTCAGGCCCAGTGGCTTTCCAAAGCAGGAATGGCTCTGTTGTCATCATCCATAAATGCATCTTACAAAGCCGGGCCAAGTATTTTCACTATAAGTGTTGAGTAACTTCAAATCATTTAAGTATCATTTCTTCAAAATACCAGAAGTTATTTTTAACTCAAGATTTTTTGGACAACAAAAAGAATAAATAAATTAGCAGAGACAGATAAACCTGCACTGTGCAATAAACAACATATAGCTCACTAAATAGATAATTTGTATGTACCTGCATGTGTTTATAAATACAAATAAAGCTCCAAATTAGACTTGGCCAAATTTTTCTCCATGGTCTGGCTGTTAACTACCCCCATGTCTGTTGGGAAACCTCAGTGCAGTTGGGTCAAAGGGAATGTGTGTCTTGTTCACTTTCTTCTGTCCTTATGGAATGGTGCCTAAGGCTTCTGCACCTTCTTCTGCATGTTGTTGATGATCTGCTAAGTACAGGAATTCTGTCTGCGCCCACATGTTCTCCCTCCCACTCTTCCTCCATCCCTCCCTCCCTCCTGCAGTGATGGGAAGGATTTGACCAACTACCTTAGCTTTTTACTAGATAGAATAATTTGTGGGCTAAGCATCTTGCCCACCCCTCAGAAGTTAACCCCCCATGGTAGTTCCAGGGTTGACTATTAAATGCTCCTTCTCTTGGTTGCTCCTGCAGTTGCTGCTGTGGTTGCAACTGTCCAGTAGCCATCTCACCAAGAAATCATTGGTTCATCGCATCACCCTGGTTTCTGAAAAGCTCCATGAGCATCTTCACAGAACAGACCCAATGTCAGGAGCCAAATCATCAGCCAGGCCACATGACCATCCCCTGAAGATGGCCTTAATTCAATTTTTTCTGCAAGGAAGAAACACCATCTGCCCCACCCTCTGACTGCCCAACAAGTATCCTGCATTTGCATAAAAAAAATCAGCCCACATATATCCATTGCAAGCATTCTTAGCAAAGCACTGTGCTAGGCACTCAACAACCAGATACTGGATCAGGTGTGGTTGCTAAGAATGCTGCAGGATTTCTGAAAATAGCAACAGAACTACAGGAAGGGGAGCGAGCTCCCGGAGGCCAGGCTGCAGTGAATCCTGGAAAGCAGGGCAGGACATCGGAGGCCCAGACAGCCAAATAGCTTCAGCAGAGCAGGGTATTTTTACAGAGCTCATTTAAACCATTACGTCGTGTACACGCTCTGTTTTTTTAAATGATACATCACTGCTGACAGTTGGCATGTACTGTTTTCATAGCTTAGCCTTTATAAATATTATGAGCACATATCACAGCAGTATTGTTATAACGAGTTACAATGATGTGTTCTTTGAGAGAGTGCCAATGACTGGTTTATATCCTTGGTGATGTTGCAGCATCATAATAAATGTGGTATAAATCTTTTCCAAGGTTCGGCAGTCCCTTTAAGCCAAGAATTCTACATGTGGGTTGTTGGTTTCCCCATGTCGCAACCCGCCCCCAACCTTTGAAACCCCTGCTTCCTCAATGCTCTGATGCATAGTCCCCAATTTTGGAAGATTTGAATATGGTCAGTGATCTAACTGCACTCATTTAATAGCAGACAGCCTTTATTATAATCTGGAAATAATTTTCATCTAAATAGCACCAACAACCAAACATAATAAAATATGTATAAGTCAAGTAACATTACACAGAGGCCCCGGCGGCTCCAGCAGAGTCAGCCACAGCCGCTGCCCAGCAGTGGTCTCGGGAGAGGGCGGGAGGGATGGGGGGAGCACCTCCATTGGCTTTCACAGAGATGCTGTCAGTGTTGGGAGGAGGTGGGGGAGAGCAGTCCCTCTCTACAAGATGGCTCTGTTAACTGCGGAGGAAAGCCACTGAGTTTTCTCTGTGCGAATCAGGAGCCCAAAGGGGAGGCTGCGGCGATCACAAAACCAGCAAGCCACACACACAGCACTGAGAGAGCTCACCTCTTCTGGCTGTGAACTTAACTTGATTGGTTTGGATGTGTGGCCTGGTCTTGGTTCCGTTCTTTCTACGGTGTGGGACCAGGATAAGGGCTGAGACACACAGACCTTTAATGATGGGGCTAAGTCCACACTCACAGTTCTGGGGAGATTCTGGATGACGATGGCCTTGCCGCACTCCCTACATGCTCACCACTCCTGTCATGTCCTGGGGGATGGCACCGTCTCTAACCCTGGAGCCTGTGAGTTTTGTCCAAAAACAGTTCCAGCTACACTGCTCCCTTCAAGGTAGTGTGACTTAGAATGATTAGTTGGAAGTTATAGGTATAGTGAAAACCAAACAGCTGGATTCTGGGTCATTAAATCTTCATTTAACCCTGCTAATCGTATACATGAGCCAAGAGCTGCCTTCAGATAATCACGCTCAACAGAAATTGGCTGTGGAAGCGAAAGTGATCTATAGTCAGCTGTCCCGAGCTTGAGGTGGTAATTCTTTTGCCAAACACTAATCTATTCTATATCATCCATGAAACCACACTTTAGTCTGTCAGAACAAACCCAGGAGCTATGTTAGGAGAATGCAAAACAGGGCCAGAGCGAAAACTCTGTAAGGTACGGCAGGTCCTCTAATAATGTCATTTCCATTCAACATCATTATAACATTGACACGAAAAAAAAAAAGAAAACGATTCTCAGTCAGGACCACTGTCTGTATGGAGTCTGCACATTCTTCCCATGTTAGCGTGGGTTTTCTCCCGGTACTCTGGTTTCTCCCACATCCCAAAGATGCGCACTTGAGGCGAATGAGCTGGTCTGCACTGTCCCAGTCTGAGTTAGCAGGGCTGTGATGGAAGAGCGTCCTGTCCAAGCTGGGGTCCCACCTAGCACCCTGTGCTACCAGGACAGGCTCCTGCCATGCATGACCTTGAACTAGAATAAACAGGTTGGAAGAGAATTCTCTTACATGTTTTTATTAATCTTTCTTAAATGTATGTGTAGCTCATATGTATTTCAATGTTTAATATGAGAAGTGTTTGGGGTCTTTATTTAGAAGTTTGGAGATGTTTTTGTGACCAGAAATATACCTTAGGAACTTAACTCCTGTTTATATCAATTAGCCTATGGGAAAATTGGTTTTGTTACACATCATTTCTCTTTAAGTTGCAGTTTCCAAGGACCTATAGGTGACAATAAGAGAGGACTTACTTGCATGTCCTTCATTTGGGCTCTAAATCACGTCCATTCCTGAGCAGCCTGAGTTTACTTCATTACACTTCCCTGTGAATTATTAATACCAGAAACCCTGAGCTGGAGGCAAGGGTTGGAGAAAATATGTGTGGAGGAAATGAACCCCACCTATTTTCAAGTGCTTCTCCTTTTCTTTCCCTGGAATTTCCTTGCTTCCCCCCAGCTCTTTAAGTGTTTATGCATTTGAAATAGAAAATGTTTGGGTCATTAGTAGTTTAGTGCTGTTGCTCCAGTTTGTTTATTCTTTTAGAAATACCTTTTTGAAAAAAAAATAACACCTAGTTCCTGTGACCTTTGCAGAGTGCATGTCCTAAGTCCCAAGTGACCTATGAGGACGTGAGTTCTGAGCAAATTCTTCACCTACTCTTTCCTTTGGTATGAGAATGAAGTGGTCCATGAAAAACATCTTCCATTGGCAAACCTTCCTGTTGCCACGATAATCTGTAATCTCAAATGACAGACACTCAGATTCAGGGGCCCAGCACTCCTGCTCTCCCCGTGCAGCACAGATGAGCCCTCTACACACTCCCAGCTTTCATCTTCAGTCTGGACCCTCCTAACCCCTGCTGCCCCAAGTGCTGTCCCCTACCCTTCTCCTCCTCTCTTTGTCTCTGTCTCTGTCTCTGTCTCTGTCTCTCTCTCTCTCTCTCTCTCTCACCACCACCTGCCCCCACCCCCACCCTCGACCCTTCCCAGAGTGCACTTGGTCTCAGGACATCTCACTGGCCCCCTTGTCCTTGAACCTGCTGTCTAGCAGCAGATACCCTCCCTTGACCCTCCAGACACTGAGAAAGTCATCTTGTTCAAAATTAATTTTATTATATTCCTCATCCCCCAAGGCCCTACATCAGCACGGGACCTACAGGAAATACTAGATAAATCTTTGTTGGGTGTCTGACATCAGAAAGATTAAGTTGAAAGAAAATCTTACAGGTGGGTGCAGTTGTTAATGCCCTAAATACATACACCAAAGAATCCAGAAAATTGGAGATTGGAAGAATAATGTGGACACTTTTTGAACCACAATTTCTGCAGTAAACATCTTTTAGAAGAAAGTGTTGGTGATTAAATTTCTGCCCCTTGGTTCCAAGTTGCCTTCGGAGCCTGAGAAGGAAGAGTGGATGGACTGGGGAGAAAAAAACGGCCCCTGAGGCTTCTGGAACCTCAACCCTGTCTCAGAAAATAACCTCTGGAGGAATTAGGGATACATGAAATCAGAAACATGTGGAATATATTTCCCTTTAAATACATATGAGGCTAGAAATTAAGGGAAAAGTGTTCAGCTAAAGTTATTTAGAGTTTGGCTTTACCCACAACATCTGAAAAATAGTTCAAGATGTCGGATGAACCCAAAGTGCAACCATGTTCACCTTCTCCTACTGAAAATAGAGTGTGTGGAGCAGCTGAGGGGACGCATGGTTCATGTCAAGTTAATAAAAGGAGAAAAAGGTATGCTGGAGCTGAAAGGAGGAGGGAGCATTCAAATACACACACAGAAAAAAATTTAAAAGCTGGAGGGAATTTAGCTGAGAGAAGAGGCAAAGGAATCTAAAGTCTTAGGTCCAGTTTCTGAGACGTGCACCTCCCTGTGGCATGGAGCTCACTTCGTGAACAACGCTTTTTACAGGGCTCTCTCCTTGGTCAACAGACTTACCCTCAAAAGTTTGTGATTACACCTTGATTATAAAAGAGGTGTCTTAAGACCCCCAAATAGGTTTGAAATGTGGCTGGATTTTAGCTAATGTTTTTAAAGCACTGGTAGGCATCTGTGCTTTGGCAGTTGAACTCCTGGACACCCAGACATGCACAGGAAGTCAGGACCACGCCCAGCGCCCTTGTGAGAGCGGGAAGCTGAGGACCGAGGCTCTGGGACGCAACTGGACAGACTCTGCGTCCACGGGTCTGCTGTTGTCCCCAGCGGGGCACCATGGATGGCGGAGCTGTCTCTCCACTGACCAGGTGCAGAGGGACCCCTTTTCTCCAGAACGTACAGCTGCACCTCGGCCCTTTCTGCTGTGCCCTCTCTGTCTGCGTTGATGGGAACCTCGGCCCTGAGCTCCCCTTCACAGCTAAGATCATCCTCTTTCTTTTTTCACTGGATGTCATGACCGGAGACAACAATAAAGCTGACTTGTGTCAAATCAACACTTGTGGCCTGGGGCTCTCTGTAGAGGGAGGGAGAAGCCAGCTTCTTCCCAACCTATAGAAAACTAGAATGCAAACCTTAAATCAGACTAAAACACTAACACATTGATAGGGAAGAACAGAACCAAATAAGCTAGTCCCATACGGTGGCCTTGGTATTTGAAGAAATGAAGTTGGCTCAGTCTCTCAACATCTTTTTGCTTCAATTTTGCCACCTGTGAAATACAGGATAACAACGTCTGCTGTGCTGACTTCAAAAAGGTATTGTTAGGTAATTAAATGAGCAAATTGGTATAGGTGCCTTGAGAGACATACAAATCCCTGAAATGTTAGTCTCCAGCCCTCTGTACCTCTCTCCTGAGACCTGGGTGGTCTCTGACATTTCTCCCTCAAGGTTCCACACTTCTTGCTCTCCTCTCCTATACATTTCTGCTTCCTCTAGCTTTCCCATATCTGCAAATAGCTCCATCACCCCACCAGATGTTTAAGCCAGCAGCCTGGGAGTTTCCTTGGTGCTTCCCTCTCCCAGACTACTGCTGCCAGTCATCACTACGCCCCATTGAGTCAACTCCATTCTTCTGGAATATGGGCACTTCTCTCGCCTTGGCACTTGTCTTCTGTCACCCTCGCCTGAACCACTGCAGGAGCCAGTTATTGTCTCCCTGTTCCCTTTCCACCCTCATGTCCCTCCTCCCTCCCCCGTCTGTCCCTACCTCCTCTCTACAGAGTCTATTCTCCTCACTGTAGCCAGAACAGTCTTTCAAATTTGATCTTGTCACGCTCCTGCTCAAAATGCCTCAGGAGCTTTTCTGCTTCCCAGGGACTTGAAGAAAAAAAATCAAGAACACAGGCATTGAGAGAAGGCTCTATTATGTTGGGATTTAAGATCTGTGACTTACCAAGGTCTGTTGCTGTAAGATACATGTGCAAGCTAATATATCCCCAAACCCTTTTGTCCCCACAATAGCTCTGACTGAGAACTGACAACCGGTGCTCCTCAGCCAGGAGTCCTCCCTGGCCACCCCAATAAATAGGCCCCCCCCCATGAAGAGGATGTGTGTGTGCCTGCTTATTTGTGCAACTTTTGTGCCTTTCATCTGTTCACCAGCTGTAATTTCAAGAAGGGAAGAAGGGAGGAAATCAAGTATAATGAAATGAATAACAAGATGAGTTCATTGCTATTTGTATTTCTTATTGATAGTAAGTACTTTTAATGGTCTGAAAATAACTGTCTTTTTTAGTGTTTTTTAATATTCATCCTCCTGATATCAAGTGTATTTTTTCATCACCATTCATCCCCCCAACACCCTCTTCCACTCACCCATCTCCACTCACACCCACCCACCCTGCAGTGCCTTAAATATGCTACATCTGGAAAATCCTCCAACTATTTTACTAAGCACCTGAGAAGTCCTGGATAGCAAATGTGCTTCAGACTTAGAATACAAACAACTCTGGAACATCCATGTGCAAAGTCTTGGCTCCATGGATAATCTAAGACAAATTTTTAATTCAAAATTGACTTTCTCTACCAACCACTATCAGTAATTTGTACTCAAGAGAAGGCAAGCTAATTTTAACATTTTTTTAAATAAAATATATTTAGGGAAGACAAATGCACTACCAGAAATATTCTGCAAAGTTTTCAGAGCTAAATATAAATGCTTTCTGAACTATGCTGCTTTAATTATTAAGTCAGAATTGCAATGCTTTTGGCCACTAGCCATTTCAAAACTTCCAGACTAAAAATCAAATATAATGTAATTTTGATAATGAGTCACACATTATAAAACAGAACAGGGCTAAAATATTTCTAAGCATTCAAAGCCGTTTTTCAATTGTCTACACTTTCATTCTAATCTAGAGACCTGAATAATCAGGAGTAACTAATTGTATTTAAATTTTTGATGGCACCTTTTCTCAACGATCTTCACAAACTTCATAGACTTGACCTAATGTCAAGTACAATTAGTCCCAATTGCAGAGGACATGGGCAGTTTGGGTGAAGTCACATAAGCTCAGCACAGAAAGAACTGTGCTGGGCATCACGAGTCTTAGAGCCTTGTCCCTCCCCCTCTGCCTGCCACATCCCTAACAATCAGCTACGCCGTCCAATTTCTTACATGTTCAACTGGAAGGTGAGATGATGAAGGCAGATGATTTCTCAAAGATGCTTTCTAAATTCCAAAACACCTAGTCCACAATTCTATGATTTAACATACAGAATAATTGGTAATGGGGAAAAGTTTCTTCAATGGAATAAATCCATTGAAAGCAGAAACTAAGAATTCAGAGTTAATAATTGGAACCTGAGAGTAAGGTAAGGTTTGAATAAGACTTCACTTGAAAAGACACAACTAAAAATTATTAAGAAGTTGATTTTATCATATTTTAAATGTTGGGTTACAGTTGCAACTATAAATTATTTTTCTGGGCTAAGAATAAGACAAATAGGAGATTTCTTCACATAAGTTTTCTATGAAGTGTTATAATAGTATAATGCCACATTATGCTATCCATTACCTTCATAGAAATAGTAAAATTTTCAGGAGTTCATCATTTTCTCAAGGGCCCTCTGAATTGTTTACTTTTCAAACATCTCTGATGAATTACTGTTTCATCATCATTGCCCTTGATGTGTTCCCTTTTGCTATTGCTTATTTTCCTAATTCTTCTATTCCCATCTGTCAGAGCTTTGTGTGTGATTCAAACAGCTGTCAACATCACTTTTATCGACTTCACAAAATCCTGCATCTTTAGCAAGATTTGCAACTTCATTTTGCAATGGATTTATATTATTCTGTCAAAGTAATTATCAAGTTTAGCATTAAGCAGGGGAGAAATTTTTATAAATAAATAAGATTGGTGACTGTGTTCACGTGGTGATAACTTTTGCCCTTGTTCACATTCTGTGATGAAAGAGACTCAGATAATAAGGCCTTGTATTTGTGAGTTCCAGAATTCATTTCTCCTTTTGTCTACACAAACCCATCTTACATAAAAAATAAAAGATGCTTCCCTAGTCCTAATCCCTAGGAAAATTCGTATGAGAAAATATTATATATTAGAAACACAATACTAACATTAATGGAATTCTCATTTGAATAATTAATAAATGAAAGACTCAATGAAATAATGCTGATCAACTTCAAAAACAACTGTTCACAATGATGGCTCCTAGCAAAATTGTGATGACTGCCTTCACAGTGAGAAATATTCTTTTTAAAAAATATTTTTGGCAGCAGAATCCACAATATCTTTATGTGAAAGGCCATTTATCAGGTAATAAAGCAGCAGTTCGCTTCCCAAACATCCTCAGCTTGAGATCATTTGTTTCTGAAAAAAGTTGGTCTCAGTGGGGCTTGCGTCTGTATTACAGAAAAAAGAAATGGATTGACCTATTGACGCTGGAAGGTAATGTTCAGAGTATCCAGTGATAAAAAATCCTTTTACATAAGGTGTTTGACCAGCCACTCTGATGATTTTGCTTCCGCTGCTCCCTCCCTCCCATCCTCCCTTCCCTCCTTTTCCTTTCTCTCTCCTTCCTTCCTTCCTTCCTTCCTTCCTTCCTTCCTTCCTTCCTTCCTTCCTTCCTTCCTTCCTTCCTTCCTTCCCTGCATTTTATCTGCAGATATGTTATTGGGCTCCAGGATGGAACCATAAAGTCCCAATAGCTTATTAATGTTAAACATGAATTTTCAAGCCAGAATTCCCCCTCAACCCTTACCCCCAAATTGCCACTTCCAGACAGAGTCTATGACAGTGAATTGTGTTTGATGGACTGGTGAGCCCTAAAAATGGAAGTGAGACACTATGGACAATAAAACAGGAGACAACCAAGAGAAAGGCATGCCGTCCAGCTGGTCAAAGCTGTGGGTGACTGGAGCTCACTCCCACCGGGACTCCTGAGACACTGCATACAACGTACCTCAGAATCATCGGCCTGATGGGCAGAAGGCAAGCATATCTCCTCCACTCCATGCCCGTGGACCAAAGGTCACCTGGGAGGCCCTCCCTTCCTCCCTTCTTTTCACACCTCCAAGTTGCATGTGTGAATGGGTTTCCACAGCCATTTGATGTCAGAGGAGTCTCAGGGCAGAAAGCAAGAGGTCCAGTGGTATAGCTGAGGTGAGGCACTGTCAAATTTGGGTGGCAGGAAGCTATATTATAGTAGCAGCAGCTCAAGTAAAGTGTAGGTGCAAGTAGGAGGCAATGAAGAAGAGGAGCTCCACACAAAGAGAGAGAAAGTCACTGAGGTGAAGACTGAGAAGCACATTTTCAATCAGGGAACCCAGTGGTCGTGTCAGCGCTAAATGCTGCTTAGGGCTCCAAGGAGGACAGGTGTATTTGGAGGGTGTGCCTATCATGACATATGGAACACAGGCACAGGACCTCCACCCTTTCGTGCCATTTTCCACAGTCTTTCTCAGATGCCGTTTTCACCACGTTTGCTACCTCTGTCGGTTCAGGAGGATGAGTGAGTCCTTAGAAGCTTACCATTTTAAAAGTGCACTCAGCTGGCCTTCACAACGCCTTGCAAGTCTACACTCTAATTCTGATTCCATATCTAAGACACTTATAAAGGGTATAGCTCAGAAAAGGCCCTGTATAAGTAGTAACTCTTCTAATTTTACTCTGTAACTTTTAACCAACTCTTTACTCCTTCCCCCTGTACTGTTCATTTTTTCCTTTTGTTTGTTTAAACACTGCTTTACTCTAAAGACTACCTGAGGTGGCAAGGCCTATAATCTAAAGTTAAATCACATTACTGCTTTTCTCCATGTATGTCCTTACACAGGAAAAAAAAAAAAAGGCCGTCTTAGGGCTAGTCCTTGGAGAATTAGTTGTTCAAAGCCAAACCCAGTTAATGAAAATATTCACCTATGACATAAATATTGATTGGGCACTTCTTATGTGCCAAACACTGGCAAACACACACACGCACCATCCCCTCCCTCGAGGAGCTCACAGCCCAGCGTGGGGAAGGCAAATAAATCAGGAAAGAAACAATTAGGACACAGAGGGATGGAAATAAGCACAGGGAGCTGAAAAAAATAGTGGACCCAGACTTGGAGGAAGAGGGAGAGCAGTGGAGACCACGTGGGGTTGCACCTTGAAGAAAGTACCTACGGGCTCCAGGAACACAGAGGAACTTGTGCAGAGCCCCCGGAGCACCTGAGGGAGAGGGAGTAAGCAGGTCATGAAGGACCTTGTGTAACACTGTGAGCAGTTGGCATTTAATCTTGAAGGAAGAGAACCATGCAAAAGATATCTGGAACCTGCTCACTCACTCCTCACCACCTAGTCCACGCCACCTGTCTAAGTCATGTCTTGTCCGAATGGAATCACTGCAGTGGCCACTGGTCTCCACTTCCACTCTTGCCCACTATAACCATCTTGTCACACCATCCAGAGTGATCTAGTTCACTAAAATCAGAGCATGCCATTCCTCCGCTCTAAGCCTTCCCAGAGCTCCGCAGCCCACGCAGAACAAAACTCCCAGTCCCTCAATGGCCCAAAGGCCCTCAGTGGTGCACACACTGTGCCATGCTGTTCCTCCATCTGCCTTCTCTAGCTCAGCTACAGCTGTTCCCCCAGCACAGCAGTCTTGCTCTTCCCCACCGTTTCCTCACTAGAACGCTCCCCTGAATAGCCACAGAGCTTGCCATCCTCCTGCCATGCAAGCCTCTGCTCGAGTGTCCCTGCAGCAGTGAGGCCTTCCCCAGCCAAGCCATAGGTGGTCTCAGAGAACAAACTCCCATTCCCCTGACACTTGTTCTCCCCACTTCCCTCACTCTAGTTTCCCTTCTAGTTTCCTAGAAAGAGAGCATTTCTCTCTCTCAGACATAAATGCTTTTGTTCTTATTTTATATAAGACCTTTTAACTTATATTGTTTATTGTCTCTCTTTCACACACACACGAATATGAGCTCCATGAGGCAGGAACTTTGTTCTCCACCACATCCTTATTGTGAGGTCCAAGTAGCACCTCAGGAAGGATTTGTTAGGTGGATGGGTGGATGAGCCGAACAGTTTTACACCGGATCACGCTGATGTTCAGATGGCAGCACAGCTGAGAACGGATTAAAGAAGAGTAAGACTAAGGAGGTCAGGAACAGTGAGGCCTGAGCTGACGATGGAGCAGAGGGGAAGGGAGGAGAGACAGAGCGTGAGCCGCATTTGGGAGCTGAGCTCCACACGTCTTGGAGCTGACTGACTGGGGAAGCGAGTGGGTGGAGTCCGGTCTGGAGGAACCTCTGGCTTGTGGGAGGGACACAGAGGGGTGTCCTTCACTGAGGTGGAGAGGGCAGGGGGAGGCAGAATCAGAATCAGGGGGATTTCCTACCTAATGTCCTCTATTTGCTCTGTGAAATAAAAGACAATGACAGTGACAAAATATGTGCTGAAAATGAGGGGAAAGCTAATGAGGTAAGGAAAAACTACAGTGAGAGAGAGGCTTGCCTGCGAACCCGGGTGTGAATCCAGGCCTGCACTCACCAGCTCACCTCAGGGAAGTGATTTAACCTCTCTGAGCCTCGGTTTGTTCTTTGGGAGAAGAATTGAGCATGTTCTCTCCTGCCCAGCTATAACACACCTTAGGTAAAATTAGCATAACATACCTGAAAGGGGCACAGAGCCAGGGCCTGATGGACCCTGATTTCCTGTAGCCCAGAATTCTTACAATTTTAAAAGCACTCCTTAACGACTAGAACACAAAGTAAAAAAGGGAATCTGTACTCAGAATAATAAAAAATCACCACAAATTGCTACATACTTTTAAGCCACCAAATGTCACATGCATTACAAAATCCAGAAAAAATAAAACTTTTTATCAATTAATTGACTGGCATACCTCTCTAATATTTTTCCTATAGTCTCTGGCTGCACAGTCTTGATCCCTTCTCCTTGTGACAATGATTTTCTAATATGATTTTTATGGAGAGGATAAAATAATTCAGTCTTTGCTTTGGCTTGGTTGAACTAAATTTGTTTTTTATTATTGATAGCTGCGATGCAATAAGCATTTCACACAGACTTATCTCTGTCCATCTTGTGGCTGCAAGTCTGCACCCTAGGAATACAAAAAGTGTGATTAGTTCTATTTGACACATGCATCCAAAAAGAAAAAAAAGTATGCTGGGTGTTTGGGGTCATTTGGGCTGCTATAAGAAAAAAAAAATATCATACTGAGTGGCTTAAAAAATGAAAATTTATATCTCACAGCTTTCTGGAGGCTGGGAGGCCCAAGAAGAACACAGGGGCAGATTTGGTGTCTGGCTAGTGCCTGCGTCTTCATCGATGACTATCTCCTCACTGTGACCTGGGGGCAAGGGAGTTCTCTGGGATCTCTATTGTAATAGCTCTAATTCTATTGTGAGGTTCTACCCTCATGACCTAGTAACCTCTCAAAGGCCTCTCCTCCTCCCACCATCACACTGACCATCAGGTTTTCAGTATATGAATTTGGGTGGGACACAAACATTCAACCCATGGCAGTGGGTTTCTGGGTGGTGCTAGACAGTTCATTAATGAGCACACTGCTGACAGAAAAGAACTTCCATTCTCACTAGTCATTGATGAGACTAGCTTCTGGCTCTGAACATTTCAAACCCCACGTCTCTTTCATCCCTCACCTACTTCTGATGCCAGGCCCTGTAAAGCACATTGGTGCTGTGATAATGACTTCTGTGTTCTGCATTTTTGTGTTCTGATGCTGAGTAGGTCAGCACAGTAAGCACCAGAAGTACCCTGGAACACTGTTTCTACACTGGGATGGTTGCCAATAACTTAACTAGACATGCAAGTGACTGCAAAATACTTAAATATATCTCTGGAAACTCAGACTAAATGTTATCCCAACCCAATTTCTCTAACTAGATTTCCAAGATACTGGTGGCCATTCCAAACACATCGGTTACAACTAGGGGAAGTATCAAGAGGGAAAATTAGAATGGACGAAAGCAATGGTCTTAAACAGTTGCATTTAAATATCCAAACTTTACAAAACATGTGGCCATATTACCTAGTCCCTACCCAGGATCCTGAAAGGGATGAATACAAATGAGGGCCCCTCAAGCTTAAAGTCCACTAGCATCATGGTAAACCCACATCTAGTTAGAATGGTAACAAGTACTCAGTAAGTTATTGCTCTTCCCTTCCTCCTCATACGCTTATCTGGGAACGTGCCTCCTGGGACTTCCGTGCCCAACACCCAGGACATAGCCGTTTGCAGGGTGCACTCAACCAACACTTGACAAACACTCTGTTTTATTTACTATACTCAATTTGACTTCACTACGCTGTGGATGGATTTTTATTTGAAGTAGATCCAATATTTTTTAAACAGAAATATAGACTTGATGTTTGTAAAACTCTATCTGACGGGATTTCTGAAAATGTAATCTATAATAACCATACTTCTAAAAATAAAAGACCTGCAGGTTGGGTTTTGAAGCCCACATAAATTACATAGGAGCGACGCCTTCCTAATAAATTCAACTAACACTTCATTTACAGCAATATTGTACAGATGGACACAAAGAAATTTATTATGAATCTTGGCCCCAATCCACACTCTTCACTGAAGTGCATTGGGTTTGGATTATTTTTTCCTCCACAAAATAATAAAAGAAAAGAAAGAACAAAAGCATAAAGCTCCCCCCAATAATTTATTATATTTATTTTTAAAATAGTTAATTTTTTCAAGAGATAAAGTATGTTTCCATAACCTCTCCTATCTATAGTACAGAAGTAGAAGGCAGTCTTTTCCAGGGGCTTGGATGCTCTTTGTTCTAAGCAAGATTCTAATAAATGCACACAATTTATAAGTAATACTTTGAGGACTATCTCACAGAATTTAAAGCAATCCGGGATTTAATAGCAATCAACAGAATCAAGGCAAAGTGAAACTACCATGGCTGAACACACTGGAAAAGTGGAGTTCGAATTGATGCTGCATATTATTCATTTTGACAAGTGCAAACTCACATTGAAGATAGCACAGGAGTGGAGACGGGGACTGCAAGGAAGGGCAATACAAACGTATTATTAACGCAGAAACAAATCTGACTTTAAACCTGGCGTGTCTCCTGGTTAGCAAGAATAATAATAAGGCCTTGAATTCTCACTGTACTTTGCATCAAAAGTAGTCAAAGAAGTCCCAAATTTTCATGGGAGATACAGTGATTGGTCTGCATTGGTTACATCTTCCAAAGGAAAACCTATTACCAAATTATATGTGTGCACGTGGGGGATGGACGCAGACAAGCACGGAAATGGGGACTGTGGGATTGCAGTGTTCTCCCCCCGCAAAGGTCAACCAGGCAGCTAATCAGAGAGTGACCCAAATCATATAGTTCAGTGCAGTACTGAAGACATTTGCTATTCAGTGAAACCCAGCAAGCTTCTGAGCTTCTACAACAAACTAGTGGGGGGGGGGAGAACCCTAACAAAACATGTCAGCCAATTGCCTGTGAGCAGTGGGGTCCAATGTACTCTCACAAATACTCCAACAGGGTGGACAGTGTAAAGATACAATCAGGATTCCAACTGTGCACGGTGAACACCAAGCCTTTATTGAACATGTATTAAGCCCACTTACCATGTGTATATACAGGCATTGAGTACATACATCTGTATACATACTCTTATAGTAATCTTATGAGGTGAGTCCTATTATTACCCTCATTTTACCTATGAAGAAACTGAAGCACAAAGAGGTTGAGGAATTTGAGAGGGTCACATCTAGGTGATGTCAACATGGTAGTAGAAAAGGAAAAAACTTAGTTAAGTGGTCATAAAATATTTTTTTGATTCTCATCTAAGGACATTTTTTCATTGCTTTTAGAGAGAGAGAGGAAGGAAGAGAGAGAAACATCAGTGCAAAAGAGAAGCATCAGTTAGTGGACTCTCATAGGCACCTGGACCAGGGATTGAACCTGCAACCTAGGTATGTGCCCTGACTGGAAATCAAACCCCCAACCTTAGGGTTACATGATGAAACTCCAACCAACTGAGCCATACCAGCCAGGGAATAAAATCTATCTTTTACAATCATTTGTATTTTATCTGTTCGCTCACTGGATCTGTGGACTCACAGATACAGTCAGCATCCTGGGTTTCGATTTCCCAGAGAGCTCATCCTTTGTCTCCTCACTCTGCCCCAGTGACTCCTTAGTTAAGAAATTTCTAAATACAGTTGCTAACCTAATGTGCCAAACTAAAGCAAAGACAGAGAATGTGGTTGGGATGCACCTACCAGGGAAATTGCCCTGCACAGGGAACACCTGCCAGGTCTGCTCTACAAGAATGTCCACAGCCTCATACAGAGTTAAATGGCTGTTTGGGAACACCTGGGACTGTCACAGGTAGCTCTTATTCTAATACCACTGCTCCTCGTGAATTAGCGTCAAGTATGTGGGCCCACATTTGTATTAGCATAAATATTGGGGGATGCTTAATGCTGTGCTGTACTCTTGATTTATAGGAGGACAAAACAAAGCAGATAAATTATTTTCCTTAAGTGCCATGGCCACACATCTTTAAATAACCAGCCCCTCAACTCCAAAGGCACTAGTATCTCCTTTACCCACATTTGTAATTCTCATTAGCACCCAGTGAGAATTGTACCCACCAGAGAGGAATAAAACTGAATGGATACCTTGCGCTTCAGATTTTCAGAGCAACGTGAATAAAACAGATCTTCTGACTTAATCATGTAAAGTAGCGCCACTAATGCAAGAAATACCAGAACATCAGAAACCCACAATTACATGCTGATTAATACTGAGCTACATTAAATTCAATGAAGGTGAAGATTTTAAATGTGTTAATTCCTTATAGAAATGCTGCAGACTATAAGGAAAGAAAGAATATTTAAATGAAGGCACATCTTTCTTATCAGCCCTAGAAGTGCGATTCTCAGATCCACCAGGAGGACATTGTTCTTTAAGAATTAAAAAGGAGAAGTAATTATCAATAATGTAGTCAGCTTGTGCATGTCAGACAGATAAAGCCAAGCCACTTTTAAAAAATCAATGAGATACAGAAAATGAATTTGTATTCTAATGGATGGGCACAAATAAAGAAGAGAGGAAGGCATAACCACAGTCAGTATTATACTCAAGATTTCAAGTCGGGTCCAAAATTTTCTCTTAAGATGCTTCGTAGAACCAAAAATAAGAGTGAAAAAGACTGAAGAGACAACTGCTGGCAGTGAGCTGCTTCTTACAGGCTAAGAGCCTTTTGTTAAATATTCAGGATTTCCTGAACTAGACCTTAAACTGTTGGTAGCTTAAAATCAGCTATGGTGGGAGTAGTCACACAAGGGAAATCAGCAACTGCTGCAAAGCAGGTTTCGCCTGTTGCCCCCATCCCAGCCCTCACCCCTGCCCCATTTTACCAGCCCACCTCCCCTCAGATCCTGGGTGTGTCTGAGTCTATCTTTAGCCCACTTCCAAAGGCATAGACCTCTCCCACACTTTTGAATATTGAGTCGAAATAGTGCACTAGTAGTCAATTCAGTGAATAGAAAATGTGCCATTTTGTTTAAAATGCACTGGGTAGTAAAGATGCTGCCCAGTAAAATGTGGCTGTATTTTTTTTTTAAATACTGCAAGGTGGCTAAAAGCACAGGCTTCAGGATGAGGCAGTCTGGATTCAAACCTTGTCCCCAGTTAACTGGCTGTGTCACTCTGAACAAGATTCTTAACCTCACTGTGGCTCAACTTCTTTATCTGAAAAATAGAACATAATAATATTGCTTAACCCTAATTGTGTCCTATTGTCTGAGCAAGAGAATCCCTGGCCTGGGTCCCATGCTTTAAAGGACTCTACAGGTCACAAGCACAAAACCTATCATCTGTTTACAGAGCACACAGACAACCTGCCCACCAGCAAATCCTGTGCCCAGCGTGACCCGGGACTCTAAGCTTGACTCCCAGCAATCCACTCACCAGCTGGGTGGCCTTAGGCAATTCACTTGACCTCTCTGAGCCTTCCTTTCCTTCTTCATCTACATAATGAGGCCAATAATACCTTCCCTATTTCACAAGATTGTTGTGAGGATGCACATAAAACCACGTATTCTAAATGGTGAGGCACTGAAAAATGTCAGGAAACCCACAAAATTAGCGATGTATTACATTATGCCTTATGTTCTGCTGTGTCCTCGCAATCTACACTCCAGCTCAGCAGACGACGCTCTCTCCTTGTGTTCTGGGCCTGTAGCGAGGCTCCCTGACTACCCTGTTCGCTCTTGAGGGCAGGGATTACGTCATGCATTTCTTCTGAATGCACCACAATAGCCTTGCACACCTGGTGGCGCCCCCAAACCTGACTTCTTTGAAGCTTCTGCCACAGGAATGAATAACCGAGAGCTCTGCGGACCTACAAAGACATTCAGACTCCAAAGAGAAGTTATTTTTGATCACATCAGTCTGAGCATCTTTTTTGATCCTGATTTTACCTCCTCAGATTTGATCTTTGAATCACCTACAGCCTGTGTTTTAAATCACTTCTCTAAATTCTGTTTCTTGAGGTCCCTCTGGCCCAAACGCACAGATTCTTCCCAGTCCACACTGAATTAGATGGGTCTTGTTTCAGTAAGCAGCAAAATAAAAGAGGCCATCATCCTAAAGTGATCAGGCAGTAAATTGATAGTAACTAATCCCTCATGTCCACTAATCCCTATTCACTTTAATTTCTTATGGTTTTTCCTTGTGCTTCTCTTATTTGTTATTTAAAAATTTACAGTCCACAGATAGGGCCCTCTACTTTCTCACTGTAGAATAGAATGGAGTAATGGAAAATGTGCATAGCATTTTAGGCTCAACAGATGAAGGTTGAAAGCCCAAGTTCACCAGTCAATAATTCCATAACTTCCATCTTGCCGACCTTCAGTTTTCTCATCTGTAAAATGGAAGCATAAATTGAGATAAGGTACGTGAAAGTACCTGGCACTTAGTGCTCAGCACAAAGCTCCCCATAAAGATGCTCGAACCCTTGCCGCAATCACTCAGAGTACTCTAAGAAGAGACTCTTAAGTGTATTTGGCCTTTATTTAGCCTTCAGTTGGCAAATAAGAACTAAGTTTGTACCTGGCTGGATGAATCGCGCTAAATCATTGTCCACTGCAGTTGGGGGACGGTTTAGGACTGCTGCCTCTGACTGGTTCAGGTTGAATTTGATCCTCCCAGCTTCCACTGTAGGTTTCTTGCTCTGTTTGTTTTGTTTTGTTTTGTTTTGTTTTGTCTTTGAGTTTTTTTCTTTCATCCTTCCTTTTTTCTTTTATTTATTTTTTCCTCATTAGGTCAACAAATATTTATTTCATACCTACAGGAGGCAGAAACAGGTTTTGCAGGGCCTGAAGTGTATAGGAGACCCTTTTATGAAAAAGAATATAAAGCTGCAAATACAAAGGTAAGTATAAAGGTGGATATTTCTTAGGCATCTGATGTCTACTGCTTGCCAGTCTGGGTATGAGGCTCCGGGGATACAGAGACGAATACAACAGAGTCCCACTCATGTGGGTCCAGAGGCGAGTGATTTTCAGCAATGCCGAGCCTTTTCTTGCCTCCTGAGACGGTTACCTGGTCCATGACCTTTCATGGTTGAGTCCATGAAACCTGCACCCTTTCCTGTTTCTTCCCTGCTCTGCACTAGGAAGAACCCAGACCCTTCTACACCCAGGGGCTATCCACTCTCTCAAATTTCCTCCAGTGTGACAGAGAGGATCATCTTCCCTGTGGGAATTAATGGAAGTAGACAGATGCCTGGATTTACTCAGAATTTAAAACCTCATTTGCAGATGAAGACATGGGCTCCAAAAACATGAAATTATGTTCTTAAAGTAGAAAACTAGATATTGTCTAGCCAAGGTGAAAGCTGGGTGTGATCTGCTTTGGGCTTGAATGGCATTTCTGTTACACCATGTGGTCTTTCCCAGACTTGTTGTCCAAATGAGGAGTGAGAAAAGGCAAATAAACTTTATCCACCCCTGGAGAGGAATTCCAGCAAGCCAGTCTTCGGAGTACATCACAGATAGTTAGCTGTCTTTATTACTTCCTTGGCACTATAACCAATCAGCCTTAAAAATCCTGCAGTTGTCATTTGGGGATCATTGTTTTGGTAAATACACTGAGGTCCAGGAAAGCGCTGCATCTCTATTAAGTGTTAAAGATAAATAAAGATTAGAACTTAACTCTTATGTCCTTTCATTTTAACCCTTATTTTCTCATTCTCCCTGAAGAACATGACTGTGCTCATCTAAAGAGCTGAATTCAATTCAATCTCAGCAAATGATCATTTTTTCTTGTCTGAGTGTAAGAGTTTGGATGTGTGAGTGACTGCTGAATCTTTTATCTTAAAGTGACAAGGATTAGCCACGGCATGCTCCTTGAAATATTATTCATCAGTGTCTAATGCATACAGAACATTGCTTAACATTTGGAACAATATAATCTTGCCTTTTCTTGAATTTTGCCTTTTGATTAAATGGCACTGATAGTCGAGAAAGAGAAACAATGATCCCTGAAAAACCATATATATATATATAAGATTGATATTGATTCCATTTTAGAGTAATAGCAAACCACAACACTGCTGTGAAATGATCAAATTTGGGTTAGAAAGCCTTAAAGAATGAAGGCTGGGGAATTTATTGTATGATCAACATATTGCATCTTTGCAACAGCAGAGAAAAAGCATGTAGCAATTGTGGTCGAAAACATCAATGTAAATGTTATTATGCTTTCCCAGTTCTCAGTCATATTGGCTGATGACATCTCTCAGTGTCGGTTGATTGTCAGTGGCAAAGCAGATCTGTTGTCCATTGGCTCACCAGTGTCACATGATCCCACTCCATGCACCCCAGTAAATCACCAAGTGAACTGTTGTGTGAAATCAGTCCTGCACCCTTTGGTGAATTTGCAGTGTGACAGCTCATACCAGAAATAGATTGGACGTCTTCAGACTACATTTGCACTTCCGACAATCCATCCAGAAACCTGAGGTTCCTATGGACCTCAGGACTCCCATTCTCATTGTCTCTAATTCACGTGCAGGCTGTGTGGGCGTGGCTCCCTCACAGGCACGCCACCTGCATGTTTATTTGCCTAGCCTCTCTCTGTGCCTCTGAGCAGCTGTCTCTTTACACGACTGCATGATGAACATTCTGCAGCAGCTCAAACTGCCTTTTCAGTTGCTGTTATTTCGCTAAATCTGATAAAGAGCTTAGCAACACATTCCAGTGTTTGTGTTTGGATAATTTATGCGGTGAAGATGAAAGAAAATCAGAATTAGAAAGACACTGAGACATCTTCTTACCAACAAGGAAAAAATACTATAAACCACACATCCCACATTCTCAATGTGAACATTTTGCTTGATAGATTTCTTACTTTCTCAACACACAATAACATTTTCATATGCTATTAATGAGGGTGAAAAATAATATAATCTTTCCACAGGATAATTTGGCACTATCCTAGATCAACTCTAAGCTGGGAAGAGGTGTATGCAAAAATGTAGTTACAGTTATAGGAATATTGAATCAGGGTTGTTTAGGATAACAAAATAACTATTTATAAATATATATATATATTTATAATTGTTACACCACATATGAATGTATTTATAATAATTATGAGTAAGTAGATAAAGGATAGATGCATAAATATGAAAATAAGCTCGATGTCTGTCCAAATATGAAACTCTCTGCCATTCTGCCATAATTGTTGAAATATTTTGAGGTTAGGTTTATCATTTTAGCATACTCAGTAAGCAAGATATCAGACCCAGAAAATACTAGTGATTTTTATTACATACAAATTTAAAATATCTTTGGAGTAGCAAACACAAGAACAAAACAGGATAAACAAAGTCAGATGCTTATAACACAAACAACTGCTACAGATCTATTTGGGGAGAGGAGGAGAACAAAAGAAGAGGTCGCTAATAGAAAAACAGACAAGAAGCATAACCAGAGAATTCATAGAAATCCAATGGCCAATAAACAAATAAAAAGATGCCCAGCCTCACCAAAAATCAATGAAAAACAAATGAATGCCATAATTAGATATTTTTTAGCAATTACACTGAGAAAAAAACAATAATCTTCACTCACAGCAGAGGAGTGAGAAAACTGTTAGCAAGAGTATATAAGGATATAACATCTTTGGAGAGCATTTGGCAAAACCTAAAATAATAGATATACCTATAATAACATAATATAATAATTGCTTGCATTTATTGAGTGCTTGGCATGTGCTCAGGTTAGGTGCTTGTGCACTTATATATTGAATCCTCAGAACTACTCTATGAGGAGTGCTGTGCACCACACGGATCCCAGTTCCTGAAGGCACAGGTCTCAGAGACTTCCTTTGGATAGCGCCTCCTAGAGCTGTGCAAAGCAGGCTCCCTGACTGTGAGGCAGCATTTTAATTATCCCCCCTGAACACATGAAATAACTAAGCCCTAAGGGGGTCATGTAAGTTCCCTATAGTCACAGCAGTGGTATGATGATAAACCAGTAATCTCAAAAAAAAAAAGAAAATAAGATGAGGAGGAAGAAGGAAGGAAGGAAGGAAGGAAGGAAGGAAGGAAGGAAGGAAGGAAGGAAGGAAGGTTAGTTAAAAAAAAGAGGCAAAAAAACTTGCTTTGTAGTGTTTGCCGATTTCTATGGTGTAAAAACCTCCATCACAGCCAATTTTAAGCTACCAACATGGTCACTGACCTCAGAGTTGGAAAGAGGCTCTCACATGCTTGCCTGAGCACACCACAGTTCCTAAGAGGCACAGCCAGGATATAAATCCAGGCAGTTTGGCCTCAGAAACACATGCCCATGGCCCAAAATCCTATTGCTAGGATGACACAAAATCTACAAAGTACTTGTGGCCAATGTGTATGTGGAAGAATTTCTGTAATGAAAACAATTGAAAATAATATGAACACATATTTATTCACTTGTCCATTATTTACTGAGGGCTTTTTATGCAGCAGTCACTACGCTGGTGCTGGGGGCTGACACGGTCCCACAGAGCTGCCGGTCCAGTGGAAAGACAAAAGATGGGTACTTAGCCAAGTTATAATCCATCTAATCGAGGAATATTATACACACGGAAAAAATAAATACGTGTGTGTGCGTGCTTGTGTATGTACATGAAAAGACACAAAGTTTAGAAGTTTTAGCATAAATTGCCTTAATGTTTTCTTCTTCTTAAAAATTATATGTAATACTTTAATGATTAAACATAAAAAAATGAGATAAACATCATTGCTATGCAAAGATGCCTGAGGTTGTAGTTTAAAAGAAAGTAGATTATAAAAAAGTATATATGATATGATTACTTTTTAAAAGTAATTGGTTTTACATAAGAAAAGTGTCTTCAAAGATGTAAGAGTGAACTTGTTAGCAGTGGTTGATTAAGTAATGTTTTTGTTTTCCCCTTTTTGCTGATTTTTATTTAACAATTTTTTTCTACCACGAACTAATAGATAGCTTTTGCAATGAGAAAAATAAATAATATAGCTTATTTTAATAAATAAAAGGAATGAGAGAAAAAGTCAGCAGATAATACCTCTTCCTTTTGCCACACAAGCAAGCTCAGAGCCATTTTTCGTCAGCAAATCCACTGGAAAGAGCGAATTTGGTGGGGTGTCTGCTGTCCCTAAAGGGTAAATGTGGACCGTTCGTGTTTGGAAATACCAAAACGAAGGGCAGAATGCTCCCCCTTTTATCTGGGTGCTTGTCTTCACGCAGCAACAGCAATTCCACGAGTTAGTCCAACCTGAGGGGGTGGAAAAAGAGAGATGCCCAATAAACGCCATACACGAAATCGCCTCTTCCACGGGAAATCACTGTCAGTTCAAATGAATTCACGCATTTCACACATATTCCTCTGCTTCCACTTACCTGCCAAAGGTTAATCTAAGGTTTATATTCATATGAACATGACGCGTCCACACCACTGTAATTCTTATAAAAATACAAAGCACCACTGCACTCAAGAAAAGCAGCCACCCAGCAAGAGGTAAAAATTCAATAGCATTAGGACTGCTCCACAAACCAACAAAAGCCAGGAAATTTTGCACCCCTCCCTGACTCCACACCACTGCGGACGGAGCTGAAAGGCACAATGGGGCGGCGGAGGCGCCGCGTCAGCAGGACCGGCACTCCCAGGCTTTTACCGACTCGTGTCATAACCTTAACATTCTATAAACAGGGGGTTTGGCTTAACACCTGGGGCCTTTAAAAAAGAAATATCTCCTGGAAGCCCAGACTGGGGAAGCCCAAAGAGGTTTCTGAGTCTCTTAGGCATACACAGTAAATCATTATAAAGAGAGGAAACAGATAAAGTTGTTAAGATTACAGCCTTTCTGGCCTCTCGGGAAAATAAATAATTACAACAGAGAAATCTTATTTACTTATGAGACCAGAAGAGACTCCTGAGTAATCTTGTCTACCGGCTAATTATTAGATACATTCCTGTGCAAAGCCTAGCATTTAGGGAATAAAAGTATTGCTCAGTGGTACTTCAAAGTGCTGATGGTTTAATATAATACCTCTTTTCTTACCATTTGCCAAGTACAACAAACTTCTTTTGGGATGTTCAAGGCCTGAATAAATTGAAATTCCAGTCAATTCAAGAATGACAGAAACATTTTTAAAGGTTTAAAAATAAGCATAATTTCATCACCAGGCATGAAACCTGGACCTTTTTATTTTATTTTATTTTTTAACCTGGAAGGAAAAGTTTATTGAGAACATACGATAAGTGAATCCCCGCAAAAGCTCATTTTCATGAATTGGCTTGACTGAGATTGTGAGGGGGAAGGGGCTCTTCACAGAGCCTGGGCCTAAGGGGCTCCTTCCTATGACAGAGACACTGGACAGACCTCAGGAGGGGCGTGTGGCCAAACCCTGATGCTCTGACCCACACACTTGAAGGAGAGCCATCTCTGCTAACAGTCATCATGAAAGGTGGGGACTCTGTAGGGACCCTTACGGTTTTGCCCCTGTAACCAGAGTCAAACCAAGAACGATTTTGGAATCAAGGTTCTTTCCCCTAGTAATGTACAAAGACTCTGACAACAGAAAATCAGGTTCAACTGAGTGGAATGTTTTCTGTGTTTGGAATCTGCACTTTAGTAAGCGTCACTGGTCGGAACTGCTCTTTCAGTAACTAAATAAATTGCTTTAAGGAAAATCATTGCTATGATCTTTGACTATCAAGAGATATGCAATAAACATGATAACAGCTAGCAGTTAAAGGAATTTTCTTTTATTTTAAGGTTATTTTTTAAAATCAGATAATAGGTATGGAATTGTATCAAATGCTTTTGAGGCAGCTTTTCAAAACGATTACATATTTTTTGCTCTTGTAATATATTAATATGTAGAATAATGTAATAGATTTCATAATGTTAAACCATCTATGTGTTTCTGGAGTAAATATTAGTCCATTCATGTGCAGTTGGCCAAAACTCAGCCACATGACCATATATAGCTGAAAAGGAGGCTGGGAAAATTGGACTTGTTGCCCAAGAAGGAAGGCAAAAGAGTTTGGTGAGTAGCTGCCAGTCTCTGCAGCACCAGCCACGCCATCTGAGCCTGTAAGAATACCAAGCGCCAAGGGGAAGCATTTCTGAGGGAAAGGGCTAATCACTCCCCTTCTCCATTAGACCCCTAACTCATAATAAGCAAGAAATGGGGGGTTATCTGGAGGGAGCAGGGGTTAGTCAAACTTTCTTAATTCATAAGAATAAGATATAGTTGGGCTCACCTCTCAATGCAACAATCATATCAAGAACGCAGGGGGCCTATATTTTTCACTTCTCTGTGAGCTGAGCTGGTATATAGAGCTACTAAAGTGCACCATAATTGTGAGGATTGTAGCTATAAAATGATACATATTTTCTCATGTTTTCATGTTGCTTAATAAATCAAATGCACAACTAGTACAGAAACCAAGTTACACAATTTATTTTTAAAATTAGAAACAGAAAGCAAAGGTAAAGCAACAAAACACTTAACTGGAAAAGTGAATAATCTGTTTTTCAGACATCTTAAAACTGCTGTTATGGACTCAGTGACTCTTGTATCCACAGGCGACTTCCTTCCAGATGTGAGTACGGTAGGTGGGATGTCGTCCCTCTGCCCAGCCCCAGGACCATTTACGTGTTTGGCTTCTTCAAGCTACAGAGGGCACTCAGCAAAGGGAGGATTCTATCAACATAGAATGGCACGGCTTTAGTTTGATTGAGCAGCTAGATCTGACAGAGACTTGACAATGTCTAAGAGACATGTACAAGGCTGGACTAACGCCATTGATTGTTACAGCCCTTAAATCCATGGACACGTACCTCCAGCCTATTTATTTAGGTTGCGTCATATCACTACAATATGTCCCAGGACTGCAAAAAGGGAATCATATTTTCACATGAAATATTGAAAGAAAATTTTGCATTTTCCAGGAAGTTGAAGGAAGAAAACATTCAAATAAAGAAAAATATGAATGACAATCAAATCTCAAAGATGGACTTTCAGAAACTCTACTACAAAATTGACCATGATTAAACAAGTTGTAGTTTTCCATAAGAGTGATGTCATAGTTGGGGATAGTATTCCTGTCTGCCCAGTCCCAACAGGACACTGAAGAGGTGCTCTAGGTTCCAGAAGGGGGAAGCAAGAGCCCACCTTTGGCCTCATCTTAGTTGGAGGGTTTGGGTCCCATTTCCCCACCTCTCATCTTTCCCATTATATATTTCCTTATAGCTGAGTTATGCCTTTCTCGCCTGTTCCCATGGTTCTCAAACATTGTGCATCAGAATGGCCCAGAGAGCCTGTGAAAACACAGACTGCTGGGACCCACCCCAGGACTCCTTATTCAGTAGACCCATGCAGGGCACTGGAATTCACGTTTCCATGTCTCCCAGGTGAAGTGATGCTGCTGGTCTGGGGGCCGCACTTAGAGAACCAGTTACCCATCTTAACAAACAGCTACCTAGGAAAAGAAACTTTTCAAAGCAGCCTTTGTCTTTAAAACCTTTGACAGTAGTGGAGCCCTTCGGATAAAGTTCAACACGCACAGCCCGGTAAGTTTCTAAAGGGTGGATCTTCTGAGAGGCACTGAGTCAAGATCTGATTGACTGCAGCTGCTCTGATGAAATATCCTATAATCAGCGGCTGCTTGTCTCCTCAGACCTCCCTTAGCACAAAGGGTTCCCAGCCCAGCTGCCTGCTCCCAGCTTCCTGGAGCAGAGTGGCAGCTGGACCCACTTCCCTCTGCACAGGGGACCTGTGGGTGTGGTGAGGACCTGAGCCTCCTGGGTGGACTTCCTCCCCACTTCCTCCCACTTCCTGATGTCAGCTGTCTTCAGGACAACCACTGGGGGTTTGGTTGCCATGGCAGCCGAATCCTCTATTCACAGAGAGGAAAATAAACCCTGGTGTGTGCTTCAAAGAGTGGCTACACCATTTCCATTCCCCAAATAACAACTATTTCACCACTAGGAACTCCTTTTTTTTGGATTGAGCACCTCTTCCATCCAGGAATCCCATCGTACAATGCAAACAGTCCTCGGGAAGAGTGTGCATTCCTTTATCAAATGGAGCCTGGTACCAGCTTCAGAGGAGAGATTGCCAGACCCCATCCACACAGGATGCTGACAGCAGCAGCTCTGCCTCCCACACAAATTGTCCCAGACTCCTGCTGTGAGGTACTTGCTGAGGGCAGGACGGGGTGACTGTGACCACAATCAACTCGGGTTGGGACCGTTGCTCTCCCTGCATATGGCGATGTTCTTAAAATCTCATGATCAAAAGCTGAAGACTGGGGATGGCCACCAAACAGCTTACCAGTCTGCCCGTTGTGAAACTTCAGAGAAGTGAAGAAATACTAAACAGCACAATTTGTTGATGTTTCGGGACAAATGCACCTTCATGTTTATATTTGATTTTAGATTTTATTTTCCTATCGCCTATTTTAGGAACTTGAGTCGGGTTTCACATAAAAGAACTAGAGCCAGAATGTTTGGGAATTTAACAGATGATATTTAGCAAACATTTTGACGGGTCATAAAGAAACATCTGCAGCGAGTCTGGACTAGGAGTAGTGTGTTGGGGGAAGGAGGCCTCTCTCCAGCATCTGCATTAGGTTACAGGGCTGAGCTGAGTGAGCTAAGGATTCAGAGCCAATGACAGTGCAACTCAGGGAGTCCCCAGCAGGGGGCACCCCTTTGCAGTAAACTCTTTCTTTTTTATAGCTTTCCTCCCCAGCAGCTTTCAGATAATTGGCATTTTGATTTCTCTAACCCTCTGCTTCCTCCTTCAAAGCAGACACTCCCCTCTAGGAAGCTTTCCTCCCGCCTCTTATAAAAATAGACATTTTGATGGGAGGTGGCTCTTCTGGGGAGGATTAAAAGCAAAATCCGAGGAAGAAAGACAATCTGTGAAAGTAAACATTATGAAGGTCGAATACATACTCACGAAAGTTTAAAGATGGTCTTGCCTGATTTTCATGACTGACCCAAACAGCACAAGGAATTTCTGGATTGTCTCATAAAGTCTGAGTCAGTGGGGCACAAGGGCGTCAGTGTAAAACTAACCTCCCGGTATTTCATTTCTCAAGGGTCAACTGTGTTACTTGACAGCCTGTGTCTGTGTGGAAAGTGTCACGTGTTCTCCTGGCAGTGCATAAATAATCACAATAAATAATCCACTCATTAGCCAAAACAATCAGCCCTCTTTTGGACAATCCTAAAATGTCTTGGAAGCAAATAAGTGAGAAATTGACATCAGTGTTGTTCTCTCAAAACCAGGCTCCAATAGCGTCAGCCATTACTATTTAAACATTTTAAATAACCTATTTCTTCATCCTTTGAATGAAATTAGATAGTTTAGTTCATTATACTCACACTTCAGAGCCCTGTAGACACATTCGGGCAATATTCTCACTTTCAACTTGTTATGGATTTTGTAACTTGATAGGTGTTTTTGGTTGGGTTTTTTTTTTTTCATTTTCTTTTAAAGATTTTCTTGCCGGAGTTATTGTCTAGCAAGGTTTTCCTATTCACACTGGCTCTCTTCTCAGCCACATCTTAAAAGCCAATTCACTCTAGAAATTTTAAGTCATTTAAGCCTCATGCAGTAGACATACTATCACAGAGGAGTAAGCTGAGGTACAAAGAAATTAATAACTTGCAAGAATACAAGGAACTGGCTAGCAACCCAGGCAGAATTTGAACCCAGGGTGTCTAGCACCCAAGGCCCAGTACTCAGCTACCACACTATGTTATCTTTTTTGAAAAAAATGATTGATTGATATTAGAGAGAGAGAGGAAGTGTGAAACAGAGAGAGACATCAATTTATTGTTTCACTTAGTTCTGCATCCACTGGTTGATTCTTGTGTGTGCCCTGATTAGAGATCGAACCCTCGACCTTGGCATCTCGAGAAGACGCTCTGACCAACCGAGCTACCTGGCCAGGGCCCATGCTGTGTTATCTCTGAATGAGGAAGAGTCTTAGCTTAGTTGTATACAAACTCAGCTAGTAAATGGCTCTTTTATTAAATGTAATAACCTATGTAAGGTATCCAGTTCAATCCCTGGCCCATAATAGATCTTCAATAAAAACTGCAGGTGGAGGAGGATAGATGTACATATCTATACTGACCCTTTGTATTTAATTAGTGAAGTGGCTGAGAGCCCTGGGTTAAACAGAACTAGGATATTTCTACCTCTTTCGATTTCCCCCCAAATAGGGGGAAAGGTCCACTCACTCCGTGTGGCCTTACTCAACCAACTTAGTCATTGAAAACTCAGTTTTCCCTTCTGGGAATAATACTAGAGTCTGCCTCACAGAAGTGAGGCGAGGATAAATGAAATGCAAGTACAAACTTAACTCAGTGCCCAGCACAGGACAGAAGGTTGCAATTCTCTCATTTGGTTACATTTAAACTCAGTTTTATTTAAGGATTTAATCAGTCTTCAGTATCACATAAGGACAAATATTTACTTAAATTTTCCCCAAAATAAAGCCAATCACAGAATAAGTCTTTCTGAAAAGACACAGAAAAATTTGGTAATTGATAAGTGATTGAGGATTTTGAAGAAAAAAGATTAAGAGTACTAGTTGAAAATCAGTTATGGACTGAAATTTGGCAAGGTCACAGAGCTTCAAGTTCAGCACTTGTCCTCTGTAGCCAATACTTTGTAATGCTCGCAAGAGAAAGCTAGAAACTCTGTCCTCAACGGGCCCAGCAGATAAAGTAATCAAAGAGGAGAAGCTTGGTCAGGCACAGTCAGGGCCACAGAGAGGGAAAGTGGGCCTTCTCCCTCCCTCCCTCTCTCTCTCTCTCTCTTCATCCATCTCATTGTCCTGTCACCGCTCCTCATTTCATTCCCTCTTCCCCTGGCCAGGCTCTTCCTCGCCACGCCTTCCCCCGGAGCAGCTGTTGAATGGTGAGAGAGCATCACGAATGGCCTTAGCTGTGACAGGGGCCTGGTGGCATCAGTGAGCGATCGGGGAGATCAAGGCCTGGGGTGGAAGAAAAGTGATTTCCCTCAATCCACCATGGATGTGAGAGGGCCATGGGCATCTCTGCTATAAGAAAAGCAAAGCAATGGTCAGTCCTAACCATTGTATTTCAGACCATTGCAGCAGTCTTGGGTAGGATTTTTCTAGTGGCCACATGTCTTACTGGGAAGTAACACTTGTATGATATCTTCCTGGGAATCTCACGGACTCGCGGGCCACTTTTAAGGTGAGATTTTCACATTTCTATTCTCCTTCCTGCTTCCTGATGGTTCCCTTCTCCCCTGAGCCCGTGAGGATCACATAACCCCAAACCACATGAAGGAGAAGCAAGAACACAAAGGAGTCCAGTACTGGTGGGGATTCAAACGGTGAAAACGCAGCAGCCCCCGTGAGTGATAGGTGTCCTGTGCTTACACACCACAGAGGCCTCCAAAGAATGGGTGGGGAACTTTTACCAAAAATTGCTATGAAATAAATCTCAAAGAGATTGCACTGTACAATTTCTTTGTTCATCCACACTATTTTGAGCCTTCAAGGAGCTTGTCATCTGGTGGGAGGGAAAGTCAAGGAGACCAGCCTTCCCCAGGGTGAAGGGGGCAACAAGAGAAGCATGGGAAGCATGTTCTGGGTGCCTGAGGGGGGCTCAGAGAGAGGCCCCCAACTTAGCTGAGGCTGTCTGAAAAGAAAGCTTTGCAAGGCATCTGACCCTTAACAAACCCAGCAGACCTGGAGTAGGAAACAGAGAAGATGCTTCTAGGCATCAGGAACTGGCCAGAGCGTGAACGCACGTGGGGCAGCTGGAAGTGGCAAGGAAGAAAGTTCATTGGTGAGGAACCCACGAGGGATGACTCTGGAAAGGTGGGCAAGGGCTAAACTGTGAAAGGTCCTATAGGCCATGCTATGGAATGAGAGGTTTAGCCTCTGGGCAAAAGGAAGCCACTAAGGTATAAGTTTGAACGTGATATAATCAGATTTGAATCTCAGAAAAATTGTTCTGGTAGGAGTGCAGGAATTTATTGGCAAGGGTTGGTCTGATGATGGAAAGACCATTAACTGGGCTCACTGTACATGTTCTTTACAAAAGTGAGGACTCGCTTTATATTAAGCAAAAGTCCTGACAGTCCAAGGTCATAGGCTTGGCTCCAACACTGACCCCTCATGCCTGCTGTAGATTAGGCAAGGCCACGGATTATTGGCAGCTCTTCCCAATAAGAGGAGGCAGTCCTTCCCTACCTTTTAAATCAAGATTGGTCCTGTGATCCACTTTGACCAATAGAATATGGTAGAAATGACATAGTGAAACTTCCAAGCCCAGGCCTCAAAATCTCTCGCAGCTTCCACTTTTATCCTCTATGAAAACCACTATCGCCACATAAGAGTACAGTCCAGACTAGTGTCCATGAGGATGAGAGACCAAGCAGAGAGAGAGGTCCAAACACCAGGCCATTCCAACAATTCGCTCATACTCGAATGAGACCACTGCCAACCAGCCAGCCTCCAGCCAACCCCACCAAAGGACTGTAGCCACAGAGAGGACCCCAGGCAAAACTAGCAGAAGAACCATCCAGCTGAACCCAGCAGAAATTCCAAAAAAGAAGAGCGAATTAATGGTGGTTGTCTTATACTACCATGTCTTAGGGCAGTTAGCTACACGATGATAAATAACCGGGCCTCCTGATTCCTGAAAGCTGGCAGTGGAACAGTAAGCTGTCCAGCGCTTTGCTGGAGTTAATACTGTCTGGAGGATAAATATACTCATGTTCCTTGCAGAGAGAGGGCTTCTGCGAGGTTTGTCTGCGTATCCTTCCCTCCAGAGTACCAATTAGGATGCCTGACTTTCTCTAACTTTTATCTAACTATAAATGCACTGCCCTGATTGATGGGATATCGATATTAATTAATAATTCATAGTAAGTCAGGCTTTTCCACATGTAATCACAACTTTAAATCTTAAGAAGTGCTCCTGTAGATAGCTGGAAAAGCAACTTTTCCTTCAAATCCTGACCTTAGAAAAATAAAGTTATTTTAGTCCCTAGGACAGAATTTTGGGAAGGTGTATACAGAAATTGAAGTTGGCCAGAGATGCTATTTTTCTCCTTAGGCCAGGATGCCCCTCCTGCAGAATGTAGCTTTTGTATGAGCAGATCCCAGCGTGGGGACTAACAAGGAGAAGACACAATGACTGGGTATTCACAGCCTCCCCCATAAACCACTTGGACGCCATATGGTGGGGAGCTGGGGGAGGGGCGCTGACATGGGCTCTTGAAACCATGTCAGTGTTATGAAATTCACAGCATCAAAATTCCTGCATGTACATCAAAAGGGAAAGAGCCTTGTTGCCACACACTTGAACTCATTTTGAACCTGCAGGAATTCTCTACAGCATACTACCCTGCCTCATCTTTGTTCCATAAATCCAAAGTTAAGTTTCCATCTTTCTGCTGTCACCAAATCATGCCAAAACAGCTGGGCAGATTTTTACTGAATTTAGAGGATATATTGGAGATGTCCTGACTTGGAAAAAAAAAAAAAACAAGCCCTGGGCTTTGAAAGCAAGAGAGTCACTTCAGTAGACCCCAGTGGTCAGGTAAAGTGAGATGTGAAAGATACTTGTAACTACCGATCACAGACGTGGCAAGGAATTAAAATGCTGGGGCCAGAGACAACAAACCAGGGCTTCAAACGTGAGCCCAAACTAAGAATGGTTAAAGGCTCCAAGTGCAGACACCAGTTCTCAAAAGAGCTGCTGCTTCTGATGAAACAAGCTCCTTATGTAATTAATGTTCTCCAGGGTAAGCAGCAGCGGAATTTCCTTACGTAGTGAGGGTTAAGGATTCCTTCTAGCAACACAGGGGAGGCCAATGTCTGTCATAAATACCTAGGGGCAGTGCCCACAGGAGATGCACCTTTTGAAAACAAAGACAGACTCAAAGCTGAATTCAAACTTGACTAAGAGATGACCTCTTATACTGCTTTTGGCGAGACTTCCCCTCACAGCAGGGTAGGTCCCAGCTTACCCTATAAACAAGCACAAGTTGTTCAAGGTCAACAGTTCTATCAGATACCTGCTGTGAACTTTCTGAAACTACTTGCATGTTTCCATTGTGCTGTTAAGTAAAGCTGTCTGTGTGTTTACATACATGGTCACAGAGGCATTTAATTAACAGCAGTTGGGTGAGTGAGTGAGTGAGTGAGTGAATGAATGAATGCTGTCCGAGGAGCTGGGCAGGTAGGAAAGTGAAATGAAGCATCTAACACAACCCTTCAGAGGAAGCCAAACCTTGCTAGCTAGGCTTTAAACTGAATGGCATTTTTAGTTTGATGACTGAATAGAGCATTGAGATTTTTCAAACTATATTTAAAGGACCTAAAATATAAAATCGTGGCCTTAAAAGGCAAAGACCACAGTGCTTCCATAACACTTTTCATGAGAACTGTTTACCTCGTTTAATATGGGCACTGCCACCACTCCTGCGACGGATTGACAAAACAGTTCAATACACCTCATTTAGGACCATTATGGGGCATTTCATCAAAGATCTGGTTATGAGTGTCTCCAAAGAGAGGATCAATGAGGTTTTTATTATGGTTGGGAGGGATTTCTTTAACAAAAAAAAATCCTATAAAATGAAGGTGACGGGAATAAAGTATGACCTGGGCAAAGGACATGTCCCATTTTATTCCACTGAAGGTAAACATAATTTTTATTTTTACAATAGTCTATTTCCACATATATTATCCATGCAATTGTTTCTGTTTTAAAATCCGCTTGATGGCAGTTTTATAAACAGCACAGACTACTCTCAGGAGTTTGTGCTCAGGGACTGCCATAAAGAGAAAACTGCCTTATAATTAGCACATTTGGTACATTAGCAATAAAGTACCCCTTAGAGGGCAACACATGCCTGTAGCTCGCCAAACCCCTCTCTCTCAGACGAGTCTGACAGTGAGGTGCCGGTGGCTCATCTATGGCTACAAGTCGGTCAAGGCTACCTTGCACTGTGGTCTTAAAGATCTTGTGAAACATGGTGCATTTAGTCATTTACATGTGTATCTTCTTTATGCAAAATGCATTAATTAATTAAGCCTTACTGTGGTTCTATTTAGTCCCATATAGTTTTATAATTTTAGAAGGAAAAACATTTCTAATTAGCTTTAATATTTTTCCTTAGTTTATACCCACCAAGTCAATAATTTGAAGGAAGTTGAACAAATTTACAAAAAATGTTCTGTTTGGTATTGCCTCCCCAGTTTTGCTCAGCCTTAATAAACTTTTACACTTTTTGTTCTTTATACAAATCTCAGGAATGTGTAATGCAAACACTTGAGAAAAACAAACACTCTTTTCCTGTATGTATCAGTCAAGGTTCTCTGGCTTCAAGGCAAAGAACAAGACTCTGGCTAACATACGTCAAGACGCAGGTGGAGGGAAGGATACTGGGGAGCGCAGGCTGAGGAAGGAAGGGGTGAACCGTGGGTCTCAGGTAGTGCTGGAGGGTTTCCTATCAGAGCCCTAGCCTGGGCTCCACCAACCTCTCTCAGGATGGAGAATGTGATTGGCCCAGCTAGGTCTAACCTCTCTACCCTTGGACCAATCAGATGTGGTTAGGACTGAGGAGGAAACCACAGACAGGGTGGCTGAGGGGCACCACGATGTCCACCGCACTCTAGACTTGTATCTCCTATGTGACTTTGGTTGTTTTATACCTGCCAATGGTAAGTGCTAATGTTTTTTTTCAGAATAAGCTCAACAGCAACAATAACACCTGGTATTTGTGCAGTTTTATAGTTTTAAAACATTTGGCATACATTATTATTAATAGCAAAACCCTATCATTTATTGAACAATTACTTTCTAATGGTACATTACTACCTTTGGTCTGCTAACAATGTACTAGGCTGGGGCTAAGCACTTTGCATAGAGCATCTCTATTCCTCATTAAAAAACTGATGGGTTTGTGTTATTATCAAGTTTATCAGATCATTTTTAGAATGAGGCAAAATATAAAGTAAAATAATAAATAAATACAAAACTGGAGAGAGATCTCACATATGGGTTTATTTGATCCTTGAAGACACTCTTTTCAAGACCCTGATGAAATCATAATTATTCACAATAAACGGACAAGGATGCCAGGCCCAGAGAGTCAGTTCCCCCTGCCACGAACCTATAAATGGTAGGATTCTCATCTCCTAACTGCCTGTTCAGTGTTCTTTGCAATATTAAGCAAACAGAGCCTGGGTGAATCTATTGATAAGGGTGTTTCTAGAACTTTGCTTGTCTTAGCCAAACTCAGTTTTAGTGTATAGGATTGGAAGTACTTACAAAGATAAATCCTTGCTGGGTTTAGTTTTTGTTTTGTTTGTGTGTATATATATATATATATATATATGCAGAGAAGAAAGGAACAGTGAGTGAATTGGAGTACAGTCTAATCTGCTCTAATGAAAAGATTCAAATTTAAGTGACTTAATTGCTCTCACACCTCAGTTGCTGGCGTGAGCAGACTGGCCACGGCAGCACGGTGCTTCACCCTTCACAAGGGGCTTCCTGCCCTCTCCATGACCAGGCCAGTGGAAAGGAGGAAGAGAGAAGTTTGGGTGAAGTAGCTCAGGTTTTAAGACCCCAAATTTGTACAGCCTCACTGCAGTTTACCTCCTATTGGCCCAAATTTAGCCACATAGCCACACCTACTGCAAGGGAAGCTGGGAAATACTCTCTCTAGCTGAGGGGACAAGTGCCACCTAAAACTCAGGGTTACTAACAGAAAAGAGGGAAAAAGAAAATCAGGAGGAAAGTAACCATTTCTGACACAAGGAATATTTTTACACATTCTTTCCTTAAGCAATCAAAATTAAAAAAATAGTTACCAATTCTCAGAGGCAGATCTAAGTTTCCAGGGGCCTGAAGCCTATACAAGCCAGGAGGAAGTGGTGTGTGGAGATCTTTTTCAAGAAAAATACAAAAATATCTAACTTTTGTAAATGTTACAAAAACATATGACCTTAGGGACACATTGCTCAGGCCCTCCCAGGGCTCAGCCTGGTCTGGAGGCTGAGAAGCTGAAGGCTCATTAGCTTCAGGTTAAACCAGTTTATGCCTGTAACCACTGCCTTTTTCTAACTCCTTGTTCCTGCAAATTTATGAACTCATAAAAGCTGTGACTTTGTCTCTGAAATAAATGGCTGAGTCAATGTCAGAAACAGTCACTGTGACTTTTCCAGTAGCCAGTTCAGTCCGCCTGAAGCCTGGCAATGCAGCTGGTGGTTGAGAGGCCCTTAGCTAGATGTACTGACCAGCTTGTCTCTGCTGGCCCTAAGTAAACACGACCAGAACAATGACTCATAAAAAGCAAATGGTGAGTATTTATCTGTTTGTTTGTTTGTTTGTTTGTTTGTTTGTTTGTTTTGCACAAGCTGAACTGGAAGAGCTGGATCCCATTCCTGACCAGCGCTATGGCCTTGGTAGGATGGAGCAGGTGTTCTCTGCTGGCCTCAGGTCTAAAATCCGTGAAATGGGGCAAAGCTGGATCCTGTTTGAGCCTCTTGCACCAGAGGAAGGTTCTGGTGGAATCTCAGTGAAATGTACCCTGACCTGCTTCACCTCAGGGGCTTGAGCATAGAGAAGAATGATCTGTCATGAAAATGGTCACTTAACCATTTGCCTGGAGCAAATAACAAAGTAGAACAGACACAGATTTACTTCATATATACCTTGAATGGTGAAGAAGAAGCTGTTGTAGTGTCCACTCCTCCTGAAATGCACGCATCTCCATCAGCATTTCCAACCATGCACTGTTCTTCTCAGCACAGCTCAAGTGCTCATTCATTCATCCATTCCAAGAATATTGGTTTTCCACTTGCTTTCTGTAGGCAGGCCCACAGATGCAGGAGCGGAAAAGAGGAGGGCAGTGTACCTACACACATACATGCACCCACGTGCAGTGAAGGGTGGGGAGGGCCATGCCAGGCTCTTGCATGGTGCCCGAGGATGTACACGCTGTCCTGAACTGAGAGGGGGTTGGAGGTGTCACACCACGAGAGGACATTTTCATGTCACCATGAAAGTTTACCAGGAAGTTCATTTCTCTCCAGGCTCATCAGGCTGAAACAACTTCTTGCTTTTCAGAGCTTTGGGTACATAGGGCACCAGCTGCATCCCCTGCGTGGCACTCGACATCAGCCTTACCTTTCCCCACCCCTAATGTAAACTGCGCAGGTGGTATGATGGCTCATGAGCCAGTAGGAGTGTGGAGAGGACACTGATATTTATTAGGTACCTATTTTAAGTCAATTTACATACTCTTGCATTTAAATCATATTTTTAAAAAACTTGATGAGAATAAATATCCCTTTTTTGCAGACAAGAAAACTGAGGCTTTAAAATTTTAAAAGTTTACGGAGTTTGTCCAGGCTCACATACCAGCAATGGAGGAGTGAGGGTTTGAGCCCTTAGTCCCTGATTGCAAAGCCAATACACTGTATTTTGCCATGTATAATGCATATTTTTCTGCTCAAACTTTTTAGGGGAAAATAATGCACGTAAATGTGCATTATATGTGGGTGTACTGATTACATACCATGGGTATATTAATGTGCATAATAATCCCGTATAATGCGCACAAAAGCGTGGGTGCAGTGATGCACGGGAGCGCATTATCAGACTTACTTTCCTTTTACCTCATGGGACTCAGGAAGGTTCGTTACTATTTGTTAATAAGGGAATCCGTCTGCTGAACCAGCGGTCTCACTGGGCCTGTGTTCTTGCTCCTGGCTTAGATTAATAACAAGAAACCCTATCACAGCCTGGTTTCCCCTGGTATAGACATCCCTGGCTCAGGATGAACCTGCAGAAAACTGAGCGTGTCAGCAACCGTCATTAAATAATGATCACTTGGTAGCAACTTTGACCTCGGCCACATTTTCAAGAGAATTTTGGTAATTAAACACTCCAAAGTCTTACGTCAATAAACTGTCAACACCAAGCCTGCGGGTAAACCTGTGCCCTGCACGCTCAGTTCTACAGAAGAAGGAAAATAGGCCCTGATTATTGGAAGTGGTTCCCCCCCCACCCCGAATAAACTGATTTCTGTGTTGACTGACAGCTATGTGATTTAGTTTGGCTAGTTTCAGTCACACCAAAAGCAAATTTTCTTTTTACCAAATCCTATTATATATCTTATTACTGGGGCATGGAGAAACATTACTAGTATTTCCTATTTAGTGTTCTTAGAAGAGAATCATCTATCTTCCATTCCAAGCAAAAGTAACCAGATATGTTTTTTTAGTTAGTATTAATATTCTAGCCACTAAGTTTCATGTGCTTTTATGGAAATAATATATAATAGATTATCGAGAACAAAAATTGGCCATAACCGATGTGATATATACTGTCCTCAGCACTGATATTAGGCTAACACAATTCAAAGCTGATTTGGGATTTTGTGACTAGACACAAAACCCAATGGTTGTTTCTTCCGATATTCTTTTCTAAACTTATCTCAGCCAACTTTACACTAAATATTTGAAATAACTTACTGTCATAGTCATGCTTTTACTGGAATCCAACTCATTTTAAAAGATAAAATGCTTTGCACCCTCTAAGATTCAAGATACTTTCAATGATGCCACAGAAAACTAACGTAGACTGATAGAAATTGTTCCCAGAAAACAATGCCCATGTGGAGATGCAAGCCCCACCCAGCAGACCAGCAACAGCAGGATGAACTGGAGAAGCCAGCAAGAGAGAGAGAGCAGCCACCCCAGTAACAATACGAGCAAAAGCAGGTGGTTATTTCCTAGTTCATTTCAATGTAAATAGAACTTTTTCACTCAAACTCTAGTATATTTTAATCCTTGCCTAGATTTCATAAAGAGAACAATCACCCCATTTTTGCTTTTTTGGGTGTGGATACTTTTATTTACTTTTTTAATGAACCCTAGAATCATAGAATCCATGTAGCTCTGTAAACTGACTTTACAGTTGAAGACACTGCAGCAGAGAGAAGTGAGTGACACATCTAAGTTCATAGCCCTCTGGCAAAACGAAGATGAGAAGCCAGTCCTTCAGACCAGGTTTCTCAGCCTCAGCTCTGTGAACATTTTAGACCAGATAACTCTTTGTCGTAGGGGGCTTTGTGTGTCTTGTTACCTATCGGACAATATTCGCCTCCTTCTGAGCCTATTATTTGTGAGAAAATTTATTCTGAACTGTGAGCTGTTCCTATTCTGCTTCTCCATATAGAATGAATCAATGTGTGTTGGAGGATGTTTATCAGCATCCCTGGCCTCCACTCACCTGATGCCAGTAGCACCCATCTCCCCCATTGCCACAACCAAAAATGTCTCCAGAATTTGCCAAACATCCTCTGGGGGTCAAAATCACCCCAGGTGAGATGCACTGCTCCAGACTGACCCTGATTTGCCTACTGATCCTTCAGCCCAACAGCAGTCCCAAGTAGGCCCAGCCCTGCTTTAGATGGTTCCTCTCTGAGAAGACTCCACTCTTCTTGGGAGGAACTGTGGTATGATAGGAAGAGCACGTGGGATCAAGCACCTGGCAGACTCAGGGTTGAATTTGGGTTGTGCCACTGACTTGGACAACATTTTTAATTGCTCTGGTCCCTACCCCCATTTCCTCAGGTGTAAATGGGAATGACAACACCTGATTCCAAGGTTCAGTCTTGACTAAGCAGCCTGTGAAAACCCACGACTCAAAGCCTGGCACCCGAAGAGAAGCACAGTAATGTTAACTCCCTCCTGCTCTGGCTCTTCAAACCTTGAACCTTCCCAGTGGGCACTGCACCAAAACTACTAGAGAAGAGGAAATATGGTGCAGCTGGAGTATAGACCTTGAAGGCTCAGGTTTAGAAAAGCCGGTCTTTGTTGGAGAAAGTTATGACCAAGTTTTCCCAGAAAATCTCAGCCTCCTCAGAGAGTAGAGTCTACCTGAATTCCAACTATTGGTGAAGCCAAACCAAGAGGCAGACAACCACATTACTGGGATCCAACTGCGAGCCCCAGGGCGGAAACACACGTGCAAGTGAGATTCAGGCCTCCAGTCAGAGGCCTGGTAAATGAGATCCGGGTGAACCTGCTGGGGTCGGGAGAAGGCTGGGGATCGAGGGGCTCCCCGCAACTTATAAAGATATTTTTTCTCCAGGAAATCTTTCCAAAACAGAAGTTGCTTCCTTTTGGAAGCCTTTGTCAGTGTTAGGACTTCAAAACATGTTGAAAACATGACTACCAATTATCTTCCATGGAAACTATCTGGAAAGACTTTACCACACGTGGCAAGGCAACATGATTTTCAAAACAACTCTTTAGAAAAAGGATTGCTGTTTAGTTAATACTTCCAAGTCTTAAACTTTTATTTAGCTCATGATGTCTTATTACTGTTGGACAAGGTCCATCTCATTCTGAGCCTATTATTTATGAATGAACTGATTCCAAGCCCTGAAATATCTCTATTCCACTTCTCTTTGTAGTACCAATGAAAAACATGTGAACAATGAAAACTAAAATATAATCATTTAAGTTAAAATTTGTATCTACAATTTTGCCTCATTGTTTTTAAATTTTAATATTCTATTTCAATAGAATGAAAATGCTATGTACTTGAAGACATCCATAGCAGCTTTATCTTCAATAGTACCACCACCACCGCCAACACCACCGCCAGCAACAAAAACCTGGAAACAACCTACACATCCATTATGGCTTGAATCTTATCTCCCTAAAAAGACATGATGATGCCCTAACCTCCAGTACCTAAGACTATGACCTTATTGGGAAACAGGGTCTTTGCAGATATAGTCCAGCTAAGATGGGTCTTGAGGGTAGGCCTTAATGCAATATGACTGCTTTCTTTATAAAAAGAGAAATTCGGACCCAGACACAGACGTGCACAGTAGGAGGGCTACATGCAGAGACACAGGAAGAACACCACATGAAGATAAAAGAATCAGAATGACATCTACAAGCCTAGGAATGCCAAAGAGGTGTCTGCAAACCACCAGAAGCTAGGAAGAGGCAGGGAAGGATGCAGAGGGCACATGGCCCAGCTGATACCTTCATCTTAGACTTCTAGCCTCCAGAACTGTGTTTTAATTTCAATAAATATTTGTGTTTTAAGCCAACCAGGTTATGGTACTTCATATGGCAGCCCTAGGAAACGAATATGATGTCCAACAAAGGAGGAATGCTTAATTAATTTACATTATATCAAATGCATGAGATAGTTTATAACCACTAAAAATGGTCATTTAGCCCTGAGTTGTTGGGGCTCAGTTGGGTGGGTGTTGTCCTGCAAACCGAAAGTCACTGGTTCGAGTCCTGGTCAGGGCACATCCTTGGCCAGGGTTTGGGTTCAGTCCCCAGTTGGGATGCACGCAAGAAGCAACTGATTGATGTTTCTCCCTCACATCAATGTTTTTTTTGTTCCCTTTCTCCTTCTTTTCCCCTCTCCGTAGAATCAATAAAAAGTGATCACTTAAAAAAGACTTGATAGATAAATGTTTATTATAGTATAAGGGATAAATGTTATAAATGCTGAAAGAGTAGATTATAAATGGTATATACTCTGAAGTAATAATATAATGTCTGGGATGATACACTGCAAATATTAAACCCATGTATTTGTATATCCCACATTAACCCCTGTCTACATGCAGCCTTTTACTTCCCAGACTGACCCAATGGTTTTATTGTTCCAGGGAGGATCCCTTTCTAGCCTGGGTGTGTGTGTGTGCAGGGCTGGGGGGTGGGGTAGTCAGAACAAAGAGACTGTGGATTAACTTTCAGCCTCAGAACCCCTTTACTTTTTCTTTAATGAGAGATTGGTTTTGAGAGCCAGACTAGGTTGAGGGACAGGAGACTGTCTATATAACAAAATGCTCTTGTTAAAATATCAAAAGTGAAGCCTTGCCAAGCAGACCATAGTTTTATTTGAGGCAAGTTCCTACCTTCTAAGAAAAGGAAGGGAAGCTTGTTGGGTAGGTGGGGAGGCGGGCTGCAGGGAGAAGGGCTTTGGCCCCACCTCATATTTGGCGTTTGGCCCACACTAAGCTAGACGCTGCCATCAAATAAATTCTGGCACACAGAGTGAGTAGTGAAAAAAAGGCTTTCCTGACTCACCCTGGAGTCTGTGTGGCCTGGATTGGACCCAGAAGCCCCTGCACGCCCCTGAAGGCAGACACAGAGGGCACCCGCTGAGAACCAGCCTGGGGGCCCACCAAGGCGAGAAAATGGAAGGGTGAGCCCAGGGGCCAGACCTAGCCCACGGCACAGACTCAGAGGGCCTAAGACTCGAGCGGCAAGACTAGAACCATGAGGGGCAAGGTGAGTGACGTGACACCAAGTCCCTAAGGGAGACCCCTGCCTTGCTCAGGAAAACCAAAGGCTATCCTGGCAGTGGCCTTGACCTTGCTTGGCTGCCAGCCAGCCAACAGTGTGAGGCCAGTTCCAGTCCAGGACTCAACCTTCCAGGAAGCCAGCAGACTGACAATTTTACAGCAAGGACAAATCAGTGTCCCAAGAGGCTCCGAAAAGACTCAAGGGCCCCTGTCTCCTTCCACCTCATCTCTCATACAGCCAGATCCTTCCGATGGGAGGAGGATGGGGCAGGCCAGAGGACAGCCATTTTATCTGAAGCATGTGAGCATCTACAGAAACTGCCTAAATGATTGCCTCAGACTGCATTTACCCATTAGCAAAAATCTAGTTTTTAATGTATTTCCTGCAACAAAGACACCAACGGAAATTTATGAGGAAGATAGAAATGGTCTTATATAAACAAAAAGAACTATCTATCTATATATTTTAAGCCTCACCTGAGGACCTGCTCATTGATTTTAGTGAGAGGGAGAGAAACACTGAAGTGAGAGAGAAACGTCAATTGGTTGCCTCTCCCCTGCTGGGGACTGAACACAAAACCCAGGCATGTGTTCTGACCGGGAATTGAACCAGTGACCTTTCAGTTTATGGGACCATGTTCTAACCAACTGAGCCACACCAGCCAGGATGAAGCTATATATTTATTCTTTTTAACATTTGAATACATTGAGAGAAAACTTTCAACTCTAATATATAAGTAGACAAAGATTAAAAGGAAATACCCAAAAGGAAAATAATTTATTCTTTCAACATTTTACATTGTTTTTTAAAGAGAACATCTTGCCTAGTCCCTGTCTCTGAAGAAGGTTTACAGCTGCTGCATAATAGTATATTTATATTAAGACTGTCTAAATTTTTAGAAAGTAAACATCTTTCCAACCAAGGCCTGGTTCTCATATAAAGGCTTTAATAAAATTAAAGATGCAGAAAAACTTTCCCTTTTTAGTCCTCAACTCAGCCAACTTTCTGGAATGACTGATAATAAAAAGGACAGAGAAACAGAAATGGCTCAAAAAATCTTCCCAACATCCTTCACTCTCCTCACCTGCTGGTGACCTGCCGACACCATTTGTGAACAGCAGTTTCTCTCAGCGACTCAGAGCCAGACATGCCCCCAAGAGCCTGCGGAGCTGCACCCAGGTCCTGCCCCACATCTGTGACCACTTTTCCCTTCACACACTTTTCAGAGCTCACATGGTATTTCCCAAAAGTAATTCAAACATAATGTGAGAGAACAGTCTGCGTATTTTTGTTTTCACACTTTTCTCTTATTTACAAGGAACGCCCACTATCCCATCCAGGTTGCCTCAGAACGGGATCAGGCTCAGGACTGGAAGTGCCCGAGGCATGTGGTTTGCAGGGTGTGATGACAGGGCGCCCTTCCTCCCCAGAAACATCTGCTTGCTGTGGGCGTCAGGTGCCAAGAAGCTTAGCATCAGGGACTCATGCACTGGTCTTTAAGATGCCTCTGCTCAAAATGAACCCACTAACTGGCAGAGGTGACACCTTCAACATTTGTCAGCTCCCCCTCACCCACGTTGGTCACCCAGCAGTGTGCAAGGCCCCGGAGGACAGGAGCCAGGGTAATGCCAGCAAAAAAGCAGAATCCCCCAGCAGGTGGGGAACAGCAGGTAAAAGAAATCTAGGGGTGATTGCTTCACTCTTGGGAAGTTAATTACAAGAACAACAGTTACTATTTTAAATGGCCTCTCTATGCTGGGTACTATAATATTGTACCTCATTTAATTTTCATAGCAATCCTTTGAGGTAAGTATTATTATCTCCAGTTTACAGATGATTAAAATGAGTCTCAGAGAGTTTAATGAATTTGCTCAAGGTCATGCAAGTTGGGGAACTGGGAGCTGGAACACAAGCCTGCTGATTCTAAAACCTATTGTCTCTCCTCCATCCTGTGTGTGCGAGTGCATGTGTGTGCAGATGAATATTCTTTACACGAACATGTGTAAAGAATAGTTTGAAGCTACTTTTTACAACACTGGTGACTGCAGGGGAGAGCAGGGTAAAAGAGGGATATATGGTGATAAAAATACAATAAATTATTTTTTAAAAAGCACTAAACATAATTACTCTGGTGTTTCTACTTTTTGAATTTGGGTAAGTTATCTTAAGAAATAAATTAGAGATATGTACAAAGTTTCAGCTAGAATGTTAAGCTATTAGGTAATCTAATATTCAACACTGTGTGATTAATTTAAAAACAGTATGTTATTTTCATACAGTAAAACTGCTACGCAACCACTGAAATGATGCAGAAGGAAATGGAATGAGTCTAAAGATTTCACAGTATGCTGCTAAGTTTGTTCATTTATTTGTTTGTTTTCAGCATGTGTTCTGGTCACTACTGCTACATAACAAAGTACTGCAATTATTCTATTTTGTTTTTCTCAGAAACGTGTAGGTCGGGAATTTGACATGAGCTCAGCAAGGCAGTTCTTGCTTGGGATCTCTCATGCAATTGCAGGAAAATGGAGCTCAGGCATCTGAAACCTCTCCTGGACTGGGAGTCCGCAGTGGCAGTCAGCTGGGAGGTGAGCTTGGGCTGCTGGCTGCAGCGCCAACACAAAGCCTCCTCAGAGAGATGAGCCTGCCTTGCAGCGTGGGGCTCCAGGCAGCTGAGTTCAGGGCTCAGGGCTCCAGGACAAGTTTAGGAAGAACAAGGCAGAAGCTGAGTCACCTTGTCTGACCTAGCCTTGGAAGTCACCAAAGAGTCACTTCAGCCACATTCTATTGGTTACAAGCGAGTGACAAGCCTGCCTGGATACAAGATGACAGAACAATGAAAGGAATGTCAAGCAGTTTACTATCATTTTTTAAGCTGCCACAGCATGTTATTAATTTTTCTAATATAGTTATGTTTTTGTTAAGCCGGCATGTGGCAGAAAAAAAGATTATAAGGGTATAACTGAAGTATCAAGAGTGGTTTTCTCTGGAACTTGAATGAGTTTTCTTTTTGTCTTTTTTACCTGAAATTTTGTACTGGATCTTTATAGATTTTGTGATCAGAAACAAATGAAATAAAAACATTTAATTTTTAAAGTTTGAGATAAACTCTTAGATGATATTTTATCTCCATAGTCTTCATTAGCTAGAAAATTTTCCTCATATATCCATCTTCCAAAATCACCACAGAGCAATCTATCATCAATAAAAACCCTCGGGTACAAATTACACATGGATTCATACTTGCTTTCTATCACATTAATGTCAATAAATCTCCTCATTGTCTTAGACCACCAGCTACCTGCCATGCCCAGCAATCCATAATGAGCCTGGGACCACAGTCAGTGAAGGATGCCATCGAGAAAGTGATCATGGCCAAATCTTTCTCACGTGACACCTTCAGGAAAACTCACCAGGACCCCCAGCCACTCTCTCCAGAATGGCAATTTTTTGGCAGCTGCTGGAAATTTTTTCTTCTCATAGAACAGAAAAAGAGATCTCAAGTCAATTAGTAACATAGGCCTTTGAGGTTACTCTGGGAGAAAAAAAGAAAAGAAAAAAGTTAGGTCAATTGGCTAAGTCCATGAAAAGTAATAAACACTGCCTCTCAATCAAATGGGTAGACCATGACTGGAACGACCCATTCACTGGGCCACCTTCAATGCCAATACCAGTCGCTGGTGACAGAATGAACGAACGTCTTTTGCTTTGTAAGTGGAGTATGTACTAGACCAAAATATTCACAAAAGTCTCAGAAACTAGACCATATTGCTGACCCTCTGTTATTCCTACCTCCTCTCCTGAAAACACAATTAAATAACTAAGGTCAGGAGCTGGTGCATGCCATTGAGGACTAAAGAATTTATGGCAAGGGTCCTATTTAATTACAGCTCAAGAAAACTGATCCTGTGGTATTGCAGACCTTATGTATAAATATTATTTATATCCCCAACTTTCAGGAAAGCAAGGTCTATTTCACAATCTTGCCAAAGGTCAGGGATCTGCCCCTGGTGGGGCAGACATAAAAGGTGTTGTATAACATAGCTAAACAGATTATGCGCTGGTTTGCAGACATGGTTTTCTTCTCCACACAGCTAGAGCCCTCCTTCTCTGACAATGGAGAAAGAGCTCCATTCAGCACACAGGTTCTCGCAGCCAAGAGTACCTGTCTGAAGAGCGTGCACTTAATTCAGAGGGCCGCGGGGAGCCATTGAGGGCTTACCAAGAAAGGAATGATATGATCCAAACTATACCTTAGGGGGATTAGAGCTGAAATTAATAGAGTAGCAAACAAAACTGCATAAATTTAAAAACCGGTTCTTTGGAAAGACTAACGGAATAAGCTTAAGGAAAAAAAAAGAGCAAAACAGTAAAATTAGGAATGTGAAAAACAGCCATAGTAACAAGTTCTCAAGAGGCTAAAAGGAGTATAATAGAATAGTACCTAAAACTTATAGTGACATGTTTGAAAACCTAAAGAAATAGATGATTTCCTAGAAAAATACAATTTTTTATATTTGATTCAAGATGCAGTAAATGTGACAAGACCAGGTATGCAGAGAGGTGGTCAAGGGCCTCTGCTGAATGAGCCCAGAAGATATTTTGGGGTTGGAGATTATTTATAGAAAATAAGAAAGAGGTGGGTGAAGGTAACTCTTACTAACCCAGCCTAATTGAGTGAAAAGACTGGTTTCATGCACTGGGAAACAGGAGGAGGAGCTCGGGGACATCACCAGTAGAGCCCAGTAGAGCTGAGGGTAATGGCGGCCAGACGTGTTCCCTGGGGATGATGCACAGGTAAGCATGAAACAAGTGGGTTATATTTCCTTTTATGTTATCTGAACATCCACATGTATGTGTAATTGTATAATGTGTAAAATATATTAATACCATAGTACAAACATACTGGGTATGTGTATGGCAGGGTGTATGCTTGAAAATTTTTTAGCAATTATAGATGAGTAATTAAAAGCATTTAGAGGTATATCCATATAATAGACACTACCCAGCAACCAAAAGCCTAGAAAACGGTCTCAACTGAGGTACATCAGAAGGCTTGTATTCTTCAAGAAGATGCAATTGATGCTTAATGTATTTGAAGATGTTGAAAGGAGATTTGTACAATTTCAGAAAAGTTTGGATTGCATTCGGCAATAAGTATATAGATAGTAAATAACAATAATATTTTTAAAACAAGAGAGAAGACAAGGTAATGGACAAGATGGAAAAAGTTTTTAAATTACCCTACATGGTTCAATGTATGAATGTCATCGTAATAATATGATCGTAATTATTTAAACACAATGCAAAGGTTGACATAAATAAAATTATTGCATAACTTTAGTGAGTGGATGAAGACTTCAGAAGGTGAGAGTTAAAGCTTCACCTTCCAAGTGAGGAGGCAATGTGATAGGCAATGTCTGACACTGAAAAATAAAAGCAGTATCTATACTGCTGTGTCTATACTGCAGTATCTATATTTCTGTGTGAAATAAAATAGTAAATCCCGAGAAGAAGTTTGCAACTTCTAGATTATATCCTTAAAAAGAAATTCCTTGTTCTCTATTGCCTATTTTGGCCTTTCCCATGGGCTGAGATGCAGATGTTGGTCGTGGACTTAGACCACATGGACAAGGACAAAACCCCAGGGGATGGCACCGAAACAAAGTAGAGGCACCAGGGCCTGGGCAACCCCATGAAACAGCGAGCACAGCCTATCCCCAACTTGTCTACCACCTCAGACTTTTCTGTTAACTATAAATACACCTTCCCTTCCATTTCAGTCTCTACTAAAAGATCTGTTAAGACATAAAAACCAGTATTCTAAGTCACATAGGACAACACATCTGGAATAAGTTTATGGTCAAGGTGCAAAAGGCAGAGGCACAGGGCCAGGAATAGTGAATGTGGGGGCTGGAGTGGGGGTTCCAGAAGCAGCTGAAGGGAAGGTGGGACTCGGGAAAGCCATGCAAAAGAGTTTTCACTTTACCTTATAAGAAATTGGGAGCTATCAAAGTTTCCTTCATGTTAATAATACAAACTCTGTTATTAAAATGACCATGTACTTCTCTAGAAATAATCCATAATCCAATTCATGCATTTTAAAAACTACATACAACTAGATTAAATGCAAACTGTACAACTGATTGCATACAAGAATTGCTATTTCTAAGAATATCCTGGTTGGAGGACATGCAGAGGGCCCGTAGGCACCTGAAAAAATGCTCAATATCACTAGCCAACAGAGAGATGCAAATTAAAACCACAATGAGTTACCACCTCACTCCTGTCAGAATGGGCATCACTAATAAATCAACAAAGAAGAAGTGCTGACAAGGATGTAGAGAAGAGGCAATGCAATGCACTCTTGGTGGGAATGCAGACTGGTGCAGCCACTGTGGAAAACAGTATGGAATTTCCTCAAAAAATTGAAAATAGAACTGTGTTTTGACCCAGCAATTCCAAAGCTGGGAATACACCCTAAGAATTCTGAATCACCAATCCAAAAGAACCTATGCACCCCTATGTTCATAGCAGCTCTATTTACAATAGCCAAGTTCTGGAAACAGCCTAAGTGCCCATCAGTAAATGAATGGATCAAAAAACAGTGGCACATTTACACAACGGAATATCATGCAGCAGAGAGTAAAAAGGAGCTCCTACCTTTTGCAACAGCATGGATGGAAATGGAGAATATTATGCTAAGTGAAATAAGCCAGGTGGTGAAAGACAAATACCATGTGGTCCCACTAATAAGAGGAATCCAGTGAACAAATAAACTAATGAGTGAAATAGAACCAGAGACATGGAAACATGGAACAGACTGACAGATGAAAGAGGGGAGGGGTGAAGGGGATAGTGGTGGAAGGAAGAAGAAGGGATTAGTCAAAGAACATTCGTGAATGACCCATGGACCTGGACTACGGTGTGAGGATTGATTTTGGGAGCAGTGGGCAGGCTGGCGGAGGAGGGCAAAGGGGGAAAAATGGGGACAACTGTAACAGGGTGACAAAAAAAATTTTTTTAATAAAATAAAAATAGAAGAATATCCTGGTTGGAACTAGCAGCTTTTCTTACTTTCAAACTGGTCTTCCTCCATTCAGATGATCATGTTAGAGTCTTGGGAAATAATTTCTTATTTTATACATAAAATAGGCATTTCTAGTGACAAAATTATTTTCCCAGTATTAAAATGCATCTTATAAAAATACTCTTTCCTTATTTAAGTTAAATAACTTATTAAGTTAATTAACTTATATCTTAAATAAGTTAATTGCTTAACTTATTTAGCATCTAAATAGTTTATGATGCTAAATAGAAAGTTTAACTAAGACTAATAATTCAATTGGAAATAAGTAAATACTTAATAACTAGTGGTGAAAAGATTAGTTGTAAATCAGTACAGAAAAAGACATTAAATCCATTTTATAAAAGACAAAACAGTATAAAAATGAAAACTAAAAGACTACAATTCCCATCCCAATAGGGATACAAAAGAACTTGATAGCAATTGGAAAACATTACGACAAGGTGAGAACCACTAAAGGAAAAATGAAAACTGAATCCTAACTAGGAAGAAGGCAAAAGAAGATGATGGAGTAAAGTTATTTTCATACATGAAGAAAGGGTTTAACATTTTTAGGGACTGGATTGGGAGTAAAAAGGAGAAAACTGTATTTGAACAATGATTAAAATAAAAAAAAATGAAAAAAAATATTTTTTAAATGGATGTATATCCATAATATACCCTACTTTTTACTAGGCAAATTTACAAAATGATAGAGAATAGATAAGAAGATACAAATAAAGTCAATGCTTATGATAGTATGCAGACTTACTAATATTAAAAATGAAAATTGAAACATATTGGACCTAGTTCATGCTATTATGTTAGCAAAACTTTAAAAAATTGCCTGTATCTTTAGACCATTAGAATTGGAGTATATTAGTTATCTTTTTTAAAAGCCACTTAGAATATAACAAGTGCTCTACAGTCAATCTATCTTTTGACATACTAACTCACTTTGAATAGCGCATTTTCAAGAAAATACAGGGGTGGGCAAAAGAAGATTTACAACTGTAAGTGAAACACAGAATTTATTCATCTATTATTACTTACTTATTATTTATTTGTATCATGTAAACCTATTTTTGCCCACCGCATACTTAAAATTTTTTCAAAGTGACCTATACAAAAATGTTTCCAGCAGTTTCATTCATATGAAACTTTTTAAAAGCCCAACAACTGGGAAATGGGTAAGTAAATTTGGTATATTATAATTGCTATTGGAGATCATACATAGCCATTAAATAATATTGACGTGTGTGAAGTTATATGCAAAAATGTTGAGGTGTGACCCAAAGGTGTTAAATAAACAAAAACTATTGTTTCCTAATTATATTCATGTAAAAATTTAGGTTTCTACATTGAAAGGTATCAGAAGATATATACAATTAACTGGAGTTTAAAATGAAACGATTCTCTATTTTTTTCTGTAGAATTTTGACGTGTGCAAAAAAGAAATAAAAGATCAATTGGTCAAGTTTAAAAACTACTTTGACCAGTTTGTAATCACCTCAAACCCCAGATAAATAATTTTAAGTACTACTTGCAGTCCAACGTGTGCCAGCAATTCTGCCGGGCTCTTTCAACAGTGTTGTGTTGGAGCACCACAGCACTCCGCGGACTGAGGGCTTCCCCTCCACTTTGCAGACGCTGACTTGAGGCTCAGAGACACTGAATAATTTTCCAGGAGTCACACAGCAAGGACATGGGGGAACCTAAATTACAATCAGGCTCTGCCTCCAAAGTTTTTACTAAAATAAATATTTTTATGATGATCAAAATAATCCATTCTCATTGGGGAAGATATGGAAAGGTACAGATAATATTTAAGAGAAAAAAAATCTGTAATTCCACCATCCAGAGGCAATCACTCAATATTCTCACAAGTTTCATTTTAATAGCTTTCCAGCATATTTTCTTTCTCGTAATTGAATTTATAGTCCATACATGATTTCAGTTCCTGCTTTTTAATTTAACATTACATCATATTCATAAGTTTTAATGGCCGCATGATATACTATTATGTAGATATTCCATCATTTAGTTAACCATGCTTGGGTGTTGCCTGACTTTCTCTATCACAGAAAGCACTGCAGTAAGCCTCTTTATACACAAATCATGCCTGGCAAGAAAATAACTCAAAGGTGAACAGTTGGAATAAAGGGTATGGGAATTTTTAAGACTATTTTTGCAATTTACCAAATTTCTTGCCATTTAGGTTGTATCAATTCACACTGGCAGTAATTAACAGTGTTAATCTTACAACACCTTCCCTGTGACTATTATTTCCTTTTAATCTTTGCTAGTGGGTAGGTGAAAAATTAGGCATACCATTCTTATTTGAACTTGTAGATGGAAGTCGCTTTTTCACATGATTTTTTTAAAATGCAATATTCTTCTTCAGAGGTTATGCTAATTCCCCTGAATCATTCCGATTTTAGACACATCATGAAGCAATCATAAGCCCTTGAGCTTTCTATTACAACATGCTGCCTCCTCAAATAAAATGCATCTGCCATCTTTACTTCATTTACTCACCCACCCATCCATGCAATCCTCAAACAACCTTGATGGAAAGCATTTTGACAACAAGTATTGCATCTTGAAAATATGCATATCTTTTAACCCCACAGACTCTCTTTTAGTAGCAAGCCTTCTTTGGACCAGTTTCTAAAGAAACTTAAGGAAAGTAAACCCAAGGAAATAGCTCACATCTTTTGCTTTTCTTTGTCTCTCTCACCCCATTTCAGAAGCATCCAACATATTGCCCAGAACAGCTGCTTTGAAAACAGTGGGAACTAAGCAGTTGGTACCACCTGTAGCTATGTGATTATAAGCTCTTAAGAGGCTACCCAGTTGTGCTGATATCTAGTTATTCTAGATTCTGTTGGGTTTAGCTCCGAGCTTTGACAAGATTCTATTTCAGAATCTTTATTATGATTGATAGATAGATAAAGAGATAAGTAGGTAGATGAGAGATGATAGGTGTTAGATAGACATATAGAAATAAATGATAGATAGATAGATAGATGACAGATATACAGGTAGACAGATAGCCTCTGAAATATCAATAATCATCTCACTTTCTAATTTAATCTGCGATGGAGCACGTGCTCTCTAAAACAGCTGTCACATCAGTCACTTTCAGCGTGTCCCAGGGTGGATGCACCTGTAAACCCACTACTTGCCTCAGGTCTGCCCAACAACAGGTCTATTTATAAAGAGAGCAAACAGGTGCAAGTTAACTCTCCCTAACCCGCGGTTGTTCCTGAGCAACATCACAAAAATGTTATTTATGTCTATGTGCCTGTGTGATGGTGGGGATAGGTGGGTCGGTGAGTATCCTGTAAGCCTGCAATTGCCACAAACCAATAAGCCTTCGAGCCTTTTTCACTCAAACATGCATGCATTCGGCCACTTAACAAATGTATTAGATGCTTCCTGTGTGCTGACTTTTAGACATAAAATAAGAAATAAGAAGAATAAGGTCACTTTCCGTGTGTAATGTCTCATTTCAGCTGAGACCTGGCAGCTGAGAAGACCCCCGGAGCCAGCCATGGTAAAGCTCCAGGGAACAGGGTCTCAGACAGGAAAGAAGGGGGTGTCTCAAAGGCACAGGGGGTTGAGCAGTGTGGCTGGAATAACATAAGAGCTGGGATAAGAGAAGAACAAGGTAAGAGTGAGAGGAGAAGAAATTATCTTCTATGAAATCCTGTTAAAGGGTTAGATGTACCTGTAGGAGCTCTGGGAAAACTGAAAGGCAGTCAAGTGTGAGGGGATGGGGGACAGACACGACCTCATTTCTATTTCTCCTGCACGCACGGCCCTCTCTCTCACCTCCTTCTTCACTCAACCTGCACCTGCCCAACGGGACCTCCTCTCAGCACTTAGTGAATACTAACGCCCCTCTTTTACTGCTCTCCTCACCCTTCCGATCCCTCGAAACTGCTTGACCTTTTCTTTTTTCTTTTTTTAAGAAGTTTAAGTGTAGTGGTAAGATTTATTGAGATGAAAAGAAATAATATACCCTCAGGGATGCAGAGAGCAGGCAGGCTCTAGTAGCAGCTGCCTCGACCTTTTCTTTTCCCAGAGCACTTATCGCCTTCTCGCACACCATGTAATTCACTGACTTGCTGTATTTTACCTTGTATGGTCAGTCTCCCATGTGAATGTAAGTTCCATGAGGGAAGGGATATTTGTTTGGCTCACTGACCTATCCCAGGAGCCCGGAATGGTAGATGGCACATAGTAGGCTCTCAGTAAGCACTTACTGATCAAATGAATTCGTTTACATGAAGATAATAATTTAAAGTAATAAACAAATACTATGGTCATGTTTCAAACCAGTTTTTCCCATAGAATGATCTAAGAATACCACAGTTTTATTCACAGCAATGGAAGAACCGGGACGGGACACTTCAATACCTGTTGTCATTATTACTCCATTTAACTAGCCCAGTGGCAATTTTCTCATGGTATTAACAGCCAGCTTCCTCAAGGGGCAGAGAGCTGCCATGTGTTAGTCTGTGGATGTTTACCCGTGCTGGCATATCATTTCAACTGGACTGTCGCAAGGGCATGAAGCAATGCACATTTTGTTGCTTGTGACTTCTGGTGCTTTACCATATTGTCCTGCTGTCGGTAATAACAGTGGGACCAGGGAGTCCATTCATTTACTGGAAGGCACTACTCTGCATTATGCAGCCGTAGTTATCAATATTGTTGCATAAATTCACAGAGGTACATCAGATCACTAACTACTATAGTGACAGAAGCTTCAAGCATGGAAAATATAGAAAACTTTCAAGATTATCATATATTATATTTATTTATTATACAAAATATGCTGACAAGTGCTGCTTTTGTACCTTGTGATTATACATTCCCAAGTGAGGCGGGGTCATGAGCCAGGACTAGGATGGCAGAGCAGCCACTGGGAGGCTACTGTACAGACTAAAGATGGACAGCCGAGGGGTGTGGTCTGGACCCTCCTTCCTCGAGTCCCATTTTGTTTCACAGTGTCTACTTCTTTCCCTGGCAGAAAACAGAAAACACCCTGGCCAGGCCTCCAGATTCTGACGTGACCACTGTAAACAAAATTATAATCCACGTTGTGATCCCAAAGAAATCCAAGAATAGAAACTAGAAATTTTCACAAAAATGCCCTGAGAGTTCCAAGTCCCTGGTTCCAAAACACAGTAGCTAGCCCTCGCTAGCATAGCTCAGTGGATTGAGCGCGGGCTGCAAACCAAAGTGTCACAGGTTTGATTCCCAGTCAGGGCACATGCCTGGGTTGCAGGCCATGGCCCCCAGCAACCGCACATTGATGTTTCTCTCTCTCTTTCTCCCTCCCTTCCCTCTCTAAAAAAATAAATAAAACCTTTATAAAAAAATAACTGAAACAGAACTAAGTATATTCTTAAAAAAAAAAAACCACAGTAGCTGATTTGCTTCCCATGAGCATGACTCCTACCATCTGAGCATGCCTCTGACACTGCCTGCCCAAAGCCATTCCCCTTGCCCTTTGCTTGAGAAAACCCCGTTCCCCCGGCTCCCACTCTCTTTCAGCCGTGTGCTTCAGGGGGTGGGCTGTGGTGTGCCACATTTCTGGCCAGCGAGACACAGAGTCTTCGGTGGGGCTTCAGAAAAGATTTTTGTCACTGATAAAGAAATACATGAGAAGAAACAGTCTCTTCATGCCTCTCGGTTGCTCTAGCTGACTGTGCTGGTGTCTGCACTGTGCCTGAGAAGGCAGCACTGCCTCACACTCTAAAACAAAAGGCAGGCTGGAATACTGAACACAGCTCAACAGAAACACAAGAGAAGCTAGGTCCATGAGGAGGTGGCACGGCTGTGATTTTATCCTGTGGAGCCGCTCTGCTTCTGGACTTCTTGATACGTATGAGGATAAAGCCCTTTACAGAGAGTGTGATGTGGTAGGCTGGATAATGCCCCACCAAAGATGTCCCTGGTCCAATCCCAGGCTCCTGGAAATTGTTAAGTTATAGCACAAAAAGGAATTAAAGTTGCAGATGGAATCAAGATTGCTAATCAACTGGTGACCTTAACGTATGAAGATTACCCTGGAGTATCTGGGTGGGCCCACGATACCAACAAGGGCCCTTAAAAGTGACCCTCACGGGACCTGAGAGATGGCAGGGTGAGAAGGACTCAGCAGGACTTCGCTGGAGGGGAGGGCCACAAGCTAAGGAACATAGGCAGCTTCCAGAAGCTGGAAAAGTATATTCTCCCCCGGAGCATCCAGCAAAAGCGCAGCCCTCCTGTCACCTTGACTGAGGCCCAGTGAGACTTGTGCTGGGCTGCTAACCTACAAAAGAGTGAGATAACAGATGTGTCTTATTTTAACACACTAAGTTTGTAGCAGCCGTTGAACATTAATATGATTCCCATATGTTTTATTGTCCAAATATGGGCACTTCTGAGAGAGAAAGTGGTGTTATTAATAATTTAGACAAAAAAAGGGTAAATTGCAAATATCCTGGGAACACGTCACTTATGTCACCGTGAATTGAGTTTTCTGATGTTTGTGGCCCAAAATATCTTAATTATAGTGAACATACCATACACTCTACAAGCTGGCATAGATCCATTTTGAAATGCTTTAATTTTAAGACATTAATTTTCACACACAAACCTACAGCCAACATCACCGGAATCAGTAGCTACCCGAACCCAGACACCAGCTCCACACGTGCAGGGTTCCCTCACAACACGGAGAACCCCGTCCTGACGTGAGCTCAGAGTGTGCAGGAGAAGGAAAGGAGGGAAAGAGCCCGTTCCTACTTTCACAAGTTTACAGTTATGTCCAAAAGACAAACACCACAGAAATGAAGGGCCTAATGAACTAATTTATAGAAGGATCTGTTCCTTGGCAGCCCTTAGAATGTTCCTATGACAAATTGTTTTATTCCCCAAAAGACAAGGGAAATGGAAAGCAAGCATTCTCACTCCCTGCTCTAAGCATTCTTGCCCTAAATGCTGTGGAAGTTCTTTCCCCAACGTGAGCTAAAAGAAACAGAATGCAAAGGTTCATCTTGAAAAGCTCAGTTAGAAAAGATGTAGCCTTATAAAAGAATGACAGTCAACTGCTGAATGTGTGTGTGTGTGTGTGTGTGTGTGTGCGCGCACACACATAAAAACCTCACTTAAAGGAACTCTCTTTACTGCAACTTGATCTTTATGCAAGAAAATAGGGATCAGCACCGGAATGAGCTTAAGGGAATTTGCCTTGGGTATTTCAGTGGAGAACAGGAGCTGATTTAAGAGGCAAGGGCTAAATGCGTAAGAACCCTGAAGGAATTAACTGAGATTATCTATCTATGAAGTAATGCAAGAAGAAAGAGGTAAATTCAGGGGCTCCTGCTTGGGAAAGGAATTCCATTTCCTGGGATCACTGGAGCAGTGAAAGCCCTGTGCACAGAGCCATCAGCTTGGGGAAGGATCAGAGGGCCCTGCTGCTCTGGCCAGTCTGGGCATCTACGGGGAGTGCCTCCATTTACCAGAATAATTTCCTGCATCGGCAGGAACGAGGAAAGATGAAGGGCGAGTCTGTTAGTTTAGGATGTATATAGGAAGAGATTCAACTTCCTATAAAGTTACGAAATCTGTCAGATACCACAAGATGACTTTTTCTTTTAATTGATTTGTTCAGGTGTATTAGAGAATGTTTGGAGAAACGCAAAATATCCTTTGAAGAGAGGAGGCAAGTCTGTAAAAGACTTTAAGCAGGTTAAGCAGCAGGGAGCACACTGCTGAGGCTGCAAAGCAGACTTAAAAGAATACATGGGTATTCCATGCAAAATAGCTTTTATACCAAAACAAGTATGTCCAGGGGGAACAAGACACCTGGAATTTGGCTCCTGATGTGTCTCATTTGTGTGAGAGAAGCCAGGGAGCATTAAGAACCTGAATATTGATTGGTGGGGAAGTTGAAGACCTGGTATAACCAGGCCCTCTAATCAAGTCAAAATGATCCATTCTCTCCAGCTTAACTTCCACCTGCATCACCACAAAAACAAACCACAATTCCCATCTAGTTAATGACTTCTTCACTTTCATAAAAGAAAAAAAAAAGGCTCTACTCCATTCTGACTCTTCTTCAACTCTCCATAGCTTCCAACCATTGATCAATAGCTATTAACTTGCTCCTGCTTCTGAAGCAACCTTCCAACTTAGCCTACCTTCCTTCCTTCTTCCTTCCTTATATAAAAATGCATAAATACCCCAGAGTACCAGACCCAAAGGGAAGATATAAATAAGACCGAATCTGATTCACATCCTAATGTAACACACTCTCAGTGGGCAACAAAGTCAGAAAAATCACCCCCATTTCTTTGGATTCACTTTTCCCATATTTCCTCCCATTACTATACTGGGTGAAGGCCTCCAAAAGTCAGCCAGGGCTGTATGAACAGCCTTGGGGTAGGCCTCCTTTCCTGATCTGCTCTTCGTACAGACACAGTGTAAGTCTGGCTCCAACCCATTTGTTTCACCCCTACTTCAGAGACCCAGCTCTCCTCTCTTCTTGCTTGGTGGAATGAAGTGACACCTCAATTCGGTATTGCTCTAATCAAAAAATATCCTCCCCAACCACTTCTATTGATCAGATTAATTCTTAGGAGCTTAGCTCAAATCTTAAGAGATTCAAAAAGTTATCTGTGGAGAGCTCTAGTAACTCAGTATCATTCTCATTATCTGTGATGGGCTCTGAACATATGCACACGTGAATTATTATCTTCTGTCATTCATGTGTTGCTATTTAGTTGTTCCATGGTTCTATGTGCTTGGCTTCCTCAAAAAGTCTCCCTTGTATCTGATATTCTCAAAGCACCTAATACAGAGCCATACTCATAACACAACATTTAAAACATTGTTCAAAAAATATTTGCCTCATCATTAATTAAATGTGGAAAAGAAAGAAATTTTCTTCTTCCTTCCCTAATTTATCAAAGTGCTGTATTTATTCATTACCATAGCAACAGTGCCATTTCAGATTCCTCACGGGCCAGAAGGGAAAAATAAAGGCCATATGTCACATTGAGCTTTTGTGCGTCCTCTGTGACCACAGCCAAGCACTACCATTTTGCATGCATCACATGTTCATAGTCACCCCCTTTCTCTCAATCATCACAACTGAAGTGTCAGCCCAGGTCCTGTCTACCTCAATGTCAGGAGCCAAGAATCGGAGATAAAATCCATATAGCTCTGGACCCGACTCATCATATGAGACAACCTGTGGAGTGTTTTGAAGTTAGGCTGGGCACATCAAATGCAGAACTCCTTGGATGACTCACTCCCCATGCCTTCCTCTCCACATGGCACTTTCTGGAGCAGCCCTGAGTGGCAAAAACTCACCTGTGGCCCTCAGAACCAGATGGGCCTGGGTTTGACAGCCAGGCCAGCCACTAACAAAGAGCGTGAAAGGGGTAACATCACTGACCCGCCCTGTGTCTGTGTCTTCATCTCTAAAGTAGGGATACTACCACCTGCTCTGCAAGATCACTGGGGATTAAATGAGACCATAAATGCCAATGTGGTAGCTTTTCAGCATTAATTCCCTTCCCTCTCGCCCTGCTCTGCCACAGCACCCACCCTGCACCCGCCCCTTCGAAAGCGTCACAGTGGCTTCTCTCTGACACTGGACAACACTTTTATTTTCATCAGGTGAAAATTTTTTGCAGAAAATAAAAATGCTATTCAGTGGCAGAAAGAAGAACTCCTTTCTGAGCTAAGTGTTGTCAAGTCCAATCCAAACTACTTCAGCAGAAAGGGAATTAATTGGGTCACGGCTGTGAAATCCAGGCTGAGGGCCATATCAGACTCAGCAGGCCTAGGACTTGAGAAGGTCTCCAGGACGCAGCTGTCGTTGGCTCTTGGCTGGGCTCTGCTCTCCTTCAATTGTTGCTGCCCTTCTCGGGCTCCACATGGTCCACAATGGTACAGGTGCTTCCCACCTCCCAGGTTCAAGATCCGCAGGAAACACCAGTCTATCATCTTGGCTTAGAAAAAAAAACCCGATTTTGATGAACTCTGACTGGAATAGCTTAAGTCATGGGCCCATTCCTGAGCCAATTACTGCAATTGGAGGATACGAGGTAGGTTGGCCAGGCTAGTACACGAACACCTGTGAGAGGTACCACATCGCTGCACATTCTGAGCTTGAGAGATCCTCAGTTAAGATGGCAGGTCCCACTTTGAACTGGTGGGGGTGGGTGGGGGTGGGGGTTAGAGTCAAGATTGTTAGTGTCTGATGGCCAGGACAGGAGTACTTCTGATCAAAGAAGCAAAAAAAGGATTCTGGAGATCCCAAAACTACTTTTGAGGGCTTTTTGCTCTGACCAAATTTTGTTGATCTGGGTCATTGGGTCAGTGTACAGGTTCAAGACTCCTGGATCTCAATCCGGGCTCTGCCACTTCCTAGCTTAGACAAGGCACTTCTCCGGGCTTCTGTTTCCTCCTGCATGAAAAATTGTGAGTGATAATAATTAACAGCTAGTAAAGAGCTTAAGGCAGTGTTCGGCTTTGCAAGCACTCAGTAAGGCTTCTCCATGCGTAGAGACCTTAGGAAAAGGGTGCCCGCAGCACTGCCCGGGGCGTGAACGTTGAACTGCAAGCGGATGACTGCAGCTCTGCATGTGGAAACCTCTTTGGAGAACCAGCGACCCACATGTGCCTCGCTGACTTTCCAAATTCCTTTCGACGTGAGCATAAAATTTTTGCATTGCACTAAAAAATGTAATTAAAATGTAGCTCAAATAAAAATTTTAAAAAGAAAGGATGGTCACTGAACATCCTACTCCTAGGTGGCTTTGTTTATTACTAAGCTTACGTGGATGGGCACCTAACAGCCATTGCATTCAGCCAGGAAAGCTACAGCCTGGCTAATTGCATACCTGGTAGCAGGATTCATTACAGAGGCCCCTTAATCAGACGGTTAGCGTGAGTGATTCCCCTCAGAAGGTGACCTGACTAGTATCTGAAAACACTCAGATGTCCCAGCCAGGTTGATGGAGGGCAGGAAATGTAACCTTTGACCGGGCAAGTGGTAACAATGTTGCCCTTTCTGCAACCAAGAACCAAAGGAATTAAAATTGAGTCAGTCACCAAGTAGATTGCATTTAGGGTCACCTATAAATCTCTCTGAAACATTTACCAAAATGTTTACTTTTCTTAGTAATTTAAAACGAATGGGAAAAGGCTTTGTACCAAACACTGAAAAAAGAAATTCGGTTCTGTCTTCCTGGTTCCATTCCAGCTGTCTGTCTTCACTTCCTCCCGGAGCCCGTTTCCCCAAACACCTCCTCAGCCCAATAATGACCCGGCAAATTACGCTTAATCTTTCACAAATTAGATATATCTCTACCCCTTTGGCCGAATGCGCTAAAATTATCCTTCAGTAATGTATATATACGGATGACGTGGACTTTCTCTTACAAGCCAAAGCAGAAGTGATGAAAATTTGTTTTGTGTAATTTACTTTAAATCTCCCTTCGTGGTGCACTTCCCTGTTAATGACATTCCGACTGTTTTGCAGTGCTACCAAGAACCTGAGTGGGACACAAGGGACCCAGTTCTGTGGGTTTTCCTGTTTGTAGTCATGTTGTTTATTCTAGGGATGGGGGCAGGGTGTTGTGGATGGAAATGTTCTTTTACAATTAAAACCAAGCAAATGGGAGTCTCAAAGCAACTCAAACCTGATTTTCAGCTTATGGCTTGGTCAGTAGAGTGTACAAATTTAGGCGAAATTGTAACTCTGCTTTCGGACCTCCCTTTCTCAGATGTCTCAACATTGACCAGGATGACTTAAAGCCTGATGCAAAGTAAATGCAGCTTTGATAATGCTTCCTACTTTGACACTACATCATGTTACTCTTCTCAAGCAGCATATTGATTTTAAAATTGGCTTCCTGACTTCTAAGTAATTGTCAATTTTTTTAATGGAATTCTTGTCTACTGAATACACATACTTTTTTTTTGTTCTTCCCTTTCTCTAGGTGAAGGATATTTTGAATTTCTCAGAATCATTACTGTGTTCTTAAGATAAAGGAGTTGAGGAAAACAAATGGAGTTCTGATCCAGCTATAGGACCTTCCTCTGTTGCATGAGGATTCTCTCAGCACTCCCTGTGTTCATGCTGTTCCTGAACTTGAACTTCAAAACTCCCTGTAGTACTGGTCTACTTGTAAGAGGGATGATTTTTGTCTTCATCTAGCAAAAATTTGTTTGGGTCATACAGTTGTTTCATTGGGATGGTCCAGTTTAATTGACCTCTACCCGCAGGCAATTTCACCTATAATCGAAACTTTATAAACATTGTCAGAAATGAAATGCTCTCTGGAAACTACTGGGGATAGGCAGGGAAAGAACCTGAGGGGCCAGGCTATTTCTCAGGGTGTCTAACTTCTATTGGTTTGAGTCATTTCTAAAAAGACCTGAGATTATCTCTTTGTTAGACACTCAGGTAGATGCAACTTACTCTGCAATGAATGCCCTTAAAGGTTATAGAGAAGTACTGAAAGGTAATTGCAAGAGTACAATAAGCTACAGTGAATTGTTTCATCTAGAGAAACCCACTGCACGGCTGCCTGCTGCTCAGGGCCCAGAGAGGTTAACTTAATGCTATCTGTCTGTGGCTATGCTTCATGTCAGTCATTCATTCAACAGTGTTTCCTGAGTGTTGGCAACAGCCCCCTTAAACCCAGGCAACAATTACCCCTGCCCTGGGCCCCACCGTCTACAGAGCTTGCTTTGGCTCATCCACCATTTTCTAGTCCATGCTCCAGGTACCCCAGAGCCCCAAATCCCTTGTCCGAATGGCTCTGAGGAGGAAGCAAAGGACTAGCTATAGTGGGGTGGAAGAGGTTAGAGCTTCAGTGTTGGGAGAGAAGGGCGGGGGCGGGTCAAGGCCCAGGGCCTCCATTTGCAGCTTTGCCTCAGACCCCACGTGCAGGGATTGGATGGGGAAAGAGCAGGGCTGTCCTTGCACTCCTGGAGCCTCCACGCCCACTGGGAAGAAGGATGGAAAAGGAGTAATTGGAAGGGTGACAGGTTCTGCAAATGAGAAACACGGGTGTTTTGGGAACCTCTGCTGAGGGGCAGGGAGTCAGACAAGTTGGGGACTCCGTAACTTGTAGGGACATCTTCTGTGAAAAAGCACTCCGCACAGCTTCCACCCACAATTCCCGTGTACCCAAGGCAAAATTTGTGCACTAGGGCTCAAATGTGCAACCTCTGTAACTTTCTTTGTTACACATACTGGGAAGAACAATGTCTGTCTCAGAGGCTGGCCTGCGGGTAATGGAATGAAACACTTATAGCGTGTAGCAGAGCCTAGAATCGTTTAGGTTACTGTTAGTCCTTCTTCTCTGTTCTCCCATTAAACTTACCAACCAGTACTGGTTTTTGAAAACTTTTGAATTGAAAAAGAAAAAGAAGGCCCTGGCTGGCGTAGCTCAGTGGATTGAGCGCGGGCTGGGAACCAAAGTGTCCCAGGTTCGATTCCCAGCCAGGGTACATTCCTGGGTTGCAGGCCATAACCCCCAGCAACCACACATTGATGTCTCTCTCTCTCTCTCTCTCTCCCCCCACCTTCCCTCTCTAAAAAATAAATAAATAAATAAAATCTTTTTAAAAAACAGCTAAAAAAAAGAAAAAGAAAAAGGAAGGAAGGAAGGCTATATTATTCTCACTCAATAATACTCTGGTTCACTTTAATGCTAGGAAGCCATGATTATGTCTTCTACCAGGATAAACACCGAATAATAAATACATGCCTACTTAGAGAGAGACAGAAACAGAGAGAGCAAGAGAACTACACCTTCAAGGTGAAAAGAAATATAATGAATGCAAATATCATTCAGACTTCCGTTTTATTTGCTACCAATTTTGTAGTTTGAAGTCAGAGAAATGACCCTGGCCAGATGGCTCAGTTGGTTGGAGCATCATTCTGTGCACCAAAGGGTTGCGGGCTTGATTCTTGGTCAGGGCGCATACTTGGGTTGGGGTTCAGTTGCCAGCCGGGGCACGTACAGGAGGCAACCCACTGATGTTCCTCTCGCACATCGATGTTTCTCTCTCTCTCTCTCTCTTCCTCTCTCTCTCAGTCAAAAAACTTATCCTCAGGTGAGGATTAAAAAAATCAGAGAGATAAATTCCTGGCCCAGAACGGCATTTTTGGAAAGAAACTAAGCAGGCATGGTGTGGTGTTGCCACGGCTCAGGGCCGCGGACAAGCAGACACATGTGGAAGTGCTGAGCATCGCGACGCTTCAGGTTCCCTTCGACTGTGAACGCTTCCCGCTGTCTGCTGCCGCCTGGAGTGTAGACACGCCACACGCCTCTCGTTCGTCTTTGTTCCCCATCAGCCTTCTACCTTCCAGACTCTACCTGTTAGTTTTACTAAAGAGCTTTCCAAAGATGACGGCCCTGAGATAAAGAATCAAATCCTGGAATTATCTAAACTCCCGTAACACAGAAGACATGAAAATTCACAGAATCACAGCCTTCAGTGGGTTGATAAATAGCACTTTTATCCTCACCTTGGGTTTCCGGCGTGTTATGGTAATGTAACATGCCATCTTCCCGTATTTACTGTCTCTGCCTCCTCTTATTTATAGGGACTGACAAAGCCAGACATCTATATTTTTTGTTTTGTGTGGTTTTGGGCGGAAGGTAGATCTATAAATGCACTATTTTCAAGGTAATGTAGTAAGTGCAGCCTAATAAAGGTTTTTTTCTTTCTCAAGGCAGTGTGACTACCCCCATAAAGCAAATTTAAAGATAAAAGCTGTTTGGAAGTCTGTTTTGAGTTGTTGAAAAAAATAATGGCTGCAATAAATAAAATGTTAGAAAAGATTTATATTAAAAAAACTACACCTGTATTTATATAAAAAGTTTATATTAAAAAACCCAAATACACATACATACACAGCTATTTTCACTCTCTTCTGTGAGGTCTTCATCACACGCATGCATCTTACAAAGCAACCTTAATCTGAATGTCATTGTGGATTTTGCTTTCTAAACTCATATCCCCAGTTGTCTAGAGAGTAAACAGACTTTGTTCATTCTCTGTGGGTCTATATAATTTAATTATTGGCTTCAGTCATGATGATTTATATCTTGATAATCACTGCCTTCTGAAGAATTCACTATTTTAAAAATAGCACCCTGGATAGCCCGTAAGCCCTTCCTATACAGTGCTCCATTTTACAGATGGGGACACTGAGGTTCTAAAGAGGTTATGGAACTAGCCAGGGTTATTCTTGATAGATCCAGGCCTACAACTCACACCCCCAGAACCCCAGACCTAACCATGGCTCTCTGCCCAGCCTCAGCTGGCTCCTGTCAGCCCCTAGCCTCTGTGTTTGGTTCTGAATGGATGTTGCAGTGGGTGGAGGTCACAGGGGCATAACATCCTACTTACCAGTTTTCCCAACTCGAGTGGACCAGGTGGCCTCTACCTGCCTCTGCACAGAGCTGATTTGAATAGTATGATCCTAACCTGCCTACTCAGGTTAGGGTTAGGGTTACTTTTCTGATTTTGCAAAACTGTTCTGTATTTCCTAGGAAGCTTAGCCCCGTGTACTAGATTCCACACAGTCACAATCCTAATATCGTATTGTAGAAGTGGAAGCTCTGTGAAGAGTATATGTACCTTTATGTAAATTTCACTGCATCCCAGTCCAGTCCAAGGCCCGCACCATGACTCTTCCAGGGTAACTCCCTGGGGTACCTCTTGGTGCTTTGCGGTGGCACAGGGGCCTGGAGGAAACTCAGAGTTACATGACATTTTCAGAGACATGAAGTCAAACCCAGAAGCCAAGTCCTCTATATACCAGCAGGATTCTCAGCAGCTGAATCCATGCATGAAAGGTTTTTCTCTGGGCTGACAGAATTTCTGTGGTTCACACAGTCATAGGGCACGTTTTCTGTCGGCACACGCCATGAGCCTACAGAGCCCCGGGGGGCATTAAGAAAGCAGATGGCAGCAGGGCTCAGCAGATCGTGGGAGCTCTGGCGAGTTCCGGTTAGCCCGAGTGCCAGCTGAAATAGTCGTCCTCCTTGCTGGGGTTTCAGCTGCCCAGCTGTCTACAAGGGAACCAGGAGCACCCACCCCACTTCCCAGCTGGCCCAGGAAGCCATCATGTGCAATAACTTTTAGTAATGGCTGAGCACAGCTGCCTTTGAACTAATGGCCTGGTAATCTGCACTAGAAAGGTCTGGATCACTTTACAAATCCCCCAAGCCTCGCCATTTGTTTGACTTGTTGCTCTTAAAGTTTCACATCATTTTCAACATGTTAAGCCACCACTTCAAGTGCATTACTGAGTCTGAGGGAGAAGGCAGGCCCTGAGCATATTTTCTTTGCCACTTTGCTCTCTTCCTTCTCTTTCACAGCTTACCCACCAGAGCAAGCCGGCCTATCACTGGTTTCAAGATTCAATGCTGCTTTGCTCATGTGCAGGATCCATCTGCTGTGTGTCTGCAGAGAAATCAGCACTTGAAGAAATGCTTTAGAGCATACCTGCACGTCAATGCAGGCAAAGTCTTCGTGCAAATAGTGATACAGCATCCGACAAGATTTCACAAACATACAGATGGCTGCTCCAGGACAACTGAGCATTTGTCAGGAATGTTCGACAAAGAAAGTTTTATGTCCACAACACTATCACCACTGCCAGCAACATCAATTCAATACAGAACTTGCAGACCAAAAAAAAATTATCTTACTTTTGCTTCATGAGTAATATTGCACTCAGTGTAAGTTCTTAGAAATTGATAAGAGGGGGAACCTCCAAAAAACCCAGAGTTATCTCCTGGAGGTCAGGACCCTTATAGTACAGGCTTCGTCTGCTAGGTGAGTGTTCTAGGAATCCATCTGTATCAGTGTACCAGATGGTATTGTTGTGAGAGGCTGCATTCGGCTTCAGTGAATTTTTTTTTAAACTCTTTCAATGCATTTGCCCATTTCATGATGGGTGATTTACAAGCTTACCTGCCCACACTATGCCAAGTGTTCAGCAGTTTTTGACCAAAAGCAGCATGACCCCTTCGCCCCCACCATTCACCTGATCTCACCCCCAATGACTTTATTTTGTTTCCCTGGATGAAAAAAGCCCTCAAAGGGGAACATTTGCTGATGCGGAAGAGGTGAAACAAAAAACAGCAAAAACACTAAAAGGCATCAAAATCAATGAGTTCAAAAACTGTTTTGAGAAGTGGGAAAAGGCTCGATAGATGCATTGCACCAAATGAACAGTACTTTGAAGGTGACTGAAGTTTAAACATGTAAAAAAATACAAAATTGTTTATAAGTAAATTCCAGTTTTCGGGGGTTCCCTTCATATAGCGATTATGCATAAAAATATGCATTTCCTTCTTAGTCCTTCCTCCAACCAACATATGATCATAAATACCTCATGAACTGTGTGTCTGTTCTTAAGTATCTATTATCTATTAAAGAAAACCAAAGATTGTATAAAATCTGAAGCAATTAGAACTTCTGAATCACTTCAGAACTTTTTAAACTATTCTTACTGTTTTCTACCATTTCCTATTACTTTGTGGATTTAAAGACAACAAAACTTACCTAAAATCTGATGCAATTAAAAATATGTGGCCCTGGCCAGGTAGCTCAGTTGCTTAGAGCATAGTCCCAATGTACCAAGGTTGTGGGTTCGATCCTTGGTCAGGACACACACAAGAACCAAACAATGAATGCCTCAGTAAGTGGAACAACAAATCAGGGTCTCTCTCTCTCTCTCTCTCTCTCATCAATAAATAAATTTTTTTGAAAATATGTGGAATATGTCAGAATTGTGGTTTTCTTTTTTTTAATGGTTATCATTTTTGCCACTTCCTGAGCTTTATGGATCTAAGGCATTAAAATCTTTTATATTCTATCAAAACTGACAACTCACTTTGTGCCTTGATATAACTCTGCTTGAGGAATTCTCTGGTGGTGAGTATCTGACAGCATTATTTTTTACCTTACGTGCTGATATTTATGACAAGACTGAGATATGTGTAGGGTCTCCAATCTCCTTCCTTAGCCCATGCGCACATTTTATTCTGAAAGAAAAGTGGTGTTATTGCTTATGCTGTCTGCGAAAGACCTAAAAAAGGAAACATTATGCAAAATGTCTTCATATTCCTTTGAGTTTTGGGGAAGAGGCATAAGGGCTATAATGAATAGTTTTACAATAAACTATCACAAAATATGTGCTTTCTAGCAGCATCTTAAATTTGAAAGTTCCCAATTGAAAGATAACCTTCCGAAGCATCTTTCCCCCAGTTGTCGTGGTCCCTTACTGTGGGTCCTGGGAGCAATGAGTACAGTTTCCCTGATCCCCTTATAATTGCTAGAGCTTGCTTTCCAAAGTTCATGTTCTAAAAAGCATATTTATCTTTTCCTTTTTTAAGTTATCCCTACCAGGGAATGAAAAACAGAAATCGTCCTCAAAGCAGACAACATTAAACTAAAATGGTTTAACTACTGTCCATGCCACAGCCAATTGGTAACAGCCAAAACTCCCTGCCCTTTTCACCATGCTGTTAGGATACAATCCAGAACTTTGTCCAAAGACACGGACAGCCCAGAGGGTGGTCGGTGTCACTTTGATTACTGTATTTGTCCTAGTGATTGAAGGCATAAGCAAAAATGAGGAGAGATTTCTAGAGCCCTTAGCAGAGCTGTTCAGAGTGAACTTACCATGGAGGGAAACATGTTGTACACAGAGAGGGGCACTACACCCCAAACTATACAGCTCTTTTTGCTAATGGCTTTATGCAAAGCAAATATTTAGAAAGAACCCCTTAATGACCAGAGGGTTTTCTCAAGTATCAGTATTCTCAGAACCCCCAGGCTCTGCCAATTATGCTGAATTAACCAGCTCAGGCTGCCATAACAAATTATCACAGACTGGGTGCCTTAAACAACAGATATTTATATTTGCACAGTTCTAGAGGCTGGAAGTCCAAGATCAAGGTCTCAACAGGTTTGGTTTCTTCTGAGTCCTTTTTGTGTGACTTGCCGATGACTACCTTCTCCTGTGCCCTCACACAGTTTGTGTCTGAGTCTCTTCTTCTTATTAGGACACAGTCATATTGAGCTATAGCCTGTCCATATGACCTTGTCTTACCTTAATTACTTCCCTAAAGGCCCTCTCTCCAAATATAGCCACATTCTGATGTACTACTGGGGGGTTAGGATTTCAACCCATGAATTTGGGGAAGTTACACAATTCATCCCATAACATATGCCTATGAGAAATATAAGGTAACTCTTTTTTAAAATTTTTATTTATTGACTTTAGAGAAAGAAGAAGGGGGAGACAGAGAGGGGTGGGGGGAGAGAGGAAGAGAGGGAGAGGGAGAGATTAAGATTCATTGTTCCCTTGATTTATGCATTCATTGGTTGCTTCTTGTCTGTGCCCCGACCCGGGATCAAACCTGCAACTTTGGCGTATCTGAATGACCCTCTAACCAACTGAGACACCTGGCCAGGGCATAAGGTAACTCTTAAGCGGTAATGTTTGTTTGGGTTATGCATAATGTTCTTACATTTTCATTAACGTAATGGTGACACTAAGTTATTTATCTGCCTGCATGGTGCTAAATGACAGACACTTGAAATTCTGGCCAACTTTAGAAGACTTTCCTGAGATTATTAGAAGTACATACTTTCCTGTAGCTATGAGGTGCAACATACTCCTACTGATAACAGCAAGGGGGCCGAAAGAAATTGCAATTTATCCGACATGTTTATATGTAGCCTGGTGAGGTAGAAAGAATATTGTGGTGGAAATCAAGAGACCTGAATTTTACCCTTGTGGAAGAGAAGTGACTTGCCTCGGGGCACCCCAGTGAAGGGTAGCGGTCAAGAGCAGACTTCTGGGGTCAGACTGCTGAGGCTCAAATCTATCACCCATTAGTTGTGTGATCTACATAACCTCTCTGTCATTCTGGTTCCTTATTAATAATAATAACAACCTATCTAAAAGGAAGTGAGATTAAATGATGCTGTATCTTCGAAGCAATATAAGAGTGTCTGTTGTGACATAATAGCTTGGGTTTCCATTTTTTATTGTCTATAAAATGCAAGGATTAAATGAGATACTTTCTAAAGTCCCTTTAGACTCTACAACTAAGATAGTACTGTCATCATTATGCTTTATGATTCTCAAAATTGCTGTTTGGCACTTGCATTTCAACATTTATAGACATTATAGCACCTAAGGAGTCAATTTCCTTCATACTCCTTGAATGAGTTATGTACTAGAGAGAATCAAGTGCTCTGTCCATCACATTACCAAAAGCTCCTGAAATTATTTTGCATAAATTCTTCAGCATAGCACAATTTGCCCCGAAACACAAACAAGCTGGTACCATATTACTTTCTGCTGTATTTCTCTCTTATGCTGTAATTTTTTTCTTTTGCTCTCTAATAATATTCAATATTTTATTCTGGGTAGGGGAAAGGAACAGCATTTTTTTATGCTCCTATTGAGGATACTAAAGCATTCTATGATTAATAAGTATTCCAGACCACTATGGGGGTCTCTTTCATTTAGAAAATCAAGCATTCAGAGACATTTTACCCTCAGTTACAAATCTTTTATGGAAGTAGTTGGCAATTTAACTGATAATTAAGTAACATGACAAATGAACCGTGGATGGGGGAGATGAGAAATTGTAACTATTAGATGGCAGTGGCCTGACCACTGAAATCACATGGGATGCTTGTTAAAAGTATAGACTCCCAGGTCTTTCTTTGGAGATCTTGGGTGGGGCCAAGGACTCTGTATTTTAATGAGTGATCCAGGATATCCATATGGTGTTATTTGGGATGATCAGAAAGGGAAAATGTCAATGGATACAAGTATGGACGGAGGACATCTCAGGCAGAGACAAGCTGCATGAAGAAAACCTAGGGGAAGGAAGGCAGAGTGTGGGTGGAGGATTAAAGGGTTCTGGAGCCCAGTTCCAACATGGTGAAGGGGTTCCAACATATCACCAAACAATTCTTGAACACCAGGCGGGTGCCTGCAATTCAGCTCACTTCTGATACTCTTTACCTGGGGCCAGGGCTAGACCCCCCAGGCTAAGGGCTCAGTCCCACAAGACTGCACTCTCCCCACTTCAGATGCCACAGCTGTGCTTCTGGCCCAACAGCTATAGATTGGAGGTTCCAACTACCCCCTCCTTGGGTTCCATTAATTTGCTAGAGTGGTTCACAGAACTCAGAGACATACATGGCTTACTAGACCACTGGTTTATTATAATAAAGTACAAGGCAGGAGCAACCAAGTGGAAGACGTGCATAGGACAAGGTATGAGAAAAGGCATGGAGCGCCACTCTCCCCACATCTCCACAGGAAGCTCTCTGGGCCCTCTCCTTTTCGTGTTTTCATACAGGCTTTGGTATTTATGCATACTCGATTACATCATTGGCCATCAGCAATCTGTTCAACTCCAGCCCCTCTTCCCTCCCTGAAGGTCAAGCTGACAGGACTGACATTTCCAACCCTCACGTCACATGGCTGGTGACTTAGGTTATTGGTTTGAGACCTTTCACTTTTCTGACGTAAACAAGTTTTCCTCTCAGTACTACTGCCCCAAGAAACTAGAAAAACAAGATCAAAATAAACCCAAAGTAAAATGAAGAAAGGAAATAATAAATAAAAGGGAAAAACAGTGAAATTGAAATCATGAAAAAAAATAAAGTCAATTAAAAAAGTTATTTTTTAAATCAAAGCAATAAAGTTAGTAAACTAATAAGACTGATGAAGACAAGAGAAAAGACACAAATTACTAATATTGGGAATGAAACGGATTTCAATGTAGAGGCTACAGTCATAAAATGATAATAGGTGGTACTACAAATAATTTTACACTCACAAATTTGATAATGTAGAAGTAATGAACCAGTCACATTAGAAAATCACAAGTTACCAAATCTTAGCTAAGATAAAATAGACAATCTAAATAGTCCTATAATTGATAAATTAACAGCATAATTCAGAAATTTTCCCCCACCCCAAAACTTTCTGGGCCTATATAGTTTCACTGGAGAATTCAACCAGACAGTTGAAGAAGAATTAACACTCATTTTGCTCACTCTTTCAGAGAAAAGAATAGGAGGAAACAATTCTTTTTATGAGGCCTTTATTACCCAAATACCAAAATCAGAAAACAGCACCAAAAAAAGGACTTACAAAAAAAATCTGTCTAATGAACTTAGACACAAAAATCCCCCAAGTTGTTAGCAAATTGAATCCAGTAAATATATAAAGAATTATATTCCACAACCAAGAGAGACTGATTCCAAGTATTCAAAGCTGATTCATTTTTCAAAAAGCAAACAGTGTAATCCAACAAATCAGCAGGTTAAAAAAGAAAGATCGTATGATCATATCAGTTGATGAAGGAAAAGCATTTGACAAAATTCAACACTCATTCATGGTAAAAAAAAATCTCGGCAAACTAGAAATTCAAAAGAACTTTCTCAACTTGATAAGAGCAACTACAAAAAAAAACTCTAGAGCTAACATTATTCTTAATGGTGAAAAACTGAATGCCTTTTTCCCCAAGACTGGGAACAAGGTAAAGATGCCCTATGTTACTGCTTTTATTCAACATAGTTAACTCAAAAGGATCATAGTTTTAGATAGAAAAATCATAAAACATTTAGAAAAAATGAAGAGGAAATTTTTCAGAACTAGAGCTAGGAGAAGAGTCCCAAAACGGGTTACCAAAAACACAGTTTATAAAAGGAAAATATGGTAAGTTGCACTTCACCACAATTATACAATTTTAAATTTTTGCTCTGCAAAAGACCCCATTAAAAGGATAAAAAGATGAGCTACATACTGGGTGGAAATATTTACAAATTATATATCTGAAGGACCCTAAAAACTCAACCATAAAAATCCAACAATCCGATAGAAAATAGGCAGAAGGTATGAACCAACATTTCACCAAGGAGAACATACAGATGGTATATAGGCACATAAAAAGATGTCCAAAATCATTCGCTATTAGGAAGATTCAAAATGAAACTACAGTAAGATATCACTACACACCTATCAGAATAGATGGCTAAATAAAAACAGAGGCCAAAAACTGGATTATTGGTGAGTTGTTGGTGTGAATATAAAATGATACAACCACTCCGAAAAACAGTCTGCAGTTTAACAAAATAAATATGCAACTATAATAACCCAGTAATTGTATTCTTGAGCATTTTTCCCAGAGAAATAAAAACTGGTGTTCACACAGAAACCTGTACAAGAATGTTTATAACAACATCATTCATAATCATCAAAAGTTGGAAGCTGCCCTGGCTGGCATAGCCCAGTGGATTGAGTGCATTCTGCGAACCAAAGTGTCGCAGGTTCGATCCCCAGTCAGGGTACATGCCTGGGTTGCAGGACATGACCCCCAGCAATCTCACATTGATGTTTCTCTCTCTGTCTCTCTATCTCCCTCCCTTCCCTCTCTAAAAATAAATAAATAAAATCTTTAAAAAAAAGTTGGAAGCTAACGGATGTCCTTCTGTGAGTGAATGGTTAAGCCAACAGTGGGACATCCTTACTGTGGAATGCTACTTAGCCATTAGAAAGGAAAAAACTATTGATTCTTGCAACAACCTGGATGAATCTCAGAGAATTATATCAAGTTTTTTTAAAAGCCAATCCCAAAAGGTCACACACTATATGGTTTCATTTTTATAACAAACATAAACATATTAATAAGAATAAAATTGAAGTAAAGTTATAGGGATGAAAAACAGATTAGTGGTTGCTTGTGGTTAAAGATGGGAGTGGAGGAGAGAAGGGTGGGTGCAGCTGAAGAGATGAATAAGGGAGCTTTGTGGAGTCAGTTCTGTGTCTTGATTATGACGGTGGTTACCCAAATCTATGCATGTAATGACATTACACAGAACTACACACACACACACACACACACACACACACACACATAACTGAGTGTGAGTAAAACTCTCAGGTGAAACCTGAATAAACTTTGTGGATTGTACCAATGTCAGTCCCCCAGTTTTGACACTGTACTCTAGTTTTACAAGAGGTTAGCATTTGGAGAAATCAGGTGAAGGGTACATAGGACCACCCTGAATACTTGTTTTATACAACTTCTTGTGGATCTAAAATTATTTCAAAATAAAAATTAAAGAAAATAAACCCAACTATTTTCATAAAAGGCGAGGCAGGCATTCAGGAGAGTTAAGCTGTGGTGGGTGGAAGGAGCAGTTGGGTAGGGTCTTTCATTCACTTCTAACTTTATATGCTTCTATAATTGGTTGCACTGAATATATAAAAAAAAGATGCAGATCTTGGAGCAGGTTGGGGCTGAGTAGCTCTGGAGCAGAGCTTAGGAGTTTGCATTTCTAATCAGTTCCAAGGTGAGCTGATGCTGCTGGTCTGGAACCCACCCTCTGAGAACCACAGATTAAAGGAAACTGTAAATAAACTCAGTCCTTGCTTGCTCAGTCTGATCTAAAAGGACTCCTTAATCTTGTGGTTAGATCATTGCAAAAACTAATCTAAACTATCATTTCCAGTTTCACAGAGGCCATTTCTCTCAAATATGCAAATATAGACAAACAGTTCATACAAAATGTCTTTCAACTCAAACGAATGGCTAGTCAACCTGGTCCTAGAAAATAAATAAGTTACTTTAAATTAAAATTAAGTACAATCAGTTTATAAAGGAAGATATCCCCATCCAATCTATATAATTAAAGGAATCAGTTCTCTGAAACTCAAGACAAAACCAGCCTTTGGGGAAGTCTCCTGCTGGCCTTGAGCTTGGAAACACAGAACGTTACATTTGTACATCTAGTACCCAAAGGAAGGACACCCACCAGCCATCTCACAGAGATGGAAGCTGAGTGCAGTTCAGTGAATAAAATGTTACTTTCTTCTTCAGTTCCTTTCCCAGTCACATTTCATGCCCTCTTCTCAGAAAGTTTATCACCACCAAGAGCCATATTTCTGTTTCAGTATCTGGCAAGTGACTCCCTGCTGAACCGCCAGGTGAGAGGCCCCATAAATCAGAGGCCTGCAGTCCACAAGCTGCCTTCCCAGCCAGTGGTGGGCCCTCGAATGTTCTTCAAAGCTAAGTACTTCAGAGCAGCACTCTTGAAAATAAAGATCCAATTACTCAGAGCTGATGGCACTGGAAATACCTCCAGTCCCTAACTTAGAGGAACCTGAGGGGCTGTGAATAGTTTCCTTGGCTTCCAAGAGCCCTGATCAGTGCTGAGCCAGTGAGTTGAAGGAGAACATACCTGTCTGCGATGCTGGCCTTCCCAGATGTAAGAACAGGTACCCACTGGGACACCAGGAGATGCAAATGAAGTACATGATCATGGGTCCGTAATTATCAGTGAGAGATCATGACAATTCAACTTAAGGAAGTTCGGCATGTCTGCAGCACTCTTACTCTTAAAAATAACACAACTTGGAGCATGAACAAATTCTTCTGAATATTCCTACATTCTTACAACTCAAAAGTATGTTCCTCAGAGGAGCAGCATTGGCATCACCTGGGAGCTTCTGCAAACTGAGACTGCTGGGGCCCAACCTGACCCATCCAATCAGAAACTGCATGATAACAAGATCCCTGCTGATTCATGGGCACATTGAAGTTTGAGCTGCTCTAGGGCTAAGCACACTGCTGTTAATTATAGCGGGGAAGCGGATGGGAAAGGGGGGCGGCATTATGGAGGCAGGGATCTCCTGAATGATTGGGTCAACCTCCACAAACACTGCAAGGCTGCACTGGAGAATTAGACAGTGTTGAGTCCAAGTCTAAACAATCAGGAACATTGCTGTAATCTGTGATGCTCTGCCCTCATAAAATGCCCAAGAAGCCTAGAAAACTCTGAGACTCAAGTCTTCAATTCAAACCTAATATACCACCATGAAAGCACTATTTCAACCCCATTTAGCATTTCCTAATTGGATTGCTTATTTCCCAAATAGCTGGGAATTTGATAGTTTGCAGAGGTTTATTACTGGGGAAATTTTGGAATAACTGAATGAAATACCAGATGATGTGTTCTGGAAAGGTGGTAAAATTCATCCAAGAGTCATTACAATTATTGTTTGTTCTTTCTTTGCTCTCAAACCTCTTGTTATTATTGATGAAATCACAGGCACTCACCAAGAATTGGTGCATTTTAGAAGGCAGAGAGTTTGGTGGTGTTTAGAAACTTTCTTGCTATTTTTCATCATATAAACCTTTATGCAAAACTGCAGTTTTGTGATAATCATAGCCACCATAAATATATCTTGAACAATTATAGTTTAGGTTTTACAGTTTCAGCACTTGGTTTAAAACATTTTCTCTAATTACACAAATATTTTAAAAGGGTATACTAAATGATAATTCCAACATACAGTTAAGGTAACCCTAAAATATCCTTTTCTTTTGAAATAATATTCTTTTGCTAAGAAGTCAGTTAGTCCTTCTTTCTCATGAATAACTACTGCATAAAGTATTGGAGGAGGTTTCCTTACCTACCAAGGTGAATTCAAAGGCCTCTAATTGCTTAGGATTTTGCAAGAAGCCATGTTCACATGTGCACCTTGCCTTTCAGGAGCTTACTGCTTAGATAAGGAGGCAGACATAAAAACATGAAGTACATAATGGGGAAAACTGATAGTACTTTAAATAAAACTATCAGAGGAAAGAGAAAGAAATTTCTGAGCAATGAGAGGTACTACTGACAGAGCTAGAAGGAAAGGTAAGGAAAAGAGAGGTGGGTTCTGAATGGGAAGATGATGGACTTGGCTGTAGACTAAAGAGTAGGAGATGGCCCTGAAGCATGGATTGCTACAGGTCAGTGAAAAATTAAGTATAAAATGGATAGTTATGTTAGAGGAAGTGAAAGGAGAAAACTAAACACACTAGTCAGTAATGAGTAGTGACTCAAACTTCATGAAGGAGTTATGACTTGTATTAAACCTTAAAAGACACATGACTTCATTCAAGGTGAATTAGAGTCAGATGATGGAGGGTTTTTGAAAGTAGAGCAGGCATTTTAGATTGGAATGGGTAGGAAATAGACACTACAGTTTTTTTAGGTGAAAAGTGATGAAAACGGTGTTTAAGACATTTTTAAGCAGGAGAAGTTATTGTTCAAGGCTTCCAGAGTTAAAATCCCTATTGGGAGGGATAGATAAAGGATGTATTTTAAAGGAAAAGATAGAGAAAACTTTGAATCGGACTACTGGGGAGTCGGTAGAGAGAGAACCAAATATGACAGGGAGAGTGGTAGTGCAGGTGATGAAGACTAGAAAGATGAATGGGGGGTGAGAGGATTGTGAATGGAAAGATGATGAACCTGGCTTTGAACACCAATAAATTGGATAAATAAATATTCAGAAGGTATCACTCTCAGGTCACTCAACCAGGAGAGGGAGTGCCTCCTTAACTTTTGCACCTGAGATCTCAATTGCTTTGGCCTAGTTCCTGCCCTGCTAGGCTGATGGAAATATGGAACTTGAGTTAAATGAAAAATAATATTGGAGATACAGGCTTGGAAGTAAGCAGCATAAGAGCAATTGTATCGATGAGGTCTTCAAAGTAGACATCAGAGAGAAGGACATAGGGCTGAGCCTCAAAGAAGTCTGCTACGGAAACCAGAGAAGAAGGAAGATCGAGCAAGCCTAACTTAGGAAGGACAATCAGAAAGTTAGGAGAATGGACATTTCTACTTAAACATGGTAGATTTTACAGTCTGACTTACTGTTAGTTCCTTCCAAATCACCACTGAAATGATAGTCAAATTATCTTTGAAAAAGCATTCACTTGCTTAATAGAAGGATTAATAGAAGAGGTAGAGAGATGACAGTAATCAAAATGTGGGAGCTTGGAAAGCAGGAGAAGTCCTAACTGTCTAGGCAGACTCCGGAAACAGAAACTGAGCCGGCAGTGAGGGAAAGCTGACAGCGGGTATATTTGCAGCACAGAACACTGAAAGGCTCAGTAATTAAAGGCACTTGATACCTCTAGAGGTTAGGGTGAGGTGAACTAAAGACAAAAGGATGAGTTAAAATATTACATATTCTATAGTAGTTATATACAACAGATCCCCTTCTCACGCAAGTATGGTTAGACAATACCCTACCAGTAACCTGGTAGAATTCTAAAGATCTATTCTCTAGAAAAGTTGAATTACAGAGACTTTGGACACAGGAATACAAATCACAGCTGAACATAGGATTTCCTTACTAAAAAGAGAAGGACTAAGTGAAAATCTACATATGGAACAGTGGCCTTGCCCAGCTGAATTCCTAGAAGATTGGGAGCAAGGCTTACAGCCCCCAGGCAGGGTTCTTCTCTGAACAAAACTGACCAAGCTGGAAAAAGAGACCAGCAAGGCACTCCCCTCCTGTAAGGGAGCAGTCAGTTCCGATAGTGAAGCCTAGTACTCATGTAGCACTGACTCAGGCACAGACACACAGTTTCCAGACCACATGGTAGAAACTCACTCTTACAGATAAGCAGTCAAGGATCATTAGAAATTTAAGAAACACTTCCACCATGAAAGACAAAAGTGGGGAGGAAGGGAGAAAGAGAAGAATGGAAGAAGGGTAGGAGGGAGGGAGGAAGGGGAAGGAAGGAAGGAAGGAAGGAAAGAAGGAAGGAAGGAAGGAAGGAAGGAAGGAAGGAAGGAAGGAAGGAAGGAAGGAAGGGAGGAAGGATGGAAGGAAGGAAGGAAGGGAGGAAGGATGGAAAACAGATACAACCATACACAAAAATAAACTCAAGATGGATAAAGACTTAAATATAAGTTGTGACACCATAAAAGTCCTAGAGGAGAACATAGGCAGGAAAATCTCAAATATTCCACACAGCAATATTTTCACCAATATGTCCTCTAGAACAACAGAGATAAAGGAAAGAATACACAAATGGGACCTCATCAAAATAAAAAGCTTCTGCACAGCTAAAGAAAACATCAGCAAAGTGAAAAGGGAACCAACCATATGGGAAAATATATCTGCCAATGATACCTCGGACAAGGGTTCTATCTCCAAAATATATAAAGAACTCACATGACCCCACCTCGGGAAGACAAACAACCCAATTAAAAAATGGGCAAAGAACCTGAACAGGCGCTTTGCTAAGGAGGACATACAGAGGGCCCTGAGACATATGAAGATGCTCAGCCTCACTAGCCATCAGAGAGATGCAAATTAAAACCACAATGAGGTACCACTTCACACTGGTCAGAATGTCCATCATAAACAAACCAACAAACAACAAGTGCTGGCGAGGATGTGGGAAAAAAGGAACCCTGGTGCACTGTTGGCAGGAATGCAGACTGATGCAGCCACAGTCGAAAGCAGTATGGAATTTCCTCAAAAAGCTAAAAATGGAACTGCCTTTTGACCAGGCAATTCCACTGCTGGGATTATACCCTAAGAATCCTGAAACACCAAGTCAAAAGAACCTATGCACCCCAATGTTCATAGCAGCGTTATTTATAATAGCTGAGTGCCAGAAACAGCCTAAGTGCCCCTCAGTAAATGAGTGGATCAAAAAACTGTCATACATTTACACAATGGAATACTATGCAGCAGAAAGAAGGAACAGCTACCTTTCACAACAGTGTGGATGGAACTGAAGAGTATTGTGCTAAGTGAAATAAGGCATGCGGTGAAAGACAAATACCATATGATCTCACCTATAAGTGGAACCTACCTAATCAACAACACAAACAAGTGAGCAAAATAGAACCAGAGACATGGAAATAAAGAACAAACTGACAGTTACCAGAGGGGAGGGGGAAGGAGGGATAAAAAGGGAACGAAGGGGAAGGGTCAAGTCAAGGAATGTGTACAAAGGCCCCAAGGACAAGGACAAGGGGGGAGAGGATTGAATGTGGGAGGTGGAGTGTGGGCAGGGCAGGGGAGAGTAATGGGGAAATATGGGGACAACTGTAACTGAACAACAATAAAAATAATTTCAATAAATAAATAAAAAGAAAACAGATACAAAGTAGGGACAGAAGAAAACATTAAAAAATCAGTAAGATCCTCAAAAATATGTTATATTCAAAGAACAGTAAAAAAGTTCTTGGAAATGATGACCACTAAGATGAGGGGTAGGGAGCAATAGAATGTTTGGAAGATAATGTTGAGAAAAATTCTAAAAAGATAAATATATGACCATGGAAGAAATAAGATGAAAATTTAGAAAATTTGTTCAGAAAGTCAAAACTGTGACTATAGCAGGTTAAGAAAGAAAGTTCAGGGAAAGAGATGCAGAGGAAATCACTGGAGAAACAGCACTAGAAAAGGACACACACAAGAGAAAGATGTGAGGTTCCCTATTAAGGGGGCTCAAGTACTCAACATAGTAAATGAAAAAAGGCTGATTTCAAAGCTCGTAATCACAAAATTTCAGAGTTCTGGAAACAGTGAGGAAATCCTGGAAATCTGATGCAAGACCACATGCGAAGGATGGCACAGAAAATGTTAACAGCAAAACTGGAAACCAGAAGACAATGGAGCAATGCTTTCAAAATACTGAGGGAAAATCATTTGCATACTAGCATTCTATTCTCAGCCAAACTATTGATCAAATGTAAGGATAGAATAAAAACATTTCTGGAAATTCAAAGATGAAAAATGATCTCCTCTGCATTTTCTTACCAGGAAGCTAATATACTAGACACTTCACTAAGGGGTGATAAAACAAGGAAGAGGAAGATTTGGAGTCCAGGAAACAAGGAATCCTGCACAGAGAAAGGCAAAGGGAATCTACGAGACGATGGCAGAGGGAGCTGCTAGGGCAGCAGCCAGCCTGGACTGGAGCAATGTGGAAAGGGGATTCTGGAGACATGCATCAGAGAAAAAAGCTATTTGTTTAATTATCATTAGAGAAAACTTACCCTTTGTCCAGGATTTAGAGCTAAACTAGAACAAAAACAGAAAATGAAGCAAATGAAAAAGAGTTATTATTAATTTCAGAGGAAATAACAAAGTAGACAATAAAGGAAATGCTATCATATCATGTGGCTCATCTGTGAACAAGATGTACTTAGTCATAAATGTCAAATACAGATCTAACCAAAGTGAGTGGAGGTGTCTAGAGAGAGGAAGGGTGTGTCAGCCAAACCTCGTCATTAAAGGTAGGAAACTAATAGATAATACCTAAAGCTGAAAAAAAATTAATAACAGTGTAAGGATGTGATTCAAAAACATGATCATAAATACTAAAGAACAAGTTAGAAGAGTGAAAAGTAGTTGCACTGAAAGGGACTTGAGAGGGAAAGGCTGAGTCAGGGGCTGCTGTTCTCAATTTTTTTTTATATCTTATTTATTTATTTAGAGAGGGAGAGAAATATCAATGTCTGGTTGCCTCTCATGCACCCCCAACTGGAGACCTGGCCTGCAACCCAGGCATGTGCCCTGACTGGGAATCGAATCGGCAACCCTTTGGTTCGCAGGCTGGCACTGAATCCAGGGCTGCTGTTCTCAATTTTAAGCCTTGAAAATAATTTGCCTTTTAAAGCTGTATCTATGTACACCTTTATAAAAGTTTAAAAAATAAAGGGAATTAAAAAATAAATAGAATCAAGATATCAAAATAAATCCATATTTTAGAATCAGATGTATTTATGATAGTGAATGCATATTTCAAATTTAATGACAGAACTTGTTAAACAATCAGATTTTACAATTTCAAGTTAATAAACTTTTTTGAGGAAGAAAAATGAGAGAATTATAATGGAATCACATTGCCACTATTAAAAAGTGCTTCTTAAGACAGGTTCATACATTAGGTCAATTCTAAAATCTTAAGTATTTTGTATTTTTTAATTACATATATCAGTCGCTCTCCCCAAGCGTGCGTTCATTGAGAAGCAGCACTGGGGAGAGGACGTAGCACAGAATCTCCAGTCCTCGGAGGTGCAGGAAATTTACTTCCCATGTTCTCCAGGTGTCCATGTGATAGAGTCCTCCATTGATTTTTTTTTCAATTCACTTTTTGAATAGTTGTTACCATTTGTAAATACAAGTATCCAAACAGTAGCTCACAACACATTTCAACTTACACGCATAAACATTCTGGTGGGCCAAAAGAACGCACTTTATTCAAACAATAGATTAAGGATGAAATAGTGGTTTCAAGGTCGCTTCTGACATTTAAAAAGGGCTGAAGTATTTTTATCCCTTTGCTGCCTGTAGTATCTCTAGATACCTAATAACTTTGAAGAGACAATCCAAGCATGTTATATACACTGAAAGCCCCTCCAATGCAAAGTCATATTTTCCTTTCTATTTTTCATTTCTGGATGCTGGCTGCAGTGAACAATATAATCGTGTTCTCTTATTGATTTTCTTATAAAAATGTATCCTTGTTAGATTCATTGATGACTATACATTACAGAGGTACCTGATAAAATTTCATTGTGTTATTACCACCACACAGGAAATGCTCTTTGTTGGATGAAAATAACTTCTTTCAAGGTGAAGATGAAACTGGGTTTAATGCTGAATTCCAGAGAGTGGCATCCTTATTTGAAAACCAATCATCTAGAACTCCCACCCTCAAATCAATTCAGTATTATTTTCTGTTGAGAAGATACACTGTATCACTCTAACTTTACCTCAGTTTTTCAGTTTTAAAAAAAGATAAATTTCCCACTTTAAACATTTAACAATTTAAAGCTTTAGCTCTTCAAAAGAATTCTGATTCTCTTAGAACTGCCCTGTGCAATGCACCTCCTAAATCACTCTAGATAGTTTGTGGTGGCCTGTGTCTGATTAACTTGAATTGATTTGGGTTAGAAGACTTGTTAGAACAACTCAAGTCAAATAGCGACTTTGTATTTGCAGGGTTGTGTAAACATATAACCCATAGTTATTTTTCATTTTTTTATTTGAAGGATTTAATAAGAAGTCCTCATTTTTACTAAGAAATACTAAAATATTCTCTTTTATTTTACCAGAATTATAGGCTTCCTGAAATTCCTAAAGAACCACACTAAAATAACAGAGAATATATTTTTTAAAATGTATTCAAAGGTTATGAATTATTCCTAGAGAGTCCAACTAAAAAGAAAAGAGAACATTCCTACTGTCACTTAAAGATTGGATATGACATACTCTTACAACATCACTTACTTCTCAGTTGAGGTCTATCTCAGTCTTGCTGTTCTAATGGAGTAGATCATGGAGACAGGGTTTTTTAAAAATAAAGTTAAATTTTCTTCTTGGTGAAAAATGATTTTCAAAAAGCAATTTCTCATTTACAATTAGAATAATTGTTAATTTTAAATAATAAAAGTGTTTAGAATTCCACATAGAATAAATGACAGCAACTTTGTGAACACACAAAAAATAGGACACGAAGCCAGCACGCTGCCACATGACAGAGGGCCTGAGGAACCGCGACACCCCCAGCTCAGTCCCATCTGAATCAGAGACTATTTTATATCAGTCTTTTTATTTCTCTAAATCACCCAGAGATAGCTCATTTGGCTCACAAGGCACTGCTCAAAAGAGATTATTTAGGGACCTGATTAACAAATAGAGAAATGATTCATAATTAGCATGCCAATTGCACATGACTGGCTGCTTCCCCAGATTTAAAATAGCATGCACACTACACTATGCTTTGTAGATTATTAATTTATTTAGTAAATCCTTTCTCCAGTTTAGAAGAGCCCATTTCTTATCTTGATTTTCAGAGCCCTTCTGGCTAAGGAGATTTCCCTGCAGCTTGTAGGCAGCACATTGGCTAGGTTTTCAAACAACCGGACCAGTCTCCTGATTACCCCACTGTCTTTGGCTTAAACCAGAGTATGTTATTTGTCTATCTGCAAGCCTTAAATGTCCCCACTTGAAAAATGGGAACAAGGGTCTGCACAAGTTCAAGTGAATCAAGAGTTCAAATCAAAATTGATGCTAAAAAAGACGACAGGCAGAGAACAATTTTCTCTGTAAATCATTTTGAGGGACTTCTGACCACAGTAACGTTCCACTCGCCCAGTGTATAGAATGTGTATAAAAAAACCTAGTCTTTCAGGCCATTCAAAAAAAAAAAAAAAGAATTCACTTAGAGACTTATACACAGCATATTTTATTCATTAAATTATTTTTACAATACCCTGTGAATGAGAACTTAAAAGTGCTTAAGAAAATATTATTCATTCTGCAAAAGAGTTCCTATGGCCAAGAATACAAACGGGTCCCCGGGGACTGTCTTAAAGCTACAAGCAGAAGGAGGCGGAGGTCATGGCCCTCCTCCTTCCCCGACCGCCCGAACCCCTCACACTTGGCCTGTCCACTCCTGAGTCGATTGGGGCCATCCACTGGGGCTTCTGCAGCCTGAACATGACCAAGGTACTTGGTCTGAACAAGGCAGAAAATCACAAAACTAAAAACAAATTTGCTACAAGGAGAAAAAAAATGTGCTTTGCTTTCCAGATTTTATTTTAAAACATTTATTCAGGCTTCTCTATGATTTCAAGCCCCACAGCCCAAAGGCATTAAACGGTATTGAAGCTTAATGGCCTGAAAAGTTGCCGTTTGAATTAAAGCACACCCAGTTACAAAGAGGGGAGGGGAGGGCATCTGCAACTAATCTGAAAATTCTATCTGATCCTGGATTTTGAGGACGCAAAAACAGTCAGCAAAATGCAGTACTTTCAAATCACATAGGGGAGCATATGATTTCTAGGAGCTGGGTTTCTATACCAAAGCCTAGTTAAGGGTATTTTTCCATTCATGAGGAATAACCTCTAATATAGAGAGGTTTAGATAGGTATTGAGAGGAAAAAAAATAAGCTTGTCCCGATTCTTTTCTCACCAAGTTATTCACTTATTATAGAGGCAAATTCTACAACCTTTCATTTTATAGGTAAATGGAGCGTTTGTTCCCACCCAGATCAGTGGGCTCCAGAATAGGACCGATATACTGGGTAGAGGTAGAAAATTCTAATTTTTTAATTTACGTGTGCTACTTTGATCATCTTTTAAAATTTTGTGTTTGGTATACGTAAAATTCATGTGACATCTCCTAAATAAATAAATGTACTTATATTGGGGTACTTAATTAAGTAAATCCAGAGACAACTTCTCTAAACACTATATCTGGGGCACAGTGAAGTTGTTCTAAATCTTAGTCCACAAAGGAACCCGTTGAATGATGCAGGTGCAGCCCCCATAGCTCAAAGACCCTGATCGGCCAGACCTCTACTCACTGGATTTTCTCTTACTGCATCCTGCTGTTTTCCCTTTCACTTAAAAAAAAAAGGGTGCTATTGTGCATTGTTTAACAATGGAATACAACAAAAGTACAAACAGTTGAGTCCTATGCAAATCTTTATTATCAACTGTCACTGTAAAATATGTACATTTGTGTTAGTGCAAAAAAGAGCAACTCTGACATGAACGTGTTCCACCAGACATCCCAGTTACTACGGCGGCAAAGATTATCTCAGGGCAGAGACATGCTCACTCTCAAAGTGGACAGTTCTAATATCAACTTCAATCTGCTGTTTTTGAAGAGCTATTTTTGTCTTTGTACAAACAGGATATCAAGTACAACTTTCTTTTGTTGATTGTCAGTATTTCCTTTTTGGAGCGTAAGTGGCCTGAATGCTTCTTTAGCAACTGGTTATTTAGAAGTAAGAGAAACAATGCAGGGAGCAGAAGAAAACTTCCAAAAAAACTATAATTAAAATCCTTAATGAGAAAAGAGAAAATATTGCATCTATGAAATAAGAAGAAGCTACAAAAATGGAATAAGTAACAAGGATGAGTTTTTAGAAAAAAAAGTATATGACAGCCAAAAGAAAAAGTCCAGTAAGAGGACTGGAAAATAAAGTCAATAAAATCTCCTAAGGAGATAGACAAAGAAAAATATAAGAAAATTCAAGCATCAATGTAGAATATTGAACACCTGATAAAGCTAGTAAAAAGAAAATAGTTGGGAGAAAATTCTCAAATAAATAGTATAAGAAACATTTCTAGAACTGAAGTTTATAAGTCTGAGAAATAAAAGGCCCTCTGAAAACCTAGCATAATCAATGAAAGATGTCCACATCAGGAAATTTTAGACTACCCAAGATAAAGGGAAAATCCTGATCGCTTCCATGAGGGAGACTGGTCTGCCCAGTACACACAAAGGATCAGGACCGAGAGTGGCATCCGACTTCTCAAAAGCTACGTTGGGACCTAGAGGACAATGAAACACTGAAATCCTATTCAATTAGAACTCCATCGCCAACCTATCATTCCAATGTGAGAGCAGAATGAAGATATTTGAAGAGATGCAAAATATCAAAATAATTACGACTCCTGTCATTTTTTCTCAGGGACTCTTGCTTGAGCAAATCAAGGAAGAGAAAAATAAACACTTAAAGAAAATAGGGAATCTGATGTAGAAAAAAGGCATGGACAATCCCAAGACCACAGGCCTCCAGAGCAACTGGCTCAGATTAAAGCAAGAAGACCCAGGAATCAAGGGAGATATTTCCCAGAAGTAAAAAAATCAAGAGGGAGGATATAGGGGGAACCTGACAGAGTATCTGATAGGTTAACCTTGAGGGAAATTGGACTGGCAGACTTAAGAGAGTATGGAAAAACGTAATACTAGGTAAAAACATATTACTGGGTACAAAGAAAACAGATCCAATAAAAATCAAGAAAGTAGCTCTAGGGAAAGTGAAAGCTTCAGTGAGGAAAGAAACGTAATCATGGTACGCTCCTCGGCTGAGACAACAATATCCATAGTCATAATTTATAACTTCTGAATACTAATTTAACCTAGAATCAGGGGAAGAGTGGGTGTGGTGTAAGAGAACTAAGTCCTCTCTGCCAGAGAAACAGTCCGTTGGTGGTGAGTAAAGCTGATGCCTCAGGAGAGATCCGCACACACGTACTTAGACCTTGTGGAAGTCATACCAAAAGAAACAACTAAAAGAATCAAAAAGCAGCTGAAGGGTGGGCCACATATATAGTAGGTACATGTTAATACTGAGAAAGTAAATAAAGTCTCTAACCTCTCCAAAAAGCATTATTTTCTCATTATTGCTTGATTATTCTTCTTTTATACATATTCTTTTCCAGAGTTTCCCTCTAGTTCTCATTTTAAAAATGAAAGAAAGCGGCTGCGAACCAAAACATCACAGGTTCGATTCCCAGTCAGGGTACATCCTGGGTTGCAGGCCACGGACCCCAGCAACCACACATTGATGTCTCCCTCTCTCTCTCTTTCTCCCTCCCCTCCCTCTCTAAAAATAAATAAAATCTTTAAAAATTTTTTAAAAGACATTAAAAAATGAAAGAAAGTGACTCAGAACAGGTTTTAGCCCACAGGGATCCTGGTCCAAACCATACTCTCCACAACTCACAGACCACACACATACACTCACCCCATGTGCACCTGACAGCTCCATAGTCAGCAGACTCAGACCTGAAGTTCATGGTCATACATGATCAAGGGCCAGGGCTTAATATGGGCCAAGGCTTAATATGGGCTCATTCAGAGAAAATATACTAACCCTACAGTTAAAATTCTGCCTGAGGCAGGAAAGTGATACCTGGTTCCTGGTCCCCAAACACACGACCTCATCCCCCTGAAAAACAATGCTATATCAGAAAGGTCAAGGTACTTAGAGGGAAGGTCGAAGAGGGAACATTTCTTAGTATTTGAGAAACACTTACATAGGACTTACTCTTTGCCAAGTCTGTTCTAAGTTCTTTACAAATATTAACCTGTGAGTTATATACTGTTATTCACAATGAAAGATGAAAAGATGGAGGCCAGAGTGGTTAAGTAACTTGTTTAAGATCACACAGCTACAAAGTGATGAATTTGATCCATGCTGTCTGACTCCAGTCTGTGCTCTTATGACTCTCTGCAAACTCCCTGAGCCAGAGATACAAAGCCTACTCTCTATCTTTCTAATTCCTAGTATAATTAATAAGCTGCTTTCATTATTTGAAGGAAGAGAGAGTATGGGTGGGGAAAGTGCTTGGGATAAGCCCAGAAGCTACCTTTCCGGGCAAGCAGAGGAGCAGAAGCTACAATAGGGAAGTCGGGGAAACGGGGTCTGGAGACAGCGAGAATCTGGTACTCCTTGGCCAGAACATGCTTGGGGACAGGTAATGCCGGTAGCCAAAGCAGGGGGAGATGACGCCAGGCCTGGAGGCCACTCATAAATAGGAAATGAACCAGAAGTAGAAGTTAAAGTCTGCCTGAACTGATAAGAGGATTCTCTGGCTGTCTGTGGATGTAGCACATTGGAAAATGAACCAAATCACTCTCATCAGAGAAGCACATAAATAGCATTTACAGACTTTGGCCTCCTTTCCCATTCAACTCAGTTAGGTTCATAAAAGTCCTTCTGTGAGGAAAGGATCACATTCAACAGACTAAAATAAGGAATTTGGCCCCAATTTTTCTCATCTTAGTGGAATCTTTACATTGAACTTGACTGTGGGCTTAATATATGTGAGACGTTTGGTGGGGACCTCTGCCACCACGGGCCCTTGAGAGCGCCTGACAGCACCGTCTGCAGAACTAAGAGCCCCAGCACTTCTCAGAAGCTCCTGCAGTGGGAGGGAAAAATAAATGGTGGGGGGGGTGGTGGCGGGGTGAAGCAGAGGAGCCAGCATTAGTCAAGATAAAAAGAAATCCACAATAGGAAGGTCAGTCACGCTAAGAATAACTGTCCTGCAAAAACAAAACCAGGCCAAATATAATGTCTCCTACCTCAGCCAAAATCATCTGCCTTTTGAAGTCAGTGTTATGTTCCAGTATTTTTTTCTCTTGCTTATTCCCTATAGGTTGTTCTCAGGTAGGCCATTCTCTGAGAGAAGATATATGTGAACATGGTGTCATTTGACATCTGTTTTCCTACTATTAAATTTTCAGTGGTTATTTTTAGAACAAAAGATTGTTTAAGAAATAATTAGGTGCTTATGTATAATACAGATTAGACATTTTTAAATGTTTTTAGGATTATGTCTAAAAAATTCAAACTGATTGGAAAGTAGGGGGAAATAATGTGGATTTGAAGTTTATTAAAATAACCAAATATATAGAACTCAGCAATATAATGTATCCATGTGTACCTCGATTTCCCCATTTGCATACTGTGCTGCCGTTTGCAGAGAAGGACTCCCCTGAGCCTCCCAGCCTGCAGCCTGTGAGGCCAGCACGATCAGCTGGGTTCCCAGCGTGGTGATGGATTTGCTGCGATCCACCCTCACCCTTTCTCCCGCTCCCACCCTCCCACCCGTGATGAATGGGCACCATCACAAGATGGCGACGGGGGTTAGCAGCGCAGCCTCGGAGAGCTCCCTCCCATGGGAGAGACGAGTGCCGGACCTTGGCCTCTTTTGTGTGATGCTTTAACCCACTGAACCAATCGGACACAGGAAAGTAAGGACGCTTATCACTGACTTGCCAAATGGAAGTGCTGTGAGAATATACTTTTTTACAAAAAGAAGAAGGACAAAGGAAGCTGTGAGAGGCTTTGCTTTCACTGTAAAACAGCTATTTAAATACCAACTGATATTATAAATCAGGAACTGAGGCAGTGGCAATAAAAGCTGTTTCTTTAAGTCAACAACTGGCTAGAGACTACATGTGTCTACGAAAGAGGTTTCTTAAGATCATGATTATTTGAGAATCATCAATACTAAAACAGCAGCAACAGAAAGTGTTTTTCCCTTAGTTTAAGCACTGCTTGAATATGCATTATATCCAGCCAAGCAATGACTGAACAAATTCCTCTCTTAAATTTCCCCAAGTTCAAGTATACGGCTTTGAGCACACCACACGCTTTATAAAACAGCTTAGCTTTAAGTGTGCAATAATCGCTCATTTCCTGGCCATTAATTCAGACATGATGCAATCACTCAAAGGCATCCATTTTCCTCTGGTACTATTTTGGGGACTGCTGCCCTATTGTCATCCCTGCCTTAGACCCCTGACTTAGTAGTCTTTTAATTAGAGCCACCGAGAATGACAGGCAGAGGCAGCTTGCTGAGGGCGATCCATCACATGGCCCCCTCTGCTCCCTGGCCTCCTAGATGACAGTGTATAAACAGGACATCTTGGATATCAAGATAGCTGCTTAAGGAAACAGAAGAACAAATGGTGACCACCTTGTAAGCTACTTCCCTAAGATTGGAAATGCTAGTCTAGGGCTGTATTTACAGATACCGTATTTTGCTTAAACATCCAAATAAATTTTACCAATGATGTTTCTTTGAAAGATGTTTTCTCTGAGCTCACCCTCAAACAAGCTGATGATGTCATGACCTAACAGTTGTCCAAGGTGTTAATTCATATACTTAAAACTGAGCAATTGAGCCTATTTTTAATGGATCTGCTTTTTAGCTAAATCCTTTCCACATTGGTCAACAACTATAGTCCCAATCCTCGAAAAGAAAAAAAAATCAACTCAATACCAATATGCCCTGTCATTGACGTAACAGAAAGCAGTACATATTAGCCCACAGAGTGTTACCATTCAATCATGTTTTTCAGGTAAAACTAAAGGAATTATTTATGCCTGACCAAATATAACCTTATTATTCAGCAGAGAAGACATATAAGACCCAAGGTTATGTTAAGCTGGAATGCAACTCTACAACTGTGGAGGGAGCTGGTACATGTGCCAGGTGCTGTGTCACACACACTCAGGCCTGAACCGGAGAAACTCCTAGTCAGAGGGAGTGGTGCTGGTCAGGCTGAGGAAAGCAGCAGCGTGACACCTGTAGAACCCGAGAGTCTGCCCCAGAAGATGCTAAGGCTAGAGCTGCTCTGCCTAGATTTGACTCTCAGCTCCAACATTTAGTGTGGAGTGCAACCTTGGACAGTTTGCTTAACCAGCTGTATCTCAGGTTCATCACTATCTTGATGTGTTTCATTCTGTCCTCTGAGTGTGTCTGTATGTAGTATACACATATACAACAGCAAAGTTGAAGTCATATTTTTGCATATTTAAATTGTTTTCATATACTTAAGAGTACATCAGAAGCATTTTCCATATCAAAATTATTTCTGAAGACTTTACAGGAATATAATATATATACATTAACTTATTAAGCAAGTCCTTATTGTCAGATACTTATATTGTTTCCATTTTCATTATTTATTCTTATCTTCTAAAAGAACTTAATAGTATTGTATTAAATATTACATGAAATATTTTTAAGCCTCAATAAAGTTATCTAAAATCTAATGGTTTAAGAGGTAATGATCCCATAACTCTTTTATTCTTGCTTGGACATGTCCTATTCTGTTGTTGTTTTTTTTTATAATAATGCAGACTTTAGAAATACTCTGCAATGGAAACTAAATTCAATGTCGAACAGTGAATATCAACTGACTTCCTAGTCTATTGCCAGGCACTGGTCTAGGTACTGAGGATACAGCTGAACAAGACAGACCCACCTCAGCTTTCATGGAGACAGCAAAACAAATGCACAAGTCAACATATAGCACATCAGAAGGTGATGAAAGCTTTAGAGGGAAAGGTTGAGAGGGAGACAAGTAATGCCTGAGAGGATGGGGGAGGTGCCTTTTTTCACAGAGTAGCCATGGGACACCTCACTAAAAAGGTGACATCTGAGCAGAGACTGAAGGAAAAGAGGCGGGAAAGTAGCCCAGGCTGAGTGAACATGAAAGAGCAAGGAGGACCACTTGGCTGGAGCAAAATGAGTGGAGGGAATGTGGTAAGAGATGTGTTCAGAGAAGTAGCAGACACCAGATCGTGTGAGGCCTAATAGGCCTTTGTAAGGGTTAGAGCTGAGTGGGTAGACCTGAGTTCATAATGGATGCTTGTATGCATAATCTGAAAGTACCACTTCTAAGGTAGGATTCCCAAAATAACATTTAGTATGCATTCTATTCATACCAAATGTATTGTTACAGACCTTCTTACTATTTTAAGCCCCCAATCCATGTCCTATTGGATTGTTCTTATCCAAACAGCTATTCATAGGTGGAAGAGCTCTGTTTTTAGAAGCTTCATTGTTTTGTCAAGGAAAGAGCGGTATAAAGGCTAAAGAGAAAAAGCTAGAGGAAGTAAACATTTTCCAGGTTAAAAAAAGTGAATAAATAAAAGTGAAAAAAAAGTGAATAAAAGTGAAAGAAAGAGCTTCCACAGAGATTAGAATTAGGACCATCTGGTGTATTATAAGTGTCCTCCAAGAGAGCACAAGAGAAAGTTTCTAGATTATAGATGACACCAAGAGGGCCAAAATGTGAAATGCCATTAGAAACATAATAGTAGAAGAGTCTCTCAAAACTGGGATTTCACATAACATTGAGAGATGAGTGGCAGCTTTTAGGAGAAGTCATACAAAATGTCCCTGTGAAACTCCAGGATGCGAGCGTTCAGTTTTGCCATAGAGTTCAAGGGCTTTCTCTGCAGACCCTGCTCCTCTGCCATCGATGTGTAAAGTGAATAAATATGGGATGGCCTCAGGACATCTAACAAATAAATATTCTTTCTTTGAGTAAATATATACTGAGCACAGATATGTGCCAAGTGCTGTGCTTTCTGTTGAAAACACAAAGCTATCATCTCACAGGGTGACAAAATGATAGAATGTGATAAATCCTTTTCTAGATAACACCACATGATGCCAAATAAACAAAGAACACATAGCCTAGATGATCAGGGTCAAGTAAGGTAAAAGAGGTAGGAGTTAGCTGGATGAAGGTGAGTTGAAAAGATTTGGTGTCCCAGAAAAATAAATTATAAGAGGAAAGTTCTGTGCAGAGGTAGAAGGTGTTGACGAGGCTGTCTGTGTGGTTGAAACACAGAGACGGAGAAACAGAGTCTGGAAGTGATGAGGGTGAAGAGGCAGATACTTGTTGCTGCCCTCCTGGGCTCCATGATTCATCCCTGTCTGGAGAGGTGCATGCAGTTCTGGTCCTTCCCCTCAAGAGGCACACGTGGCCAGAAGGTTAGATGAAAGGCAACTAAAATAATCATGTGGATAAAGTAGTTTTCATAGAAATAAAGACAAAAAATTAAGACTTCCTACCCAATAAAATCTAAAAAGGGAAATTGTATTAAAACCTATGGAGTTAAGATAAATAATGAGTAGGGTAACATGATGTACTTGCTCATCAAACCCCAGTGATCAAATTCTAGACAACATCCAGCCAACCCAGGCATGTCATGTATTAACCCTCACTAAAGTCAATTTCTACTAAACTTACAGAGCCTCAAAAATGGGCCTTGGAATTTGTATTTTAACAAATGTCTCATGGTTCTTACATTTAGGCAAATTTGGGAATAACTATTCTAAAAGTAGAGGCTGGAAGCTCCTAGGGTGAATAATATTAATTGCAAAAAGTTTTCCACCTGGCCTGCTGTTTACCTTGCATGTACCAATCATCACTGCATCAGAGAGCTTGGATGCCCCCAAAGGGTGGTACTGATGGCTGGAGCTCTTTGTGAATAATGCTTCTGACCCCAGATCTCACCAGCCTCACAGCCTATGGAGACCATATATGTCCAAGCACCTGTGTTTGACTGTGACTAGTTCAGTATCCCAAGCACTTATGCAAAACGTCAGCCTCCTTCAAAATGTTACCTGTGGTTTCCCCAAGTTGTCTCACAGAAACAAGTCCATTCGAAGTCCTCCTCTCAAGAATCATCATGGAAGTTGTCAGTCCACAGGCCACTTAAGGGAGTCACCACATGACAGCTGCAGCTCCTGCTGACCTCCTGTGTCCTCCTCCTCTCTCTCTCCGAATGCTCTTCTCTGAAGTGCCATTCCCTCCTTCAGACTTTCAGGACCACAACGGCTGGAAGGAGAGACTGGGACTGGTGCTGCATTTTCATTTCCCGACTTAAGTTTTCCAGGACTGTGCTTCTAAAGGCAATCCCCTATGAAGGCTTGATTTTTACCTGCTTGTCAAATATGCATTTTCACATTCATGACTCTCACTTTAGGTAGTATTCCCAACCACATGAGAGAGGCATTTTTAATTATTTTTATTTTTTAATTATAGTTAACATTCAATATTATTTTATATTAGTTTTAAGTATATAGCATAGTGGTTAGATGATTATATAGTTTACAAAGTGATCCCCCTGGTAGTTTTGGTACCCATCTGGCACCATAAATAGTTATTACAATATTATTGACTATATTCCCTATGCTGTACTTTACATCCCCATGACTATTTTGTAACTTCCAATTTGTACTTCTTAATCCTTTCACCTTCTTCACCCAGCCCCCAGCTCCCTGCCATCTGGCAGCCCTCAGTTTGTTCTCTGTGTCTATGAGTCAGTTTTGTTTATTCGTTTATTTTGTTAAAAGAGAGAATTTAAAAAACATATCTAGAGAAGAAATTTTTTGTCAGATCTCAGCTTGACAGCATTTGAAATATGGAATCAGTAAAATGATGGGGCTTCTGCATCCTCTGAAACGCTGGGAAGAGAGTATGTCTTTCCCGGTGTTTGCATAAACCAACTGCAAGCAGAAGAGCTTTACAGCTTAATGAATAAGGAAAGCAGAGGCTGCTAAAATTTACTTGTATTGCGATAGTTTGTAATAAATGAATATGTTCTAAAAGCTTAATTAACCAGAATCACAAATGTAACTGCTTTATAAACCAAACCTAATACTCAAAAGGTTTAGGACAAGTCATATTCCAATCCTTGGTCTTTGGTCATTTCACTGCTTGCTAAAACCTTCAGCAAAAGGCAGAGGAAAGATCTCAGATCAATCAATGACAGATGTGGATTCCCCTATAGTGTGAGAAGTCTGAAAGGACCCCTTCCTGGATAATGTACAAGACCAAGGGAAGTTTCTGTTGGGCAAATTTTTTCATATGCATAACAAGTACAACAACTGTAGAAATTGCATTTACAACAGAATAAAGTTGACCAGTCAAGATCAGGATGAGCCCACTATAGCCAACCGACTTCTCAAAATAGGTAGGTGAATTTCACGTTGGGAAAAGAAGCCATCACCCAACAGAGGCACTCCCATACTCAGCCCGTTATCTTCAAACACATATTGCCCTCATGTGACAAGTGTGCAGGTCTTTGATCATGGTAATTCCCCCGCTCTGATGCTTGCCCAGGAATGGGATGTGCTCACTCTATCACTTCTGTTTCTCCACATAATTAGAGTCTGGCCACTTGTGATATGGATCCTTATTTAGAAAAGGGAATAGTTCCCTAAAGATTTGGGCCCTGGTCAATAGGTACCTATCAACCACTTTTCATTATTCAACATTTTGTACTATATGACCCTTTTCAAAATAAATTATGAGGCAATATATTTGTTCATCTGGTGTGTTTTAGGCTCTAGACACATCAATGTTTTTCTCTTGTTTCCCCTTCAATTCACTGGATAATAGATCTTAGTGCTGAAATGTTTCTTTCAATTAAACTTGCAGTAGATCTAAAGATTCAGGATTGTAAACTCATTACAATGGGAGAACAATACCATTGCTGGTGGCCCTGGATACCCAGATGTAAGGGGGGAATTCCTTATAACAAGTTTCAAATTTAATCTTTATATGAGAGGATTCAATTCCTATGAAGAATATGGAGTCAGACATCAAAATTCAATAAAAGGCACTCTGGGCATATAGAGTCAATACTTGTGAAGTATTTAACAAAAGCCAAATAGTGACCTTGGATTTGGGGAAGATTTTGTTCCCATTATGACCTGTTGGAGGTGAAATGGAAACCGCCCCCCACCTCCCGTCTCACAGGAGCCAGAAAGTGGCCACATAACCCGGCTCGGAGAGACTGTTAACGCCCTATGGACGGGGGCAGGGGTGGAGAAAGACAAGCCTGGCAGGTATGCGTGTGTTGGGGCTGGGGAGGATGTTCATTCCCAGAATATTTCATGATTATTTAAACACTCAGAAGGTTCTAAATGCTGGAGAGGTGAGTTTTACCAGAGCCTCAGACAGTGTTTCCATGCAGTTGTCTGTGAGAACAAACACACAGGTCTGGGCTTGTTTTAGGCATGCTTCTGTGTTAAACACAGACCCGTAAGTATGAGCACTATAAGAATAGTTTTCCAAAAACAGCCCAACAATTAGGGTTGCCCTATTTAAAAAATAAAAATACTGAACACAGGTTACATGTGAATTTTAGATAAAAACTTAAATTTTAGTGTATGTCCCATAAAATACTTGAGATATACTAAAAATATATTCTTTCTTTATCTGAAATTCATTTAACTGGGCATCCTACATTTTATCTGCTAACTCCACCAGCTCCTTACCACAAAAAAAGAGACCACACTTGAGTCTACAGATAGAAAAGAAATTTGAATTAATTTACCTGTTTAAATATTACCTGAAGACCAGGAGTCCTAAGGCAGAAAGCAGAGACTTGGCACAGAGAAAAACCCTTGTTCTTGCCTAAAGTAGAAGGTCATTGCATGTTGGGATGATGCTTTTATCTTTGTTAAATTCTCTTGAATTAATACAGTAGAAAATCATACTACTTTGCATTTTGTAGTTGCCTGCGGAAACAGGAGTAATTTCATCTTTATGGGAGTTTGTGTGACAAGACACTAAGTACGCACCACAGCTGTATTTAATGTAGGAAAATAAAGGATTGTCGACGTAGCCCTTATGATTACAGGTGGGCAAACTTGAGGTGGGTTTATTCATTGTTTGGGGTTTAAGGCTGCATAAATATGGGTGTTTGAGGGTCTCTCCCTTATATTAGAGCAAATCTCAGTAAAGCATTGAAATTGCACTAATATAAACAAGCTATTTTTAAAGTCCTTGATAAAAATTATATATATATATATTGGACAATCAGAATATGTGTATCTTTTTTTATAAATAGCTACCTGTAAAGGGCACAGAACACCTCCGATTAAGTATTAATTTAAGTTAAGAAATTAACTTGTACTAAAATCACCAAGGTGACTCAAGACCAAAGATTGTCATCTATAATTAATTCCAAAATACCTGGGCTATCTTTGAGACAAAGGAAATTATCCAGCCATCTACTATTCTTCTTGGTTATTCTAATATTTTTTAGTATACATAAAATCCAATTATTTCTAATTATGTTTCAGAAAATCAGAAACTGATCCTAAAATAAAAGTGAGATCGAACTTCTTTATTACACACATTAATCTCCCTCTATTTATGTAGAAACCTCTTACACACAAGAACGTCACTACTTTTTCTGTCCCTGCAAATAGGCAGGGCCTGACTCAACACAGACCCAACTCAACACAGGAAGTTGTGTTAAGTGGATGAGTCAATGATCCAAACAAGATTTGTTTGGAAAATAATTCAGATATAACATGCAATACTAAAAAGTGTCAACTGCCTTAAAACATTTTAGCATAGTTTACTGGGTAAGATCTGAAATGAGGTGTTTTTTTTCCCTATATATATAGTTGGCACCTACAAACAATAAAGGCAAGCCCTAACTTTAGATTTAACTTTTTAGATTCTAACTTTAGAATCTAACTTTGGCTTTAGATTCTAGCTCTAATATCTCCAGAATGGCACCCTGGCTTTCCATGCATCCAGGAAGGGTCCCATTTGCCTCTGTCAGAGAAGAGCAGCGGAGTCCCTGGATCCATTCATGTCTTCGGGGAGGCTGCCCATGGAAGCAGGAGCCTTACCTACTGCCCTGCTCCACTTGGCTGGCTCTTGTTACTAGTACCATTCTATCAAAAAAACCCAAATTTTTAATTTTTGTAAATTTGTAAATAAAAATTTTTATTTTACAGTAGTCTAATTCCAAATAAAATGAAATAGAAATTAAATGTGCATTTCTTCAACAACGCAGTGGTAATAAAGCCAAGATCACAGCTTTAACTCCTGGTTATATCAGTGGCACACTACAGAGAAAGAGCTCTCTATTCACCCCTGCATTAATGATGCCTTGGTAAATAAAAGACAGGGGAGAAGGGAGAGAGTATTAGGCACTTTACATCTAACCAGCTCAGCATCATATTAGAAAACATTACATGCTCATATTACAAATGCAGAAACTGACTCTCCAAGGTCAGAAAACTAGGAAGCAGCGGTGCTAAGGTTTGAACCCAGGTCTGACTGATTCCGAAGGCTGCGCTTTTGCTAAGGCATCATGATGTCCTCCCTCCACCAAGGGCAGATAGCTTGCAACTGGCCATCACTGCTAGTGGCTAGTCAATTCAGTGCACACACCTGACTATGAAGGCAGAAGGGGTGTCATTTCCTGTTTGAAAGGGCAGCAAATTCTGTCTTTTATGGGATGAGAAGTGCCAAAGTGAGGATGAATCAGCTCTCTCTAAAATCTACAGTGGGGCACACAAGATCAGATTAGTACAAAAAGAAGATATATAATTTCTTTCACTGTTATTTTTGGATTTCTGTTCTCTGCATTTTTTATACTAGCTTGCTAAAACATCAAGGTTAATGCTGCAGTTAGGTTCCAACTTCCCAATTGACCTTTATCCCAACTATCTTTCCATGTAACACCCACTTCAGAAAAATTAACCTTTAAAATGCTCCTGAAAGGAAATTTCTAAAGATCTGTACTCCCTGAAAAATAAGTACCCCCCACTCATCTTCCACACACTTCTAGAGTTAAATACATAAAACAACTCATGTCCATAAATAGGTGAATGGACAAACTGTAGTACATCCATATGATTTATAAAATGGGTCTCAGAACATGAACAACTGATACATGTGACTACATGGATGAATTGCACATAGTGGTTTTTTAAATATATTTTACTGATTATGCTATCACAATTATCCCATTCCCCCCTCTTTTATTCCCCTCCACCCTGCTCTCCCCCTCCTACTCTCATCCCCACCCCCCCCCAGTTCATGTCCATGGGTTGTACATATAAGTTCTTTGGCTTCTCCATTTCCTATACTGTTCTTAATCTCCCCCTGTCTATTTTGTACCTACTGTTTATGCTTCATTAATTGAGAGAAATCAGACACCGAAGAGAACATACATGATTCCATGTATATGCAATTCTAGAACAGGAAAATTAATCTATAATGGGAAGCAAATTAGTTGTTGCCTGGGACCAGGCATTGGGTAAGGAGTGAGGATTGACTACCAAGATGAAAAAAAAAAAACTTTGGGGGATGGCAGAAGTGTTCTATACGTTGATTTGGGTGGTATTTTTCCAAGTCAGAATACTGCACACCTAAAGTTTACATCACTGTACAGCAGTGCCCCCTTGTTCATGATTTTCTTTCCAGTTTCAGTTACCCGTGGTCATCTGAAGCCTGAATATATTAAATAGAAAATTCCAGAAATAAACAATCCATGTGTTTTAAATTGCACCCAGGTCTGAGTAGTAAAGATAAAATCTCTCACCGTACCGCTCCATCCTGTCCGGGACGTGGATCATACCTTCGTCCAGCACATCCACACTGTATATGCTGCCTGCCTCTTATGTCACTCAGCAGCTGTCCTGGTTATCTAATTCACCGTTATGGTATCAGAGCACCAATTACTTTCATTCAAGTAATTCTTATTTTACTTAACAATGGTCCTGAAGTGTGAGTAGTGATGCTGGCAATTCAGATATGCCAAAGATAAGCTTTAAGGTGCTTTCTGTAAGGAAAAGGTATGAGTACAGTATAGTAAGATATTTTGAGGGAAAGAGACAATAATCATATAACTTTTAATTACTACAGTATATTATTATAATTTTTCATTTTATTATTGTTTATTGTTGTTACTTTGTTACTGTGTCTAATTCCTCAGTTAAACTTCATCGTAGGCATGTATGTACAGGAAAACACATGGGTTCGGTGGCTTCAGGCAGCCACTGGGGGTCTTGGAACGTGTCCCCTGTGGATAAGAGGTGACTACTGTTGTAAATTTCATCTCAATGAAGTTGATTTTTTAAATGGGACTGAAATACATTTCTTATCATATTAGTAAAATCAAAGAGTTAGAACACATACCTTGTGGATGCGGCTGTGAAGGGAGCAGGACTCGCATGCATTCCGGGGGCAATGCAGAACTGGGGCAGCCACAGGGAGTGTCCCCAGTGCTCTCAGAAGACCTGCGCAGTTACCTCTGCCCCACATATATCACTGCCTGAAATCCATTCCAAAGGCATATCAGCAAAAATATGGAAAAACATACATAACTTTTCATGAAAGCATTGTTTGCTCTGCAATAAGATGTAGAACAATGGGGGAAAACCTAAGTACCTAGGGAATATGGTATATTCAGGACAGAGATACAAGCCAGACTTCTCTGAATATGCCTTGTGCTTCATTTATACATGTCTAAATAGTCTTATGTTTACTAGTTCTTTTCACTGAAAATGCCTAAAACAATGCCCGACCACAGTAGCTGTGAGCATCTTGATTGTATTCTCTAAACACCGCTTTCCACCCGTTGGCCCCAAAAGGCAGAGTTTTTAAGACAGCTGATCCCAGGTCTGGGAAAGGGAGTATAAATGGGTCACAATAAAAGCTGAGGGAGCCACAAAATACTGTTCCAGTCAAAGGGTCTCAGAAGCCAAACTGAAGAACCCCCCACGGGCCAAAGATGTGGCAATCTGATCATCAGCAAAGATGGTAAACACATGAATTAAAAAAGCCAATTTTTAAAAATACATTTGTTCATAGTGATACTAAAAAAAAATAAATACTCATTGTACCAGTTCATTAATTTGAAAACTGGTAAATAAAAAGAAAGAAAATGCCATCAGCAAATCCAGACTGCAGAAAAGACTATAGGACAAACACCTAGTTTCTTCAACAACGAATGCCAAGGAAAGGTAAAGAAACACATGGCGGAGTTCCCTAAAGATAATACAAGAGTAAGTGGCTCATTAACCTGATAACAATATGTAGACCTTCATTTGATCTTCATTTGAGCAAACATAATTTTTAAAATACATTTATGAGACAACCAACAATAAAAACATTAACTGTATATTAGATGATAGTAAGGTACTGTTGTTGATTTTGTTAAGTGTTATAATGGTATTTAATAAGGCTTCAAAGGAGCCCTTATCATTTAGAAACACATATCATTTTTTCTTTTATTTTTTATCGTATTTATTGGGGTGGCATTGGTTCATAAAAGTATATAGGTTTCAGGTATACAATTCTATAACACATCGTCTGTATATTGTATTGTGTTCACCACCCCAGTCAAGTCTCCTTCCAGCACCATTTACTCCCCCTTTACAATCTTCTGCCTCCTGGCTCTCCTTTCCCTCTGGTAGTCACTGCATTGTTGTCTGTGTCTGAGTTTTTTGTTGATGGCAGTAGTGCTTAATCCCTTCACCTTTTTCACCCAGATCCCCAAACCCCCCCTCTCTGTATCTATGAGTCTGTTTCTATTTTGTTAGTTTATTTTGTTCATTAGACTCTACATATGAGTGAAATCATAAGTTATTTGTCTTTCACTCATTGGCTTATTTCACATAGCGTAATACTCTGCAGGTCCATCCATGCTGTCACAAGAAGTAAGATTTCCTTCTTTTCTATGGCCAAGTACTATTCCATTGTACAAATGTACCACAGCTTTTATATCCACTCATCTACTGATAGTCACTGGGCTGCTCCCAGGTCTTGGCTATTGTAAATAAAGCAGCAATGAACATGGGGCTGCATATATTTAAAGCTGATACAAGTCAGCTAGAATCTGATTCAACTCAATGGCACACAGAAACAGTGAGAGTGTATGTGTACTAGGTCTGTCTGGAAGAAGCCCAAGCACTGTTAATGTAACAAGAACAGTTTGCATGACATCCATGTAACCTCGCAGCCAAGGATAGTGGGTTGAAATGTGCATGCATGAAATGATGACTTCAGTGTACTAGTCACTGTAGACGCCATTGAGGGAGCACATGTACTATGTGGACGGCACATTCAAAATGACTGAGTGAGGAGGGCAATGAATCTGCATCAAATTTTGCATTAAGTTGCAACATTCCTCTGTGGACACTACTTGGATGATTGAGAAGGCTACAGCTGTGGGCAGCTAGTGACTGGCAGCTTTATCACAATGTGCCTGCTGTGCACCAAGTCTCATACAGAGATTTTGGCAAAACTTCAAATCACCCAGGTGATTCAACCCCCCTATATCCCATATTTGGCGCCCTGAGACTTCTGGTTTTTCTGAAAACTAAAATCATCTTTGAAAGGGAAGAGATTTCAGACCATCAGTGAGATTCAGAACATACGACAAGGCAGCTGATGGTGATTGAGAGAACTGTGTGAAGTCCCGGGGTGCCTACTTTGAAGGGGACTGAGGTGTCACTGTCCTATAAACAATGTTTCCTGTAGCTTGTATCTTCTTCAATTAATGTCTCTATTTTTCATAGTGTGTGGCTGGATACTTTCTGGACAGACCTTGTAGACAAGATCATTTGTGAGTTCATTACTGTTAAAGCTGGGCAAATGGGTACGGGGAGTTCATCATATTATTCTTTCTAGATTTTTGTATGTTTAAAATATGGCATAATAAAAAGTTTTTAAGTACCATATGTAAACAGTTGAAAGTAAAAGAGAAATCAAGAAGTGGACATGTGACTAAAAATAGATGTCAGGTACAAGAGTGAGCAGACTTGGTAAAAGCTACAACTCAGCATAAAGAACAACATTCTAAAACTCAATCTATGCAAAACATCAATAAAATAATATTTGATAAGTCATGTTTGATCAAACACAAATAATCAAGCAAGCAAGCAATCACATGATAAGGTCATGAAGTCCCTGGAGCAGAAAGAGGAGAGCGGCCGGTGGGCGGCAAGGAAATGTGCCCAACCAGAGCGGAGGCAGAGGCTGGAGACCGCTGTCCTGAGAGAATGGGCAGTAAAAAATAATGGAAGAACAATGAGAATCTGAAACCAGGAAAAAGACAGTGGAATGGGGATGATGGGATAAATTCTAGGGATAATTCCTAAGAACAGTGGATAGTACTTGACATTGAGAGGAAAAGAAAGAAGAGCCAAAGGTGATTCAATTCTATTCAACAAATATTTACCAAGCACGTGTGAGCCTAACTTGGTCTCAAAGACCTGGCAGTCTAACTGAAGAGGTAAATAATGAAAACAATTCACTGTACTAAATACGAATGTTTTATACTAGAGATTAGCATGAAAGTTGCAAGAGATCACAGATAAAGGAGCAAGTGAATAGATGGTGATATTAACTGAGATGGGGAAAGTACTGGAAGAACAGCAGTTTAGAAAGGAATGTAGAATTTGAGATGCTTATGGGACATCCAGTGAATAGTCTCAGTGGGAGGTTAGACACAGAATTCATACATCAGTATATAGGTAGCGACTTCTAAAATAAATGGATTAGTTAAGTTTGTTGGAAGACAATTTTTAAAATGCCATCTTTACAATTTGATCCTGTAAATACAATTTGATTTTATCAACATCTTCACCAAGTTTATATATTTTTATTTAAATCTTTCCAGAATGCTGAGGAAAAAAATTCTAATTTAATGTTACTATAAAGACTTGCTGAAATCATCTGAACCTAATGTCAAATTCCCTCATGCACCATTTCAGTGCATCATTTAAGATAAATTAAAACATTTCTTTGTAAATGCTTGCCTCACTACACTTATCAGTATAGATGTAAAAGAGCATAGTGATAATGGCTACCTTCAATAAGAAAAAATGTTAGTTCGAAAATGGAAATGTAATAAATCTTTGTTTTAAGGGCTATGTAATGAAAGAAGACAGATGCAGCTCTGCTGATGTACCTTAGTGGAAGTAAGTTGTCCAAATGAAAACAAATCATATTTCTCTTTAGCAATGTTTGTACTCAATTTCTGAATGCCCTGTTTTAGAATTTATCATTTCCTTGGAAACTAGGAAATTGAGAAACTGCCTCTAAAGTTCATTTATCAGTTGGTCCAAATACACGCAACAGGGTAGCAACTCTGAAGTGTCTACAACATTTGCTATGTATGGTTAAGCTGCAACATGCAGTTTTCGACATCAGTTGACATCAGGAACTCAATAAGTAAAAATGCCATATGGCATTAAGTTCATACTATAGAAACAGGGAAAACACCATCTACTATTTAATCACCATTTATGGTCATTTTCCTAGGTTGAAAAAGAACTCTAATATTATCAATATACTCGTACACTATACAAAATTTAAGGTGGCTATGCAATATCATTGAGCACTTGCATATTAACTTCTTAAATTTAATAGAAAACATAAGAAACATTCTTAGGACGCGCCATTTTCATCTTTTACCTGTCTATAAATCCTTATACCTGTCTGTAGATCCCCATAGTGAGAAGCGAAAGTCTATATTCTCAAAAATAACCTCAACAACTTGAACGATGAACTAAAGTTGAGTAATGGTATAGATGGGAAGGTTTATTTAACTACCACCTGACAAAGATATGCATGGAAGACTGCCTCGAGGCCCCCATCCCCTATGATGCACGTTTTTATTTTTATCTAAGCAATGTGCATGATACAGTACATGACTAAACATAATCCAATTTGATTTGTGTTGCCGTGGTTGTCCAAGGAACAAATCTGTAAAATGACAACATGTGAAAGCTTAACACAGTGATATAAAATGGCACTGGCACGGTTCATATCTTAAACTGACAGACTGATGGTGATTATTGCAAGGACAATGCCCTGCATATGTCAAACGATTTGCAAATAATTTATGTCACCTTCCCCTCCATTATTGTTTTTGCAGAGGACATAAACTGTGTCACCGATATTAAACTGTCTGCAAAAAGAGCCGAGCTCAGCTTTCTCCTCTCTGAGAACGCAGAGCCATCTGCACCCAGACAAACATGCATATGGCCATCATTTGTCCAACATCTTACACAGTGTGAAGGTTTTTTACTTGAAATGCCAACCTGGGTGGCAGATGATGTATGTGTTTCCTCAGTCCTGTGATTACCAGGCCCGCACCGCTGTGCCGCGCTCTCACCTCATCAGTTCCACAAGCTGCACTCCAAGGTGTGTGAGGCATTTGCAGCAATATGGCTTCTGACACGCACGGAGGTGGAGGCGTCCTGGTGTGAATATCTGACTCCAGATTTTGTTCCAATCAGGGTCAAAGTCTGACCTGCAGAAATTGGTGTGGGTAGAGATTTAGGAGTAAAAAACGGCAATTTGAAAACTGGAATGAATATATTTTGATAAAGGGGAAAGAAAGCAAAGGGCATTCCCAACCCTCAGCTTAACTGCTATGCCAAATGCCTTAGAAATGGCCTGCATGGTGTTCCTTTGGAAGAGAATGCTGTGCAGGGCATGCTTGTTAGCACCAGTTGTAAATAGAAAGGTTACACCTGCAACTAGAAGGTGTCATTAGTTTTGGGATTTGCCAGAACTGTGAACGAGACAGAGTAGAAGGAATCGTCACCCTGCAAAACGACATGACAAGGCAGCTCTGCTCCAGCCCCGTGTCACGTTTCAGGAGCCCGTAAAGAGGGTTTTCTTGTATGTGTATGTGTATGTGTATGTATGTATGTACACACACCCACAGGATAAGTGTGAGGTCCTAAAATATAATTTCTAAACTATTAAGACCTTTTTCTTTTCCTTTTAAGAGCTCTCCAGAATTCAGATGTGTGATTCGAGGCAGAATACAGTGCTTTCGTTTTGCTGTGACTCTGCTTTTATCAGGGACGGAGAGGGAGTGATAGAAGCAAACCAAGTTTAAAGATTGTCCCAAAGGGATCTGTTTAGACCTCCAGTAGCTTTTACAAAGCCACACATTTTGAAGAGTTACCTGTAAATTCCTCAGAAAGGTGTAGACTTATTTTCCTATAAGATTCACATGGACATACAATATCTCCTGGCCTCCCTTTTTCAATGACAGGTGGGTAAGAAGACTAAGGGAAAAGACAGCAGTTAGTTCTCATCCTCCATCATTTACCATATTTGGACACAAAAGTTTTCAAGCATGGACTTTGAAAATCAACCTTACTTCAACCAAAAAATACCTAATTTTTAATGAAAAGAGATAATTGTCAAAAATAAATTTGCAAGACAAAAAAATCTCTGTACTTACCAAATGAAAACATACCCTTCCTAGGACCAGTTATGCTTATGGGGTAAAATAGAAGCCACCGAAACGTCTTAGCAGTGACACAATATGATATGATTTCCAGAAACTGAATTCTCTCAATTGAAAATAACAGGCAGTTAACAGTGTTTCCATCAATATTTGCCACTTCTGATCACCTGTAATTCTTTCGATTAATGACAAGGGGGAAGAAAATGGAAACATACCTATTTTAATAATCAAATTGTAGAGAAATAAGCATGATGGTTTTTGTAAATTTACATTTGGGGGGTGGGTTGTAAGATGTGCCCGGCAGCCCCTCAGGAGCTTGTCCTGACAAGTGTGATGTGCACAGATTCCAATGACAGGGTCCAGGCTGGCAGATCCAAATCACGCCCAGTTTACCGTGCTCCAGGCTTTTTGTTCTCCTACGCCCTAAAGATAGCAAGGGTGTGGTCATTAAACCTCTCCCTTATATACAGAAGATGTTTTGAGAGATTCATTAAATTAGAATTATGAAAATTTAATGTCTCTTTAAACTGCCTATTGGACCTTTCCATTTGAACGTCCAACTCCTCATGTCTGAAACTGGCCTCTGCCTTGTCAGCGTATCATGAGTTTGCTTTTCTAACAACTATTCCTTTTCTGCCAGTGATGCTTTTTCTTTTTTTTTTTAGATTTTATTTTTTTTTTTTTTATAGAGGGAAGGGAGGGAGATAGAGAGAGAGAGAGAGAAACATCAATGTGCGGTTGCGGGGGGTCATGGCCTGAACCCAGGCATGTACCCTGACTGGGAAATGAACCTGTGACACTTTGGTTCGCAGCCCTTGCTCAATCCACTGAGCTACGCCAGCCAGGGCTGTGATGCTACTTTTTCTATTACCACATCTGATTAGCTATTAGCCCGGTAACCTTTCCTTCCAAGTTTTCTTTGTAAATCAGACCTGCCCCTCTATTTCCTTTTTCTTGGCAGCTTCCCTATCCAAGTCCTCAGCACCTCAACTTAAATTAATGGAATGGTCTTTCATTTTTGTCTCCTAGTTGCAGGAGGAAATTGTGCTCAATGGCCAATTTAACCATATCTTATTCTTCTCCCCAATAAAAATAATATCTTGGATTTGTTGAATACTTCAATATCCACATTAATAAATTTGTTTGAGCTTCACACCAAGCCGGTGAGGTGGGCAGAACAGGCGTTGACATTTCTGTTTTGTAGATAAGGAGGCTAAACTTGCAGAGAGGGACTTGCCTGAGGCCATACATAGCAACCAACTGAAGCAGGAACCCACCTCAAGGCTTTTAACTCCAATCCCAGGCCAATTTCCATCACATCATTCTGTCTAGGAAAACTGCATGTTGCCTAAATGTGGAAATTGCTAAAGTGCACTCAAGACCTTTTGTAATCAAGTCCAAATTTACTTATAATTTTATCTTCCATGGCTACCCTACAGAAATCTTCTGATCCAACTGCATTGATTTATCTACTGCCCATAAATATCCTGGGCACTTCTTGCTCATTCTGCGACCTTTCAATAAAAGTCTTCACCTAGTCAAAGTCTACCTACTTACCTGTTAAAATGCAATTCAGTTTACCTTCTTCAACCACTCCATTCCATTCTATAAGCATTCCATTAACTGTCAATTTTTCCAGATGTTTAAACTCAGTGTAATTTTTTTGAATACTAATTTAACCCTATTGCCCTTCTGAGGACTCCATCTGATGCCCACGTGTATCAGGTGATCTTTACACTCTGACTGGTGGGAACATAGACAATTTTCAGCACTCTGTGAGCTCTAAAGATTGCTCTGCTTGTTCTTTTCCAACAGTTCTTCTGCCCCACCTCCCCCACCTCTCCTCTCCTTCTTCTCCTTCTCCTTCTTCTCTTCCTCCTCCTCGCCCTCCTTCTCTTTTCTCCTCCCCCTCCTCCTCCTCCTTCTGTCTTCTTCTCTGCCTCCTCCTCCTCCTTCTTCTTCTATATAAATGTCATTCTTTTTCTTTTTTTTTCTTTTTTTAATATTTTATTTATTTATTTTTAGAGAGGGAAGGGAGGGAGAGAGAGAGAGAGAGAGACATCAATGTGCGGTTGCTGGGGGTTATGGCCTGCAACCCAGGAATGTACCCTGGCTGGGAATCGAACCTGGGACACTTTGGTTCCCAGCCCGTGCTCAATCCACTGAGCTACGCCAGCCAGGGCTTCATTCTTTTTCTTTATGTAGTGAATCACATTTATTGATTTGCAAAAGTTGAACCAGCATTGCATTCCCAGAATAAATCCCACTTGATCGTGGTGCATGATCCTATTGATACATTGCTATATTCAGTTTGCTAATATTTCATTTGAGGATTTTAGCATCTATGTTCATCAGGAATATTGGCTTACAATTTCTTTCTTTGTAGTGTTTTTATCTGGCTTTTGAATTAGAATAATGCTGGCCTCATAAAATGAGTTGGGGAGCCTTCCTTCCTCTTGAATTTTATGAAATAGTTTGAGGAGAAGAGGTGTTAGTTCTTCTCAGAATGTGTGGCAAAATTCACCTGTGAAGCCATGTGAAGCCATGTGGTCTAGGGCTTTTGTTTGTTGACAGTTTGTGATGACTGCTTCCATTTCACTAGGTATAATCTATCTATTTGATCATATCAATAGATGCAGAAAAAGCATTTGATAAAACCCAACACCACTAATGATAAAAACTCTCAGCAAAGTGGGATTAGAGGGAACATACCTAAACATAATAAAGGCCATTATATGCCTTTTGCCAGCATCATACTCAACAGGCAAAAATTACAAGTGTTCCCCTTAAAATCAGGAATAAAGCAGGGATGTCCACTTTCACCTCTCGTATTAAACATAGTACTGGAAGTCCTAGCCACAGCAATCAGACAAGAAGAAATAAAATGCATCCAAATTGAAAAGGAAGAAGTAAAACTACCGTTATTTGCAGATGACATGATATGGTACAGAGAGAACCCCAAAGATTCCACCAAGAAGCTACTAGAACTGATAAATGAATTCATCAAAGTAGCAGGATACAAAATTAATGTCCAGAAATCAATTGCATTTTTATGTGCCAGTAAAGAACTAACAGGAAGGAAAATTAAGAAAACAATCCCATCCACAATTGCTACAACAAGAATAAAATACCTAGGAGTAAACCTAACCAAATATGTAAAAGATCTGTACATGGAAAATTATAAGACACTGAGGAAAGAAATTAAAGAAGATGCAAATAAGTGGAAGCACATACTGTGTTCATGGGTAGGAAGAATTAACATCATTAAAATGTCCATACTACCCAAAGCAATCTATAGATTCAATGCAATTCCTATCAAAATTCCAATGACATATTTCATAGAACTAGAACAATATTTCAAAAATTATATGGAACCACAAAAAGTCCCACATAGCAATAGCAATCCTGAGAAAGAAGAATAAAGTTGGAAGGATCATGCTACCTAGTATCAAATTATATTATAAGGCTATAGTAATCAAAACAGCATGGTACTGGCATAAAAACAGACACATACATCAATGGAACAGAATAGAGAGCTCAGAAATAAACCCACACCTTTATAGTCAATTAATATTTGACAGAGGAAGCAAGTGCATACAATGAGCTAAAGATAGTTTATTCAATAAACAGTGCTGGGAAAATTGGACAGATACATGCAGAGGAATGAAACTAGACCACCTTCTTATACCACACACAAGAAAAAATTCAAAATGGATCAAAGACTTAAGTGCTATACTCAAAGCCATAAAAATTCCTAAAAGAAAACAGGCAGTAAGATCTTAGGCATTGCTCATAGCAATATTTTATTGTATGTATATCCCCAGGCAAGGGAAACAAAAGGAAAAAAAAACAAATGAGACTACATCAAACTAAAATGTTTTTTCACAGCAAAGGAAACCATCAACAAAATAAAAAGACAACACACTGAATGGGAGAACATATTCACCGATACATCTGATAAAGGGTTAATATCCCAAATTTATAAAGAACTTACAAAGCTCTACACCAGAAAACCTAACAACCCAATTAAAAAATGGCAAAGGGTCTGTACAGACACTTCTCTAAAGAGGAAGTGTCCATCAATACATGAATAGATAAAACAACTATGGGACATTTACACAATGGAATACTACTCAGTTGTAAAAAAAAGAAGAAAATTTTACCCTTTGCGACAGCATGGATGGACCTGGAGAGCATTATATTAAGTGAAATAAGCCAGTCAGAGAAAGACAAATACCATATGATTTCATTCATATGTGGAATGTAATGAACAAATGGAACTAACAAGGAAAATGGGGACAGATGCATAGATGGAGAGCAGAATGACAGGTAGTGGGGGGGGGCGGGTGTGAGGGAGCAGAGGGATTGAGCCAAAAGGGAAAAGGACTCTTGGACATGGACAGCAGTGTGGTGATTGCTGCTGGGAGGGAGGTGTGAGGGGACTACATGGTAATGGGAAAAGAATACAATAAAGATTAAATCAAAAAATAAATAAAAGTCATTCTTTATCTCTTCTGGGGTGAGAACGAGTCTTGGTAGAGCCTTCACATGCATGTGGTGATCAATACTCAGTTGAAGTCTAGCAGCAGAGCCCTTTGCAGCCCTCTCTCTCCAGTTCCTTGTCCACGCAGTTCTCTCACCTCCAATGCTCTCTACGTGGTGAATTCCAGCCACCTCAGCTGAACTCTGAACCCTGAACTCTGAACTCTTGGCTGGTCAACTCAGGGAATCTACTGAGCTTTGCCTGGCTCCCCTCTCCTGTGCTACAGCCTGGAAATGCTAAAAATGATGTTGTAAGAATTGAAGAGCTCATTTTGTTTCTCTCCATGCAAGGATCACTGTCCTGAACTGACTATTGTTTCATGTCTGAAAACCATTGTTTCGTATATTTCATCTGGTTTCTTTAGTTGTTTAAGGCAGGAGAATAAATCCAGTCCCTGTCACTCTCATCATGAGAGGAGGGGGACATTCTGAGACAGCACTCTGCATTGGAAAGATTGCTCTGGGAGTCAGAATAAAAATAAGCTTCTCTTATTTGGAATTGTCAAAAAAATAAACAAACAAAAAACAACAGAAATAAAAATGTATCCTTTCTAAAATAAGACCTTCAGTATTTCATTCCAAGTAGAAAAAGTAACATGCATTGATCCTTTAGAGTGAAACCTTTAATTTATACACATATGAAGAGCTAATTCAATATTTTAAAGGTAATTTCCCTACTTAACCTGTTTCAAGCTCATTTTAATTTCTTAAAGGTTACAAAAAAACATTGCTTCAAAAGCCAGAGATATTTTCTTATGTACTATTAAAATAGAAGGTATTTCTCCATCTGTGTTGTTTAGTCACAAAAAAAAAATATGTGATTGGATTTGCGTAGCCAAAGAGAGAGGTGGGGGTGGGGGGGAGAGAGAGAGGGAGAGAGAAAATAAACAGAAAAACTGGTCTGAGCAAGCTAGTGCTGTTTTTTTTTCCTTACATGCCCCACTTTGTATTGGTAAGACCAGATAATGAGTAGCACTTTTTCTTTGTAACAATTCATTAATCAGAGAAATGATCCTTGCTAGTGTTTAGATGTTTTACTTAATTTGGTACCTCTGGCCTGCTGCCCCACTAGTGCCAAAATTATTATTTCTCACCCAGCAGGTGATAAATAACAACTTCAGTCGTGATTAATACTATGAATCCTTCAACCTGACTAATGCAAAAAAAAAACTTGAGACCTACAGAACAAGTGGGTGATAATTGTTGTGAGAACTGTGGAAGCTCTGCTCAGCTTGTGAGGAGAGAAATCCACAGGAAATGGAGCGTTTGCTAGCAGTCCAGCTGATCCTAGGAGGCTTCATTAAGCCCATCTCAGCGACATTCACCATTTGAATACCAGTGTTAGAGCTTCTCCCTCCCAACACGAAGTTTTAAGTATCTTCAGAAAAAAGAAACCGCCAACTCATTTTTGCATATATTTAAATATTTATTGAACAGATGAATGAATAATAAATGAGAAAACAGAATTCTTGCTCAAGTACTCATCATTGTTACCATGGGTCATTTGAGAGCTACATCTCTCGTCATTTCTCTAACAATGCAATTGTGCACAAATGTAGTTTTGCTCAAGCCCATAGCAAAATTAACATTCTCTGCTGGCAAAAAGAAAACTTTAGGTAATGGCCAGTCACTAAGGCCACATGGTGCCAGCATCTTGATCTTGTCACGTAGTAATAGGTTCTGAGGTAGCCTAGCAGTAGTCCTCAATTAGGCAGGTGGTAAGAGGAATATGTATTGTTGGAAGAGCTTCCCAGGATATTCTTTGCCTCCTGAGAAACTTCTTTAAACGGCACAATAGATTTTAAGTTACAGGTCAATGAATGGCAGTCAACCAGTTGAATATAGCTTACGGACATATTTGTTTGGCAGGAAATTTGTTTTAATTTTTCATGTTATTTTAATGCTTTAGGTGGAAGCTTGCATTCTTCAGTTTGGCACGGCCCCACTATTTCTATTGTCTTAATACCCTGTCTGTCTCATTCTATTCATCACATGCCTGGCTTCTGAATTGAGTGTGTGACCCCTGGCTAAATGGGGAGGTGTTAAATAGTAACAACCAAGGTGGGGGAGTCAGGGGAGATGGAAAAAATAGCTTGGATTGATTATGTGGCTAAATACCGGGTGGGACAAAAATAGGTTTACCCCTGTGGGTGTCATAAACCTCCTTTTGCCCCACCCTGTATATCCAGAGATTTTCAAGAATCACAAAGTATCTAAGTATCAACTAGTTCCTTCAAAAATATTTCACCTCTGCCCTTCATCTAAAGAAACAATGCCTGGCATGAGATCAAAGTCATTCAAAAATTATAAGTGATGTGGAAACACGGAAGGGGGAATGTAACCCAGCAGAGATCTCAGGGTAACTCGTAAGAATAGTCTTAACCAGGGTTTGAAGTACGTGGAGAAAAAAACAGAACCTCTTCCCTCTTTAACCAAGTATCTCAAATTTCTTAATGTTTCTTTTTTAATTAATCCTCATCTGAGGATGTGTTTTAATCCTCATCTGAGGATATGTTTATTGATTAGAGAGAGTGAAAAACACCAATTGGTTACTTTCCCAGTGCACCCAGAAATCAAACCCTAACCTATCTACGCTCCCTGACACAGGGTTGAACCCCAACCTTTGGGTGTGCGGGAGGGCACTCCAGCCAGCGGAGCCACCCAGCCAGAGCTGAAGAAGTTTCTTAAACTGAAGTTCTAGACTAGTGATTTAGCACTGATTCTCTTTTTAAATTAAGAGGAAGCAGAAAACTTAAATCAATGACAAAAATATAAATTGAATTGGTAGTCAAAAATCTACTTCCCCCCCAAACACAGCAAATTTGGGAGAATAATAATCCCTGTCTTATAGATTTCAGAGAACAGAAAGTGTGTCACCCAATTCATTTCTTTAACTCAAATTTATTAAAGTATAACTTTCATAGAATAAAATACAATTTGATGAGTTCTGGCAAATGTATGTTGTAACACCAAAATTAAAATACAGAATTTCTCCATTCTCCCCCCAACAAAATATTCACTTGTGCTTGATTCAATAAAAAAAATTCCAAAATGAAAGACTTCATCACAGGTAACCATTGATCCGATGTCACCATAGATTAACTTTGCCCGTTCTAGAAGTTCATGTATATGTACGTGTATATTTCACTTCTGGCTTCTTACCTTCAACATATGCAATAACCCAGGTTATTGCCTGTAACACTAGTTTGTCCCTTACTATTATTGAGTAGTATTCCATTGTTCGAATATACCATAACATCTATTCATCTGTAAATGGACTTTGGATAGTTTTCAAATTTCAGGTTAATATTAAGCTGCTCAATATTCACATACAAATCTTTATAAGGACATGGCTTCATCCCTCTAGAGAAAATACTGTAAGTGGATTTGCTCAGTGGTTAGTAAATGTACATTTAAGAAACTGCCAGTTTTCCAAGTGCTTGTACTAACTAATGTTCATGCAGCAATGCATGAGAATTCTAATCATTCCACACCTTTGCTAACACTTGGTAATGTCAAACTTCAATTTTATCCATTCTAATGATATGTCATGGTACCTCAATGTGGCTTAATTACATTTACTTGATGACTAATGATGGTAAGCTTGTTTTCATGTATTTATTAGCCATTTATACATTATTTTCTATAATATCCATGTGAGTCTTTTGCTTGCTTTTTAACCTGGTATGTCTGTCTCCTTATTAAGTTCTAAGAGTTCTTTATCTGTTCTGGATACATTTTATCAGATATATTGTTGCAAATATTTTCTCCCATTCTATGACTAGGCTTCATTTTATAAAGTTTTTAGAAGAGCATAAGTTTTAAATTTTGATGAAAACAAAAAGTTATTTTGCAACATTGGCTTTGTTCGTAAGTGCTTTCTGTGTCCTACCTACACATTTGCCTACCTTTAGGGTCACAGAGGCTTCTCCCCGGTGTTTGATTCTGGAAGTGTTAGAGTTTTAACTTTTACACTAGGTCAGTAACACATTTTGAGTCCGCTTTGTGTATGGCTGAGGTAAGATTTGTTTCTTCTCCATTTGATGGTGAATTGTTTCAAAACAATCTAACTAAAAAACTATCCATACCCTTCACTGAATTATCTAGGATTGTATTGGTTTTCTGTTTCCTGTCCTTTTATTTTCTCTATTGTTTTTATAATTCCTGTTTCATTAACATTCTTTATTATTTCCTTCATAGTACTTACCTAGGAGTTAATTGCTCTTCTTTTTCTGGATTCTAAAGGTAGAAGCTCAGATTAACTGTAAGCTTTTTTTTTTTTTCCTTTTCTAATATGAACATCTAACCCTAAACTTTCCCCCCCAGGCACTGCTTAAGTTAAATCCCACAAATTTGGGTGTATTTTCATTCATCCTAAATTCAAAATATTTTCTAATTTCTTTTGTGATCTTGTCTTTCACTCTGGGTCATTTGAAGTGTGCTCTTTAATTTCCAAATACTAGGGATTATCCATAACCTAAATTCACTCAGTTACTATGGGTTGAGCCCCTACTATAGGCTCAACAAGTAAGCTCCCAGAGATAAGGGGCTGGGAACTCGTCCGAGGATCTTTATCCAGACTATTTACCTTGCACAGTCCCTGGCAAACTAGAGATGTTTACTGAATGACTAAGAATAAACATTTTGGGGGATGTAAAGATAAAATTTTATTAGAAATTAACTCTCAAGAGTATTAATCTGCCCTGGCTGGTGTAGCTCAGTGGATTGAGCGCAGGCTGGGAACCAAAGTGTCCCAGGTTCGATTCCCAGCCAGGGCACATTCTTGGGTTGCAGGCCATAACCCCCAGCAACTGCACATTGATGTTTCTCTCTCTCTCTCTCTCTCTCTCTGTCTCTATCTCTATCTCCCTCCCTTCCCTCCCTAAAAAATAAATAAAATCTTTAAAAAAAAAGAGTATTAATCTAGTGATGAAATAAGAATATACCATGAGATAAAGATGACATGGATATCCAAGAACTTGACAAAATAATGCTACTTGGGCTGTCCAATGAGAAATTCAACACTTCTAAATTCTCCAATGGAACAGATAACGTATGCCTAAATTGTTAGTGTCTTTGGTCAGAAAACAACTTTCAACATCATATAATTAAATGACTGCCAGTACGTGATACCCTGGGTTTCCTTATATGAACAATGTGTTAAAATTGTTTAAATAATTACTGCTTTACATGCAGAAATACTATATAATAGATTATTAACTAATTTTCAAGTCTATTTAAAACATCAAGTATTTAGCATGAAAAACAAGATAATGATCTTTCCTATTTAAAAGATTGAACATTTAAAAATATTAATTGCTTTGATTTCATTATTAGCTTTGCATTTTCACTTTTAGATTCTAGGTGTGGTCCATCATAAGACTCTCACATGCTTTTCCTCATGCCATTTTCATTTTGTCTTTCAGTTTATTTCCTTGTGGCGTACCTGAATATACTACCATGTGCCAACTGTACTTAAAGAAATTTTTTAAGTTTTCAATAATGTCCTTGAAATATATACCTTGCTTCTTTCAACAGAAAAAAAAATGGGACCAAAATTTAAACTAAATGTGTACAACAAAAAACTAAAAGTTGCAATATCCTTAGTGTTTTATTTTTAATTCTCTCTGGTTTTATAGGTGTGAAATATTACACTGATGAATGTTTTGTGTTAAACTTGGTAAGCCAACATTTCTGATTTAAAGAAAAATATCACCATAAAATTATAATTTTTACAATTATTAATTTGGGTGTTTTTTTACACATTATTATTTTTTAAACAACTGTGGTTTAGTATTAAAGCCAATGAAAAACCTAGTCCCTAGGAACAACTTTATTCCTATGAAGGGTCTTTTGAATGTATGATTAAACTAAAACGAAATAATTACATATTCAAAATTAACAAAATACACATCATATGGGAGCAGAGAAATTGAAGTATGCCCTCCCCTCAGGAACATCAACTTCATAATTACTGAAAGTACATATGTTAAATATTTGGGTGTTCACACCCATGTTCACATCCAGTACATTCATGAATGTACTAAATATCTAATATACCAAACTTAGGACATTGACCTAATATTCAGTGTAAATAACCTATCACCAAGATGTTCACTTAGGTAATATTTGTAGTATGACATATTTGGTAAAGTTTTCAAAATACTTAGTATATGCAGAGTGTGTTTTTTAAGATACAGCCTTTTACTATCTCACAATGGGAGAAGGTAGGAGTCGGGAGGAAGATACATTGTTTTTCAAATTAGGAGCAATAATATTTTTATTTAATATAATCTGATCAGTAGGTAGGTGAGGATAAAATGAATGCTATACATCTTTAGTGTTTAAATAGGATGTGAGTAAATCAAATAAACTATGTTTCAGAACTTTATAAAAATTAATTATGATATAAACATATGTATTTAGGATTCTAGCAAATAAGTGTATCAATTAACTGGCACTGAAATTCTTCATTCTAATTATAACTGATTTTAATAAAAATAATCCTGAAGCGTTACAATATTCTAGAACACCTTCTAATTCATTCTGAGGCATTAAAATTATGCCTGATGCAATTTCACTGTTAATTACAATCTACTGCATTTTAATTATTGAAAAACTGATAAACCATGTAATAAGAAATGCCATAACTTACTATAATAAGCTTACTATAACATTTATGAAAAATTTTTCAAATTGGAATTTGGTATGAGAGATGTGGCATTTTTAATCAGTGAATTTTCTGTCAACAGTGTTTCTTGATTTTGATAATTTTAAGAAGTATATTGTCAAGTTATCCTTTTAAAAAGTATATTTATACTTGTCCAAACCTATGGAATGTGCAATACCAAGAGTGAACTATAATGTAAACTATGGACCCTGGCACACAAGGATTGGGAGGATGTCCCAAACAAGGCACAAAAACTCCAATCATAAAGGAAAAGGCTGCTCATCACTCTGCCTATATAAAAATCACAAACTTTTATACATTAGAACACACCATAAAGGAAGTGAAAACACAAACCTTAAACTAAGAGATATTTGTAATACTTATTTAACCAAGTAGGCATTAATATCTGTAATATAAATACAATTCCCACAAATCACTAAGAATAGTCAAACACCCCGATAAAATATAGGCAAAGCCACTATTAAGTCATTTCACAAAAACAGGAAAAAAAGGAAATGGCCAATAAACATGTATGTGTGTGCATATATACACACACATATATACACATATTTCAGCTCACTAGTCATCTGGAAAATGCAAATTAAAACCACATTGAAAAAAAATGTGTCCAATTAATTCCAAATGTTGGCAAAGAGGTGGATAAGTGTAAGTGTGTAAACTGGCATATGCATTTGGGAAAACAATTTGGAATTACCTAGTAAAGTTAAGTACACACAAACATGAAAAACCTGCAATTATACTCCTACACTGACACCCTGGAAAAATTTTTGCACACTTATACTAGGAGATATAAACAGGACTGTTCATAAGCAGCACTTTTTGTAACAGCAAAACTCGGGACACAACCATAATGTTCACTGACAAGAGAACAGAGAAACAGTGTTGTATTTGCATGTAAAAGAATACTATGTAATAGTGAAAATAACCACTCCTAGATGCAACAAAATAAATAGGTGAAATTCAAAAATGTAATACTATGTGAAAGAAGCAAAACAGAAGAATACACATGGAGTGATTCCATATGCATAAATATCAAAAACAAAAATAATAAATCATGGGGATGATTAACACAAAATTCACGATGGTGACAGCCTCCAGCAGTGGGGCAGGGAGCTGCGAGCAGACGGAAATGGCTCAGTGCCACTGAGAGGGCTTTAAGATACTAGTGACATTCTATTTTCTTTTTTAACCTAGGTGTGGATATGACCTACATAACACTTAAAAAAAGAAAATGTATATTACATCTTAAAAAGCAGACTTGAACTTATTGCAACATTTATTAAATAAACAAAGCATATTTTTAAAAAATGGAAGGATAGCAGGAGTGGTTCACAGGTGCATGTTCTTTTTATTTTCTTTTATGTTTGAAACTTTTCATAATGAAACCTGTCTTAAAAACTCAGCACTTTTAATTTTAAATAAACACTTATCTCAAGAAGATAAAGCAACCTAGATTTCCAGGTTTTCCACTTTCAAATGCAGAAAGCTGACCTGCCACTGAGGGATTCGAAGCCTGGCAGTGATCCGACATGAGGGAGGGGGTCCAATCTGACATGGGCGGGGCCGTGGAGCAGGACCCCGGGCATTCTCTGAGACCTCAGAGCCACCCCCAGCTGACAGATGCAAGGAACTGAATTATGCCAACAACCTCACTGATCCCGGAAGCAGACTTTTTCCTCCAGACAAGAACTCAGTATAGTTGGCGCTTAGATTTGAACCCTAGAAGAGCCTGAAAACATTAATCAGCTATGCCAGGGCTTCTTACCTCAAGAACTAAGAGACAATAAATGGGTGTTGTTTCGAGTCACGAAATGATAGTGATAATAATAATAAAATGTAGAAAGCTGAAAAGAGTATTACTGATTCCATTCTAGCAATAATAATAAACACCAATCTGCAAATTCACCCATTTTTAAACTCAGGGGTTACGGAGCCAACTAACCCAAAGCCTGAGAAAAGAACATGAGTACTTGTTTACCTAAAACAGATACTAAATGAAAATGGTAAGAAGAACCTGGCTAAAACTTTTAATTGTTAAAAGCTGAGTGTGGACTAACCAAAAGACTATTCAAACCCTGGGGGCCACGGACAAAAGAATTTACACTTGCTCATAGGTTCTTCTCCAAGGACAGGAAGTTCATGAAACAACAGATAAAACAAAACAAAACTGGAGACTGAGTATCTTCTGTGGTCTCCTGGAGAAGAGCATCAGTTGGAAGAAAGACACTGAGAGCCCCACCTGATGCCTTCCCTGCTCTCTCTCACATGGAACAAAAGGCACCAAAGAACTGACTCCTACCCTCAACCCACGCATTAAAATTAACTCAATGTGGATTATACACTTAAATGATGTAAGAGCTAAAACAGTGACACTTCTAAAAGAAAACACAGAAAATCTTTAGAACTTTGGATTAGGTAAAGACGTTTTAGATATGACAATAAAATCATAATACATAAAAGAAAGGCTTGATAAACTGGACTTCAAAATTAAAAATTCCGGCTCTTCAAAAGACACCACAGAAAAAATTAAAAGATAAGCCATAAACTGGAAATAAAGTAGTATCAATTATTTGAACATAAGCTCTGATTAAAGATATATATATTGTAAACTCTGGGTAACCACTATAAAAATTTTTAAAGGCATAAATAATAAACCAATAGTAGAGATAAAATGGCCTCATTTAAAAACCTCAATTAATCCAAGAGAAGGAAGGAAGAACAAGTAGACCTTGCCAGGTGTCTCAGTTGGTTTGAGCATCATCCTGTGACCACAAGGTAGCTAGTTCAATTCCTAGTCAGGGCACATGCCTAGGCTGCAGGTTTGATCCCCAGTGGGAGCATGTATGGGAGTCAACCAAAGGATGTTTCTTTCTGACACTGATATTTCTTTCTTTCTCTCTCTCTCTTCCTCCTTCCTCTCTCTAAAATCCTTGGGTGAGTATAAAAAACAAACAAACCTAAAACAATCAGAATAGAAAATACCTGGAAAAATAGTTTAATCCACCTCTACCAACAATTACATTAAGTATAAACATACTAAACACACCAATTAAAAGACAGAAATTGCCAGGAAATCCAAGACGCAACTCTAAGCTGATTACAAGAAAAACATTTTAAATATAAGGATATAAGTAAGCTAAAAATAAAATGATTAAAATACATAGACCTTGCAAATACTAATCTAAAGAAAGCTGAAGTAGCTCTATCAGATAAATAACTAAATTAACTGAAATGAGTAAATTAATATAACTTCAGAGCCAGACACATTACCAGAAATAAAGGATAGTACATATCAATAAAGAGATCAAGTTTCCAAGAAGAAATTATATTCCTGAATATACATATAACTAACAATATATCATCAAAATGCATGAATCCAATTGTTAGAAAGAAAGGAGGAAAAAGCCACAATTCAACATTCCTTTCTTAGCAACGTAGAACACTTCTCTCTCAGCAGTGTAGAAAAAGTAGACAGAAAATTAGTAAGAATATAAAAAACCAGAACAACACTATCAACCAATTAGACCAACTTAACATTTATAGGATACTCCACCCAATAATAGCAAAATACAAAACTCTTTTCAATTGCATGTGGAATGTTCAACAAGATAAACCATATTCTGGACCATGATGTAAACTTTAACAAATTTAAAAGAACTGAAATGTAAAGTTATGTCCTAGAAATAAAAACAAACCAGAAATCGTTAAGAGAATATCTCAGGAACTCTCAAATATTTTGAAATTTAAAAAATATACTTATAGATCTCTAAAACATATAAAGAACTCACATGACTCCACACCAGGAAGACAAATAATCCAATTTTAAAAAATGGGCAAAGGACCTGAACAGACACTTCTCCAAGGAGGATATACAGAGGGGGGCCTTAGACACATGAAAGGATGCTCAGCATCGCTAGCCATCAGAGAGACGCAAACTAAAACCACAATGAGATACCACTTAGCACTGGTTAGAATGTCCATCATAAACAAATTAACAAACAACAAGTGCTGGTGAGGTTGCAGAGAAAAGGGAACACTGTTGGTGGGAATGCATACTGGCGCAGCCATTGCAGAAACTGGAATTTCCTCCAAAAACTAGAAATGGAACTGCTTTTTGATCAAGTGATTCCACTGCAGGGCTTATATCCTAAGAATCCTGAATCACCAATTCAAAAGAACCTATGCACCCCAATGTTCATAGCATTATTTATAATAGCCAAGTGCTGGAAACAGCCTAAGTGCCCATCAGTAAATGAATGGATCAAAAGCTATGGTACATTTACACAATGGAGTACTATGCAGCAGAAAGAAAGAAGGAGCTCCTACCCTTTGCAATAGCATGGATGGAACTGGAGAGCATTATGCTAAGTGAAATAAGCCAGGCAGTGAAAGACAAATACCATATGATGCCACCTATAAGTGGAACCTAATCAAAACCTAACAAAACAAACAAGCAAAATAGAACCAGAGACATTGAAATAAGGAACAAACTGACAGTGACCAGAGGGGAGAGGGGATGGGGATAACTGGGGAAATAAGGGGATGTGCAAATCAAAGAACATGTATTAAGGATCTATGGGCAGGGACAATGGGATGGGGACTGACTGTGTGAGCGGGTTGTGGGAAGTAGAACAACTGTAATTAAACAATAAAAAATTTAAAAATTACAGTTATAAATAACCCAGGGGTCAAAGAAATCACAACGGAATTAGAAAATATTTTGAACCAAATGAAAATAAAAGCATAACATCTCAAAATTCCACTCCAAGCAGTGCAGTGCTTGCAGGGGAATTTACAGTATTAAATCTTATATTAGAAAAAAAGTTTCAAATCGGTCTAAGCTTCCACACTAACTAACTATAAAATGATGAGCAAGTTAAACCCACAGCAAGTAAAAAGGGGGCGATAATGATACGAGCAAAGAATAAACTGAGAACAAATACAGAGAAAAGTCAATGAAACCAAAAGTTAGATTCCTGGAAAATAACAAAATTGATAAACTTCTAACTAGCCTGACCAAGAAAAAGAGAAGACAAAGATTACAAATATGAAGAAGCAAAGGGAGATTACCAACAGAAAACCTCCAGGTCTCAACAGATGCATTGGTAAACTGTACCAAACATTCAAGAAAAAAGTAATACCAAATCTAAACTTTTCCAGAATATAGAGGAGAAAGGAGTACTTCCTGACCCATGTAGTGAGGACAGCATTAACCCGAAAACAAAGCCAAGTAAAAGCATTACAAGAAAACTAGGGACCAATATCCATACAACAATCCTTGACAAAATATGAAGAAATCGAATCTAAAAATATATTTAAAATATAATATATCATGGCCATATGATGTTTATCCCAGAACACTAAAAGCTGATTCAATGTTTGAAAATCAATTCAAGTTAAGTCCCCATTTCTACAAACTAAAGAAAAAAACAGAACTTCCGGCAAGATGGAGGAATAGGTGGACGCACCGTACCTCCTTGCACAACCAAGATTAGAACAACAATAATTTACAGACAGAATAACACTCAGAACTGACAGAGGATTTATCTGAATGGAATTCGGACAGCCAAGAAGTTTAAGTAGACCCATACAACCAGACTGGTAGGAGACAATGAGCCAGGTGGGCGTGGGGCTGGCACGGGTCGGGGGCTCATGGAGGTCAGGGAAAATTTGGCGCGAAATCGGCGCAACAGCCATCTGGGGCGCAGGAACGCAGCGGGGGTCCCTGAGTACGCAAGCTGTGGCTGGCAGACCCAGTGAGGCAGTGATTGTGGACCAGGGCAGAGCTTGCAGCCCAGGATCGCAGAGAAGGGTCTGAGCCCAGGAGAACGGAACTACCGCCATTGTTCCCTCCCGTCCCTGCTCCCGCCCCCGCCCCCACCCCCACATACAATGTCACAATCTAGCGACTGGGGTGCCCAGCCCCGGTGAACACCTAAGGCTCCGCCCCCCACCGTACAGGAGCGACCAGACCGGGAAAAAAAAAAAAAGGAGAGACAGGGAAAGACATAAGATATGTTTCCAACAGAACAGATCAGTCCCCCAGGACTCATCCTTTTGAGCAACCAAGAAATAGCCAATCTATCAGATGTGCAGTTCAAAACACTGGTGATCAGAAAGCTCACAAAATTGGTTGATTTTATGTGCAAATTAGATGAAAGGATGCAGGTTACCATAAAAGAGATGCAGGAAGATATACGGAGGAGAGCCAATAGTGAAAGGAAGGAATCTGAGTCTCAAAACAATACAGTGGACCAGAAGGAAGATAGAATCAACCAAGTAGAAAAGCATGATGAAATAAGAATTCAGAAAAAACGAGGAAAAGCTTAAGAGCATCCAGGACACCTTTAAACGTTCCAACATCCGAATTATAGGGGTACCAGAATGGAAAGGGGAAAAGCAACAAATTGAGCAAGTATTTGAACAAATAATAAAGGAGAACTTCCCCAATCTGGCAAAGGGAACAGTCTTCCAAGAAATCCAAGAAGCTCAGAGAGCCCCAAAGAAGTTGGACCCAAGAAGAAACACACCAAGGCACATCATAATTACATTAGCCAAGGTAAAAACGAAGGAGAGAATCCTTGAAGCAGCAAGAGATAAGGGGGCAGATAAGGGGACAGTAACCTACAAAGGAGTTCCCATCAGACTCTCAGTTGATTTCTCAAAAGAGACCTTACAGGCAAGAAGGGGCTGGAAAGAAATATTCCAAGTCATGAAAGACAAGGACCTACATCCCAGATTGCTCTATCCAGCAAAGCTCTCATTTAGAATGGAAGGGCAGATAAAGTGCTTTTCAGATAAGGTCAAGTTAAAGGAGTTCATCATCACCAAGCCCTTATTTTATGAAATGCTAAAGGGACTTATCTAAGAAAAGAAGACAAAGAAAAACATGTATAGTAAAAGGACGGCAAACTCACAATTATTAACAACCACACCTAAAGCAAAACTAAAAGAAACTAAGTAAACAACTAGAACAGGAACAGAACCATAGAATTGGAGGGCACATGGAGGGCTAGCAGCAGGGGGCTGGGAGGAGGAGAGAGGGGGAAAAGGTATAGAGAATAAGTAGCATAGAATGTAGGTTGAAAATAGATAGGGGGAGGGCAAGAATAGTATGGGAAATGTAGAAGCTAAAGAACTCATAAGTATGACACATGGACATGAACTAAAGGGGGGGAACGTGGGTGGGAGAGGGGGTACAGGGTGGAGGGGAGATAAGGGGGAAATGGGACAACTGTAATAGCATAATCAATAAAATATATTAAAAAAACAGATCATTTCAATAGATAAAGAAGAACCTCTCATAAAGTACGCCATTCACTCATGATTTAAACACTCACATACACACACTTAGCAAACCAGAAATAGAAAGGAACTTTCTCAACCTGATCAAGGTCACCTACAAAAACCTACAATCATATTCAATGGTGAAAGACTGAATACTTCACCCCTAGGATCACAAATAAGGCAAAGGTGTCTATTCTCACTACCACTGCTCAACACTGTACAGGATGTCCTTGTCAGTGTGATAAAGCAAACCAAACAAATAAAACCCATAAGCAAAAGGCATATCGATTAGAATTTTTTAAAAACTTACTGTTCACAGAAAACAGAATTGTCTAAGGAAACCTCAGAGAATCTACTGTACAAATTCAATTATCACAAATTCAATTATCATAATTTGGTAAAAATGTAAAAGAATCAAAAATAGAAATCTGATACATTTTTAGGAACTTAAAATGAACTAGAGAAATATTTCTAATATATCAGTCTGGATATAGTCAACTTATTAATATTTTTTAAGAAAATACAATTTACAAACAATAAGAAACAACTAGTTGTAATACTTTAAAAAATCAAAGTAAGCTCACTTACTTTATCTTCTGAAATTTTACTTTAGAAGTGTAGTATATCTTGAAATATCTCAATGTACAGCCACATTTTACCCATTCTCATTACATAACAATCGTGCATATAAGTTAGAAAAATACTACTCCTCACCTGTTCATCCAAAAAGTATTAAGACATTATCAGTAAATCTCTCAAATTGACATTTCATAACTTCTACTTTTCCTGGATTGAGAGTACCTAATACAGTATCTACTTGTCTAATATATAAACTAATATATCTTATAACTAATGATATATTAGTTTATATATTAGATACTGTATTAGTGCCAGCTGCAAACCAAAGGGTCGCCAGTTTGATTCCCAGTCAGGGCACATGCCTGGGTTGAGGGCCAGGTCCCCAGTAGGGGGCGCGTGAAAGGCAACCATGCACTGATGTTTCTCTCCCTCTCTTCCTCTCTAAAAATAAATAAATAAATCTTAAAAAGAATTCAGTACACTCACAGCAAAACAACATTTAATTCTTTGGTCAGCATTCTATAGTTTTTCAGTGAAAATTTTTAGCTACTGTGACTTCACAAACCAAAATTTAAGAGATAAAAAGCAGGTGACGGAATTACCATAATAAGATGTCAAGGTTTCTATTTTCTAATGCATTGTTTTGATGGTCATTCATTCACACAACACGAGAGAAACTAGACCTCTCTGAGAAAGATCCACAGACATATAGTCTTAAATAACAGTAAATATCTCAACTTGGAATAAACAACCATTGTCTCCCAATGTTCCTCATATTAAAGAATATAGCCTGTTGTAATAATGAAGATTAAAATGTCACCAACCATGTTGTAATATCTTTAGATCCAAAACACTCAAGAAAAAAGTCTAGATTTTACTTCTTCAATTAAATGAGCATTGTGGTAAAATATTTTTTAGAAAGCATCATTAAGTACAAAACAAGTACAAAAATATATACAGAAAAAGCCTGCAATAAAAATTGTACAAAACACAAGTAATTTGAAATTTTTTATTTTAATAATAATAATAATAATAATACAGATTACAAAATTAGCTCAGGAATGCTATAGTAAATCAAAACTGTAGTCCAAAGAGAGGACCCAAAGTTTATGTGGGATCTAGACTAAGGAGAACATAAAATGCCCCTGTTATGGGATAATTTATAATCTTAAAAAAAAGTACAGTGTTCCTTAAAAGCCAAACAGGTGCCAGACTGCACCTGAGTTGGATTTGAATCCCAACTCTACCACTTGCAACTCTATGGCCTCAGACAAGGAATTTTACCCTTTCTGTCTCCATTTCCTCTTCTGCAAAACTGGGGATAAAAACCTTTGCATTGTTTTGTAAGGATCAAATGAGTTAAAAATGCTTGGTACCTAGAAAGAAAATATAGAAGTACTATTATTCTAAACATTTTCAAGAAATTATTTTTATATCTGACTCTTTATAGAATCCCTGGTTTTATATAAAATACTAGAAAATTTGAAAGAGACACAACATATAATCTTTATTGTTTATATATAAACTCTTATTGATACTTCTGTAAAAACTATCCTCTCTTTCTCACAAAAGGAATAAAACAACATTATTAAAATATTCTTGTCTCAGGGGCTAGAAAGAAGTATTCAAAGTCATGAAAGGCAAGGACCTACATCCAAGACTACTCTATCCAGCAAAGCCTTCATTTAGAATGGGAGGGCAGATAAAGTGCTTCCCAGATAAGGTCAAGTTAAAGGAGTTCATCATCACCAAGCCCTTATTTTATGAAATGTTAAGGGACTTATCTAAGAAAAAGATAAAAAATATGAACAGTAAAATGATAACAAACTCACAACTATCAACAACTGAACCTGGAAGAACAAAAACAGAATCACAGAAATGGAGATCACATGGAGGGTTATCAGTGGGGAAGGGGCAGGGGGAGAATGGGGAAAAAGGTACAGGGAATAAGAAGCATAAACAGTAGGTACAAAATAGACAGAGGGAAGTTAAGAATAGTATAGGAAATGCAGAAGCTAAAGAACTTATTTGTATGACCCATGAATATGAACTAAGAAGAGGGGGGAGGGATACTGGAGGTGGGAGCGGGGTGCGGGGGGGAGGGTAATAAAGGGGGGAACATGGGACAACTGTAATAGCATAATCAATAGAATATATTTAAAAAATAAATAAAATAGTTTTGTCTCAAAATAAAAAGTTTCAAAGAATAAGGTCCTTGAAACTTTCCCTTTATCAAATGTAAATTACAGTTGCTCTGATGTAATGTTTTTACATTCAATCAAGTTTAGATATGAAGAATGCTCTTAAGTGATAATCTGTAAGATTTAATCACCTTGTAATCATTTTTGTCACTTTGTAGTCTCATTTTCCAAGAGCATATGTGTTAAGAACATTTTTCCTATGACTAGGTTTACCATGTATCTAGTGAAGTAACCTTGGGAGTAGGAATAAAAATTAGTTACCTTAGAAAAGACACTGTTCATTCCATGTATATAAAGCTCAGAGAGTGGCTTTCAGAAAGATGAAGTAAATATACCAGCCATACAGTTGTTAAGGGTTTATTTTTATATGCATACATTTCAAGAAAACAAAAATTTCAAGATACAGAATTCAACATATCAAATGAAATCATTCAGAATTATTTCAGTGTGTACACATAAACAACAGTATAAAGTACATGTATAAGATACACTATATAACTTGTTTTTGAGGTTTCAAGAAGCAGTGTTTTGGTTTTAAAATTCTGATACCATTATTATGTCATTCAAGTAACACATATCTCAAAAGTTAAATTTTGTATAATAATAACTAAATTAACACATAACTCTAAGACAATCTGATAGATGAGCTGCCTTTACCACGATCTTCAAAAAAGTGCTGTTCAATTCTTCTACAAAAAGCAAGAAGGTTGCTATAGTTTTTCACCTTCTCAGAAAGTTCATCATTGGTCAGCTGTGTGGTCAGAATAGTGTACAGATGGCCAAATACCAGTGCGTCTAGTTCAGTAGGCCTAGAACCAAAGTAGAAATGAGAGTAACGTAAACAGTATACAACTTGTATGGTGGGATCTATACCATTTTTAACAACATTTATTCATCTATTTAAAAGAAAAAAATCACAGAAAGAAATAAATCCTACCCCAACTTGATAGAATTTATTAACTTATATAGTTTTTTATAAGATTTGAAAAAAGTATTTTAAACTATTAATTGCTGGTTGTGTGACTTGCTTTTTGAAGCAGTAGTATTATTAAATGTCTTAAAATAATATTGGTATAATCGATCATATTAATTTCATTAATTTGATATTCATTAATTTGTTCACTAAATAAATACAGAAAGTCTCTAATGTGCCAGAAACTGTGCCAGATGCTGGATATAAAAACACCATATTCTCAGACATTGACACAAAACATAGATTAACACAATACAACTTAGTAAGTGTTTTAATCAACACATAAACAAAATGTTATCTAAGCACAGAGGATTTTGCTGTGGTGCTGGGCAACACAACTATACCTGATTACACACTCATATATTATAAAAATGATTACAATATGATTTCATTTGAATTTGACCTCTTTTAAAGTAACAGCTTTCTAAAAGAGACATAATCATGAAGATGGCTTCAATAAAAACTTGTCTAGAATTTTTCCCTCTAATTATGTATTACTGACAAAAATGTGAAATTTGTCTACCTCACTACTAATGATCTATAAATGGGGCATCACCAATCTATAGTACATTAAAATAATTGCTAGTACAATAAATATTACAAAAAAGGAGAAAATCTCTCATAATTAGGAACTAATTACTGTTGTTAGGTCTATGGTAATAAGCTTTAAAGAAAACATGTGTTAGCCCATGTGAATGAAAATATGCCACAGTAATCCTGTTTGGCAGAACAAATCTGGGGATCCATCAAATCTAGGTGTGAATCCTACTGCTGCCACTTACTGGCTGTGTGGCCTTGATCACTACTGATGAATGAACTGATGCAGTTCCATAGCTTTAAATACCTCTTCATCCACTAATTCCCAGATATTTATTTCTAGTCCTAGGCTTTCCCCTAAACTCCAGAGTCACACATTAAACAAATCAATAAAAGGTGATGTACTTCTCATACCACACTGCAACTGTGTTTATTTAACTATCCCCACCCCCTTTATACTCCAAACTATTTAAAGGTAACACTGCACATATCTTTAAATTCCCAGTTCTTAGCAAAATATCTAAGGAACTGAATCTGTATTTGCTGAATAAATAAATGAAACAGAAAAGAAAGCATCCTGCCTAAGGTGTGTAGAATACTTACTTTTTCAATAATACTTATTCACAATTAAGAATACTTAATTTTTCAATACTTATCTTTCAAAGCCTTCTCTTTCTTTTGACACATTTATGAAGTTTTCATCAAAGTCAGAAATACAGTCTATGGCCATGTTTAAAAAGGCAGACAAAGGGATAGTTTAAAAAAGTCAAAAGTGTCCTTGGACTTAATAGCACCAGGACCCTATCACTAAACTATCAATAACAAATGGATCCCTGAAAAGAACCAAGGATGTATAAGGTGGATAAATGGAGAGCTGAGGCATTCTGTGAGAAGTAATATAAACACCAATTCTACCATATCCCTAAACAAATTTCTTAAAAGATAAATCTTACCACACCAATGCAGAATTTATTTCCCTAATCCTTCTTTTAGGGTTAAGTACCCTTTGCTTCTTGGACTAAAGGTCAATATATTCCCTGATGCGACTTCCAACAGTGTAGATGGGCATCCTTTCTCAGTAAGTGAAGGCACTGCATGAGTTCAAGTATACATGTACCTGTAACCTAGAGTGACCTAGGAGTGCCCCTGAAGTGGTCATAATGTTATTCGCTGCAAATATACATCCACATAACCCAACAGTGCTGAATTGCATATAGGAAACAAGCATACAAAACTGATCTAAAGTAACTTAAGGTAGCAGCTTTGTGGCAGTTACTTCAGAACATCTAACAGGGAACAGAATACAATATACAAAGTTGACCAAAACACACACACAAATTTTAATGCATATTTGTTTTCATCCTTACAAATCTCGGCTACTTATATATATTGACTCTGACATACATATAAGTTACCAATTACCTCAAGTCTTTCCTATGGTAGTAGTTAACACAATTATATACTATTGCTAAAACTCACAGACCTATACACATTAAAGTGTCAATTTTACTATATGTCAATTAGACTATAACAAACCTGACTTAAAAAAAAGCAATCAACTCAGAAAAATATTTGCAACTGATGCAAAACAAGCACAAAACAACACACCTGACCCAATATTTCAACTGAATTGTTTAATCAAGCCAAGATCTTTAAGTACTTCCAGTTTTAATTACCTTTCCTATACCACCTGGGGAGAAAATATAACAATTCCACCCTTCTCCTTACTAAGTAGCTAGTGGATTGTGACTTCGATATTGATAGCAACTCTTCCCCTAAGACTTTTAACATCTTTCATATATACTATTGTTGCATTTATCTTTATACACTTTAAAAACATTTTTTTTTCTTTTACTGATTCTAGAGAGAAGGGGATGGAGGGAGAAAAAGAGGGAAAGCAACACTGATGTGAGAGAGGAGTATCAGTTGCCTCTTTCACTTGCTCTGACGGGGCACTGAACTGGCAACCCAGGCATGTGCTCTGCACAGGTGTCGAACCAGTGACTTTTCGTATGCCCAACCAAACCAACTGAGCCACACCAGCCAGGGCTCTTTATCGACTTTTTATTAGATAAATATTCCAGGGTGACAAATATGTTTTTAAAATCCAAAGCAATTTGTTGTCTTCTTATCTTGAATTATCATTCCTTCCACATTTTTATTCATTATCTATTCTTTCATGTGAATATTAAAATAAAAACAATGCTGTAAATGTGAATGTTTTCCTAACCTTTCCCATTAAAAATCTCTTTGCACTCATTTTTGCTTTATTATAATCCCATATTTTTTCCTTCTGACCCTTCACAGTCAGTCTAGTTTCAAAAATATTAATTTTGTCCAACTGTTCCCTAATCTTTTTTCTAATTACACTACTAACCTGTTGTGTCTTCATACTACTAGAAATAATATACATATCCTTTATTTACATCCTGGCTACTAATCTTTAGGAATGTCATTCAAGTTTGTAAATCTAGCCCCTTGCCATCAAAGTTTTCCATATTTTGCCTTTGGATATTTTTTAACTTGCCATCAAAGTTTTCCATATTTTGCCTTTGGATATTTTTTAACTATTTCCCATTAATTTTCTTAACTGGTGATTTCTTAATTGAATAAACCTCAATAAAATCCTATTCCTCCCTGAAATTTTTCATCTTCAATATACTTTTCCATCTATATATGAAGGTATCTTTGCAAATTTTCCCACTTACTTAATAGTTACTAGCAGTATTTTTTAACTCCTTTTCCAAGTTGTCATTCAACCTAACCTAGTTTTAATCAAGGTTTAGGCTTCTTCTAGGTAACAGGTTCTGTCTGGAAAACACAGACCTGTGAGAAGCTCATAAATGCTTTAGAATACTGTAACTCTTTCTATTCTAATTATATTTAGAAAATATATTTTTCTATTCTTTCTTCCCCTTTATTAAAAAGGTCACACAGAAATATCACTTTAAGAAAAGTTTTATTTTTTCATTCCAACTCTATACTTGAAGGGAAAAAATGACTTAGTAGTCTTTGTGTAGGTGTCTTACTAGATATCACATATCAGCAAGATAGCACAGTATACGTTTTGCTTTTGTTGCATTTCTGAAATATGATTTAATACTTAAAAGCTACCAATACTATATATTTTGAAGGAAACAAAGGCCAAATATTTTAGTATCTACCTTCTATTATTTCTAATATTTTTAAAATGTATTGTTCTTTTACTGGTCCACTGTTTAGCTTTATCCTCTTTTCTCAATTACTGTTCTTGCTACAAGACATCCCCCCACCACTTTTTCCCTTTCTCCCATGAAGTGAAGCTAGAGGGTTTCTTTCATAAGCCCTCTCAACATCCCCCGTAGGCAGAGAAGCTAGGAGAAAAACTGATTCTAGTTTAAGAGGGTAAAGGGAGGACACACAGAAACATAGAGTAACCTGCCGTAGTTTGGTATATGCTAGAGCCAAGGACAGAAGTCAGGGCCTCTGACTTGGAATCCCATATCATCTGTCTTGACTTGAGCCAGTGCTCTTTTCACTGAGGTGTCATGTCTCACAAAACAAACACTCCTGCCTCAGATAAAAGAATGAGAAAAATTCTGCCACAACAAAGTGAAAATACCAAGTTACTTTTTCCTAAATTGTTTACTTGCATGCTAATATTAATGAACAATTGGGTAAAATTAAAAACAATCTATTCCATTCATTAGTCATAACTTTAGGAAAACTGTTTATCTAGGTTTCATATAAGATAAAATTATTGCCAAAACCTACATCTTAATATCAATTAAACAGTTTCTGAATAGGGAATTATAGTTTTGTAACCATTCTAGATTTTTAATTTTTCATTACAAGTTTAAATATAATTGTACCCTTATAAAGAAAAAATATTTTAATATTTCCACTAAATCACATGTCAAACGTTACTTTGACACTGAATTTAAATAAGAAAAATAAGTTAGTTTTATTCTGCTGGCTTCCCATGAAGGTAGCGTGTATAACAAAACTAACTCCTAACATAGAATGATGCACTTCAAACAATAAAACACGTTCCTGAGCTTTCAACTCACAGAGCTTTTGAACTCTATGACCTATCTCGAGAGATCAACAGACTTCAATTTTATTTTCCTATCAATTACACATAGTATAGACTAATATAACTTAAACATTCCAACCTATCAGTCATTTTTGCTACAAATGTTAATCTCTCTACAAAATGATGTTGGATGTGGCTATAGAAGACGAATGCCTATAAAGATATATAATAAATAATAGCAAAAAAAGCTTTATAAAAATTATCAATTTAAAAGCAAAATATTTTATTAAAAAGCAAAAAAAAAAGGTTAAAATTTTTAAGCAAACCACTGAGATTCAATGCTAATTTAAGCCTATCTTACACTGGATCACAGGATAGCTGATTTTGACACACTAAAATTATCACTTTAAAATAAAAAAATTCATTCTTTGCCTATACTATTCCTTTCCAAATTACCAAAAAAATAAAATCTGTCTTAGTGAAACATAAATTAACCTATGTACATAAATATTTAATCTATATCATTTATATTCATTTCTGTGCTTTACAAATATTTTCACTAACTTTTAAAAGATAAGCTCATGATCATGCTTGTCCACCCAATATTATTTTTTATTGTTTGGTTGTGTTCGCTTTTCTAGTCCCTAGGGCATCACCCTATACAGACAAGTGTAGTTACACTTCACATTCTAATAGTACTTTGCAAGTTTAGAATTCTGTTAATCAAGGTGTCATATTTCCCTACATAGCACCTTGAACTACCTCTAGGAGAACCTCTATCCCGTGGTACACTAATGACTGGTTTACATATTTTTCCTTCAGAGAAATTCTTAATGGCAAAAACACATTTTAGAAACCTTAGTCTCCCAGAGTCTAGCACTACGCCTGATACCTAAGAGGTGCTAAATGTTTAATAAAGGAAAAAAATAAGTTTAAATATAACTAAATCTTTTCACAAACATTTCTTGATTAAACAATTCCTCTATGATAAAACAAGTTTGTAACTTAACAATATAGGAAAGAAACTAACTTTAAAAACTAAAATTTCTTACTGCTTATTGAAGAAATATGGTTGTGTTCCCAGCCTCTGGGAAAGCGCCTGACAGCACTGGTCCACGTCTTCTAGGACCTGACACAGCCACAGACCCCAAAGGAAAACATCTAAATTAGCAAAACAGTAACGTGTCTAAAACAAGTTATATTACAACTTACAACAAAAATATAAGTTTAGGTAATTTTTTACAATGTATTTAAGTCAGACTACAGGTCACATATAACATAAATAATACTTTCTATAAAATAAATATGAAGAAAAGTACCGAGAGCTAATTTCCTTTAAATGCAAGTACAATTAAGTTACTTATAAGGATTATTATCAAGAAAGTTTTTACCTCAACATTTCACTCCCTACAAAAACTGTTTCCCTGAACCCATATACTCAAATGACTTTACATGTATTTTTTAAAAACCTGCCTATTAAAGATGACACTGCTGACCCACCATGAACAAAGCATTTCAGCTGTGTTCCCACTAGAGGAGATGGCTTTTATTTACTCCAGCCCTATTCATTTACCCAACCCCCCTTGTGGGTAATGGCGCGCAGAAGTGAGTTGGCTGCCTAGCACTAGGGGTGGCTGTGGAAAAGAGACACTAAGTAGTCTAATGCTGTACAAGCTCATGACCTTGACAGGATTTTTATTTTTCAATCTTGCTACTTCAGTAAATTTAAGAACAACAAAAAAAGAGATATATTAAGCACTGTATTTAACAGGGTTTTTTTAAAGCCCTAATGCTGCAGATCAATATTTATTGGCATACAAGATACCCGCAATGTATTGTTGAATACATCAGGTAATAGAGTGGCAGGTATAATATGATCCTATTTAAGGAAAATGTTATTAAGAGACATCCAGAAAAATGTTCTCCAAATAGTTAACTGTGGCAATTTCTAGGTGGAAGGATTTCAGGCAATTTTTATTTCCTTTTTAGACTTTTCTCTATTATATAATTTGTTTTACAATAACATGTGATTTTTATAAAAGAAAACTATTGCATGTCAAAGAAAATGAGGGCAACTGTTTTGTTAGTTTTTTATTATGTTGGGATTTTTTAAAGTACTATCAATATTTAAAAAATTAATTTCTAATGCATTAAAGGTTTATCTTAAATGCATTAAGAGTTCTGAGAACTTCAGTCTGAACTGACCTGGTCCAGAGTCTTGTTACCCCATCCAATGGCTTTCATCTTGCGTTTGACTTCCCACTGTTTCTGATAGGCCAAAATGTGGTTCAGGGGCCAAGGGTAAGGAGATCCATACCTAGCATGTGTGATCTAAAGCAAAAAGATTTTGTTAAAAATGTGATTCTTTCTAAAAACAAAGACTCTTTTTACAAATAGAATTTCAGGGAAATAAATTGTCAGACAACACAAATAGAACAATCTGAAAAAATACAGAGCTCATAAGCTGAAAAATTAAAATTTTAAAACATTCCCTTTAAAAATATATAAACTTTTATGTACTTTGCAACCATTTATATCAAACAATGACACATAGCTTCCCTAAAATGTATGTGCAAGCAAAATTAAAGTAAGTGAAAAACTATATCACTAATGGTATAAACCCACAATGTTTCATTTATGAGCAGGGACTTACAATTCTGAGCAAATGTGTTTTCTCATTAAATTTTAATTAAGATAAATGCTGCAGAACCACTCACCTCCCCTACTGTAGCTTCATCACACCACTGAAGATACAACTAGGAACAAAAGAAACAGTCACTAAACTTTAGAATACCAAAGAGAAAATGGGTAAAAAGAAAGTTATTTCTTGCCATGATGATTTTTAATAAGACAACTTTATAAAAGACATATGTATGAGGGTTTTTTCCTTCACTACTGTTGTTATATATAATTATTAAATTTGATAGTAGTACTTGATAACATTTTTTATTCATATAGTACATCTCTAAATACCATTAAAGTATTTTATAACTATTATTTAAGTAAACTTCACATGCTGAAGTAAAGTAAGTAGGCAAGAATCACTCCTTTTTACAAACAGAAAAATTAGAACTGAAACTATCAGGCATTCTGTTCAAAGATAATGATCAAATAATTTGGGTGAGCATCCTAGCCCAAGAACAGCTTGACTATTTTCCTATTTCTCAAGAACTTTAAAATAACCCATAAGAAAAGATTATCTTTTACTAAAAAACAAGCTTATTTTCAAGACCTATTGTTTTCTAGTATACCTCTGCAGTCAACAGCATATTGTTGACTAATTCCATGTAGGCTTTCATTTCTGCTTTTTGGACTTCATCCAGCCCATCACTAAGAGAATGGCCCTAAAGGGAATTTAAAAAAATTCAAGAGTATCATATTAAATATACAAAAACTTTCAGTTATCTTACTACCAAGGAATATAGCATCAGTCTTTTTGCTGCAAATGTTCAATAGATTAATTTCTAAACTGCCTTCAAAAAGATAATTATTTTATACGAAAAAATAGTTAATATTCTCTTGACACAAAATATTAATAAGCAGTATGTACAATTATAAAAATAATGCTTTCAATGGATAAAATTACATTATCAATTATTTCACAAAAGAAAACAAGAATGGTCAGTAAACTTTGTTATTTTAAGTAACCTTATTACTAATAAATGCCAAAAGATTGACATATGTTACTTATAAAGTGGTCAAAAATAAACAAAGGTATAGGGAAATAGATACTAATTTTTAAATTCTAATACACTATAGTAATAAGTGAATACATAAAATGGTATAACATTTAATTCAATCTGGCAACCTGTTTTAAGATTTTAAAAATGCATACCCTATAACATCACAATATCTCTTAAGAATTTATCCTAAGGAAATAATCTGACAAGTGTACAAAGGTATATACAGGAATATTTATCTTAGCACTAACAACCAAAAATTGGCAACAACTTGCAACAACTTAAGTGTCTATCAATAAAGACTTAATAAGTTATAATACATCCATATAATAGAATACTACATAATTTAAAAGGGTAATTTATACATAAATATTTATATATATGTATGTATGTGTATGTGTGTGTGTATATAGTCATTAACATGGAAGAATTTCCAAACATATTGATGATTTTAAAAGGCAGGTTACAAAATAACTAAAAATAATATGATCTATGCTTTTCTATGTATACAAAGAGAAAAGAAAGTCTTGAAGAATTTTCCCCAAAATGTTAATGAGGCTGCCCTTTAATAACTATTAAAATCTAAACTGAATAATTCAAATGGATAAATTAATACATCTGACTTCTAACAGAGCCTATGTCTCCCTTCTCAAAGGTTGACATTTTTTTAACAACCTAACAGTTTTCATTTATGAACAAAATTCTCATAAGTTAAAAAATTATCTACCATTTTATAAAGATCAAATTACCCTTTGGCCATTGATTTGCAGTATCTTTAAAAAAATAACATTTTAGAAATATTTCTCCAGTAGTTTATATTGGCACTTTTAAAAACCAGGTTAAAATCAATGTAAATGTTAAGTCGTGCTAAAGAATGATGAATGACTGACTTATTTAAGAGTGGCTGTGATCAAATGCATTTAATATCTTTTTTATTACCTTGGCTTTAACAAATTGGACTATTGGACCAAGTTCTGATACTACTTGATTTCCTACATGAATAAATGGTACTTTACCTGTTGAGGAAAAAAAACGTGAGAAAACACTTTTAATAAGTTAAAGGTTGTACTAATAAACATAGGAAATCAACACAAAACTGGGATATGTTTCATTAACACAGAGTTTCACAACACTCTAACTTCTGAAAATTACAGTTAAATGTGGATGTTAAATTCTATAAATTTTTAAACACTAAATATTGACTAATTTTAAAATGAAAGAAAAAAGAACAATTTGAATTATTCATTTCCAGAGTTCTCACTTATGTAAAATAACAGACCACAGTATTCCCTTTTCAGAGCTAACACTTACAAATCACTATATAGCTGTAAATATTATTTATTCAAATTACATAAACCAAGCCTAGACACTGGTTCATGACCACTGATAGATTTCAAAGAAATTCAACTGGGTCTTCTCTTTGGAGTATAATGAATCAATCCATATTTAAAATTACATTTAAGAAGATTTCTTTCCACATCTTCTACTTCCAAGTCTCAGATCCTCATTAAGGTCAATATTTTAAGCACATAATGATATATTAATAAATGGCTCTGAATCAGAAATATCAGGAAGAGAATTAACAATCCTTGAAGGTATGCTAGTTTATGAAGTATAATACAAAGTATGTTCCCAACATGGGGGACAAAAGAACAAGTAGGATGCTTATAAAAACTGGCTTCTCTAAATATTGATAAACACCACATTAAAAATTAGTTCATTCCTATAAATACTAATAGTTGATGGAATTATGAGAGATGATGAGAACAAAATAGTCTCTAAATAGAAATAAAGTTTACCCCCAAAACTAGATAATAAACCTTGCTGTCAGGCCTAGTTCAAATAGAGTTCACATTAACAGCAGGCTTCTTCATGGTCCTTTTCAATACATTCACTCCTCTCTGGCTCAGTCAGCCTGAGGGTAATGGATGAGATGCAGAGCACCAACAAAAGCCTCATCTGCATCCATAGGATAACACACTACAAAGGAAAGCCAGGCCTTTTGGAACACAACAACTCAATAGATGTATTTAGAAGACATATCCACATCCATGTTACCAATACAGAAACACTGAATTCCACATTCTTTTCTTCTACTATTATAAATCTTGCAGTAAATAAAAAAAAATTCTTATATGTGCAAGCATTGTTTTTTAACTTGGGATAAAATCTTTGTAACTACTACACTGCTAGAAAAAGTTCAGGTCCTCCAACATAAAATAATCTGAAAATGAAAACTATTTATTAATGAATACCCAGATTGAAGGGTATTTCTGGGATGTAACATTCTGAGAGCAAAGTATATTTCTCATTTTCAATAACTAGTTTGTGGTTCTTGGAAGAAAGAGGTCCCATTTTATTTCTTTTTTTAAAAATACTTTGAGCACTGTAGGTTCTGAAACAGGGAAGTAGTGTTGGTAGTCAACGGAGCAATTATATACCTCTGAATCTAGAGAGATATACAAAAGACAACAAATTAGAAGTGAATAATGCTTCCTGTTACCTGCCTGACTAAAAGTGGAGCCAACATCATATCCTTATTATCAGGCAAAAGCACAGTAAGACAGTTATTCTCTGGCACCAACCAAAGGTTATAAAAGAAAACGAATAGGCAGAATAATCACTTGAGGCAGAAAAATCATTTTCAGAACTTTTATTTCTAAAGAAAGCAAGAAGATGTTGCCAAGCAAGTGTGTAGATTTCGAGAATATTAGAAAAAGAAAAGACGTTGGATGTCATCTAATCCAACCACCTCACATTACAGATGAAATCACTAGTGCTTAAAAAAGAGAAGTCAAATTTCCCAAAGAAACTGTTAATATGTGACAAAGTCACAGAAAGATTAGAGTAAAAATTTCCTAAAAACTTAGCCAAGCAGTCTTCTGACTATTCCATGATGCTCTTTGCTTAAAAATTTTTCCACAAGGTCAAATAAACAAATAAAATGTAACACATTCCCCTGATCACTCCAAATCATATGATGAAAGAGAATACATCTAGAGATATAACATTTAAATTTCTTAATAGAAAGTGCCATCTTCATCTACCTAGAAGATCCCTCCTATGATGAATATGTATTATTATAGTCTTTACAATATGTATCTGTTTGTCTTTTATTATCTATAAAATAACATATCTACCTAGGTGATACTTTAGTATAGTCATTTTAGGAAACAGGTAGATATGGCTTCTCCTTATTTGCCTAAGAGATCAACTTCAGTATTAGATTACTAACCATTTTATATGTATTTGTATGTACACTCTTTGTATGACTACACAGAGGAAAAAGATAGATGGAACCAACACAATTCATTTCTCCAGAATTCAGTGAAGTTTATAAAACCTATGTATAAAATTAACATAAAATGAGTCAATTAATGACCTTCAAGAATCTAAAATATCTATGTTTATAATTCTAGAAATTATCTCATGTAAATGTCTTAAAATGTATATTCATAAACGTATAAATACAGGGTAGGGCAAAAGTAGGTTTATAGTTGTGAGTACATGAAACAGTTTATTCCTCAATTTTTTTTGAAAAGGTACTAAAATTTAATCATTCATAAAAGCTGTAATTATTACTGTATTATTAATTACATTATTAATTATAACAATGTTAATTATTATATTATATTATTTCCCATACAAACTACTATAAGCCCACTTTTGCCCCACCCGGTATAGACGTATTCACTTAGAATTCCCAGTGTACATGGAGAGGGCATCTTCACAGCTTTTGACAATTATTACTAGCCTTAGTAACCTAAGATGAAAACCATTTAATACAAGTTATGATTACAATGAAGAGACAGATAAATGTTTCCCTAAAAAACAATTTAACACACTTATGCCCATCTGTTATATTCAACAAGATTTATTCATAAAGAAATAATTCTATGTTACTATTGCTCCAGCAAAACCAGTTAACAATAATCCATATCAATTCTATTTAACATTTACTTATCAGCTTTGTGGCATTGTACTGTATGTTAAAATTATCCGAATCATATATATTTTAAACTGTGCTTTACTAATACATGACACACAGAAAAGCAATACTGATTATGAAAAATAGCAGAAAGGCTAAAATCTTAATGAAAAGTATGTTAAAGACTGTTAAAACAAAAAGAACTGGAAACCAAAAAACATTCAGAGATGACATTAAGATCTATGACAAGTTAATTTAATTATTTCACAATCTTCTTCCATCTTTATAATGGGAGAATGTAATTTAAAGAATATAATATAGAGAATATAATAACTGGATTCCCTAATATTAAAATTTGTTTTGTAAAGAGAAAACAGTCCTATGTAAATAAGAATGGCAAAATCTGAGATTTTGTATTTTTTTTTTTTTTTTTTTAATATATTTTATTGATTATGCTATTACAGTTGTCCCATTTCCCCCTTCACTCCCCTCCCCCCTGTGCCCCCTCTCCCACCGACCTTCCCCCCCTTTAGTCCATGTCCATATGTAATACTTATAAGTTCTTTAGCTTCTACATTTCCCGTACTGTTCTTGCCCTCCCCCGATCTATTTTCAACCTACATTCTATGCTACTTATTCTCTATACCTTTTCCCCCTCTCTCCTCCTCCCACCCCTACTGCTAGCCCCCCCTTGTGCCCTCTATTTCTGTGGTTCTGTTCCTATTCTAGTTGTTAACTTAGTTTCTTTTGGTTTTGCTTTAGGTGTGGTTGTTAATAATTGTGAGTTTGCTGTCCTTTTACTATACATGTCTTTTCTTTATCTTCTTTTCTTAGATAAGCCCCTTTAGCATTTCATAAAGTAAGGGCTTGGTGATGATGAACTCCTTTAATTTGACCTTATCTGAAAAGCACTTTATCTTCTCTTCCATTCTAAATGAGAGCTTTGCTGGATAGAGCAATCTGGGATGTAGGTCCTTGTCTTTCATGACTTGGAATATTTCTTTCCAGCCCCTTCTTGCCTGTAAGGTCTCTTTTGAGAAATCAGCTGACAGTCTGATGGGAACTCCTTTGTAGGTTACTGTCCCCTTATCTCTTGCTGCTTCTAGGATTCTCTCCTTCGTTTTTACCTTGGCTAATGTAATTATGATGTGCCTTGGTGTGTTTCTTCTTGGGTCCAACTTCTTTGGGGCTCTCTGCGCTCCTTGGATTTCTTGGAAGACTGTTCCCTTTGCCAGTTTGGGGAAGTTCTCCTTTATTATTTGTTCAAATAACTTTTCCACTTGTTGGTCTTCCCCTTCTGGTACCCCTATAATTCGGATGTTGGAACGTTTAAAGGTGTCCTCGATGGTCTTAAGCTTTTCTTCGATTTTTTGAATTCTTATTTCATCATGCTCTCCTGCTTGGTTGATTCTATCTTCCTTCTGGTCCACTGTGTTGTTTTGAGATTCAGATTCCTTCCTTTCACAATTGGCTCTTCTCCGTGTGTCTTCCTGCATCCCTTTTATGGTAATCTGCATTTTTTCATGTAATTTGGATCCAAAATCCACCAGTTCCGTGAGCTTCCTGATCACCAGTGTTTTGAACTGTGCATCTGATAGATTGGCTATTTCTTGGTCACTCAAAAGGATGAGTCCTGGGGGTCTGATCTGTTCTGCTGGAAACATATCTTACGTCTTTCCCCGTCTCTGCTATTATTTTACTTATTTATTTATTTTTTCTCCGGTCTGGTCGCTCTTGTTACGGTGGGGGGCAGAGCCTTAGGTGTTCACCGGTGCTGGGGGCTCCAGTCGCTAGCTTGTGACGTTATATGTGGGGGCAGGGGCGGGAGCGGGGGCAGGAGGGATCAATGGCGACCCTTCCGTTCTCCTGGAGTCAGACACTTCCCTGGGCTTCTGGGCTGTGAGCTCTGCCCTGATCCCCAGTCGCTGCCCCACTGATTCCCCCAGCCGCCACTTGCGTACTCAGGGATCACCGCTACACCGCTGCGCTCCCGCGCCCCGGATTGCTGTCGCGCCGCTTCTGCACCAAATTTCCCCCGACCTCCCCGTGCCTGCGACCCGCGCCAGCCCCGCGCCCGCTGCTCGGCTCGTCGTCCCCTACCCGTCTGGATGTACGGGTCTACTTCAACTTCTAGGCTGTCCGTCTTCCATTTAGATAAATCCTCTGACAGTTCTGATATTATGACTGCACATCATTGTTGTAACTTATTGTTGCTCTGTTCTTGGTTGTGTGAGGAGGCACGGTGCGCCCACCTATTCCTCCATCTTGCCGGAGATTTTGTATTTTCTTAATGTCTACTATTTAAAACAATTCCTTAACTTTCCAGTAACCACCCATCTCTGACCACAGAGCTGAGATGCACACACACCCACCACAATACTGTCAAGTTTGCGATTGTTATTTTATAAAACTATAGGGAAATTCTTCAAAGGATAAACCAAAAATATAGGTATTTTAAAAATCTAGGTACAAACTGGATTAGCCCTGCAATCTTATCAGTGCATGATATTAATGGAGAAAAAAAAAAAACTTACCAGATGGAGACATATATTCTGCATTTGCCCTACAAACCACTTTGATAGGCAGATTACACATTTGCAAAAAGGCCTGTAAATCAAGAGAAGTATAGTAAGCCTAATGAAAACATATGCATATTTGAACACAACTTAAAAAATTTCTTTTCTAAACTTAAGAAATGGCTAATACAGTACCACTTTATTGGAAGAAAATAAATCTACCGAAAGTGAAAGATCTGTATGCCAAACAAAAATAAAGTGTTATTTCACTGCTAAAAAAATCAATATAATGTAGACATCAGTAAATGTATAAAGCTTAAGCATTTATATGTATAAGGAAGAAAATGTAAATTATCCACATTTATTTTACTGTATTAGTTTATGCAAGTCAATAATACTTTATATTGCTTTAATTTTCTTAAACTGATGACAAAAGTTCAAATTTTATAAGGTATTACTTAATTTCACTATTCTTGCCTTAGGAGAAACCTCTCATAATGTTATTTCTGCTACTTCAAAGTTCTCCCCAATAATACTAAATATCCTAACATGTAGTTTTTATTCCTTATTAAAGATATAATTTATTTCTACTTTGTTTAGAGTAACAAAAATGTTATAAGCAACTTAAATATCTAACAATAAGGAACAGGAACAGGTATATCATTTATGGTAAATATGAACCATGGAATATTATGCAATTTAAAAAATCACTCTTTTAAATAAAGAATTTTCTATGACCAAAAAAATGTCCACACTATAATACTAAGTGAAAAAATACAAAATTCTATTGACTGTATATAGACTTTTAAATGTTTTATATATATAAATTTTTCTTATATATAAAATGTTTTTTATATGTAAACTTTTAAATGTCTTTAAGATGTCAGTAAACTGCCAAACCTATATGCCTTCTGACTGGTTCTCTCAACTACTTTTTATAACTCTCAAAGCTTACTCCCCCTGTTGTCTCTTCTATGACATCCAGGCTTGTTTTTCTCACTAAATTTACCTACCTTTTTTCTATAAAATTATTCAATTGCGGAAAACATAGCTTACAATGGTTTTAATTACCACATACCAATTAGAAAACAAACTGTTTATCTATTTTCAAAACTGAGGAACTACTATAAATAGCAAATGTCAGCTGAGATAAATTAATAAATGACAAGGCTATTACTTACCTTATATTAAGATTATGAATAGACCAGCCTATCCTACCCAATAAAGATTTCTCACAGGGGCTGCCTATTACAATTCCTTCCTCAGTTCTAGATTGGAAATCAGTCTTAAGACTCTTGCAAAGTAGTAAGAATGTTCAACAGTGAATATTATCTTATACAAAGTGCTCCATTTGCTTAAAGGTATGTCAATTCTCTTCTTCAAATTTGTCTTCCCAAAACTCCAGTTCTCTAGGAATGCTCCTCTCTAAAAATAAACTCCACATGAGTCTGATTCCTTCTACTTACACCCTGATTCCTACATTGCTCTGTAACTCATGACTGCATGTCTGATGTCACCAAGTAAAAGTAGTATCTTAGAGAGCCAAGGAATAGATTTGAATTTTTTGTAGTTCTGTACCTGCTCCAATCTCCCTCATTATCCTACAGCTACCATAAAGATAGTGCACTACTTATAATAAGCATTCAGGGTTTAGTGACTGAGTAACCAAAGCTCTCAGAGTTTATCGTGGCAGAGGCTCTTAATTATCCCCCTATACATGTTATCCCCCTTCTCTACAATGAACCCATGAATTATATCTTCACGTATGGCTGCCTGAATGAAATAAGAACTTTATTTCCCTGGCTCCCTTATAAGATGGTGTGGCCAACCTTTAAATTCTCATCAATGGGACTTATTTGGGCAACTGCTAAAAACTTTCTTAAACAGGAAACTTTTTTCCTTCCTGTTGACTAGAATGTGCCTTTAAAGGATGAAAGGTGCCTTCAAACTAAATCGTGAAGTTCAAGTTCATTGTTGGAGATGGTAGAACAACAAGAGTAAAGAAGCCTAAGTATCTGACAGCCATGTTGTCACCAAACCTGTGTTACCTGTGTTTATCAGGAAAAAAACAAAACAAAACTAACAATTTATATTTGAATTTTTTGTCACTCAGAGACAAACTTAATCCTAACTAACTGACCAACAATTACTTTTTCTAAGTTTAAGCACCACCTCACCCAATGAAAGCTGATTCCTCTGTGTCTGTGTTAAGTGTACACACAGTCCTCTATCATCTGCACTCCTGATTTACAGTGATAATAGTGAGCTTCTTGATTGACCTGTAAGAACAGACTAGGGATGTGCTTCTCCAAATTCAGGTCTGCACGCATCAAAATCATGCAGAAGGCTTGTTAAAACAGTTTGCTAGGAAGAGAAGAATTAGAATAAACGGAACAGCTCTTTCAAGAAGACTGGATGAGAAGGAAGGAAGAATTAGGAAGTTCAGCTCCCTTGCATTACATTTATATCTGTACTGATGATGAAAGCCTGGGCTCAGTAAAACACAAGCGGGGGAAAAAAAACAGTGAAAATAGGCTGAAATGACAAGAAACAGGCAGAAAAACTGACATGCAAGATCCATGAGAGGGTAAACAGGTGCAGGGATTCTATTACAATGGAAACGAGACACTTTTTCCATTGTAATGTAAGGGGTAGTGGGCATCAGTGATGATGCCTGCAGTATAATAAGGGGGAAGATCAAGACAATGAGGAGATGTTCACATTCTGTGAGAAATGAAAGGACAAATCATCTGCTAAGAATAAGGGACTTAGCGGGAATTGAGGCCCTCAGAAGAACAAAAAGAATTTGAAAGAACTGCATAATGTATCTTCTCGAAGGTCTGAATAATATTCCATTGTTAGTTAACAATCATAATACTATAAAAATAGTAAATATGGTATTGTATCTTGCTAAACTATATGCATAATAGCAACTGTACTAATCAATATTCCAAAAATGTGTATTTCACTGAAAAGATTAAGCAAAATTATAATGTTCTGTAACCAAAGCCATACCTCCAATCCTGTGAATTTTCTACCCCTTTACTGTAAATAACTGACCTAATTTCGTCCAATAAAACAACACTAAACTTACCATACACTTCAATTGATGGCATAACTCTGGTTAGCCATAGAGTATCTTTACAGCATTTATTATAATTACTCTTCATCCCTGACTCAAAAGAAATTTTCTGAATTAACCTGTACTTCACCAAGAAGTCTGACGTCACGAACACAGTACTTTCATCCAAACTTTAACAATGCAAAACAAAACATTAAAGAATATAAAAAGTCTAAAACCAAACCAGGCTTTGATTCAAACAGTATTTTCCCTTTCTCTTGTAGGATGGAAAGAAATCCCCAAAAGTTTCCAAAGTAGACAATATTTTCACCTTTCATTTTCATTTTAGATCTTTTATCAGTACCCCAAATACTCCAAATGAAACAGACATGATATAACAACAAAATGTGATAAAACACATTTTACTTTCATTTCAGAAATCGTAAGCTGCATGAATTTATTCTTAGGTAAATACAAAGGAAAATGTAGTTTTACAATAATTATAATAATAAAACTGAGGATGACTCACCTAAGTCCTATTCCTTAGTTGGATATTTTATTCCAAACTAATTCATGTGATAGGCAATATAAAATATTTAAATCAGAAACTTAGCACATTCTATCAGAATAATGATCTATAAACTGTATTGTCCAAATGATAGCCCCTAGTCATCTGTGGCTATTAACTTAAATTTAAATGAATTAAAGTTGCATAAAATTTAAATTCAGTTCCCCAGTCATACTAGACACATTTCAACTGCTCAAAAGTCACATATGACTAGTGGATACCCTATTTATTGGACGGCACAAATAACAGAACATTTACATCATTGCAGAAAGTTCTATTGGACAGAGTGTGCCTGTAACAATGGTAAATCAGTGCACAAAAGACATCTTAGCAAGAAAGGTGGGCATCATCTCAAAGTGATTAGACTAAATATTATTCAAAACAACCTGCATTAACAGTACAGTGTCCACAAACCCTGCAAGTGATCAATCAACTTCTGTTAACAATGACACATTACACACTGTAACATTTTTAGTTTCAGAAATATAGGATTTACTCATTTGCTGAGCAACTCCAACTGCTAAAATGGTCAGTAAAAGCTAAGATTTAAAGAATGAATCAATTAAAACTACATCCTATATATTCATTCTTTGAATGTAAATTTACTGAATACCTAAGCACATGGCATGGTAGGTAATTCTTTTAAACACACACATATGCACACACAGAACATAATACCCAGTACCTGACTACTAAGACTCTGAAATTTAATAAGCTTGATGTTTAAACACATTAAATCAATTAATCAAATTCTTAACATTAAAAAAATCACTGAAGAGGTAGGGTGTCAATTTTTTTTTATTTTCTAAAAAAATAAATAAGTAAAGGGAAAAAAGTTACACCAGATCATTGATAACTGATTAAATATGAAGGATCTGCCCTGGCTGATGTGGCTAAGTGGATTAAGCACCGGACTGTGAACCAAGGGGTCGCAGGTTCGATTCCCAGTTGGAGCATGTGCCTGGGTTACGGGCCGGGTCCCCAATGTGGGGTGTGTGGGAGGCAACCACACACTGATGTTTCTCTCCCTCTCTTTCTCCTTCCCTTCCCCTCTCTGTAAAAATAAATAAATAAAATTAAAAATAAATAAATAAATATGAAGGATCAAACTTACACATTTATTTCTGCAATCCTTCAAAAAAAAATAAGTGAAGAAAGAGAAAACATATAAACCAAGAAAGACACAAAAAATGGGAGAGGAACCAAAGCAGACCAGAGATATCAATCCATTTTTGTAAGATGGGAAGCAGACACAGCAAGGCAGAGGACCACTGATAACTACGAACATACACAGGAGAAAATCAGTTAATTTGCATCATAGCAATAAGATTTGAAAACTGAAAAAATCAAGTACCACAGACAGCAGACATGAGGGAAAGAAATAAAAATAGGAGGATTGGATGAAAGTCTGTATAAGCCTCAGATAACTCACTAGCCCACCCCCAATCTGGTAGGAGACAGAGAGGTTCAGTCTCTAGAATAAACCAGCCAGAGAGACTTCTGACTTGAGACCCAAGCACAGCAGAGTGGGGAGAAGCAGGAGAAGGCGTCACACTGGAAAGAAGGTTAAATGAAAGTAAGTATACACTGACTTAAGAGATCCACAGCATCCCTGATGGTCAAGTCAAGGCCTTTCTGAATTTCTCTGTAGAAAATACCTACAAATATTGATGGTTTTCTTAAGGGTAGAGGTAAGGTGGGATTGGATAGTGGTCAAGAAAAATGGCAGCTCACTGTGCAATCAGTCTACAGGGAAGTCCACATGTCAAAAAGCCCCTCATCTCCCCATCAGCTTCGTAGTGCCTCACTCTTAAATATAAATTATTAGCAGAGATCAATAGATGTTTCAGAGAAGCCTCAAATGTCGAGAGCCAAAATAAACCACAAAAAAAGGAATTGAGAGGAAACAGAAAATGCAGAGTACAGAAGACATAAAAGAAAAATATTGGCTAATATTTATTGAGTACTAACTACATGCCAGGTACTTGCATTAGAGTTTTACCCTATGAGGTAGGTATAACAAATATCTTCATTTTAAGATAAGAAAATGGGTACAGAAATTAAGGAATCTGATCAAGGCACATATGAAGACAGGGAGGGAGGGAGGAAAGAGAGAACAAAAAAAAGAAGCAGCAAAGCACACAAAGAACTGAGCAAATAGGTGACACAATGACTCAACAGCAACTCTAAAAGCTAGATGATAACACAAGGCCTTCAAAATTCTAAGGAAAAATACTGTTAACCTAAAATTCTACATGTGGCCAAGGTACCAGTCAAGTGTGAAGAAAGAATAAAAATATTATCATACAAGCAAAGTCTTTAAATTTTTATTTTCCATATGCCCTTTCTCAGGAGGCAGGCTAATGAAGAATATGCTGCACAAAATAAAAATAACAAATCAAGAAGAAAAGGACATGGGGTGGGCCCAGAAAATAGGGGTTACAATCTAAAATAAAAGCAAAAAGAGCCCTGGCAGGGTGGCTTAGTTTGTTAGAGTGTCATCCCCATATGCCAATGTTGTGGATTCAATCCAGGTCAGGACACCTGTAAGAATCAACCAGTGGGCCCTGGCTGGCGTAGCTCAGTGGATTGAGCACGGGCTGGGAACCAAAGTGTCCCAGGTTCGATTCCCAGCCAGGGTACATTCCTGGGTTGCAGGCCACAGCCCCTAGCAACAGCATATTGATGTTTCTCTCTCTCTCTCTCTCTCTCTCTCTCTCTTTCTCCCTCCCTTCCCTCTCTAAAAATAAATAAGTAAAATATTTTTAAAAAAAGAAGACAGCTCTGAAGCCAGATAAGAAAAGAACTGCTCCAATTAAAGTAGTGACCAAAGGTTTCAAATGTACTATTTCCAAGAGAAAGAGCATGAGAGAAAGGACCTGATATGTGTGACCTTTGTGAGGGGGAGTTTTACAGTTCAAAGAGTTCAAGGGAGGAAACTACCCAAATGAATTAAATAAAGCAATTATTTACCCAAGGGGGTAAAATCATACAGAAAGAATATATTCATGGTACACTGAATACTGAATATTTAAAAATGAAATAGTAACACAAGCATCTTACCTAGAATACAGAGGTGAATACCTGGAAAAATAACACAGCTGAAAAGATTGTAAACTGGTTGTCTCTGGGTATCAGCACTGAGGTGGGGTAAAGGTTGAATACTAGGCTGGATTTTTGAGGATAAGCCTCTTATACTATGGTGGGAAGGTAAACCGACCCACACACTCTGAAACTGTTTGGTAATATCTATTACTAAGCATAGCCTACCCTATCAACCAACAATTCCACTCCCCATTATACTTGTATACCAAAAAGAAATAGGGCATATAACCATTACCACACATGTACAGGAATGTTCATATCAGCTTAATCCATAATAATCAAATATTTGGGAACACCTCAATGTCCATTAACATGAGTAGCAAACTGACTCTAAAATTCCTAACACCAAGACAAAAAGGATATAAAATGTTGCCAATTGCTATTATGAGAAAGGAAAAAGTAAACATAAAAGGACTACACATTTTGACTCTAACTTCTTTAGAAATAACATTCATTGAGAACTTTTAAATAAGAAAAAATTCTAGAAACAGTCCCAGAAGATGACACCTGCGATACTCCAAGAAGATTCTAAACTCTATTTTTCAGTAATCATTTCTGAATCATAATCTTCTGAAAACTATGGCTCAGTTTTTTCATAAAAATTGGTTTTGAAAAATATTTTATTTATATATAATTAAAATAAGGCTGTAAATCTAAAGTAACAAGAATAATCTGTTCAACCCTAACAAATATCTTAAATCTTAGATTCAAAAGTTGTTATTGTAGGTAACAATGCCTCCGCCTTCATTAGATTATAAAACTAGCAGCTTATATGTTGTAAGAAACCTTTCAAACATTGACACTGACAGAATATCAAGAATATAGACAGGGATCCTATTACACAATCCTTCAGTAACATGGTACAAGGCTTCCTCCGGCTTCTCATATCAGATTCCTCTGTCTTCTGAAGCTAGCTTTACTGTTAAAATTCCCATTTATGTGCATGGTACATCACTGGCAGATAATGATTATTAGCTCAATGAACAAGTAAAGAAAATGAAAACTTGAACAATACATCAAATCACAAAATAAACCAAGAGTAGAGAACTCTAAAACTCAGTAAATCACCCTGGCTGCTGTGGCTCAGTGGATTGAGCACCAGCCTGCAAACCAAAGGGTTGCTGGTTTGATTCCCAGTTAGGGCACATACCTTGGTTGCAAGCCAGGTCCCCAGTAGGGTACACACAAGAAGCAACCATGCACTGATGTTTCTCTCCCTCTCTTACTCCCTTCCCCTCCCTCTAAAAATAAGTAAATAAAATCTTTAAAAAATATATATAAAGCAGTATGAGGGTATTGCTATTATGAGGGTATTGCTATTACATGTAGAGTGGTCAGATAAGGGCTCACCAGTAAGGCCATATTTAAGCATAAAACTGAAGAAAGGGAGCAAGCCATGTAGATATCTAAGAGAAGAACATTCAAGTTCAAAGATGTGAAGCAATCTCGTGCTTAAACTGGCATATGTGAAGAATAGCTTGAAGTCCAGTGTGACAACTGGGAAATAAGGAAGTGAGTGGTAAGAGGTGAGATCAGAGAGACAACCAGATCATGTAGGACTTACAGATAAATTTTAAGAACTCTGGCCCTGGCTGGCGTAGCTCAGTGGATTGAGCATGGGCTGGGAACCAAAGTGTCCCAGGTTCGATTCCCAGCCAGAGTACATTCCTGGGTTGCAGGCCATAACCCCCAGCAACCGCACATTGATGTCTCTCTCTCTCTCTCTCTATCTCCCTCCCTTCCCTCTCTAAAAATAAATAAATAAAATATTTTTAAAAAATTTAAAAAAAAAGAACTCTGGCTTTTACTTTGAATAAGATGATCACTAGAAGGGGCTGAGCTGAGGGCTGCTGGAATCTGACTTACATTAAAGGATTACAAACAGCTATACAGAAATTACACTGCAGAGAGTAGAAGGGTGGAAAAAAGAACGAGTTAGGAGGGTTTTGCAATAATCTAGGCAAGAAGTGATAGGTAAGGCCAGGACCAAAGTGGGAGTGATGGAGGTGGTAAGAAGTCAGATTCTGGCTGTATTTTCAAGGTAGGGCCAAAAGGATTTGATGATAACTGGATGTGGATACAGGAAAGAGAGAGGACTCCAATGATGACTCAAAGTTTGACATAAACAAGCAGAATGTCGGAACAGCCATTTACCAAAAATGGGATGAGCAGGCTTTGGTGGGAGTAGGGGGACTCAGGAGTCTTTAGATGCTCTCCTCCAGTTATGACTTCTCTATTAAGAGTTCTGACAGGAAATGACAACTCTGCTCTCTCTTCAAAGGCCTAGAGTTGCTAATGTACAACTATATTCTTTGAAACCAGACAAGCAAATTCTATCCAAACATTGGGCGGCCTAATCTTAAAGGCCACCATATCTCTTTTGTGGACACAAGAGACAGAAATACATACAGATCAATATTATCTTTGTCAACACTTTCCTGCAGGTCTGTAATGTCAAGGTGTTAAGAAACTACTAGAGCTATAGATATAACACAGAATAAAAACACAAGGATAGTTTTTATCTTTCGTCATTTCTGTCCCCTGCATCTACAGACCACCAAGTGAAAAGCCAGTTTAACTACCTAGTTAAAATAGAAGCTTTAGGAAGCTAAAAAAGCCATCTGATTAAAGCAAAAATCTCCTGAAAATTTACTGAGAAGTGACTGACACATGAAAAAGCCACTGTCGGCAGGAGTCCTTTAAAATCTCAGCAAATATGGCTCAATCTTTAGGAGATTAAAATTATACATAACCATGTAGGTCTCATAATTAATATAAGTAGGAAGGTAGAATAGCATTAATGAGCAAATCAAACAAAAACAAAACATCTCAAGTATTAGGCATATCTAGTTTCTTCAAGTCTTTATTCGTGCAGAAATATGCTAATAATATTCCAGAAAGAAATCTGGGGATAAATGAGTGAAATTAAATTTAAAGTCAAAAAGTCATTCACTTTTCTTTTACAGAAAGCAAATATGATAGCAAGGAAATAGAATCTACAATATTAAAACATTCAAATATCAAATATCCTTTGTTTCAATTAATTGCATTGTATTTTTTAAAGGTAACTAAAACACTCAGCTCAGAAAACGGTAACAAGGGCTCAACCCCAGTTGAATGGAAACAGCCTGCCCTTGTCCCTACATTTGTACAGGGAGGATGCTGCCTCACTGAGACGCTATCCTTACCATCATTTCGAGCAACTGACTTTCTGTTGCTGACTCATAAGCCACACCACTCTTACAACTGGACAGACCATTAGCACATTCCCACTCCTTAATTGTCACTGGTTAAGTGCCTTAGCAGAACTTAATGGATCCTAACAGAATATAGATTTAAGAAGCAGGTTGTTTAAATGGAAGACTAGAGTATCTTTTGAAAAATGGGAGTCTTCTGCATGTCTTGAGAGTTAGTGTAGAACAGAATGGAGTTAATAGAGCAGAAGCCTCCCAGTGAGATCTCACTCAGTGGAATCTTGGTGACTGACTGTGTTAGCTTGAGAAAGTTCCTTTCCTTTATAAGCTTTCTGACTTCTAAAATGAAAACAATTTATTAAGCAGATTGAGGTACTATATGTAAAATACTATTTATAATGAAAATAAAAAAATTATACACTAAGATAAATATCTCTAAATAGATATTAAAAGGATATAATCAAAAGCACTTTTTAAAAGAATAAAAAGTAAATATACATCTGTTTTCAATATGTACCTCAAATGATATAAAATATTTTCTAACAAGGTAAAACAAGTGAATAAAAGTACTGACATAAACTTTTATTTATAAATAATTTTTCAAAGTAATACACGCTGATGAGACTGATAAATGAGCTGATAAAAGGCCTCCACCTCCAGAAGGCAATCTCCATTAGCACATACCAACTGACCGTGTCTATCTTGTCCACTACTTTATCCTTGGCATAGAATAGATTTTCAATAAACATTGGCTTAATAAATAAGATATTGATATTCATAATAACTAATACAAAGATAAGTTAATAGAAAACTAGTAACCTACAAGAAAGCTCATTGCTTTAAAAAATGAGGTGCAACTCCTATTAAGTTCAGAGGTGTTTTTAAAAGTCAATGAAATTACAAATATCAATAAGCAGATAATGTTTTAGAAAACTGTAACAGGAATTCAACTTAAAAAAATAGCTGTGCAGAAATCATAAGAAACTACAATTCAACAAGCATAAATAAGCTTTAAATAGAGCAAATATGTTATCAAAAATATGAAATGCCATTGACAGCACTGAGTGACAAAAACAGATCACATCAGAGGACCTTCCTTAATACAACTCTCACCTGAAAACTACTCCTGGAATATCTGACTCAGTTTTGGAAACATCAACATCTGACAGCTGTAGGAAACAAATCAAATTCAGAAAGAAAGCAACAAAAACAATAACCAGAACAGGAAAAGACACAAGCTTTCCCTGTTAGAATAAATATAAATAAAAGTAAGTTGTAGGGTCAAAATTAAGCAAAAGAGTTATAAAATAGGTAAAAGAACAGAAAGAATAATTACTGTAACCCAAGAATCTAGTGCAATACCAGTTGCCTGGCTAGTGCTCAATGAACAATTTGGGAGTAAAAAAAGAAACCACTTTTTTTCTGAGGTCCTATGATGAATGTCTTAAAGTTTTGTTATTTACAGATAAATATTCCCAAAAGAGAAAAATAACAATAACAGAAAAAACCCACAATTTAAAATTCTTAGGATAAGCTGAAGAGTAAATGGGAAGGATATAAAATGTATTCCTTTCATTTTAATAAAATCATGGTAACTCAGGATTGAATCATTTACCAACGAGCAGTAACAATGATCTTCTTTCTTTTTCTTTATTCCAAAAACAAAATAAACATCAGTTTTACAAGTAAAATATATAACAATATTCCTTAATTGTACTTAAACAAGAAAGTCAATATTGCTTCCCAATAAAGATATAAAAATAATACAAAATTTTAAAGAACTGTCTTTAATAAATCTTAAAAAAACTGGGTGCTTTATACTAATTAACACTGTAGAATTTAAGGAATTATAAAAGCTTCTAAAATGTACATAAATCACATTAATAAAGCTATCCAAATTCTAGATAGTGAACAATCAATCCATTTTCAGTCCAACTAGGTAAATCTATCCTTAGACGGCAGACCTTAGGTTTTTTCGTTAGGACAAAGCTTCTATTCTTTTCATAATTAAATCTGAAATATTTTATATAAAGACCCATCAAGGACTATTCTAAATCATGCAATGCCATTTTCAGGACACAAAATGAAAATGGTTCTGAATTTTAACTCATATCTTGTTTTACTAGGACACAAAGGAAAAGCTGTGATGACAACTGAAGAATTATTTTCCACCTTACTGAAGAGGCATGTTTTGAAATTAAAACCCATGAACAAATCTATCTACAAAATAATTCATTTTTATATCAAACAGCTGCAGACCCTGTAATTGAAATAATGTATCTAAGGTTACAAATTAAAAGTGTTAGGTATCATTCTTGAAGTGACAAATTAAGTACCTAATCCAGTTAAAGTAATAGCCATATTTGTAGTTTAACATAAATTAAGACCTTAATTATATTTGTGACTATTTTAAACAAAATAACAAACTCCTTTGTACCTGGGATTGTAATTTATAGCAAAGCCAGGTTCATTTTCCAAACCAATCTATTTCACACGGCAGAAGTACTGTGGTATAATGGTATAATGTAATTCTTGTTGGAGAATGTTGAAAGAGTAGATTCACTAAAAGCACAGAAGAGGTTTGAAGATAAATGAAGATGCTATTCATTCAAGGGTAATTTCATCTTAGAACTATATGAAAGATGTTTCACTCACACGGGGTTGTGTATGGCCTCAAATTTAAGTGTATTTTCAGCTCAAATACAATGCTGCTAGATCAATTATGTTGATACTGTATATCTAATAATGAAGAATTCTAGCTTTTTTCTGTTGAAAAAACAGACTGTCATTTTTTTCATCCTAACTGCTTTATTGCTCCATTTAACAACAGATTTTAAAATCCTGCATGATATTTACTTTTTAAGCAGAAAAGTATGCAATTGATATTCTATGGTAGCTTGCAAACTCTCAGAACATGAATTTTTGCTAAATTAAATATATATTTATATTAGCAAACCATCACCCTATATAACCAATTTCCATTATTTCACTAATTACTAAAAATAACAACTCTAACAGCCACCTAATTCTCTTTTGAATATTCTTCATTTTCACAAATCCAGTAAAACTAATTTAAATATCTTATATAACCATACCATTTATGTGTTGACAGATTAGTATTAATAATGAGCATTCTTTTAATCTGCTAAATTATTTGCAATTTAAGTTTTACATATTTAAATCATCCCACATATTTATTATAAGCATACATCACAAAAATGCTTTTATAGTTCTGGTATATAAAAGGTGATGAGGACAAGATATTCAATCTAAAAAAGATTAAACTCAGTGATATCAAGGAAACATCTGCAGCCTCCATTTTGCTCTTTAGAACACTGAAAAGGATTTTACAAACCCCCTTATGTAATAAATACTCACTAAATGCTCCCTACCCCTTAGTTTTCCTGTCCTTCTCCTAATCCTGAAAGTGAATAGAGCCTCATTTTGCAGAGCATAAACAAAGTGGGAGGGATGAACAAATGTTAAAAAACTAAAATTTTACACTTTATGAAATTTTTTAAAAGATATCAATTTTACAATGCTTTCCATAAAATAGTGTTCTATTAATAATTCTATATTAAAATAGATCCACTGGTATCACCCTACTTGTATTTATATTAGGTTTAAATTAAACTGAGACAAAAAAAAATGCATACAACCATAAACAACTTGTTTAAAGCAAAAAGGTATCCAACCAGATTGAAAATTCAAAATCGTTCCCTCCAAAATTTTGTAGGTAAGCTGTCCACTGTGACCACCTGCCATACAGCATTTTCACAATCACAGATGTTTCTCCAATGCAACCACCGCCATGTAGTCAGGACAAATACTCCTCCCTCTGTTCTTCACCTATCAGTACACTAGGATATCACCATTTAGCCACTAATTAATACATCCACCTAAAAAGCATCATTTGCTAAAAGGAAAAAGCAAGGGTCAGCTAAGTATCAGCAGATCTGACATGTTAGTGTTCATGGCCCAGCATTAATGGAGCCTATAAAAATGCTGACTTTTTGTAATGATACAACACACTCGATAGTAAGAATAGTGTTCTTGTTTTCGGTTGTCTTCCCTTTCATTTTTAGACATAAAGCATTCACAAAGGGAAGGGGAAAATGAGATTATAAAATGAAATAGGATTATTTTCCTTAATCTGAGCTTAACTGTTTTTCTTGCTTGAAGTAAAAACTGAGGAAGGAAAAACTAAGATTACTCTTTCATGCAAAATTCTCATAATAATCATCAGCATGAAATAAATTCAAACTTTTACAATAAAGACATTAAGCCCTGGCTGGATTGAGTGCTGGCCTACAGACCAAAGGGTCTCTAGTTCAACTCCCAGTCAGGGCACATGCCTGGGTTGTGGGCCAGGTCCCCAGTTGGGGGCGCACAAAAGGCAACCACACATCAATGTTTTTCTCTCCCTCTTTCTCCCTCCATTCCCTTCTCTCTAAAAATAAATAAATATTTTTAAAACACATTAAAAATATACATGTATATATATCTTTAAAGTCAAAATAGGCACTAATTCAGCATTTAACATCATCTTATGCTTCTACAGCTTTTACTTTCTTCAAAAGAATTTTCCATTTATTGCCAAACTTGAACTTCACAGTAACTCATAAGATAGGTAAGACTGCATTTATCCACATTTCAAAGATCCAAAAACTGAGGCATGTTTATCTTTCATATCTTAACGTAATCTATAAATTATAAGATATAATTGCTAGAAAATGTCAGAAATAATTTTTAAATTAAATACTTTTTTTGGATAAAAATTCAAAGATCTGTATCAAAGGACTGAACTGATATGCAGCAAAGTGTCATGAGTGTAGATTTTCGACTCAGCCTCTTTGGGTCTGCATTCTAGCTCTCCAAGTGCTACTTATATAACTTTGAGCCAACTGCTTAACCTCTCTGCCTCAGCTTCCTAATCTGTAAAATGGGAATAATACTACCTACCGGACAGTGTTGCTGTATGAGGGTTAGCTATGATACCTAAAGTACATATAACAAGACCCGGCATACAGAGTAAGTGCTATTTATATTCTAGCTACATTATTATTATTGTTCTTACTAACATGATCTGCATAATGGGAATTATAATAGCACCTACCTCATACAGTTGTTACAAGGATTAAATGAGTTACTAAGAATTAAGTGCTCAGCACAGTGATGAGCAAATTGTAGGCACTCACCAATACTGTCATCTGTTTATCTCCACAATTTCTGGGCTCTATGGCCTTGAGTAGAACTTTTCTGAGCTTCAGTTTCCACATCTTTAAAATGAGGTTACCATACTGCAGTGTTATGCTAAGGACTAAATGAGATACTTTACATAAAAGCTCTTAGTAGAGTGCCTTTCGCCATAAAAGCATTCAATAAATATTCAATTTTAAAACAAATCTTATTCAGTATTATTAGAATGATATTTTGTTTGATTTAAAGCATTCAATATTAACATTTTTAGGGTATGGAATGAAAGCATGATTACAAAAACTATTAATGCTCACACAAATTCAAATGTGTCCTAGCATTTATTTTAATTACTTCAGTGTTTTTAAGCATTATAAAACTTGCATGCTTCCCATTCCTTCTGCTGACATTGATTACGTGTACTTCTGTCAAAGAATCAGGAGAGAAGTAAATAATAACCAACATGCAGTGCATTTTTACAATATGCCAGATGCTTTTTCTAAAAGCTTTATATACATTAACACATTCACAACGTCCTCAGAACACCCAAAAGGACGGCTTCTATTATGTCTCCATCATCTATTACATCTAACACGTGAGAAAACTTGAAACAAAGTACTGTTTAATGTTTGCTGTATTTAGAGAAGAAACCAACTGCCCATTTCATTTGTGGAATCTACTATAAAAGATAGTATTTGAGGAAAATCAAATAAAACTTTTTTTTCTTGCAAAAAACCTGTAGAGCTCATATGTGTTTGTTCATACTGTATTTCTAGACATATGTTATCAATACAAGAGCCACCAGCTATATGTAGCTATTGAGCACATGAATAGCACAAATTGCAATGCACTGTAAGTATAAAATACACATCAGATTTTGAACTTAATATAAAAAAATGTAAAACATCCCATTAATAAATTTTGTATTGATTACATGTAAAAATGATACATGTGTAATATCTGGATATATTGTGTTAAATAAAATATATTATTAAAATTAATTTCACCTGTTTCTTTTTACTTTTGTTAATGGAGCTACTATAAAATTTTAAATTATCTGGATGATGCAGAAGGCCACAGCTAACAGCAACTAGTGATTGGCAGCTTCATCACAACAATTTACCCACTTGTGCATCATGTCTCCTGCAGAGTTTTTTGGCAACAAAACATCAAATCACCCAGGGGAGTCAGCTCCCCTACAGCCCAGATTTGTCACTTTGTGACTATTGACTTTTCCCAAAACTAAAATCACCTTTGAAAGGGAAGGGATTTCAAACCATCAGTAAGATTCAGGAAAATACAATGGGGCAGCTGATGGCGATTGGGAGAACTGCGTGAGGTCCCAAGGTGCCTACTTTGAAGGGGACTGAGGCATCATTGTCCTATGTACAATGTTTCTTGTATCTTGTATCTTCTTCAATAAATGTCTATTTGTCATACTACATGGCTGGATACCTGGGGTCTGGACAGATCCTGTGTGTATATCTAGTTAGCTATATGTGCATGTGTGTATATATACATATACAGGTATACCCACACACAGAATATATTATGAAAATCATAGGAACACATGCTATACTAATATTTCATTATATTCAACACGCAAGATTATTTTACCAGGCAAACACTTGAGGCAATACCAGTACTTTGTGGATGAAGAAAGGAAAGCAAATCTAAAGAGGAAATATAGCCATGAGAAAAATATTTATTTTCTTTTAAACTGAAATCATAAAGGCCCCTTTAATCAAAAAAGATCTAACTACTTAGTTTCAGGGGTATAATAAATGCCAAGTCTATGTGGTAAGCAAAATTTAAATTTCCTGATGGCTTAACTAGCAGACTATTAAAATATGTGATGTTTGATATCTGGTATCTTCTAGAAAATATCCAGTTTATGGATACCTGTCACATTGTTTTGATCAATTTTATACATTTAACTGATTCTTCTAAACAGATACCGGTCCACTATATAGATGAAAATTGTTCCATAAAGTTTACATCAGATATCTGGAAAAGTCACATTTATAGTCATGGCTACTATCAGCTGTCAAGCCAAAGAATATTGAGAAAAACCAAGAATTTTTAATATATGCTGGTTAATTTATCATCTAAGTGACATATGTAGGATAACAAAAAATTGAAAATGGTTACGCAAAATTCTGCATTTTAAAAGGTTCTTTTTTTTCTGGTTTTATTTTTAATTGCAACTATGATTTGAGAAGCCATGGTGAGAAAGCAAATTAACAGGAACCATAAAAATAGAATTGCTAAATAGAGTACACACAAAGATTTCTTTTTCCCTTCCGCAGATTATTTAAAGCATTAATTTTTTATCAATAATATACAAATATTTTAGTTTGTAATAAAAAGTAGTTAAACCATCTATTCCAGGATTTTTCAACATTGACTCTATTTACATTTGGGGCTAGATAATTCTTAATTTGGAGAGACTGTCCTATGCATTGTAAGTTGTTTAACAACATCCCTGGCCTCTACCCAGGAGATGCCAATAGCATCCTCCCCAACAACTGTGACAACCAAAAATGTCCAAACATGGTCAAATGTCCTCTGTGAGACAGAAATCTCCCTTTAAGAACCACTGGTCTATTACTACCCAACATACCTTCCTACTTTGTGAAAATTACTTCAGTGTTTCCTAAACTACTATTTAGTTTTAAGAGCTCTTCATAGGGGATTCCCATACAGCTTCAGCAGAGATCAGTAAACTTACTGAAACCATATGCAGAATAGTCTGGATATGTTTTTATTTGCATGTGTGCACTGGAATGTGTTTCATCAGACCCTGAAAGAGTTATCCCAGAAGTGGCGATTAAAAAAGGGTTAAGAATTAGTGCTGCAACTGAAATGTTCACTGTGCCCTGAGCTACCTTTTCAAAGCTAGAAAGATTTAAAATACTAGTTTATACACAGCAAACAATTTATCGGTGTTATCAATTATCGGGCAAGACTGCTCTTACCACACTTATAAACCCTTCATTCAACATTTACTGACTACATTATATATTCTAGGCACTACATCACTAGTATTTGAAAGCTAAACTTAAATTCCAGCTCCCTCACCAAAAATAAATAAATAAATAAATGTTTTAAACTGAATAATATAAAATCCATATTTATTTCCTATAACCAACTAAAATTTCTGCTTCTCAAAAGTTGACATATGAAAATACACTAGTTATAATACTAGTGCCTAATGATAAAATAAAGGTAAATAAACTAAATAAATATAATTTATATTATTGGTAAAAAGATATAAATCTTCTAAAAAAACCTTAAAGATACTCAGACTCAAATGAATAAATTATTGTCCAACACATTTCTTTCCACCTCTCTCCCTGCCTTAAACAGAACACAAATGTACTGAATGACATACTGTGTATAAGACATAGTTATTAAGCCCAGAGATTATTACGTTGAATAAAAAATACAATGGAATAACCAAGCACCTGGCATGTTGCCCAGAACACAGGAAAAGTTCACAGTTCCTTCTCTTCCCTTTCTGTCCTCAAGATGCTCATAGTCTCATCTCCAATATAAGTATCACATGTTTTTACAGTTCTTTTATCTTTTGGATGCTAGACAAAAAAATCATCTTTTTGATTCAAAATATGTAAGCTAACTAAAAAAACAGCAGCTAAGTTAAAATATTTGAATAATTATAATTCTACCATCTACATAAACATTTCTCTCTCTCTCTCTCTTTTAAAAAAGCAAACAATCCCCAAGTATCCTATTCTTCCTATAGCGTAGTTTAAGGTTTACAGGGCCACTAATCTTTTTTGGATTACACAACTTCAATATACAATTTAAAGAGCTATTGTATTCAATAAGTGGTTTGGGTATAATAGACACTAATATAATCAATAAGTATATAAAAAATGACTACAGAAGAATATGTCTGCTTCAAGATTACCAATGGATTAATGCTAGAATGAGTACAATGAGAAAATGATGCTTTAAAATATGTGGTGAATAAATCTTTACAAATAAGTTGGAAAATAATTGTGTCCGTAAATGAATATATCACGCCCCCCCAAAATCAATACCATCATATCTAGCCCAAAACAAAACTACTAAGTGACTTTTTACAAAAAGAATGAATAATGAAGATTTTTATATTATCTACTGACAACAATTAACTGAATAATATTATATAATAAAATTAACCTTCAGAGAAGAGATGTTATATTGGTAATTGTAAATCACAGAAAAATTCTAAACAGACCATATCAGATAGTCTGGGGGGAAAAAAACTGCAACTCAAAATGGAAAAATACTACATTATTTATATATTTACCTGTACAGCAAGAGAGGCTGCATTGTCAGAAAGCAAAATTTGCTCCCCTGCAGAAACACAATAAAAGGTTGGAGTCAAAAGTGTGATTGCTAAACAACATATATTTTCACTTTTAAAAATATTCCTATTTTTAAAGAGATATAACCTTTCGCTAACATAATTATGAAGTTCTATATCAATGTTATTGTGTAATTATAATTTTGATTTTATTATCATTGTATGTAAATAACAATAAAATAAGACTACTTCCTCTAAAACTGGTATTTTATCACATTTTATCAGCAATATGTAATTAAAATTGCTCATTTAAAAACAAATACATTTTATTTTATAAGTTTTCAAGATATAGTCCTCTTCCTTTCATCCAAATTAAGCATATTTTAAAGCTAAGTACCATTTGTATGTATTTAAACCTCCCTAGTTAAAAGTAAAGCCATTCAGGACCACATAAAACCAGCTTGTACTTACTATTGCACAGTGTGTCTAGGTCTGTCACACAAAAGAAAGATGACAAGTTTGCTGCAATAAAAATTCCATGCTTAGAAGACTAGGGCTGCTGCCTATTAGTCTTCATTACTTTGCAGTCTTCTGACAATTGTAGCAGGCTGCTGAGCCCCAAATGGGGTCCATAATGTGATCTGATGATATATGAAGAGCTGCTAAAGGGAGCCTGAACCATCCTAGCCTATACATTTTAACAGTTCCTTTTTACTGAGAGCCCACTTTACCACAGGACTTCAAAAATCTGCTGTGTCAGCTATGGGTGCAGTAAATCTGCCAACTGCTCCTGCAACCACATCATTTTACACTGCCTACAGCAGCCAATATAATGAGTCAATAATAAACTAAGGACCTTATAAGCCATGAATACTTGGTTTACACTGGCAAATACAAGTTTAGGCAAAATCTCCTAGACAAATTACACGAGGGAATCTCCTTTCTTTATGTTTTACATTCTCCTTGTAGTAAATTATATTATTGAGGGATTTTTTTGGTAATAAATATATTTTCACGCAAAGCCATTTCTAATTGTGAACAAGTTCCTACCTTTCAGTTGCTGATACAATGTAGCATTTTCAGGCCAAGGTTCTGTAGCTGTGGAAACAAGATAGTGATAATTAGGCACATAGGGCAAAAACACATGAATAACCTACCAAATTAATAAGCACAAACATTGGCGTAGAGCACTTAAACCCAATTGCCAAGGTTACCTTAACTGTGGCAAACAATCATACCTTAGGTTCTATGGTAACCTGTATAAGTAGGTTTGATAATGTTTTAAATGAATGTTTGGTTTATTGTTTGGTGGTAATTTTTGTTTTTTTATGGGGAGGAGGTAGAAGACATCTTACCCAATCAAAATGAGATTTGAAAAAATAAAACAGCCTATATGCTACTATTCATTTACTTTCCCACAAGCACAGACATACCCAAAATATTACTTATACATATATAAAAAATACTGAACCAAATGTAAATGTTTAACAAAATAAATTTTCAAACAGACAATGCTGCATACATGAATCAAATATATCTGTATGATGCTGTGCATGTTGCCTTATAAATTGGTAGCATTTAAACATACAGAGGAATCCTGTTGTATGCTAGAACATTTCATTCCCTTGACCCCACCACCACCACCCCACAAAACACAAACAAGCTGACATCAGCAAATTACAGCAAAGGCCAGTAGCATGATGAAATAGTAAGAACCAACAATGTCAAATAAAACTGGTAAAGCTAATTTTAGGCCTAAAGCTAGGCTTGACCTTGACCCTTAACCGTTCATCTTCAGCATACTCTAGCTGGCTACAAATAGAGTATTAGCAACCTACCAGTGCTTAGAAAAAGCACTAGATTTAAATTTTGTCTAATCAACTGCACTTAAGAAGCAATGTCTCCACTGATAGATTATACAGGATATCATTTGTTGAATTCTTCTTTGTAAAAGCCATAAAACATCAGAATAACCAATTCTAACACAGTAACTACATTTACTCTCAAGAAAAAGGAAATTAAACATATGAAATCTGATAACAATTAGTATTTTCTTAATGTTTTAATTAATCTGGTTTCTATGACATAGCAACAAATTATTTTTTAATATATGACTGTAGCTGATATTTAAAAGAAATTTATGTATGTGCCCTGGCTGATGTGGCTCAGTTGGTTGGAGTGTCATCCTGTAACTGGAAGATTGTGGGTTTGATTCTTGGTCAGTGCATGTATCTGGGTACAGGGTGTGATTCTAGTCGGGGAACGTATGGGAGGCAACCAAAAAATGTTTCCCACTCACATCATTTCTCTCTCTCCCTTCCTCTCTCCTTCTAAAAGCAATTTAAAAATGTCCTTGGGTGAGGATTTAAAAAAATATGTATATGAAGCATTTTTTTCTTATGATCACTTAAGATGTACTAAAACAGTCCCAGAGATAAGGGGACCCCTTAATTTGCTTTTATTTATACTTCAGAATGAAAAGCAAAACATACTAGTGGTATTATAAATTATAGATGCTATTTTTGCTTTTGTTTAAGCTATACAAAATTAAACTCATACTTGAGTAATACCACGAAATCATCTAGCAAATAATGAACCATACATAGTTTTGTATGCTGTTAGCCACAATATTATACATACATGTGAAGGCTGTTGAGTTTCAACTCACATACAAAAAAGGCTGTGAAACAAAGTATGTGTTCTGCTACTATAAACTTTTTAACAAAGTAATATTTTAGTAAGAACTCAATTAACCTGTGTAACACAGTTTTATAAAAGTCAGGAAAACAAAAACAAGCTGACATCAGCAAATTACTCAGAAATAACCTTTTGGGATAAACTGTATGGTCAGCACACCTACACTGTTTACATCTGTATGAGAAACAAAACAACAAGGTTCATTCGTTATCAGGTCCTACATTATCAAAGATTCAATTATATGTATTATATTAATATTAAAGCAATAAAGCATAGAAATAAAATCTACAAAAATTGCAAATATATTAAAATTTATTGGCTTGAGGATATATACCGCATTTTCGGACTATAAGATGCACCCCCCCACCCCATTTGGGAAGAATAATGGTTGTTAATGCTGCTGTTCAGTTCTACTTATATTTACACTGGTGAAATATCATGTTATTTATGTTATTAAATATTTTACCACATTTTTTGCTTCAAAATTTTTTTTCCTATTTTCCTCCTCTAAAACCTAGATGCATCTTATGGTCCGAAAAATACAGGTATGTTGGATGCATCTTGTGTATGCTCCATTGTACCATGTTGGGCATACAGTTGGTGTTTGTTAACTATGCATGGAAAGAAAGAAAAGGGATATTTTAGTTAAACTTACCATTCTATTCCCTGAATATTCTGGCTAACCAAAATTTTACTGAACTTAATATTGTCAACTACATTAAAGAAATGAGGTGTTCTGATTAAATATTCTGGTACTTTTAACTGTTAGCTGTTTTGTATACATACTAGACATAAATTAAAAATTTTTTAAACAATGGAATAATGTATCCTTCACATTAAATACATGTTGAATATAGCTTAAATTCTATGATAAATCAAAAACTACCTCACTACTCTGCGATATAAAGAGTTCTCACATAAACAGTAATTTATGTGCTCAGTAATTCCAGTTAAAAGTTCATTTATCACTCTGGCTGGTGTGGCTTAGAGGGTTGAGAGCCGGCCTGCTAACTGAAAGGTCACTGGTTCAATTCCCAGTCATCGCACATGCCTGGGGTATGGGCAAGGTCCCCGACTGGGGGCAGACGAGAGGCAGCCAATCAATATTTCTCTCCCACTCTTTCTCTCCTTCCCTCCACCCTCTCTAAAAAATAAATGTTTTTTTTAAGTGAATTTATTATCACCCCCATGGCTTCTCCAGGTCTATCACATCAGACCTGTGTGAAAGTAAAAGAAATCTTGCAACATATTACCTGACTGAAAATAAGAATAAAGTTGCCTAGAACTATTACAAGCTCTGTTATTAAGAACCTAAAGCTAAAAATGGGGGTGAAAGTGGTATGTTTTTTTTACTTTTTTAAAGATTTTAGTCTTTTATTTTTAGAGAGAAGGGAAGTGAGGGAAAAAGAGAGGGAGAGAAACATCAATGTGTGGCTGCCTCTCATGCGCCCCCTACTGGGTACCTGGCCTGCAACCCAGGCATATACCCTGACTGGGAATCCTTTGGTTCACAGGCCAGCACTCAATCCACACCAGCCAGAGCTATTTTTCTTCATCCAAGATGCAAACAATGTTCCAATTCAGAAATTATTACTGAAAATAATTCTCAGAAAGTTAACTGCAAAACATCTGATGTTATCTTCACAAATAGAATCTACCAATTTAAAAAGAGAAGGCAAGAACACTGATAGAAACCTATACAATCATGTTATTGTAACAGCCTGCAATTCCAGTGCATCCATAGACCAGAAGGCAAGATAGAGTAAAGGAGGTGGGAAATGATCATTAGCCTTTCTCACCCATGAGCAGCTCACAGTATACAAGTATCACTGGTTTAAATGTGTCACCTACATAAACCAGCTCAAATAATTACATTTTAAACATGACATGGGACAAGAAATGTCTAGCATGTTGTTCAACAGAGAGCCCAAAGTGAAAATCCTAAGTTGTGTGTGTGTGTGGATCTACAAATCGACCATGCAGGTTTCTATATAGGAAATGAGCTCTTCGACTAACTTCATAAGCAAGTCCCTGAATCATGAGCATTATTATCCACATATAAAGTACAAAGCCTATTTCCTGGTTTGGGCAATATTAAATTAAAGCCTTTTTCCTGAGAAAGCCTATAATGGGAAAGACAAAGTACAAAAATACTTCCCTACTTCCCTTTCCCAAGGTTAAGCAAGTCAATACCCTCCCCTTGATTCTGACCATGTGAGAGATTAAGAACTTATAGTGCTAACAACAGACCTTAAAAATCTGTATTTAAAAAGAAAAATCTTTTTAAAAAAACAATAAAACATTTTAATCACATATGAGTTTTACTTTATTCAACCTAAAATGTTTTGGACCACTATACATTCAATATTGAATAAAATTTCATAACTGATCCTATTCTCAATTTCTATCATCAAAAGTACTCTCTGATATGAAATGTCTTTTTAAGCCTGCCTTAGGGAAGGGTCAGCCTTAGAATAAATATCGAAGGTGAAGCTCAAAGTTTCTGAAAAGAAGGCTGGAAGGAAATGCGAATTGAGAGAGAATGTGGATTAATGCTGCCAAGGTGCAAGTTACTGATATTATTAGTACATCAAAAGTAAACTTTATGCTTAAAGTTTGTATAGCTCTTAGAATAAAGGGCCCCACAATAGTTTGTGTGGCTCTTGGAATAAAGGTCAGAGTCATCATCTTGGCCCTACACATCACCTTCTCTACCTCTCTGGCCTCATCACACCTGCACCCCACCCACTCTGTATTCCAGCAACATTGGCCTTCATCCAGTTCCTGAATGCACCCCATTCCCTCCTGCCCTAGAGATGCATGTGTGCTGTTTCCTCTTCCCTGGAGCAATCTTCCCATCCCACTGTGTCCTCACATCTCTGCTCAAGCATCATTTCCTCCAGCTGGGCCAATTTCATGGACAGGCAACCTGAGCGGCTGCACAAGGCCTGCACTTAGAAAGGTCCACCCTTGGTTTTATGTTCTGCTATCCCAGTCCTGAAATTCATTTGAACCAGGGACTTCCTGTTTTCATTTTGCACTGGACCCTACAGCCAATTCTATCCTCAGGGAAGCCTTCTTTGACCTCCCTCAATAGTTCCAATACTCTCTTTACAAGCTTCAGTAGCATGCATACTCAGTTGCACCACTTATCACAGTCAGAAATTTGACATGGAAGTGAGGACTATTTGGTTGTTTATCTCCCTTAGTAGAACATAAAAGCACCATAAATCCAGTGTTCATATCTGACTTTTGTTACCACTTCATCCCTAGAACCCAGCACATAACAGGCAATCAATCAATAGATGTTGGCTGAACAAATGTTTCTTTTTATTACTACCACTATCATCATTATTATTATTATTCTGTACCACTTAGGCTAAGAATGTAGCCTGGAAATAGGAAAACTATACGGCATGCTCAAAAAAAGAAAACTTTACCCAGAGAATTTCAATACTATAACCAATACCACGACTGTAAGATTCTTAAAACAGCTGCCCAAGATAGTTGGCAGAATGTAATTCTATAAACTTACTTATGCACTGACCCTAACAATGGCAATTTGTTTCTATATTTTATATCAAATACATAGTTTTCATGAGATATTACTGTTGCAGCACTCCTAAAGCTAATATAAGGCCCTCAACCATCTGATAAGTAACCTCACTAATCCCCTTCCCACATTCTGTAGCTAACCTGGGGATGACCATTATTTAAATTTCGTGTCTCCATCAGTAAAATATTGGAGCATGCAGGTCCAAATAGATTTAGAAAGCATATGGTTGGTATTCCTGAGCTAATAAATCGCATACATTATAAAACATACACTAAAAAAGAAAGTAGAGTTAAAATCACTGAAATCCAAGTTCCAATATTTTTATCCCTATACTTTAAAGGATTGTCTTGTATAACACAAGATGTGTATGCCCCACCCCACTTTGGAAAACACTGACTGCTTTTCTGAAATTCTAGCAGGGGACCCAGCCATTCATGTACCCTTGAACAGACTCCTCCTCTAAGTTAGTGAAATTCTTCTTTAACCACAGAAAAAGCTTGGAAAGAACACATTGAAATTAATGGAAAGAAGAAGAGATATCTGCCTACCTTATCCACCTGCACCAGGACCCTCGTATCCCATGAGAGTAACTGAAACATCCCCACACATTTCGAACTTTCTCACATTTGTGACTTTGCTCAAACAGTTCCCCTTTGTACAGAATACCCCTTCAGCCACATGAACTTAAATCCTACACCTGTCTGAAGACCACGTTAAAATGCTAACTCCATCAAGAAGCCTTTTTTAACTAAACAAATCTAATTTATCCTTTATCTATACTGTCCATAGCAGTTTGTACTTGTCTTAGATCATATATTACTTCCTACTCTATTATTATGTCAATATCTTATCTCCCTTTTCAGGCAGTAAGTTCCTAGAATGTGAAAAATTCCTATGTTCCTGAGATTATTTATTAAAGACTTAGCTTGTCAATTGATCCAAAATGAATATGGCATTTATAATAATGTATGCCAAAATATGAAATTAAAATTAAGATTTAAATTTTTTGGTCTAAGTATCATTTAAAGCTAATATCTTTATTATAAGAGTTCCAAAGTAAAACTACCCACCTTTCAAAAATTTATTCTTTCACAATAAAAAACTACTATATCATTTTCACCCTAAAGTAGTAAGTTGCTCTAAGGCACTCTTAGTGACCTACTTTAATTCATTCTTTAAAATTAGAATGACTTCTTATTCCTAAGCAAAAGACCACAAAAGTTTTTATCATTTCTATACAGAAGAATTATATTCTTACCCTACAGATATAAAGAATATCTAGAAATAAGGCGAATATCAGAGCACCACATAACAGAGTTTCTATCAAATTAACATTATCAAAAGTCTTCAGCCCACTTAGTCCTTTACCTACTTTCCAATTCTGCCCAAGCAAAGTGATTATTTTACATTTAGTGTCCTTTTACCAAGCGCAAAGAATTTGCCTCTTAAGTTTCAGTCTTCAGTGGAACAGAGAGGTTTTGTGGGGGGGTTTTAATCCAAACAAGTGTTTTTAAATTTTTCAAAGACATTTTCTCCACCCCTAACAGTATTTATGTTGGAGAACCAATGAGAAAAGACAGCAGGGATTTATATGCCTAGACTTGTGAAAGCCTTAAGAGAAACTTAATAATTCATAAATAAATTAGTATTAGAAACACACACAGTAAAGCAACAACCACAACCCCAAAAAACATATATTTGCCTCTCATTTAATTATCTTTAAAGTACCTATGATTTTAACCTTTATCAACCAATACAATATAACAAAAAAAATCAATATTCTTCGCTACTAACCCATTATAATTTTTAGAGAAATGACTACTGGCAAATAAATTCTAGGGATATGCACATCCCTAGATCTCTTAAAGACTCTACATTTTTACTAGCAATATTCTCTCAAGTAAGATGATAGGTCATTGTGGTAGCAGATGATCTATCTATTCCATTCAATTCAGGGTATGTCACAGTATGAAATTGCTATGACCTAGTAAATAAGTCTAATTCCAAAGTCCACATCTTGATGATCTAATCTAAGAGGACAAGAGAAAAGCCATGAAAAGAGGTGCCCTAGGTGGTGGTATTGTTTAAGTTCTGCATCCTTAATGTACAACATGACTCCTCTGGCATGTGAATGTAGGTGAAGACATAATTTGTAGAATAATAGGCACCAATATTACACACTGCTTCAGTGCTGTCATATTTCCGATCCATCAAATTGATTAATGTTATAATAACTCTACATAAACCTATCATTTGTGCACTAATGAAGTCAAACCCAGTTTATCCTTAAGCAACTGGATTCCAAAAGCTCATAGATGTCATCTCTTCAGCTTCCAAAGATAATGTAGACAGTGTCACACAAAAGGACTACAAAACATGTGCAGCCTATCTCCAAATATAAATGGCTTCCTGCCAAAGGTGTAGATACAAATACTACTAATATAACAAAAAGTCCAGAGCATTTGACAGCTCTTAAACATGGACAAGTTACTGCAAGACATGTAAAAAAGGAAATAAATTTACTAGTTTGACATAAATACTATCTTGATGATTTCAATGATATCAACAGACATTAATTTCAAAACTTATCAAGTTTCAGTTATGATATAAAAGCCTCATTTAAAGTAGATTTTAAAGGTGTTTAGACTTAAAATATGATGTCCTGTAACTTTATCAAAATTAGAATTTAAGAGCTATGAATTACATTCAACAGCAATTCAACCTGCAAACTACAGAGCAACTTAAAGATAACACCACATCTCAGATAACACTGATAATGAAATGATTAAAGAGTGATGCCCACCCCCCTACTGTTTCATAGGGATATTTAATGATATTACACATATGCAAGCAGGAAGTGATTCTTCCCACAAAAGGAGTTTAAAACCAACTGCCCATCACCTCAACAGTAAGAGAACAATGTTCATGTCAGAAAGTGGCTCATGTTGACAACTGGAGAAGCGCAGGGTAACAATGTCATTTCCATAAATGTAAAAACCTGGCAGGTAGCATTTGGAATCATTAGCAGTAAGGCTACTGTCTTAGTCCATTTGGGTTGCTTATAACAAAATACCACAGACTAGGTGACTTACAAAGAAAAGAAATTTATTTCTACAGTTCTAGAGGCTGGAAGTTCAAGATTAGGATACCAGCACGGTCAGGTTCTGATGAAGGTCCTCTTCCAGGTTGCTAACTGCTGACTTCTTGCTGTGTCTTCACATAGTAGCAGGGAAATGGAGCTCCCTGGGCCTCTTCTGTAAGGGCACTAATCCCAATCATGACCTCATCATTTCCCAATGGCCCTACCTTCTTAATACCATTAGCTTGAGAAATGGGATTTCATACAATTTGAGGGAACACAAAAATTCAGATCACAGCGGTTACTTAAAGATTTATAATGAAAGCAAGTACAGATTCAAAGATTAAAGACTACCTTAGATTGAAGTTAAGGACCCTGACGCAAGTAATAGACCTTCTAGGGTACAGTAGAGAGGTGTAAGACAGATATACAAAGAGATTCCCAGACTCTGGAAGAAGATTCACACCAGAATTATTCCCCTGGCTACAAATTATCATCGGTCCTTACAGAGAAGAAACTTGTTGACTGACATCAAATCTACAATATATTCTTAATTGCTTGTTGTTTATAAATATGTGTAGTAAATTGTACATAGTTCTCATTTTAAGAAGTAAATTTAACCACAATCTACAAATTTGTTTTATCACTCATTCAATAAATATCACAGAATATGTTTATATATTTTTTTCTATACACACACACGTATATATTCTCACTGCCCCTCCCCCTACATACAAATGTGCCAGGCACCATTCTAAGCACTAAAGAAATAATTGTGAAGAAAATTAAGGCCTTTAGCCCTGAGTAGCTACTGGTTAGAGAGTCATCCCAAGACACCAAGATTATGGGTTTGACCTCCAGTCAAGGCACATACGTTTATAAATGCATAAATAAGTGGAACAGCAAATTGGTATTTGTCTTCCTTTCTTCCTTCCTCTCCCTCTTTCTTCCATCCCCTCCCCCTTTTTTTCCTCTCTCTAAAAATCAATAAATAAATTTTAAAAAAGCAAATTAAGGCACTTAGACTTTAGTGGTACCATGTGGCCTACCTATCTTCATATTTGTTACCTTTATAACATTTCAAATTTAAAACTCTGACAAATACTGGAGTCTATCTGACTATGACAATAAAAATTATCTGATCTGCCCTAGCTGGTGGTTCAGTTAGTTATAACATTGTCCTGTATACCAAAAGGTTACAGGTTTGATTCCCGGTCATATACCTAGGTTGCAGGTTCAATCCTCAGTTGAGCACATACCATATTTCTCTCTTACATTGATGTTTCTCTCTCTTTCTCTCTCTCTGATCAACAAAACATATCCTCAGATGAGGATTCAAAAAAATTATCTGATCTACCCATAACAACGCTTAATTCTGTTTGGTCTACATGTTGCATAAAACTAAGAAAAAAACTACCTACAACAGTACACAACCTCCATAATACCAAATGAATACCAATTTACTGAGTCCACGGCAAATAAATCATACCCCACAAATCCCTCATCAATCTCCCCAACCACCCATTCATTTGTAACAAAGTGGTAAACAAAAAATTAAAATGACCCAAAGTGAGGGCACATGAATGAATGCTATAATAGATAAACATCCAAGGCAAATGAATCTTAATATCCTGCCATTCATGAAGCAGAAGACAGAAAGCAAAACAGATTAAAAATTCAGGAAAACTACTACAGGGAAGAACTTCCTTACAACCCAACGTTGGGTCCCAAAAGAGACAAGAGAATAATGAGAAATTATCTTTTTCTGGTCAAACACTATCCAGACATCTACCTAGGCATATGATGATGATGATGATGATGATGATGATGATGTTGATAGCAGTTAAAACTTAACGGCTTAAGACTCTTAAAGCTTATATCCAGCATAAATGAATAACTTTTATAACTCAATAATAAAAAAGACAAATAACCCCCCAAAATTTTTATGGGCATAGAATCTGAATAGACATTTAAGGAGATGATGGCCAAGATACTCAATATCATTAGTCATTAAGGAAATACAAGTCAAAATTACAACATGCCATTTCACACCCACTAGAATGGCTGTATCAACAAAAAAAGAGAACAAATGTTTAGAGGATGTAAAAAATTTGGAATGTTCACACATTACTGATGGAAATATAAAAAGTTGGTAATTTCTCAAAATGTTAAACACAGAATTACAATATGACTCAGCAATTCTACTCCTAGATATTCACTCAGGAGAAATGAAAAAACATATATCCACACAAAGACCTATAAGTGAATGTTCACAGCAGCGTTATTTACAATAGTCAAAGAGTGGAAACAACCCAAATGACCACCACCAAGCAGTCAATGGATGAACAAAATGTGGTATACCAATACAATACAATACTGTTTTGCAATAAAAAGGAACCAAGTATTGATACATACCACAACACAGATGAGCCTCAAAAGCACTATCCTCAGTGAAAAAAGCCAGAAACTAAAGAAAACATATTGTGTGATTCCATTTATATGAAATGTTCAGACTGGGCAAATCTACAGAAAGTAGATTTTTAGTGGTTGACTCGGAATGGGGATGGAAAGTGACCGTAAATAGGCAAGGGATTTTTTTTGGAGTGATGGAAATGTTCTGCAATTAAAATGCAGTAATAATCACAATTCTGTAAATATACTAAAATATCCTTAAATCTCAGTAAAGCTGAGGTAAATAGAAAAGTTTAAGACCCTTATTGTGTTTATTATGCACATAAGTACTTGACATATTAACTATCTCACTTTATGAGATAGACACTATTGTTATTATCCCTATTTTGCAGTAAGAAAATTGAGACACAAGCATAAGCAATTCGCCCCATTGTTAGTAAGTGACAAGTAGTCTGATTCCAGAGTCAGTGAACACACAATTATATTAACTGACATCTTCCAAAGCCCACAATAAACATTCTTGGGTAATAATTAATTATTAGAATTAAAGCAATTATAATCATCCCACAACAATTGTTCTCAACCCTTAGTGTGTAAGAATCACCTGAGGGACCTCATAAAATTGTATACTTCCATCAAATCCAAAACTCAGAGATTCTATTACTGTAGACTTGAGGCCCAAGAATCCAACCACAGCCACGAGCACCCCCCAGTAAATCTGAAGCATACAATATGAAAAAAAATAGACTGTACTCAGGACACAGAATACACTTGAAATAAGAGAGTTGTTTTCACCTCTTTCATTCATTTGCCTCAAAGAATGTGGTATTGAGGATCTGTGTACATTAATTTTATTCAAGAGTATTTCTGCCCATCTTATTCTACTTAAGTATTTGTGGATATGACTTAAAGCCATGCTTTCACAACATGCCTTTGTAACATGTTGCAATTTTATACTGTTCCAGACTAAGTCTTTAAGATTAATGAACTGAGGCCTCACTTATTTTGAAACCAAAGTGGCTAAATGTTACTTTTTCCATTAGATGTAATCAATAAGGAAAGTAAAATTAAGTTAGTAATTATGAGACCTGAACAAAGACCATCTAAATCTACCTATGTGAAACTAGAGATCAATTTCAAAATGGCATTCAAGAATCAATTTCATAAAACCAACTTCTGGAGGTTAACAAGGGTCAAGAAAAATTTGCATCATCAACAAGCCAATAACTCAGGCTAGAGCGAATACAAGTTAAATTGAAAACCTTCCATTCTTTCTTTGTAGGTATGCATGTATCAAATGGTATGTTCAGACTTCTACCATTATAAAAGTGAACAGCCATTTTTTACTAGTTTCCAATAAAAAGCATGCCAATTACATATGATTATGAATAGATATGAACCTCGTAGCTAGGACTCAAAATTGGAATTCTCTTTTTTTAAAAAGGTAATCTGAAATTCACAAGAGGAAATACTAACACCATGTCTGAGCTTTTCTCAGAAATAGAGATGAATATGAGATCAACAGCAAGACTATACAAAAACAGCTGGTTAAGATTAAAAGTGTAATTCTGTCCAAAAAACAGAAGACAGCCCCACACAGGTATCAGACCTCAACAATGTTAACAATGTTAACCTTCAAGGTTTAATGGTTCTCTAAATCTAATCCTAGAAAATGGAAAATATATTTCCCTCAAACTAAGTGTCAATTCTCCCACTACTCTAAGCCAAACACAATCATTGTAGTAATAACACCTATTTTTTAGACTTATTTTGTTAAGTTTATTAGAATAACATTGGTTTACATGGTCATATAGGTCTCAGGTGTGTATCTTTATGATACATGATCTGTATACTGCATTGTGTGCCCAGCACCCAAAGTCTAATCACCCTCTGTCACCAAATATTTGGCCCCCTTTACACTTTACTACCCCCACCCCCACTCCCTCCGGTAACCACCATGCTATTGTCCATGTCTCTGAATTTCAGTTTTATATCCTACATGTGAGTGAAATGATATGGTTCTTAGCTTTTTCTGACTGACTTAATTTGCTTAGCATAATATTCTCAAGATCCATCCATGTTCCTGCAAATGGCTGAGTAGTAGTATCCCAATGTATGTAAGTACCATATCTTCTTTATCCAACCCTCTGTCACAAGACACTTTGGTTGTCTCCATGTGTTGACCACTGTGAATAATGCTGCAGTGAACATAGGGATGCATATATCTTTGCAAATAAACATTTTCAAGTTTTTGAGTAGATACCCAGAAGAGGGATTGCTGGGTCATATGGTAACTCTATTCATTTTTTGGAGGAACTGTCATGCTGTTTTCCATAGTAGTTGTACCAGTCTACATTCCCACCAGTAGCGAGTGAGGGCTCCTCCTTCTCCATAACTTCACCAACACTTCTTATTACTTGTCTTGTTGATAACAGCTATACTAACAGCTGTGAGGTAGTATCTCATTGTAGCTTTGATTTGCATTTCCCTAATAGCATCTATTTTTTTTCAGTATCTGCTATTTGCCCACTATTCTAAGTATTGTACTTGCATACAGTAGCTCTCTCACATCAAGCTAGGTTACCAAAAACTCTCCATTCCTCCTTCCTCACTCTTCCCAACTAGCCTTGAAATACATAATCCCTACAGAGGGTTGCATCTATCATTAAATCTCCTGAAATCCTGGCAGAACTGCAAGATACCTCAAGAGCAAACAAACAAATAAAAACGCAGTAACACAGCCTAATCATCACAGAATTCCTTCATGAATAGGAGTTCAGGAGTAGAAAATCCTCAGAAACATAGAAAAATATATACATTTATAGCATTTAAGTAAACAAATTATTACATTTCTAACATGTACCAAAAACTATAATAAAAAGATAGAGATAGCCCTGGCTGGCATAGCTCAATGGATTGAGCGCAGGCTGCAAACCAAAGTGTGCCAGGTTCGATTCCCAGTCAGGGCACATGCCTGGGTTGCAGGCCATGGCCCCCAGCAACCGCACATTGATGTCTCTCTCTTTTTCTCCCTCCCTTCCTCTCTAAAAATAAATAAATAAAATCTTTAAAAAAAAAAAAAGACAGAGATGAATATAAAATTGTCATTGCTCTCTAGAATCTAATTTTGTTGAGTGAATTGGGGGCCCAGTGGCGGGGTGGTGGAGAAGAGGACTGGGATACACATAACCATTTACAACACAGAAAGTGAATGCAGGTGGAGAGGGAAAAACATAGGTCTTCAAGTCAGACATACCTGGGCTCCAGTCCCAACTCTACAACTTATTGTCTGAGTCACCTTGGCCAAGTTGCTTAACCTCTTCTTGCCTCAATTACCTCATCTGTAAAAGGGGGAAATATTACCTACCTTATAAGGTTGTTGGAAGAATAAAATTAGATAAATTATGCAAGTGCTATATGTAGTCTCTAGCTCACAGAATGTACCCAATCAATAATTATTAATATAAGTATCAGACCAGAAGTACGTTGAAAACACTACAGGAATCCTCTTGAACAAATAACTAAATCTATCTGAGAAAGACAGAAAAGAATTCACAAGAGGACATGAAATTTGAAATGGGTCCAAAAAATAATCACAAGTGTGACAGACAGAAGATGAAGGTGCAGGGAGATGAGTTGAGATGTTCACTAAAAATCTAACACCCCTAATTCAATTTGAGAGAAGAAAGGTAAAATGCTTAGTAAAGGCATCCTAACTGAGCATTTCTGATACAGGATTCACCACTTATATTGAAATTACACATTTCTTTTATTTTATTTGTTAATACATTTATTTATTTTAGACAGCGGGAGTGAGAGAAACACTGCTGTGAGAGAGAAACATCAATAGGTTGCCTCCCATACGCAACGCAACTGGGGATTGAACTCACAACCTAGGTATGTGCCTTGACCTAGAATCGAACCCCCAACCTTTTGGTGTAAGGATCACACTCCAACCAACTGAGCCACCCAGCCAGGGCAAAATTATGTGTTTCAATGGATGTGTTCCATGCAAGACATAAGTTTATCAAAGGCAAGAAATGTGTTACCAATTTTTGTACCCCTACACCTGTCAGAGTACGAAAATAAGGAATTCATTCTAACAAATAAATATATTCTGTAGAAAATATAAGCAAGTCTTTTGCTATCTAAAGATACCTGATAGTGAAAAATTTCTCTAACTTTGGAAATAAAACTATCAAACCAAATTAAGGTATGATGACATCTCAATAATGTATATGAAGTTCATCAGTATGAACTCATAAAAGCACTTTCTCTCCAAACTGTTTAATGTACCTAACCAGAGGTACACAGCCCAATCATCTATGAAATGTTAAAAAATAAACCTGCCTCCCTGGCCAAGTAGCTCAGGTGGTTAGAGCCTCATCAGATACTTATATGCCTAGATGGCAGGTTCGATCCCAGATCAGGGCACGTAAAAGCAGCAACCAATGAATGCATAAATAAACAGGACAACAAATCAACATCTCCCTCTTTCTCAAATCAATAAACAAAATTTTTTTAATATATATATGTATATACACACACACACACTTGCCTTAGAGCTACCCTCAACCTTCATATATACTAGGCCTTTGGTGAGAAAAAAGAATGGGTGTGCTAGTGCATGCATGTGGGAAGACACGCGTGGCTCCTTTCAGAGAGCTCCACAGATAACTGACTGAAATGTGGAATACCACTCCCTACTACCCTTACACACTATTCCACCCACCCGACTTCCCATCTACCCTCATCCCATTTTACAGTAGAAAGTGTATTAGGTCATGAATGGGACTAGACAGTTCCCTTCTCCCATTAAGACTCACCTGGGCCCTCTACACCAATGTATCACCACTTGTGTTACTGTGGCAAACTGGATTTCCTAAAGATGGCTACAACAATCTCTCCTGTCCCACAGGCTTTTCTATAACCCGAAGACTCCCCACCCCCATAAAGAACTGAAGTCTAATTCCCCTCCCCCTTGAATGCCCTTGTGACTCTCTTGTGACTGATAGAACATGCTAGAAGTGATGCTTCAAGACTTCCAAGGCTAAGGCCATAAAAGGTGATACAGCTTCTCCCTTGTTAGCTCAGACACTGGTCTTTGGAGAAGTGAGTAAAAAGTCTCACTACCCTGAGGCCACAGGCCCTGAGGGAGCCCAAGCCACAGGGATAGCCCATGTGTAAGAATTCTAGATCACTCAAGATGAGTTCCTAGCTAGCATCAATATCAAACCTGAGTGGAGATGCTTCCAGATGTTTCCAGCTCTCAACTGTTGAATCATCTCTAGCCTTTAAGTCTTTCCAGCTGAGGATCCAGACACTGTGAGGTAGACACAAGCAATCCCTCTGGTGGCCTGCCTGACTTACTGACCCAGAGAGTCCATGAAAATAATAAATGGGATGTATCACAGCCATTAACTTGTGTCATTGTTACACTACAACAGTAGCTGAACAGTTATGTTTCAATAATTACTATTAGTCACAGATTTAGCATTAAAGAGAGAATCAAATGCTGATTCATCCGAAGCCTCAGATTTCCCTCTGTTCATCTAAATCAATCATCAAACTGATTCCTGACCATGTTATATTTATAAATTCTACATTACTGTTTCAGGCATAGATTTTGACATTTCCACCTACCCACCAATCAGTTCCATTCTATTAATCCGTTGCCTTGAAACTACCTTCCTAAAATTTCACTCTCCAGTTTCCTGACCACAAAACAACAATTTGGCCTCTAGTTCCCATAATTTGGCACCCAGTGGCCACAATGGCTTACCTCTATCATAAACTCTGGTCTGATGGCAGCTGCTACAATATTCAGGAAATGAGGGGAAAAAAGAGAATCTAAGAGAAAAATGACTTAATGATGCTAGCTAAATTCAAATCTTACCCTAATCTTTTTATAAAAGATTAGTAAAGTCATTTACCAATACAAAGATAATCCAAAACAGTAAATAATAAAACATACTTAATATTTGTCTTTAAACTGCAATCCATGATTTCTAAAACATATCTTCCTTTTTAAATATTTATTTTAATATCAAAATTATTTTACCCTCTCCAAACATCCACCAAATGTTACACAATGAGAAAATTAGTATAAGTATATACCCAGAAGAAGAAATCTGTTTTAGGAGAAAATACATCAAGGATAATTCACAATCTCAACTAAAGAACAAAACATCAATTACCATTTAGTGAACTTGTAACTAGTTCTTATCCACTAGCCAAACCAGAATGTTAATTGATAAAAGTAAAAATAACAATGATACTGTCTAAGGAAAAACTACAGTAATTTTTTATTTTTATACTAGTTCTCACTGATGTATCTTTTTAATTCACAAGAAAATTAGGAATATTACTTATAATTCATGATGCCAAAATATTTTCCTATGACATAATGAACCCAAAGAAAAGGAGGTCAAAAAAAGGCCAGATCACTAAAGCATCATCTGTCAGCATTACCTTACAGAATAAATGCTGCAGTAATGATGGCTTCTTCATGGCTAACAAATTATACAATTTATCTGTATGAAGTTCTAGTCAGTGTTCTACTTTGACCAGGTAATGAAATAAGACATGAGATGGAAATCCATTATATCAATATCTAAGGATACTGTATTCGCTGAGATAAATATATGTAACTATATACAACAAAAGACTCTTTAAGAATCCAAAGGCAGGTTAAGTCATGAAGAAGCTTCCTCAGTTTATAAGAGTTCTTAGAAATAAAAATATATAATCAGCAGAAAAACATAGCTAAGTGTAAAAGCACAATGAAATGCCTTTTATGGTTTCTATGTTACTAACAGAGTTAATGGGAATTGCCATGACAAAATGATTGTTTTTATGAAAAGAACCTTCTTTATTACTAACCAATCAAATTTCATTTTTATTACTGATGTAGAAAAGTTCAAAACCATGATTCATTTACAGAGCGTACAAAAATAAGAAAAGTGTCCAAGAATAGAGTAGAGGATCATTTACAAAGCAATAAAAAATTAAAACATGCATTTCTCTTTCTGGCAAGGCAAATACTTCTACACAAATGTCTGTAGCTGAATTTGCTAAATATTATAACTTGTCTTTGAACAAAAAAAAATGAAAAGCCTGAATTTAATATCTCCATTTGCTATCCAGTCCATTTGATAACTACTTATCAAGAAATTTTTAAAATGCTTAAAAAATGTTAAGAAGTCTGATGATGCTTTCTTTCAATTTTCACTAAAAAATGAAAGGATTATTAATATTAAGGATTAATGAAACTAATGAAAGGATTAGTTAAAAATGAAAGAATTAATAAACTAATATTAATAACACAAATGCCTCCACAGAAATAAGAGTGACAAATTTCATGGGGCCCCCATCACCAAAATCTTTTCAGTTAAAAACTAAAAGTCATTTAATTTCAGAGTATAAAATGTTAATAAAGCATACAATAAAATTAAAACTCACATTATGTTTAACTATGGACTATTTCAAGACCAGACACAAGCCTTTCAAGTGATCTTAACAGCATATCAACATTTTCTAAATTACAACAAAACACTGCCTCTAAGAATCTGGTTTCCAATCTATTCATAAATACAATATGATAAATTAAAATAGGCCACACTGCTGTCAATAAATAGTGCTTTGTCTCTTATCTGAAGTATAACCCATTTTGTCTTTGTTTAGCTTTTCCACCTGCCCCTTCAATATCTACTTCACAAGTGCCAAGGTGATAAGCTCTACAGTATGAGACTATTCATATAACCAATGTGAATCAGAGTATCTGAAATGTGACAGCCAGCTCAGTAACTTCTCAATCATTCCTCAGTGCCATCCCCAATACAAGAGAATCCTCAGAGTACTGAGTATAAATAACTAACAAAATACCTTTGTTTTCAAGACAAATGAACTAAACGCTTGTATTTTTTCAATTATCTGTTGCAATTACCATCCTTAGATATTCAGACACACAGTTATAAGAGCCTTGATTATCATTTTCAATAAACCATGTGAAGAATAGCATCCTCCTATTTTTAAAGGACTTTTAAGCTATGTTTTCCACTTTGCACCTCTAGAACCCATTGAGCACCTTCCCAGTTCAGATTTCCCAATACTTGTTGGAGTTGGATAAAACAGAACACTTTTTTACGTACACAAAAACAAAAAATTTTAAACATGCCTGTTTTCATTATATTTATTTTTAAGATGCTTACATATGGGTTCCCTGGAACCTGTAAAATTACTTTCCCAGATCATACTATAAATTAGCACTACTGCTAAAATGAAGTTATTAACAAATTTAAATAATTAAGTACCCACATGCCCACAATGAGATAAATGAAATATTTCAAGTCTTCTCTTTTCATCCTTTATATAGTTTTGAGCTTCTAAATAAAGAACAGACAGATATTGTCCTGATTTCAAAAGATTAATAATTACAGTATGACAAAATTAACTGATATGCTTAAAATATAGCAAGGCCCTGGAAAGTAATAAGATCATTCAGAAAAGATGGTATATGAGTTAATAAAAATAGAGACACTTTGGACATTTTCTGCTATCCAAAATGGTAATGGGATAACATCCTCAAGAGCTCTTAGGTGATAAAAGTATAACAGAAACTACCATGTGTTGGACATTCATCATGTACATACCATTCTGTGCTGTTTAATATATATTATAAAATATATTACCCCTCCTTTACAAATAAGGAAACTGTGGCCCAGAAGGGTCTGTCCAAGATTATAAAACAAAGAAAAGGCAGAGCTGAGCTTAGAACTCAGTTTCTAAGACAGTTCTTCTGTCTTATTTCAGTGGCCTTGTTCCTAACCTTTCACTTTCTTACTAAGGGAGCCTCAATTCCTTCATCTATAAAAGAAGAACACCACCTATCTCATAGAATGAAACTGTTAATGTTGGCAATTATGTATATAAATTACCTACCACAGTGGCTGAAAATTGGACACTTACTCTTAATATCAGTAATCACATAACTATCAGCTAAGTTAAAGCTAAAACTTTTTGGCAATGTCTAATAACAGGCCTCTACTGAAAAAGACTCAGAATATATGTATATACCTATGACACATACCAAAAATTCTATTTATAATAAAGATAAACATGGCTGGAGTTTATTAAATATATAATCTTGAAACAAATATCTTAGAATAATTTGTTTTAGGAGTGATTTTAATAATTACAACTATATATTTTATATTATTGAAATAAATTTTGCACTCTATTTATAAATGATTCTTAAAAGCTTGACCAAACATATCTTCACACAGGAAGTCAGAGGCAAAACCAAGTGGAAAAGAAAAACTGATAAGTAAATACCTAAAACTAACATTAATGAACAATTATTGAGTCCTTACAATGTGCTAGAAACAATGCTAAGCATTTCATATCTTTTCTCATCTGAGGCTTAAAAAGGCCAAGGTCACATATTTAGTATGTAGTAGCTAAATAAGAATCCAGGTCTGAAGCCCTGGCTGACGTAGCTCAGTGGATTGAGCACGGGCTGTGAACCAAAGCATTGCAGGTTCAATTCCCAGTCAGGGCACACACCTGGGTTGCAGGCCACGGCCCCCCAGCAACCACACATTGATATTTCTCTGTCTCTCTTTTTCTCCCTCCTTTCCCTCTCTAAAAATAAATAAAAGAAACAAATCCAGGTCTAACTCTCATTCCAAAATCCATAGGCAGTGTAAAAGCAAGGTGAAGAAGTAGTCAACACTGTTTTGCTTATCTGTGCTCAGCACCTCTCTCTCCTTCCTTTGTACATATCTGGTGGCACTGTGGGGTGTAAAGTGTGGAGCCACTCTTGGCACAGGAATGGGCAAGTGAGTCAGGCCTGTCCATCTATGATACAGCACTCCACCCTTTTGGTGACAGGGGCTACTCCCAAATGTGGTCACACAACTCAAATGAGGCTACTCAGTCCCCCCACCCCAGGATATAATCACACTCAACTGAAAATAACAGACACTCAAGTAATGTACTGGAATATCTTTTCATTAAAAGAAAAAAAAGCAAGTCAAAATTTAAAATACACAGGCTGTTATAAAAGATTTTGAAAACAACTGAATATATAGGACTATTTTTATCCTTCTTTGAAAGTTCTAAATCTACCATATCATCATCTACTAATTCAAAATCATAATTTACCATTCCTTTCCATATTACTGAATTAAAAGAACAATTCAAATTCTCCTCCCACTTTAAGAAATGTATCCAAAAAACTATTCAGTAGATACAAATATGTCAATGCAGGCACTAATTTACATAGAGAAAAATCACATATACTTGTGATGGCTTTAAGATGCATAACTTGCCTAGACTGAACTTCCATCTGCCACAATTCTCTTTCTACTGTATTTCTGATCAGGGTGAGGTACAAGAAATATCCTCCGGAAGACTTTGGTAAGACAGAGGGAGGAAACAACATACCACACACCTCCCAGTTATTCAAATGCACTGTTGTGAAGGGATTTTGCTGATAAAATTGAAGTCCCTAATAAACTGACTTTACATTAATCAAAAGGAAGATTACCCTGGGTAGGCCCTATTTAATCCATTGGAAACCCTTTAACAGAGGCCCGAAGTCCTCCCTGAGATCAGACAGTGCAAGCAGCACCTGCTACATGAGCTCTCCTCCTCCTGGATTTCCCCTTCCTGCCCGTCTGCCTTGTGGACTTGGTACTTCAGTTGGTTAACCCACACAACTACAACATAAGCCAATTATGTGTGTGTGTGTGTGTGTGTGTGTGTGTGTGTGTGTGTAGAGATAGAAAGAGGTAGAGCTCCTAATTCTGCTTCTCTGGTGGAACTAATACACACCCTAAATACCTATCAGAATAAGACTATATAAGTAAATTATTATTTTATTACAATGTAATCCTATGCAACCATTCAAAAATGATTATATGTTCATTCATACACATAACATGCTATATGACAAAACAGGTTACATAAAAGTATGTATATTTTATGTCATTTCCCACCCCCCCTCCAGTTTTACAGAGAAAGAGCTTTGCTCACCAAAGTTTTAATGATGAGGATGGGATGAAGTCTTAATCTGGGTGTTATGATTTTAGTTGATTCTTACTTTATTCTTTATTTATTTAGGATTTTTTTCATTTTCTATAATGGCCTTCTATCATTTTTCAAAAAAGAAAAATAAACTTTTCTCATTAGAGAGGAAATATGACAGGTTGTCTTACAGGTTAAAATGTGCCAAGAGCCTTAAGGGGCAAAAGGAAGTTATTCAAGCAAAGTAGACTTTTCAGGCAGAGGACAACACATGCCTAAGGTGGACACTACCAGTAGTGTAGAAAAGGAGAATATTCAAGGAAAAGAGTGAGAAGAGATGAGGCTAGAGAGACAGACTCAACTAACTCATGGAGCGTCTTACATATCTCCCTCCACTTACTACAAAGGGTAAACAAGGAAGGTGTTTAAAAAAGAGGAGCCACACCCTGGCTGGCATAGCTCAGTGGATTGAGCGCGGGCTGCGAACCAAAGCATGGCAGGTTCGATTCCCAGTCAGGGCACATGCCTGGGTTGCAGGCCATGGCCCCCAGCAACTGCACATTGATGTTTCGCTCTCTCTCTCCCACCCTTCCCTCTCTAAAAATAAATAAATAAAACCTAAAAAAAAAAAAAGGAGCCACATTTGCATTTTAGCAAAACAAAAATAAAACAAACAAAACCCCACTGGGGCTTGCAGTGTAGAGGCGGTTGGAAAGGGACCAGACTGGAAGCAGGGAAACCAATTCAGAGACTACCACAGTAATCCAAGCAAGAAAAGCAGTGGAGATGGAGGGAATAAGCCATTGAGTCACAGTAAGAAATAAGGATTGAGGGAATTTGGTGGGGGACACACTGGTAGTACAGACACAAAAGTGTTTCCCCTAAACTGGGGAGTTCAGAGGCACCTTCCAAAAAAGTGTCCTTATGAATAAGGCTCGAGTATGTCACAGACAGTCTTAAAGGCAAGAGACTTTTAAATGTTTCCAAAAGAAAATGTCAAACTGTGTTAACTCATGCCCATAGAAAGGAAGAATAATAAGCAAAGTGTTAAAAACTTTAAAAATTAGAGCTCTTGACTATAAAAACAGACTCACAATTATTTATTAAGTTAAAATAGGACTACATATGTATATACCTCAAATCTCCTGAGGTTCAGTTCTTCCAACAAAATCATATTACTGGCAGAAATAGAATATTCTGAATAGTTGTTGGATTTCAGTCACACTTAAAAAGTCACTTCAAGTCAAAAGCAGGATTTCATATAAATTATTATTTCATCTGCCCTCTTTTCTCTACTTGCCAAAATAAAATCTTTTAAATCTTTAAAATTATACTCGCTTAAATTACAGAAGTAAAATATTCTCACTACAGCAATTCAAACAATTCAGAAATGCAGTTCCTCTACCCTCCACCAATGCCCTACCCTGATTACCCTTAAATTACTATTTAAAATTAGCTGAATATTCTTGTGTCTTTTTGCTTACATAAGCATATACATGTTTACATAGGGTTTGTTTGTTTATTTAATAATAATGGGTTGATACAATATATATTCTATAACTTGTTTTCATGTAAGATAATCAAAACTTTTAAGTCAACATATTTAACAGGTGTACTTCTGCATTTTTAGTATCTGTTAATAATGTGAGCATAGTACTTGATATATAATTAGGACATCACTGTTGTTTTGCCATTACAAACAATGCTACAATTAATATCATTTTGTATTTCTTTTCTTTTTCTGTATATTTCTTTAAATACTGGTCCTTACATGTTTATCAGATAAATTCCCTGAAGAAGAAAGTCTAGGTCAAAGGATTGTATTTTTTTAAAATATTGCTATATTAAGTTCCCCCAAAATAGCCATAATTTACAGACTTAAAAATAGTTTAAGGGTAACCATTTTCCCCATGCCCTTTGTCAATACTAAAAATTATCCTATTCATTTTTGCCCACAGGACCAGGTGAAAAAAGTTATCTTACTTTTAGTGAAAAGAGCATCTTTTCCTATGTTCATTGTTCATTTGCATTTCCCCTTTTATGACTGCTTGTTCCAATACTTTACCCTTGATTCTGTTGGGTGTCTTTTTATTTATCATACAAAGCTTTTAAAATTTTTCTGCAATCAAATCTTCCAATTTTTTCTCCCATGAATTCTGGAGTTTTGCTTATGCCTCCTCTACCAACCAAGACTGTTAAAATAATCTCCTATATCTCCTAATTATTTTATTATAATTCAGTTTTGTTCTTATTTTACCTTTGGATCTTTAATTCATTCTTTTGGTGTTATGACTTAAGTTGTCTCAACACCATTTATTGAATTTTCCATCTTTAAATGCCTCCTTCTAGAGTAACAGATCAAAATTCCTAGAAATTCTTAAGCTTCACTAAATGAAGACAAATTCTAAACTTTAAAAGTTTACTAAAAGACATTCATCACTTTTTCTTTAAAAGAAAGCACATGTTGGAACACATGCATACAGTGTACCAATAACAGCACACACTGTGAAATGGTTTATATTTTTTAACACAGCAACAATCTAAATTAATGATCTGTCTTTTTAAACATAAATGGTAAAAATAGAAATATCATTTGAAATCTTGAGATCATTCATTGATTCAGGTCACAAATATTTGAGCACCAACTGACAGGAGCTCGGAATACAGTAGGGGACAAAACAAATATGATCCCTGCTTTCATGAAGCTTGCAATCTAGTAAGAGCTTCCCTCTCTCTAAGAAACAAGGTATTTATTAAAAGGAAGAAATGCAATGAAAAACATTTTGGCAAATTTTATGATACATTCACTATTTCCCATTTCCAAAATACTACCTTATTTCAATGGTACCTATTCACCCTAGTGACTGTCTCCTTACCATACTCATACTGAAAATACTGCTAGGAAGTTAAGATTAACTCCATTTAAAGATTAACTATTATCCATCAATATACACCTACAGTACGTATGTCTAGTTTCCTTTATCAACAATATTTCATTTCTTTCACTACAGTAAATAAAAACCTCAACAACAGAAAACGTAAGTCTATTTACACCAGTTACGTTCAGCCCATCAAATCGGTGTTTCTAAAAAATATAGGTAGATTTGAAGATGTTTCAGTGAACCCTAGAGACCTAGCAAATGCCTATATTGTGTCGCCTGGAGATAAAACAAGAACTTCGGTGGCCCCTCGATGATAAAAAGCTCACAAGAGTGACTCACTGGTGACAATCAGCTTAAATTTAAGGTCCCACCACAGAGGCTGCTCCCACTCGTACACTGAAGCCTCGGGGCTCCACGTCTGTGTGGCCACACCCCCTCACTTCAATCACAACCCACCCCTTTCTCCACACACCCCTGCCTCTCCCGACCTATTGGGGAGCCGGACAAAGCACCGCCCAGGGAAAGCAGGCGAGACTCCTACCACTGCTGGGTGACCTTGCCCAACTATCTCTTCCTCAGTTTTCTCATCCGTACTATAAGGCCAGTACCCCGCGCCTGCCTCCAACCTCAGGCCTGACTTCAGCATCTAATGCCACAAAGCCAGGGGAAAGCTGCAGCCCTAAACCCCACACTGCTCCCCGCAACTGTGCCACGCCAGCCCCCGCGGTCCGAGCCCACACACGCTACCTGCGATCTGCGAGACTAAGGCTTCCGCCACTAGAGACATGTCGGCCGGGCGGTCCTGCGCCCGTGGTTCCTGCTCTCCGCGGCCCGCAGCGTCCTTCTGCACAACCCCTGCGGCTCCTGGCAGCTAACAAGCCTGGCCTAGGCCGAGACTCGGACGCGCAAAGCCCACCACCACTGCAGAGGTGGCAGTGAAGACCCCAAGGTTACCGCCAGGCAGAACCAGGAACTTCCGGCGCAGCTGACAGCGGCACGCAAGCGCTTCCGCCGGCACCGCCCCCACTCTCCTCCCTGGGCGCTGGGGTTCCTGTGAGTCCCAGCCTCTAGACAGCTGCCTGGCAGGTGGGAGGGGAGTTGGCAGCGTGGTTCCCGGTGACTCCACTCCCCAACCCAGGGCATGGGCAGGGGGACCCAGGAATTTTTAATATCCTTTCTATAAACGAGAATATTGTAAGCACGTGACATTTTAAGCTCATACTATAGATATCGAGTACTAAAAAAAATATTTACAGCATTCTATTTAATTTCATCATCTCAACACCTAAGTAAAACGATATTGTTATCTCCATTTACTGATAAGAAAACAGGCTTAGAGGGTTTCAACTTACTCAGGGAGTCAGCTAAGGCCCAGATTCAAACCCAGGTTCATTTCCTCTGTTCTACTAGGTTGATTATCTGGTGGACAGACATTGGTATTTATTCCTTGAGTCAGACATATTTGCCAGAGGGAAGGGGACTCAAGCAGCACCTAAGCTGAGAGATATTTTGCCCTTAAACTCTATACACCCCAAATGAAGCTCATCTCAGAAAATATAGAATACTCTAGTTTCACACACTTCTCCCCTTTTGGAGAGGGGCAGGAAGAGAAGACACCAAGTCCCATAAGTTAGTTTTTATCCCTTTAAACTAATAACTTATGAAGTTATAAATATACAATTAAATAAAAACCAGAATATGATTTAGAGGCATAAGATATAAGTGGAACAGACTTCAGATATCATCTGATGGACCAAAGCCCTCTCTCACTAATGAGAAACAGGTTCAAAAAGGTGAAGTGACTCATTTTAAATCACACAGTAAATAAAAAAGATAGTGTACCAAGTTTTTGCAAAGGAAACTTGGTGTTCTAAAAATTACTGTCCCTGATATAACATTTAGGGAGTATATGCCCTTTCTGTATGTTCCCATAATTCTCCAAACTTCTATTATAGTTTATTATGTATATTTCTGCCTAGTTCACTAGTGTTAGTTTCATAATAGATTGCCCCAAACACAAATGTCTTGTGTCTCAGCTCTGGAGGCTAGAAGTCCAAAGTCAAGATGTCCACAGGGCCGTGCTTTCTCTTAAAGCTCTAGGGAAGAATCCTTCCCTGTTCCATTGTAGCTTCTGGGGATTGCCATAAGTTTTGGGCCTTCGTTGGCTTTAGGCATATCACTCAAATCTGTCTCCTTCCTCACATGGTATTCTGTGTGTCTGTGTCCAAATTTCCCTTTTCTCATAAGGGTACCAGCCCTTGACCTAGGATCCACCCTAAACAGTATGACCTCATCTTAACTTTATTTCCTGTGCAAAGACTATTTCCAAATAAGGTCACATTCACAGGTACCAGGGGTTAGAAACTTAAACATACCTTTTTTTGTAGGGGTTGGGAGGAGTTCTATGCACTACACTAGGTAAATTTTTTAATGTCTTATTACTATTTGTATCACCCTTTACAACTAGGAAACTGGCTGAATTAAATTAAATTTACCCCAAAACTTCCATGAACATAAACACACCAGTGTTTTAAGAAGCAGAGTGTTCTCACTGGTTGAGATTCAGAGTTTATGTGAGGCTGAAATAACAGGTTTTTCTTGTTCAAGCTGAATGAGGTAACACTGAGAGTTAAAGAGTAAGCTATGCCCAATTTCCTCCTCCTCATCCTATGCATGATAATGACCAAGAGAAATTAAATGCTCCAGGTATTTCAGTGTCAATTGAAAGAAAAGCTTTCAGCCAAGGCTGGTGTGGCTGAGTGGATTGAGTGCCAGCCTACAAAATGAAAGGTGGCTGGTATGATCACCAGCCAGGGCACATGCCTGGGTTGCAGGCCAAGTCTCCAGTTGGGAACATTCAAGAAGCAACCTATTGATGTTTCTCTTGCACATTGATGCCTCTCCCTCTCTTTCTTCCTCTCTTCTCCTACCTCTGAAAATAAATAAATAAAATCTTTAAAAAATAAAAGAGAAAAGCTTTCAGTTCCTGTCTGTTCTGGGCACAGTGGAGAATTATGTATAACCTGTAAAACCGAAGACCCATCTGCTATTCAAGTTCTATCACCAACCTTTGTTGGTAATCATTAAAAAGCTGAAGATAAAATATTTTGACTACTTGTTGGCACATGCAGGATTTTTTAGATTTCTCCATATCGTAGAGCCTGAACCAAAGTCCTAAGAAAGTACTTAGAAATGGACTAAGGAAACCAAAACCTATCAACTCCAAAGGGCAGAGGTGAGTTCCAAAGTGCAAGAGAATGGCAAGGGACTGGGCATTCAGGCAAGAGCAAGATGTGAGGCAAAGGAGACTGTGCCCTTGAAATGTGAGTAAGCATCTATGGCTGAACGTGGATGAACTGGACTGGCTCAAAAGTACTGGGTTGGGACTGACACCAACCCTGTTCTAACAAGCTTTTGAGAAAGAAACAGGGATCTGCTGGGGGCACTGTCTATGCTCAAACCTTTCTTCTTGTAGCCAGTTAAACAGAATCATCAGTGCCATATGGATTCACTTTTTCTCTCTGACCGACAGTTCTTTTGCTTCCCACACAGGCTAATTTAGCTGGAAAGATTCTATAATGTGGGAGGTCTTTATTACTAAAAATTAAATCCAATAAAATGCAGATGTCCTGATGGTACCCACAAACAAGCTGTCTTTGTAATAAGTAGCCAACTGGAGAAAATATATTTATGCATCTGTATTAGAACAACTGGCAGCTTTATGACTGGAGATTGGTTTGAGATCACCACAATTAAGGAAAATGCAAGAAAACAAGCCACTGGAATTTTTAAGAGTGAGGTTATAAAATAAAAGTGTTAGAGAATCCATATGTCCCTAAAAGGATAATCACACAATTATTTAAAATAAAATATTAATGTATGACATTAACAGCCTTATTGTTTACCCTAATATAATCATTTTTCTTGCAAAACTGTTTTGTCATTATTTTCATGGTTGTAATCTAGATTTTATATTACTATATTAAATAGAAAATATACAGCTATCATGATGAATATATACTTTAGTAAGATCAAAATAGCATAAAATACTGGCGTAGCTCAGTGGATTGAGCGCGGGCTGTGAACCAAAGTGTCGCAGGTTTGATTCCCAGCCAGGGTACATGCCTGGGTTGCAGGCCATAACCCCCAGCAACCGCACATTGATGTTTCTCTCTCTCTCTCTATCTCCCTCCCTTCTCTCTCTAAAAAATAAATAAATAAAATCTTTTTTAAAAATACCATAAAATACTAAGGCATTTTATTTGCATTTCATTTTTCCTCTGACAGAAATGTTAATATTTTAAATGTAATATCTCCTTTAAAAAAAATGCCTGCAATCCCTGGCTAGTGTGGCTCAGTGGATTGTGTGCCAGCCTGCAAACCAAAGGATCACTGGTTTGATTCCCAGTCAGGGCACACGCCTGGATTGGTTGCAGGCCCAGTCCCCAGTGGGGGGTGCACATGAGAGGCAACCACACACTGATGTTCCTCTCCTTCTCTTTCTCCCTCCCTTCCTCTTGCTCTAAAATAAATAAATAAATAAATAAATACAATCTTAAAAAAATGCCTGCAAGAGAAAATATTGGGCTAAGATTCTGTCACAGTGACCACAGTGAAGAGAAGAGGGAATTTCAGGGGACAATGGGAAGGGTTCACAGGAACAAATTTAAAGGACACAAGGGCAAAAACTAGGGGGAGGGTGGCAATAGGAGGGAAGTAGGGAGGGTTGGGAGGGTGGGCTGGATTGGGAGTAAAAGGGAGAAAACTGTACTTGAACAATGATTAAAATAAAATTTAAAAAAAGATTCTGTCAAAATTATACTATTTATTTAACAATGATATAATAAATTCAGGTTTTCTTATGATTAGTCCACTTCCTTCCAGCCCTCATCAACAGACTTATATATTGTATATTCAGTCAAAACAGAATGTTAACACCATTAAAAACACTAAGGTAATCATGTTATGCCCTAGAGCTTTTGTGTTCATCTGTTAAAAGCTGTTGTTTTTTAAGATTTTATTTATTTATTTTTAGAGAGAGGGGAAGAGAGGGAGAGAGAGAGGGAGAGAAACATGTGCCCCCTATTGGGGACCTGGCCCACAACCCAGGCAAGCGCGCTGACTGGGAATCAAACTGAAGACTGTTTCATTGCCCGTGCTCAGTCAACTGAGCTACACCATCCAGGGCAACAGTGTTTTTTTTTTTCTTTTTAAAGATTTTATTTATTTATTTTTAGAGAGGGAAGGGAGGGAGAAAGAGAGAGAGAGAGAAACATCAATGTGCAGTTGCTGGGAGTCATAGCCTGCAACCCAGGCATGTGCCCTGACTGGGAATCGAACCTGCGACACTTTGGTTCGCAGCCCGCACTCAATCCACTGAGCTACACCAGCCAGGGCTAATAGTTTTTCTTAAAAGCAATGAATCTGTAGACGACTACAAGCATTCTAATGTATGGGGTTTACAAAAAAATTTTTAAAAGGTACAGAAGTGTGGTAGCCATTCATCCTGCTATCTCTCAAATCCTCTTTTCTCCATTTTGTTTAATTCCTAAGAAATCATGACTAATCCAGAGCTAAGTTCTTACCTTTTTCTCACTTTCTGATGATACCCTCTTGTATTTTAGGCTGGCACACCCTCACACGAGCTACACATATGTTAGACTACACTTCGGGAAATATTTCCAATATTGATTATAGTGGACTTAGAGTCTTCAAATATCAACTGGTTTTCAAAAGAAATTAAAGTGCCTAATGTCCAAATTATACTGCCAGACTGGATACAATATGTATGTTGCCTCGCTTTCATAGCTTTATGTCATTATGGGGAGCTGAGTCTTTTAACTATATCTACTAAAGGTAGTCTTCACTGGTGGTTGATAAATGTCTTACAGGAAATGAATTAGTTCGGACTTTTCTGGTTGCAAGTTATAAAAACACAATGAAATCTAGCTTAAGTAAATTTAAGTTTATTCCCTCACTGTGACAGAAAAGACAGCAGGGTACTGAACGGAGAGCTCTAGGAACCGGGGTCGTGCTGCTTCAGCCCCCTGTCTCTCCCTCTACCTCTCATCTCCACTTGGCTTTATTCTTTTTAACCGAAGACACAATTTCTCCCAGGTGGTAGGAAAAATAGCTGCCAACAGCACCAACTTGATGTCTTCTTAGCTTGGCAACCTCACCTTCCATATATTAATTCCAGGGAAGAACTCTAATTGTTTGGATGTTCTCACTGCTGGATTGAATACTTTGTCAAGTGACTGGGTTCAATGACTGACCAGGCCAGAGAGGAATGAAACCTGTGCAAGAAAGAATTGGAGAAAAGGTGCTAGGCAGCCAAAACTGTAACAGCACAGTCTACAATAAGAATCATGAGTGCTATACTACCCTGGCCAGATAGCTCAGTTAGTTACAGCATCATCCAGATATGCCAAGGTTGTGGGGTTTGATCCCTGGTCAGGACACATATAAGAAATAACCAATGACTACATAAATAAGATGAACAACAAACTAATATTTCTCTCTCTCTCTCCCTTCCCTTTTCTCTCTAAAAAATCAATTACTAAAATTTTAAAAAGTGCTATACTGTGGCTGTTACTTGTTTTAAAACTAGAAAAGTCATATAAGTTCATTAATATTTTTCATTTTGCTTCATAGAGAGAGTAATAAAACATCCCCTGGATGGAGGAGGAGGAGAGAGATTCAGACCATTGTGTTAACTAAAAGGAACAGCTGAAGATACTTTTAACAGAATTATTACATTTATTATTTGTATATTTATTATATTTATGTGAAAATATCTACTGACACTTCACATAAATGTAATGGGCTAACAACTCTAAATACTATAGCAGAAAACTTACAGGTTTTCAAAACAAAACAAAACAAAAACCCACACAACTCTCTCTTGAGGTATATTCCAGAGCTGACTAACAAGTACATACATTCTCTGAATCTATAAATAATGTGTGAATATAACAACCTGGAAAACATGAATGATACAATGCTAAATAAAAACAGTAGAATACAAAATGTATTTTATTATGAATACAACTATGTAAAAACATGTATGTGAGCAAAACTGGGTGGGGTTCTCAAAAGTGTTATATCAAAGAGGTGGGATTTTTTTTTTTTTGCTGTTTTCTAAACCTTTGTAATATTTTTTTATTAGGAGTAGGGTTTTTTTATATTTTATTTATTTTTATAAAGAGGGGAAGAGAGGAAGGGAAACACCAATATGTGAGAGAAACACTGATTGATTGCCTCTCACTTGACCCCAACCAAGGACCTGGCCTGCAACCCAGGCACGTGCCCTGACCAGGAATTGAACCAGCGACGTTTTGGTTTGTAGGCCAGCACTCAACCCACTGAACCACGCTAGCCAAGGCAACTTTCTGTAATATTTTATGACACTTTTATCATTTTTTAAAATGGTGTTTTTACCATACTGGGGAGAACTTCTTTAAAGGTGACAATTAGGAAGTGCTCTGGCCTGTCTACATCCAAGCCTTGTGTAACATTGGCCTCATTAACTTCCAATTGTACTGCTGAGAACCTATTTTAAATCAACTTCATGTTCCACAGCAGAGAGTCGCTCCTACAGAAATAGTGAAAGAAGAATGTGTGCAGACAGAATGACATCTAAAATAATTATTGTTGGATTGTATGTCCTCATTTAAGACTGCAAACATGGGTGACTTCTGTTTAATGTGGAATGATGTGTTGAACAGGGAGAAAACTGGCAGATGTTGTAGACCAGTCGTAGATACTCTTGCTTTTGATCATGGTTTGGCATTGGTTTCAAACTTTATCTGAGCTCATTTTTACCTTATCCATCAAACAAAGCTGAAGAGTTGGTGATGATGATTAAAGAGCCTGAAGCAAAAGTGTCTATGACATGTGCCTCACAAACAACTGGGGAAGAGATGGGCCTAAGCAGAAATTTGGAAGGACTCCTGAGAACCAGGAGCCATTTTGAGGAAAAGGTCTCCATGGTGGGAAATAGGCCGCCTCTGATGTAAAGTGGCGTCTAAAAGGTTATGACAAATCACATGGCCACCACTATTTTCCTTTGCCTTCTTTCCAAATTAGAATTTGTATTAGAACATGAGAATTATACATTTAGTCAGTCATTCATCAGGTAATTATTGAACCCCAAATTGTAATGTTGAGCCCTCAACCAGGTCATGAAGATACTATGATGACCAAATTCAGTGTCTACTGTGAATTACAACCCATCTGAGAAAATGAATCCAGTTGGAAGATGGGCAAGCAAATAAGCCATTTCAACACAAGGTAATAAGGGCTCTGAGTGTCCAAACCTATTTTGGCAAACTTACCTAAGAAATGTTTTAAGTTCCTTTGTTACCATAGTTACCACCCTTCAGTATAAGCAAAATGTTCTTGCCAGGATACCAAATGTCTTTCTGAAATTTAGATGAATGAAAAATAACTGCTTGGGCTGGCATAAAGTACACCTTCAGTGACCCAACAGCTCATCAAATATGTTAACATTCAAAGAGGTAATGAACGACCTTATTTTGTCACATGTGTTTGAAACCCACAGTCTCTCAGAGGCACAGCATGCTTCTGTTCATGACAATTTCTTTTCTTTTTCCTTTCTAGGTAAAATTAAAAATACCCCCATAGAACCCTTCAAAACTAAAAGCAACCATCTTACGCTGCTGCTCAGTTCAAATTTCATTGTGAACTATTTGCTATCTTGCCAGCTTCCTTTTTTTTCAACAGTACCGCAGAAATAAAACACAGAAATTCAAAAGGAATAGGAACAATATTGGGTAGCAGCACCTCTTGCCAGTCATAGCAATGGTTCCCATTTTTTCTCTAGAAAGTTTTTAATAAGTGACTGAATATTTCTGCCTTCACTGGGTTCATTTATGTGACCCCACATGAGTTCTACCTAGATCTGCTTTTAGTTTTGTCTGTATTTTACTGTCAGTAAAGAACCTAATTCTGAGTATACAAATTGCAACAAAAATCTGCCTTTGCTTTGCTTCAAATTGTATTTATAATACTAGTAGTGTCGTCAGCTACTACTTCAGTTCAAGAAAAAAAGATTCTATGTGAAGCACATTAGTTACATCTCAATTGTAATCTAAGGCTGAAGTATTAAAAACTCAAAGAATTTTCCCTAGCTTAAGAAGGGATAAAATAATTCAATTTCTCCACACAGGACTCCCAAAAGATATTGTATGTGAAGCTCTCAAAGTGTGTTACTTGCATCTAAACTGTGACCTAAGACTTAAGTATTAAGTCTTCAAATATGAAGAACAAAAGTAGCTTAAGAAGGGATAAAAAAATTCAATTTCTCCACTTGGGACTCCCTCTCCGAGGGATTTGTAGCTAACTGCCCCACACCTGAGGAAAAAGAACCTGCCTATATAACGCACCTGTTTGCCAATATACATAAACACAAATATGAAAAACAAAAACCTCAGTATCTTAAAATGAGATGAAGACATTAAAAGAGAACAAAGATGATACCTAAGAGAATACATCTTAAAATAATAATAATAAATCTACTTTGGTATCTAAAAACAGTTTAAAGGTCATATAAGTTGCCTATTTTTTTCTTATAATAACCTAAAAATATATCTTTTAGCTTTTTTATGCTCATTATCATGTTGCAGTGTATGTTCATAGCAAGACATAAAGCTTTTAGAAAAAGAATGGCATACTGCAAAACACTTTAAGCTCACCACACCCAAAACCATAAAAATCCAAGAAGAAAACATAGTAAAATCTCAGACATCACTCATAATAGCTATATTTTATTTGACGTATATCTTTAGGCAAGGGAAACAAAAGAAAAATAGACAAATGGGACTATATGAAGCTAAAAAGTTTTTCCACAGCAAAGGAAACCATCAACAAAATAAAATGACAACCCACAGGGACTTCTGGCCAAGATGGAGGCGTAGGTAGACACACTGTGCCTCCTCGCATAACCAAAAGAAGGACAACAAATTTAAAAAACAAAGAACAACCAGAAATGACAGGAAATCAAACTGTATAGAAGTCAACCACCAAGGAGTTAAAGAAGAAACATTCATCCAGACCGGTAGGAGGGGCGGAGACGGGCAGTTGGGTGGAGAGGACTCACTGCAAGGCGGCGGCTGGTGGACCCAGTGAGGCGGTGGCTGGTGGAGTGGGTGGTCCCACATTTGTGTGCAGATGGATCCAGAGGAACAACCGGGGAGCGAGACAGACTGCGCAACCGGGGTCCCAGCGCAGGAAGATAAAGCCTCAAACCTCTGATTGAAAACACCTGTGGGTGTTGAGGCGGCAGCGGGAGAGACTCCCAGCCTCACAGGAGAGTCCGTTGGAGAGACCCACAGGGTTCTAGAACATACACAAGTCCACCCACCCAGGAATAAGCACCAGAAGGGCCCAATCTAATTGTGGGTAGTGGGGGAAGTGACTGAAAACTGGCAGAGAGCAGAGCAAGTGGCATTGTTCCCTCTCAGACCCTTCCCCCACATGTGGCATCACAACGCCTGCCAAGACAAAAAAAAAAAGGCCCAAATGAAAGAACAGATCAAGGCTCCAGAAAAAATACAACTAAGCAACCAAGAGATAGCCACCCCATCAGATGCACAGTTCAAAACACTGGTAATCAGGATGCTCACAGAATTGGTTGAATATGATCACAAATTAGGTGAAAAAATGAAGGCTATGCTAAGTAAAATAAAGGGAATGTACAGGGAACCAACAGTGATGGGGAAAAATAACGGCACTCAGATCAACGGTGTGGACCAGAAGGAAGAAATAAACATTCAACCAGGACAGAATGAAGAAACAAGAATTCAAAAAAATGAGAGGCTTAGGAACGTCCAGGACTTCTTTAAACATTGCAACATCTGAATCATAGGGGTGCCAGAAAGAGAAGAGGAAGAACAAGAAATTGAAAACTTATTTGAACAAATAATGAAGGAGAACTTCCCCAAATAGGCAAAGGAAATAGACTTCCAGGAAGTCCAGGAAGCCCAGAGAGTCCCAAAGAAGTTGGACCCAAGGGGGAACACACCAAGGCACATCATAATTACATTAGCCAAGATTAAAGATAAGGAGAGAATCCTAGAAGCAGCAAGAGATAAGGGGACAGTTACCTACAAAGGAGTTCCCATCAGACTGTCAGCTGGTTTCTCAAAAGAGGCCTTGCAAGCAAGAAGGGGCTAGAAAGAAGTATTCCAACTCGTGAAAGGCAAGGACCTACATCCAAGATTGCTCTATCCAGCAAAGCTCTCATTTAGAATAGAAGGGCAGATAAAGTGCCTCTCAAACAAGGTCAAGTTAAAGGAGTTCATCATCACCAAGCCCTTATTATATGAAATGTTAAAGGGACTTATCTAAGAAAAAGAAGATCAAAACTATGAAAAGTAAAATGACAACAAATTGACAGTTATTAACAACCACATCTAAAACAAAAACAAAAACAAAATAAGCAAACAACTAGAATAGGAACAGAATCACAGATATGGAGATCACATGGAGGGTTATCAGCATGGGAGGGCAAGAGAATGGGGGAAAAGATACAGAGAATAAGTAGCATACATTGTAGGTAGAAAATAGACAGGGGGAGGTTAAGAGTAGTATAGGAAATGGAGAAGTCAAAGAACTTATATGTATGACCCATGGACATGAACTAAAGTGGGGGGAATGTGGGTGGCAGGGAGTGTAGGAAAATAAAGGGGGGGGGGGAATGGGACAACTGTAATAGCATAATGAATAAAATATATTTAAAAAAAATTTTTAAATTGTATCCCTGAAACCTACATAATTTTATTAACCAATGTTACCCCAATATATTCAAATAAGTAAATTAATGACATTTTGGGGGAAAAAAAGACAACCCACGGAATGGGAGAACATATTTGCCAATACCCATGGTAAGGGATTAATACCCAAAGTTTATAAAGAACTTAAAAAACTCAACACCAAAATAAACAAACAATTCAATTAAAAAATTGGCCAAGGCCTGAACAGACACTTTTCCAAAGAGGACATACCAAAGAGCACAGACATAGCCAACAGATAGCCAAAGATAGCCAACAGACATATGAAAAGATGCTCAACACCACTAATCAGAGAAGTACAAATTAAAACCACAGTGTTGTAGCAAGAAAGCATATTAAGAAAAGTGTACATTGGATTAAAAGGCACTATAACAGACTTAAAATAAAAATTAATATCATAGCTTTCCCAGTGCCTTTTAAATTTAAGTTCTTGAGTATTAAAGTAGATACTCCTGGTAGCTGAAGTTGTGTCCCATTTTATTTGTTTTTAACTCTCGTTTTGAATGTTAGGCTTTTAGAAAAGTGGCAAAAATTGTAGAGTTCCCATATGCTCCACACTCAGTTTTACATAATGTTAATAACTAACAGTAAAATGTAACTTTGTTTTATTTAATTGCCAAATTGTATTTGCAAATGTAATGAATTCGTGTTTGTAAAATGTATGTGTATTTGTAAATGTAAAAATAAAATTACTGAAACCAAGAAATTCACATTGATGTAGTACAATTAACTAATCTATAGAACTAACACTCGTTTCTCCAGTTTTCCCACTCACTTTCTTTTTCTTGTCCAGGCTCCTACATTTCATTTAGTTGTCCTGTCTCCTGTCTCCCCCACATGTGACAGTTACTCAGTTTTTCTTTTCTTTGACTTCCATGAAGTTAACACTTTTGAAAAATACTGATCAGTTGTTTTGTAGAATGTTTCCCAGTTTGTGTTTCTCTAATATATCCATGATAAATTGAGGTTATGTGTTTTTGGCGAGAGTACCACAGAAGTGATATTACGTGTACATCATATTGGCATGTCTTACAACACATCACATAACTATGCGGTGTGGAAAACTCACAAACACCACCTTAACTTATGTAAATTTGTTTCTCATGGGGATATGGGTTTGCAATTTTCAAACTACTTTATGCATATACTATGATTGAACAAATAAGAAAATATTTTGTAGATAACAAAAGCCAGGTGTCTCCTGTCAGAGAAAGAAATTACAAATAAGGAAAAAGGGGAAGGCTACCATGAATTCTGTGATGTTGGGTTAAAATTTTACAGTTATAAATTTTTTCTTTGTAATTAAGTACATTGTGAGAGATACTGGGACTATAGATTGAGACTATGCAAAATCCTCTTTCTAATCATACCTTTGTCCACTAATTTTAGTATCCACTGATGGCTCTTGCCTACAACAATTATTGCTTTGGTATTTATCTAATGTTGATTTTCTGTTTTATCATTCCTTTTACATTTATTAATTAGACTCCTGCTAGAAGGAAGAGCTGTGCCTTCTCCCTTTTACTTAGTCATTTATTCAATTATTTATTTATATTAGTATGGGTTCAAGGGTATTTATTTTATTTCATTGGTTATAATTCAAAACTATTATTGTTTATTTTATTAACCAAATCTCTCCCAATTTGGCTGTTGGTACATTTTCCAAGCTGATTCCTGTGTCCTTTAAAATGTCCCTAATCGTTGTTTGAGCATTTCCTTATTTTCTGGCATTAAAAGATATTCCAGGATCACTTTGTATTTTCCCTGCCCCAGGCATGGAATCAACCATTTTCCAGGGAACCTGATTTCTTTTGGTGAAGCATGAATATTTAGAAACCAAGATCAGGTCACTAGGCATGCTCAATACTGCTGGATGTCCTTACTTCCAGCCACTTGGTGGACAAAGGTAGGAAATATATGCCTGTATAGTAACACATGCACACACACACACACATCTATATTTATTTCAGAAACTATTCTGTGTGTGTATGTATATCTGTGTGTATGCATACATAAAACCGTGGATTCATATTGGAACCTTCTATTTTAACCCAACACCACAGAATTAATTCATGGTAGCCTTGCCCCTTTCCTTATTTGTAACTTTTTTCTCTGACAATGAGAAACCTGGTTTTCATTATCCACAGTATATTTTCTTATTTGTTCAATCACAATATATGCATAAAGTAGTTTCAAAATTGCAAACCCAAATCCCCATGAGAAACAAATTTACTAAGAGTACAATATTTCTGTGCAGGATTTTTGGCTTTAGCTTTCCAGTTTATAGTCAAAAAATTATTTTCCAAAGTTAGTGAGGTTAGTTCTTTTCTTCACTACTCATTTCATGTGGTTATGTTATTCACTTAATACCCTGAGGTTCATGCATTACTCTTCGTGTTCCATTTGAGGTTCCCGAGTCCTGGCTGATTTTAATTATTTATTTGGGAGGTGGGGAGCATGTGAAACACCACTGTGGTGCTCAGAGTGGAAGCAATATAAACAGACACACACACAGAGGTGTCACTCCTCCCTCACTTCCGTTACGTGTCCTTTCTATTCATTCCCTTCCGCTCCCTGTCTGTAACTGATCTCATTATTTGTGGTTTACCCTTCCTGCATTTCTGCACAAAAAAGCAGATAAAGGTTTATTTTCTTAAGCTCTCCTTCCACTTTTACATGAAGTACTTTATCTTCTTGAATGTCTTTCTTTTCTCATAGTTTTCAATGTTATCCTGGATATTTTTGCATGTTTAGTTTTCTACATAAACTTTAATATCAACTTGTACAGCTCCATAAAAAAGCTTGCTGGTATTTTTATAGGGTTTGCATTAAATCTATAAATTGATTTAAGGAACACTGACATCTTTATAATGTTGACTCATCCCATCCAAGAAGAGATCTTTCCATTTGTTCAAGTCTCCGTATTTGGCTTTCAGGAGTGTTTTAAATTTTTCACATCTAGGCTTTACACATTTCTTAAGTTTATTCCTGAGTATTTAATCATCTTTATTGCCGTTAGAATGGGGTTTTCTCTGACTTTATGGACTGTAACTGGTTGTCATTTGTACGCGTACACGAAAAGGGGACATTTTGTGGGAGGGGAAGTGTAGACATGATGAGTTTCAGGTGGCAGCAGAATATACAGGTGAAAGTGTCCTGGAGCTGTTTGGAGATACAGGCCTGGAGCTAGGAGTGATGTTAAGGATTGACTTTTTTTTTTCTTTTTAATCCACATATGGGTGATGATTGAAAGCAGGAGATGGCACATGATCCTAAAGAAAAAAAGTTTAAAAAGCAAAAACAAAACCTTGAGCCAAGGCCTGAGCCTTGGAGAATGCCCAGGTTTGGGACACCGAGAGGCAGTAGGCAAAACATCAGGTTAAGGGAAGCCACACAGATCAGGAAAGAGGAAAGGTCCAGAGAGTAAAAGTGGGGCTCTGTCGCAGAAAAGACAATGAGGCCTGAGCAAATGCTGTTAGATGCAGGTCATTCTAGTCCAAAGCTTGGTCCCAGCATTCTAGTTCCTTCAGGATGCTAATATGTATTGTTCAAGAGTGTGTTATAGGGGTCAAATGGTTTGGAAAACACTGGATTAATCAAAATTAAATAGGTTTCTTTACTGCAGGACTTCTCGAAGCTATTAACATGTCCCTATGAATTATGAATTTCCATAAAAGAGAATAGTATGCAGATTTCTACACATTTTTTTAAACCAACTAACCTTAGGTTTTCTTAACCAATCTTTTTTTCCAAAAGGGTTTCTTGGTATACACTTTGGAAATTTTAAAGCACACTAAATTTTAGAGCACACAATTTTCCTTAACCTCTTCTCTGCCCTCAAGGTCAAACACAAGAATCTAAGAATTTCATTTTCATTTTATAGGAAACAGAACTTTCTATCTAACCCTGGAAGACTGCCACAGAGTCCTCCTAGTGTTTTCACACCACAGCCCCCAGCTGAACAGCACACTGAAAATACTCTCAAGCAGGCATCTGAGAGCTGAAGACAGCAAGAGGGGGCTCTGAGGGAGGCAGGGGCTTCAGCTGAGGGGAGAACAAGGAGCTGTTTGAGTCAAAAGGCCCAGGAGCATTTGAACGCTCACGTGCATTCTGGCAGCACAGGTCCCAAGGGCTCTGACCCAGGGGATGAGAAAGACTCTGTGGCTCTCGGAAACAGACCCTTAGGCCTTGCCAACCAGCGGCTGCAGGGAGCAGCCCCCGCTCAGGCCCATCCAGCCTGAGCCTGCAGATGAGCAACAACAGGTCAGGAGGTTAGGGCGGGGCAGGGCTGACTGGAATTCCGTCTCTCAAACATTCCTACCTCAAAAATATTTAATTTCATTTTAAATTTTCAAAAATGAAAAAAAAATCACTCCTCAAAAAAATAAATTTTATCAGCAAAGGAATAAGTGGTTCTCTTAATAAACACTTTAAAAGAAATTATTGTGACAGTGAAAGCCAATAAGAAAAAGCCAAATGAATTTATCATAAATCTGTTCATTGAGATGTGGTATTAACTTAAATGGAAGTTATGTTGTAGGCAAAAAGAAATACTTTACATGATATTTTGTACTAAAATAAAGGGGGTGACAATTAACAGATACTAACATAAGACTTCTTTTTTTAAGTCCTAAAGGTATTTCATAGCCTAAACATAAGTAGATATATCAATACAGTTAGATAAAGTTGCTAAAGTTCTGAGCAAGTCCTAATCAGGTCTGCCAGTGTACTGGAAACCCCATTCCCACCAGTATGCAGGATCTGGAATTAGTCTTGTTATTCTAAGTCCGGTATCCAGGGCAATCATAGTTCAAATCCTAAACTATGTCTTCCTTACCCCCTAAATTTGTACATCTGTATTACAATGTACAATCTGTATTACAGGACTTATTTTCCAATTTGTTTTATGACTCGTCTCTTTCCTAAGATATACACCTGCCCTACACTCAAGCCCTCTTGACTACCATCTTGACACTTACTCCACTCCTTGTCAACAGCCATCCTCCACCCCCACCAGCATCACCACCGCCACTACCCTACACCCTGCCTGCTGGCTGAGGTCTTCCTGCCAAAGGGACAGATAGCACACAACCACTATTATGACATCATTTGACTTAAATGATCACCTCTTCAGGGAGATCCCTGCCACTGTGCCTCACCCGAGATGTCTGACATTCTTAGTATCAGCATTAATTGAATGAGATGGAAGTTCTCATCACAACTTTACTGGAAGTATAAGTGTCATTGTGCCTCTATAACAACAAAAAATTCAATTGGGTGATTCCATCAGTGTAATTATATTCTATTTACTGTGATTTTTACATAAACAAAAAGTACCCTGAAGAAAACAGATACAAGACCTTAAAATGATGTACTTCTTAGACTATCTCACTGTAGTTTATGTTTGTTATAAATAAGGAGGCCTAGAATATGATTTCTGCTCTGTGAAATAATAAAATATAATTCATGTCCTATATCTTTTTTTCCATAGTCTTTATATATCCACCGCCACACTGGTTTAGGCCATTACCTCATGCTAAGATTTATGAAATAGACTCAATGAATTTTCCCACTTCTAGTCTCTCTGAACTCCAAATCATGCCACCAATAAACACCGGATTATTCTTCCTAAAATTCTGCTCATTCACTATGTATCTCTGCTTTCTACATATCTCTGATATTTCTCCATACAGCTTAGATATTTACTCTCTACATTCCTATACTGCTTGTTAATTCTTTCTTCTATTCATAATTCTCCTCTCATGTAGAACGCCCTTCTTTCTTCTCTCTGCCTTTCCTAACTCCTGCCCATTCTTAAATGTTCTGCATAAATCTGCCACTTTGTAAAGTTCTCTCATCTACCCCCCTCACTCTCAGGAGCAATCTTGGCCTCTTTCGTACACTGCTAGTGTCTAACATCTGAAATACTCACTTAGCATTTATCATATAGAATACAGAGAATCCCCAATTTACAAACAAGTTGTTTTTTAAAAGTATCTTTGTAAATTGACTGCTTGAAATGCTGAATTCAATTTCCCTCAGAAGTCAGGTTACAAACATTGGTTAGATTTTGAAGCAGATTCACAGAAGTCTATTCAGCCCTGGACCAAAGTACTAATAGTACCAGTTCGAGATCTATAGGTCAAACTTTATGCTGTCCAGAAAAAGCAAAAGAATAAATATTAATTTATTCCTCCCTTTTGATAAAGCAATAATTTCCACTCTTGGGAAAATTTCCACATAATGTAACCAACACTTACTGGACAATTGCTAAGTGTTAGGTACTTTAGAAACACAGTGATCAAGACAGATACATCCCTCGGCCACAGACTGGTCTCTTATCTCTACCTCCTTCATGTATGTAAACCTCCCCCATCTCATCATGCCCTTCTCCCAGGGCCCAAAGTTTCTGACCTGGTGACTAGGTTATTAAAGGTAGTGCCATTCACCAAGGTGGGAACTGCCAGAGAAAAGACAGATTTGGTTTGGTTTGGAGTTTTTTGGTGGCTGTTTTTTGTTTCTTTGTGATGGAAGTGGTGGTTTCTGCTTTTGTTATATTTTGTTTGGGAGAGATGGTGTGCTGGGGACAGATTCTATGTTCTATTGGAACTTAAAGTTTGGCATGCTTCTTGGACACCAGGTAGAGATCTGCAGAGTAAAAAAATAAATAAATAAAAGAAATAGACTTAGCGCTTATGTAGACAGGAAGTGACCTGGACCAGAGCTAGAAGTTTTGACTCATCTGTGTACTAAGGGAATCAATCTCATCATCAGTATGAATCAGATCATTTTTGTAAGTATAGGGTACTTGAAGGCTTATTTTTTCAGTGTTAGGCTATGTGATCTAGCTCCTTATTTTGTATTTTTTCTTTGAGGACATTTTAAAACAGAAACTAGTCTGCTCCCTTAGGGCAGGAACATTTCCAGTCCAGATTTATGCTCCATGAAGACTTGTACACTATATATGGATTCAATAAATATTTGTCTATTGTTCCACTGTGTCAATGTTAGATTGTAAGACACATCAATAATTTCCCTAGGGTTAATAAAAGTAATTGTAAACAGTTGGACAGTCTGATATACCACTGGCTGGCTAAATATAGCAATAATAGCTACCACATTTGCTAAAATAACAGCTAAGCTGCTATACACAGTTTGGGATTAAAGACTCATTAAATAATAATAATACAATTCTTTTCAGCCATACTAACCTACTCATTATTCCAAGACAGGCATTGAATAGTTCCACTCCCATGTTTGATCATTCCATTTATCCTACCTGAAAAGAACTTCACTCCTCTCCAGAGGTCCACAACTCTTCTTTTTTTTTAACACCTCGGAAGTCCCACTTGTGAAGTCCCTCCTAAACTCTCTAGCCCCAGGTTATTTTTCCCACCCAGTACACATTACCTTGTTTCCTTAACTTTATCTACCTAACCTGTCCCCCCAGCCAGAATGAAGAGGAATCTTTTAAACTAGTAAAAGATTCCTTGCCTAGCCCAATCTGGTAAAATAATAGGCACCCCATAACTCCTTTGTTATTGATGATGACTGAAGGGTAGACAACAAATAAGTCATAGGATCACAGACTGTTGGAGCTGGAAGGAAATTGAGAATTCTATAATCCCAGCCTATTATCTAGCAGACATTGCACATTTGTCCTCAATTTAACTACAAAAGCTGATTTCCAGTTCCCAACTAGAAGTCCCCATACACCTGCTAAAATGAGGTCCTCTGGTGGTGAAGAAGTCAGAAAAACTAGTCTAACCCATTTTTCTTACTTTGAAAATGAAGAAACATAGTTCTTAAGAGCCAAAATTATTTTTCCAAGGTCACACAAGTGATAAAGTGCAACAGAGTCTAGAAACCCAGTTTACTGACCCCTATCATGAAGGTTTATGTGTAATGCCAAAGAGTTTGGAGACTGATACCGTAGTTATATTCTGACATAAAAGACAAACACGCTTGACAATTTGTCCTTACTGCTTTCAATAATAATATTTTGAACTCAAAATCTATGGAATAATGGAACTAGGTGGTGACCGGATAAAAATTGTCCTTTGAGTTAACCAAAATAACTTCACGCTTAAAAACACCCCTTATGGTTATTACCACTGAAGCTCAGCTCTAAATGGGGTAAAGTAGGGGAAAGCTTCCAGAATGAAACTGCTTCCACTATTCTGTCTTTGCTACCAGCTTCCTCAAGGTAAAAGGTGCTCTGAATGACTAAATCCTCCAAAATACTTTTATAAGGTAGATATGGCTTCTCTGATGCTGTAAAATTATCATGCTTTATTTTGTTTTGAACATCTTAGATAGAATTCGATCGTCCTAAAATATGGGGCCCTTTAAGATGAAGTAAGCTAGAACCCTGTCAAAAAGAGAGTTTATTAAGTAAATGAGCATATTTAGCTTCCATTGCATTCTCTTAAAGCTCTACAATGGGAGTAATCAATACAAAGTTTTTTTAAAAAAATATCTATGCTTATTAAGAATTTGGGGGTACTACCTCAATAAGAAAAAATACCATTTACTAGAGGAATTAGCCATCTTGCACTTTCCCTTCCCCCATCTTTTAAGCCAGCAATAAGAAAAGAAATATGAATTTTGCTTTTCAGACAATTTATTCAGTTTTGCTATTGTTATATCTCCAGGGACTAGATTTACATCTTGAAAAAATACTGTACTGTACAAATGTGCATACCCTGCTCAGCCAACATATCATAGATACTGTGTAATAACATGTGGGAATATTAAACTTTGCCTTTACTGGCAAGGCAATTGGCATCTTTAATTTACATTGCAGATGTTTTATACTGATGTGCTTTGGAAATATTTGAAGCATCCTTAAGACAGTATTCTGAGGTTTCTGCAGTGGTCCACTTTTGTCTTTTGAGGTTCTTTAAACAATAGGATACATACATAGCTTTTCTAAAACATGCTTTGGTGGAGAAAAAGAAAGAAAGAAAAGTTCAAGTTGGCATTATTTGAAGCTTCCCCACGTGGTCTGCACCTAATTCCTTTTTGGCACTGTTGCTTTAGCAGAGAGCTTTACCATACCTATACCTGTCTGATAAAACCATTCCTGTTCCCAGACTGCTTCGTGGAATCTAAACCATTTTAATGCCTTGTGTTTATGAAACACTCATATTTCTAAAATACAGGTATAAAATTTTAATTCTGTTTCTGAGCACATTGTATTTTCGTTGTGCACGATCCACAAGGTGATGCCCCATGGTAGAAGTTACTGCCTGTGTGTGCAGAGATGGCGGACCAGCCAGCACGATGGTGAATCCTTCCTGGGTGTTCCCACAGAGCAGTGTTCTTTCAGGGCCGCTGCCACTTCGCGTGGAGCTTGGTCTGCTCTGCCACTGGCTCCTGAACTTGGGCACAGTCTGATTCTTGTTTAAAAGGAGCTGCCTTAACCATCTGTTGTTAGTGTTTGCCAGTGTTTCACTACTGTGCTACATGCTTAAGATGTGGACTTTGGAACATTTTTAAAGCAGAGTTTACATCTCCCTTCTTTATCTCCTTCTGTGATGGAGACAGCAATACCTTCCTGATCAGGCTGCAGTGAGGATTAGAAAAGAAGTGGATAGAACACTTTCCACAGTGTCAGCACCTCATTAGGGTGTGCAATTAACATTCTCTGAACTCATTTGGATTAGCAAGTGCTGAAACGCACAGTACTCCATTTCTTTTTTTTATTGTTGTGGTAAAACACTACATACCATGGACTTCCGGCAAGATGGAGGAATAGGTGGACGCACCGTACCTCCATGCACAACCAAGATTAGAACAACAACAATTTAGAGCCAGAATAGCACTCAGAACTGACAGAGGGTTTATCTGAATGGAAGTCGGACAGCCAAGAAGATGAAGTAGACATGAACCTCCAGACTGGTAGGAGGGGTGGAGAGGACGAGCAGGATGGGCACGGGTCAGGAGTGCACGGAGGTCGGGGAGAACTTGGCGCGAACTCAGAGCGTAAGCCATCTGGGGCTCGCAAGATTGCAGCGGTGAACCCTGAGTACGCAAGCAGTGGCTGGCGGACCCAGTGAGGCGGCGATTGTGGACTGGGGCAGAGCTCACAACCCAGGATCCCAGAGAAGGGACTGAGACCCCAGGAGAACAGAACTACTGCCATTGTTCCCTCCCGTCCCCACTCCCGCCCCTGCCCCCACCCCCACATATAATGTCACAATCTAGCGACTGGGGTGCCCAGCCCTGGTGAACACCTAAGGCTCCACCCCCCACTGTAACAAGAGTGACCAGACCGAAAAAAAAAAAAGAAAAAAAAGGAGAGACAGGGAGAGATATGTTTCCAACAGAAGAACAGATCAGTCCCCCAGGACTCATCCTTTTGAGCGACCAAGAAATAGCCAATCTATCAGATGCACAGTTCAAAACACTGGTGATCAGAAAGCTCACAAAATTGGTTGATTTTGGGCACAAATTAGATGAAAAAATGCAGGTTACCATAAAAGAGATGCAGGAAGATACACGGAGGAGAGCCAATAGTGAAGGGAAGGAAACTGGGTCTCAAAACAATACAGTGGACCAGAAGGAAGATAGAAACAACCAAACAGGAAAGCGTGAAGATATAATAATTCAAAAAAATGAGGAGAAGCTTAGGAGCATCCAGGACATCTTTAAACGTTCCAACATCCGAATTATAGGGGTACCAGACGGGGAAGGGGAAAAGCAACAAATTGAGCATGTGTTTGAACAAATAATAAAGGAGAACTTCCCCAATCTGGCAAAGGAAATAGTCTTCCAAGAAATCCAGGAAGCTCAGGGAGCCCCAAAGAAGTTGGACCCAAGAAGAAACACACCAAGGCACATCATAATTACATTAGCCAAGGTAAAAACAAAGGAGAGAATCCTAGAAGCAGCAAGAGATAAGGGGACAGTAACCTACAAAGGAGTTCCCATCAGACTGTCAGGTGATTTCTCAAAAGAGACCTTACAGGCAAGAAGGGGCTGGAAAGAAATATTCCAATTCATGAAAGACAAGGACCTACATCCCAGATTGCTCTATTCAGCAAAGCTCTCATTTAGAATGGAAGGGCAGATAAAGTGCTTCTCAGATAAGGTCAAGTTAAAGGAGTTCATCATCACCAAGCCCTTATTTTATGAAATGCTAAAGGGACTTATCTAAGAAAAGAAGATAAAGAAAAAACATGTATAGCCCTGGCTGGCATAGCTCAGTGGATTGAGCACGGGCTTCGAACCAAAATGTCACAGGTTCGATTCCCAGCCAGGGCACATGCCTGGGTTGCAGGCCATGACCCCCAGCAACCGCACATTGATGTGTCTCTCTCTCTCTATCTCCCTCCCTTTCCTCTCTAAAAATAAATAAATAAAATCTTTTAAAAAAAGAAAAAACATGTATAGTAAAAGGACAGCAAACTCACAATTATTCACAACCACACCTAAAGCAAAACCAAAAGAAACTAAGCAAACAACTAGAACAGGAACAGAACCACAGAAATGGAGGTCACATGGAGGGCTAGCAACAGGGGCTGGGAGGAGGAGAGAGGGGGAAAAGGTATGGAGAATAAGTGGCATAGAATGTAGGTTGAAAATAGATAGGGGGAGGGTAAGAATAGTACGGGAAATGTAGAAGCTAAAGAACTCATAAGTATGACACATGGACATGAATTAAGGGGGGGGAACGTGGGTGGGAGAGGGGGTACAGGGTGGAGGGGAGATAAGGGGGAAATGGGACAACTGTAATAGCATAATCAATAAAATATATTAAAAAATACATACCATAAAATTGATCACTTTAGCCATTTTTAAGTGTACAGTTCAGTGGTGTGAATTACATTCACGCTGTTGTATAATCACCACCACCTTCACCTCCAGAACTTGCTCATCTTCCCAAAGAGAAACTCTTTCCTCATTACTCATTAGCTTCCCACCCCCTCCTTCCAGGGCCTTGGTAATCACCGTTCTGCTTTCTGTCTCCATGAATCTGACTACTCTAAGTATCTCATAAAAGTAAAATCATACAGTATTTGCCTTTTTTCTTCAATTCTTATAAACTAGCTATAATTTGGAACTTCATTGTTGGTTACCTTGTCTTGGCATTCACTCATTAGGTTAACATTACCATATGTGTATTGCATTCAAGATGTTGGGGTTCAATGCAGTACGCCTTTATGTCTGTGTATCTTACTATCCTTCTAATGGGATATTAAACTACATCCTGATGATGATGAAGATGATGACAATGGACAATGATGATGATTTATCCTTCCGCTGTTTTCTCCTCAGCCCTCTCCTTTTTGTCCCCTGGAACAGCAATTCCAATGTTAGCAAATTCCCCTCATCTTTAGCCTCTTCACAAATTCTAACTCATCTATTGCCTATGGAGAAGTTGAGAACTTTCTGTGCCCCAGTGGCCCTGTGCAGCCATCTGGAGTAAAGGCTACACATTTTCCATCCCTCATATTGAATCCCCCAGAGTCTTTATTGGTATTCTTCTAGTATTTTTGTTTTTAAAAGCCTTACTCTATGCTTTTTATTAAAATCTCTTTATCATTTGGGTCTCCTGTAAACTGAGATATCTAACAAAATTTGCTGAGGGGTAAGATATAAGGTGTGAGAAAAAAAGAGGTCATCAATGATGCCAAGGTTTTAATGGAATTAGAGAGGACTGAGAAAGTGTTTTGGGGGCACAAAGGAATATCTGGAGCACGTGAAGTTTGAGATGCTCTGAGGCTCATAAAACATCCAATAGGAGATAAGTTGGCAATCTGAGGTTCAGGAGAGAGGTCCAGGGAACTTGAGGTACATCAGCCTATAGATGGTATTTAAAGTCATGGAGTTGAACGAGATCATGTAGGGAATAAGGCAGACAGAAAAGAGGAGAGGTTCAAGGACTGGGTACTCCAACATTTCCAGGTCAGAAAGCCACCAAAACATAGGTCAGAAAAGTCAGAAGAAAAGCAGCCTAGAAGAGTACCTGGAAGAAAGAAGAAATTGTTTCAAGGAACAGGATCATTAACTGTCAAATGTTGCCAGTGTGTCAAGGAAAATGAGGACTGAAAAATGATTATTGGTTTGGAAATGTGAATGCCGTTGGTGACCTTAAGAAAAGAGCAGTTTCAATGCAGTGATAGGGGTGAGAATCTGCCTAAAGTGGGCTCAAGACAGACTGACGGAGAGAAGTTGGAGATGGCTGGTGTACGCAACAATTCAAGGAGTTTTGCAGAAGAGAGAAGTGAGAGTGTAGCTAGAGAGGGAGGGAGGGCCAAGAGAGGTTTTCCAAGATGGGAGAAATAACAGCATGACTGTATGCTGATGGGAATGATGCAGTGGGGAAGGGGAAGAGAACAATGACTCAAAAGAGAGGGGGAGAATTGTCACAGCAACATCTTAGAGTTGAGAGAGCATGAAACCAGTAAACAGGGATTTTCTAAAAGCATGGTCATTCGTCATAGTAACATGAGAAAGGATAGAGCATATGGGCACAGATACAAGTAGATAAGTCGACGTGATGGAGAGAGCTTGTGGAAATTCTCTTCTGATTCTTTCATGTGATCTGGTGAAACAAAGTCATCAGCTGAGAGTAGAAGAAGGGTGAGGAGATGGTGGAGGTGTGAGGAGAGAGGAGAATGGTACAAAACAATCTAGCCATTTACAGTGGTACTACTCAAGAGGGCTCTGCAGACAAGAGCTTTTTTCTCTTCCAGAAAATTCTTTGTTATCTGCCTATGAAAATATAAGTACAAAAATTAAGAGTAAGCATTTAGAAGCATTAACAGTAAGTATTTATAGAATTTGGACAGAGTAATTTTATGGTTGTTAAATTTAATAAAAATTTAAGACTTGTACTTTCCATATTTTGTTTTATTTCATTTTACTTACAACTCATTTTTGTGTTTTTTTAACAAAAATATTATTCCAAGACAGATTTAAAATGATAAGAAGCTGGCCCTTTACCACAGATTGTTTGAAAAACACTTGTTTAAAGAGCAGGAAATGACTTCCAGCCAAGAGGGAGGCATAAGTAGACACACTGTGCCTCCTCGCACAACCAAGATAGGGACAACAACAATTTAGAAATAGAATAACAACCAGAACTGACAGAAAATTGAACTGTATGGGAGTTGAACAACCAAGGAGTTAAAATAGACATGTTCATCCAGACCTGTAGGAGGAGCAGAGTCGGGCAGCTGGGTGGAGACGGGTCTTGGCATAAAGAGCGGTGGGACGGGGCAAGTAAGACATCCCAGGTGCACAAGACTGCAGCGGGTGGACCCTGGGCACGCAGGAGGTGGCTGTCAGAACCAAGGTGATGATTGTGAAGCAAGGCTCTGCATGCAACCCAGGATCACAGCGCTGGAAAATAGAGCCTTGGGACACTGATTGAAAACACCTGTGGGGGTTGAGGTGCAGGGAGAGACTCCCAGCCTCACAGGAGAGTTCGTTGGAAAGACCCACAGGGTCCTAGAATGTGCACAAGCCCACCCACATGGGAATTAGCACCAGAAAGGCCCAATTTGCTTGGGAGAAGTGGCAGAAGGGACTGAAGCCTGGCAGAGAGCAGAGCAAGTGCCATTGTTCCCTCTCGGACCCTGCCCCCACATACAGTGTCACAACCCAGCAACTGGGTTGACCCGCCCTGGTGAACACCTAAGGCTCCATCCCTCATACATAACAGGTTTGACAAGACAGAAAAAAGAAAAAATGGCCCAAATGGAAGAACAGACCAAAGTTCCACAGCAAATACAACTAAGTGACTAAGAGATAGTCAACCTATCAGATGCACCATTCAAAGCACTGGTGATCAGGATGCTCACAGAATTGGTTGAATTTGGTCGCAAATTAGATGAAAAAAATGAAGGCTATGCTAAATGAAATGAAGGAAAATGCACAGGAAACCAATAGTGATGGGAAGAAAACTGGGACTCAAATAAATGGAGTGGACCAGAAGGAAGAAAGAAACAACCAAACAGGAAAGCATGAAGAAATAATAATTCAAAAAAAAATGAGGAGAGGCTTAGGAACCTCCAGGACATCTTTAAATGTTCCAACACCCAAATTATAGGGGTACCAGAAGGGGAAGAGGAAGAGCAACAAGTGGAAAACTTATTTGAACAAATAATAAAGGAGAACTTCCCCATTATGGCAAAGGAAATAGACTTCCAGGAAGTCCAAGAAGCTCAGAGAGTCCCAAAGAAGTTGGACTCAACGACGAACACACCAAGGCACATGATAATTACATTAGCCAAGGTAAAAATGAAGGAGAGAATCCTAGAAGCAGCAAGAGATAAGGGGACAGTTACCTACAAAGGAGTTCCCATCAGACTGTCAGCTGGTTTCTCAAAAGAGGCCTTGCAAGCAAGAAGGGGCTAGAAAGAAGTATTCCAACTCGTGAAAGGCAAGGACCTACATCCAAGATTGCTCTATCCAGCAAATCTCTCATTTAGAATAGAAGGGCAGATAAAGTGCCTCTCAAACAAGGTCAAGTTAAAGGAGTTCACCATCACCAAGCCCTTATTATATGAAATGTTAAAGGGACCTATCTAAGAAAAAGAAGATAAAAAACATGTATAGTAAAATGACAGCAAACTCACAATTATTAACATCCACACCTAAAACAAAAACAAAAACAAACTAAGCAAACAACTAGAACAGTAACAGAACCACAGGAATGGAGATCACATGGAGGGTTAGCAACAGGGGAATGAGAGGAGGAGAGAGGGGGAAAAGGTACAGAGAGTAAGTAGCATAGATGGTCGGTAGAAAATAGACAGGGGGAGGGTAAGAATAATATGGGAAATGTAGAAGCTAAAGAACTTATGACACATGGACATGAACTGAAATGGGGGGAATGTGGGAGGAAGAGGGTCTGCAGGGTGGAGGGGAATGAAGGGGGGATAATGGGACAACTATAATAGCGAAATCAATGAAGTATATTAAAAAATGTTTTAAAAGAGCGGGAGAGACTGGGTAAGCAAATACAGTGTAACTGCTGGGAAGCATGAGCAACCCCTTGGTGTGAGCAATCACAAATTTAAAACACACGTGGTTAACATAGCTGTTTTTGTCTCATCATATTCAATAGCACTGGTAAATTTTTATTAGTTGGAGAGTTGGATTTAAGCAGGATCGTGGTTTCTCCAGGTGAGTACAATAAAGAGTAAAGGGTAAAGAGAATTGGGGTATAGTGATTCAAGAAATGTTAATAAGATTTGTGCATTCCTTTGTAGGTAAATTTTACATCCAAAGGAGAAAACTATAAACAATATTAAACTCAATTATATACATGCCAAAGAATTTAGGGAGAAAGTAGAGATGTCTGTAATTCATTTTAAAATGCATGTTTAAAAGTTAAAATGATGGACAGACAGAGGAATGGCTAAATGGATAAATATGTGATAAAACTTAGTGGTAGATTTAAGTGATGGAGATATGGGTGGTCCCTATAAAATTCTTTCCATTTTGCTGTTTGTTTGAAATGTTTCAAAGTAAATATTGGGGAAAATATTGCTTAGGATTTTTTGTAATTGTTCATTTTATCTTCCCAGCCAGGTTATTAGTTCCCGAAGGACGGAGGAAGTCATATACAGAAAATTATGTAGTCTGTGCTTCTTTTTTTCACAGATGAAGAAACCCAGTCCTGAAGATGCTGAGTGACTTTATCAAAATCAGATGGCAAATTAGGGGTACATTTGACACCTACTTGGTTACTTCCCAATACACTAGGGATAACTGAAGTACATCACTCACTTTAAATCCACAGAAGAATTTCTGTGAAGCTATTAAAACCCAAAACCAAATGTAAAATGTTGAGTGTGTATTCAAATGTGCATTTTTCTAAGGGAAAAAAAAAATCATAGCTTTCCAAAGATCCTTAAGTAGTCTATGACTCAAAAGAAGTTACTGTCTCTTTACAAAGTTACTAGGGTAAATTTTATTTTCATCTGTGCTTCTTGAAAGTACTGAAGTCATCCAAGGAATATTTTTAAGCTGATAGTGTTTTAGTGATAATCAGTGTTATACTGATAATATTTTAAACTGTTTTGTGACCATGGTATTCAAGAATGCATTTTATAGTTCCAAGATTGTGAGAGTGTTTATAATTTAAGACACTCAAGCCCTTTATAGTTTTAATTATTTTGAACTTGTCCCTTAGCAAACCACATAAGGCTGGCTAAGCTCTGGCAAAAATTTGTTTTTCTGTTTAATTTCTACTTCTTTGACATTCACAGGTCACTGTGCAGTTTAACAAAATCCCAAGGCTTTCAGTTCTTAATTTCCAGTACAATACTTTTTATGTAACACCCTTGAAGTTCAGGCTATCAGTTGTCTGCCTTTGAGTATGGAGTAAGTAAGGGGTTGCCTTGAGAATAGGGTTAGGTAGGCTTTTGTGCTCTCCCCTGGTCCTCTGCTCTACCACTAGCTGGAGGAAAGCCATCTTCCTGAGCTTTAACTTTTTTTTAACCTAGAAATTAAATATTTCCTGAAGTATGCCACAAGTTTTTTTCACTTCTAAGTGAATTATTATTTTTAAGTAGTTTGAAGAATATGAGACAATAAATAGAATATAGGGTGTCATGTTTGGTCAAGTCAAGGAAAAAAATGTATAGATATAGTTTGTATACTTCAAGATACTCAAAAGCTGTAGATTATTAAAGAATGAAGTGATTTGACAGAGCCGCTTCTAACATTGAGGGGAAATATTCGTGTCGCGTACGCATTGTTCCAGGGTGACTCTCCCATCCACGTGTGCTTGGGTTTGCCATCCCTCTATTTTTATTATTTGTCAGCTCTGTCAATGCCTACCTTGATCTCCTAAAATCCACACTTGTTAGCTAAATATCACAAAAGCTGATAAACACCAACTGCAGTGGGTTTCTCCTGCATGTCCCAAGGACAAACTGAATGGATAGGTTGGCACAGCTAACACAGGACTGTCTGTAAATTGCCTTGGGTTGTCAAAAGAAAGAAGAATTGTACAGGAAGTAAAAGAGTCAACGAGACAAATTAAAGGAAATAAAGAATTCTGGTGTGGATTGAACTGACAAGCTCAAGAACAAAATGATAAAGACTTTTAATCACTTCAGAAAGTCTATAAAACCGTGTTAAGTACAAGGCCTAGATGTTAATTCTAAACCTTATCCTATTACGTAAGAGACAAAATTAACTGCCAAAGTTTCAGAAAGATTAGCTTTATTATATATTGTATCCGTATTGAATGTTCATACTGAAAACTAATGGGAAGTCTAATGAAGAATTTGCTTTGCTAAGAAAGAGCAATCTTTTTAATGAGTCAAATATTTCAAATATGGAAGCCTCTTACATCCCTGTAATTGCCATGAGAACATGCGTAGGCTAGCATGCCATGGGATGAGACACAGAGTCCATCCTAGATCCAACCACAGCTGGCCAACTAGTGAGTGAGTCTTAGCTGAGCCCAGAAAAATTGCCCAGCCCAGCCCAGATCTCAGTCCCTCCATGGAAAATATCACTTACAGTGTGGGAGCAAGGGCAAAGTGGGGAATACAGTGAGGAGGCCACTGCAATATGCTGTGCTGATGGCCCTCAACTACTAATCAACACTAACACACATCACAGAGGAAGAGACCCCAAGGCATTATGTGCATTCTGATGTGATGTGATGTAGTAGGGCATACACAATATCACTCATGAAGTTGTTTTCCAAAAAAATAAAACTTGCTCTAAGTATCCAAATCTAACTACTAACTTATGAGAAATACAGGGACAGAAAAAAAATGTTAAACAATAACAGGGGAATGCATTCAGCAAAATCCAGACTATTTGAAACTCCCATGGTACACATTACCTGATTTCTTCAATAAAGAGTAATAAAATAATAGGGAAAGGGTAAAAAGGCAATCTATAGTTCGTACACAGTCAGCTGTAAAAGAAACACATTTATGAGGCAATCAGGGAAGTTTTAACAATAATTTGATATTTAATAATATTAAGAAATTCCTACAGATTTTTTTAGATGAGATAATACCGTGGTTACTCTTTTAAAAGCACTCATGGAAATACATACAGAAATATTTATGGATGAAAAGATATGATAATTGGATTTGTTCCAAAATAACTCAGTAGGTATGGGGGAGAGCCTGAATGTATAAACAAAACAAGATTATACATGAACTGATCATTGCCGAAGCTGGTTGATAGATACATGGGAGGAGTTCATTGTACAATTCTCCCTGCCTTTGTGTATTTTAGAATTTGTCCATTTTTAAAAAATGCTGCAGAAGTGTAAAAGAGTATTATTTACATATAACATATGACAGGAGAATGTTTGTACATATAAGCTCTTCCTCATGATTGACAAGCCCTGCTATTGCAAAAAGTTCTTCTTCTGGAGACCCTCAATGACATTACCAATGCAAAAATTTCCCTGAGCCAGAGAGTGGCTCTGACCAACTCCAGAATGAAACTGAAACCATGGTACAAAGCCACACACACAGTCAATGTGTGCCCATAGACAACAGCATGTATTGTAGGGAAGACTCGTTGAATGGCTACCCTTTTTAATTAGCTGGCTTCTAAACGATTAAAATAAAATCATGTGTCCTGCAAAAAATTCAAATAGTACAGAAGAGTGGGAAAAGACAAACCCAATCTCACTCCCAGAGGTGTGGAACCATGTAACCAACAAGCTCTTGGGTAGTTTTCCAGAAAAGTTCAATACATAATTGTCGTGTGTGTGTGTGTGTGTGTGTGTGTGTGTGTGTGTGTTTGGAAAAGTTATTTTTAGGAAATATTTGATTAAGTACAAGAATTATCTTGCTTTAGTTAATTTTATTATGAACAATTATTAGTGAATATACAGTAAATCTTTATTTTGCAGGAACACTTTTATATTCACAAAGCTGTGTATTCATATAATTTAATCATAGCCCTCCTGTCACATGTGATTTTCCATGTCATTCTAATATAGTTATTTATATTTCTATTGATCATTTGAAAATATAGCTGAACTTTTCACTCTAATATAAAAGAAAATATTATACATTAAAGTTAAAACAAATTAATGGTTTATTTATCATCATTTCCTTAAAAACCTTTCAAATTGAACATGTTTAGATGGTTTTCCCTTTGGGGCTATTATAGTGCTCTCATCAACAAAATAACACAAAATGTTAGTGCATAGAAAGAAAAGAACAAGATTGCTCTCTTTGATTATTCTATGTCATCTGCCTCAATTAGGAGTAAAAATGGCTATGTTGTAGATATATGCAACAAATTTTTCAAACCATATTCAAATTGTGAGATTAGTTTGTTTATATTATCTGTCTGTAGCTTTTCACCTTTATTTTTAAAGTGAAAAGTTTTGAATCAAAACACAAAAATGTCTTGTGCTTTAAAAATATTTTAATCTCACAGTTTTCCTCATGACTATGAAATTATTGCACTTAAGATGAACCTCAAATGAACACTGACCATAAATTCTTTTTTTCCTATCATAACTTGTTTACGATATTTCAAGATTCGTCTCAGGCATGTGTTACCTATTACCATATCACTGTACCATATTGCCCAAGTAGGTACATGCTCATTTTGTTGGTGCTCTTCCAATAATCACTGATTTTTGCAAATTACTGAAAAAGAAAAGATAACTCCAGCCTTGGTTATATGCAAGGGTGGCTTCAAAGGTGTGTGACGTGCACAGGGCCCCACGTTCAGAAGAGCCCACACTTGGTTTAATACTCTGCTGTCACCGTCTTGAAGTTCGTAGTAATTTTTGTTATCCTCACCCAAGGATATTTTTTTCATGGCTTTTAGAGAGAGAGAGAGGAAGAGAGGAAGGGAGAGAGAGAAATATTAATGTGAGAAGGAAACATCCATTGCTTGCCTCCTGTACGTTCCCAGGCTGGGGATCATAGGTGCCTGGACCAGGGATCGACCTACAACCTAAACATGTGCCCTGACTGGGAATTGAACCTGCAACCTTTCAGTTATGTGATGATGCTCCAACCAACTGAGCCATACCAGCCAGGACAAGTTCATGTTAAGTTTATCTTTGAACTTCTGTTTTGTAAGTAAAATCCAAAGGGACAATGGGGTGCTGCCTGAGCAGATGTACATGTGTCCATTGTTCCTGGCCACCCTGTTTGCATACAGCATTCCTGATGCTGCATAAGCACAGACTTCAGTAGACCCAGCACGGGAGTTCATCAAGACCCAGGTCAGCATTTCATGGAAGCCACTGGTTTCCATAAAGTGTTGGTAAAATGTGTATATATCAAGAAGTGAAATAAAAAATAGTCAAGTTAGTTTTTGCATTTCCAGTGTTCTGGTAAGAAGATACATATGTATGGTATGAGCTACAAAATATAAACTGTGTAATTTCAGTGATTCTGCATACAAATTGAATGTTCTTATATTTGTACTTAAAACTAGCATTCCACAATAAAAAAATGAATTCTAAAAATCATGCCAGTATGTTTTTAATTTCAATGTCTCTGGTTATATTTTGCTTGTCTTTTTTGTTGTTGTTGATTAGGTTCCACTTATAGGTGAGATCATATGGTATTTGTCTTTGCCTGGCTTATTTTATTTCTAGTATTTTAAATCTCTGGAGAACAAGTTTAAGCACTTGTTTCTTAAACTTAAAATAGTTCTTAAACTCTACAGAAAACCCATTACAGTATCAAAGGCTGATCATAAGTATACATGAAATACCTTTATAATAGAAATAATTTTTCAAATGTGAATTCATATATTCACATTTGAAATCATCTATTCTCTTTGAAGTTCTTGCTTTCACTGCTGGGATTATTTCCCTTAGCATAATGCTCTCCAGATCCATCCAGGCCATTGCAAAGGGTAGGAGCTCCTTCTTTCTTTCTGTTGCATAGTATTCCATTGTGTAAATGTACCATGGATTTTTGATCCACTGACAGAAACCAGAGGGAAGGTGGGAACAGATATTGGGGGCATTTGGGGGAAGGGTTGTCAAGGAACATGTTTAAAGGACACATGGACAAATCCAAAGTGGGGATAGGATCGACGGTGGGAGGTGGAGATGACTGGAGGTGGGGGAAGTGGTGGGAGGAAAATGGAGATAACTGTACTTGAACAACAATTTCAAATAAATAAATAAATAAAGCAAACATTTGTCAATTTAACAAATCATGCCAGTAATTTAGGATTTTTAATTTTTCTTTACTTAGGGACACACTAAATAACAAAATAACAATAACAACAATAACAAAAACACCAGGACAAGTCAAGATAGAAACTGAAAGATAGGAAAAAGCTCCTATTTTAGTATCTTTAATGGCACTTTTTTTCCTGACTTTTAAGCAAGGGGCCCCACGTTTTCATTTTGCACTGGGCCTCACAAATTCTGTAACTAGTGCTGATTACATGTACTTTGTCTGCCCAGGGAACCCTCCTGCAGGAAGTATCTGTCTTCCATTCTGAAGTCGTTAATTGACTCTTACAGCTGGGTTTGGCTGGAGGGAGGACATCTTTATTTTGGCAAATGGGCAGAACTTGGCAAACAGAAGTAACAAAAGGAATAATCTTGTGTCCTGAAAATCTAGTATGGCAAAATGCTTAGACTCAATGATTAGGTTTTGGTTTTTTGTTGTTTGGTTTTGTTTTGCTTCATTGCAGCTTACAGCTGATGGTTTTTCCCACTGAAGAGCATTTGTCAAATAAATATTTTCCTTCATCACTTTTTTACAAAAGCACAAGACTTCCCACTGCTGTCTTGCTGTGAATTTTCCTTTCTGTTAGAACTACGAAAAATAATGCAGACTAATCAAACGCTGTGTTGTTAGTTTTTATGTGCTTTTCTGTCATTGTCTATGATGAATCATCTTCAGATTATTTCAACAAATATTTATTAAGAACTAGTTTTGTGAGAGCCACTCTGCTAGGATACCAAGCGAAATAGGAAGCATCCCTGGCCTCCAGAGATTTAGCTCTAAAGGTCCTTCAGAAGGAACAAGTGAGGCCAGAGTGTGCTGGTGTGAGGTCCAGTTGGTTGAGGGGGAAAGGTCTTTTGTTTCATTTCTGATTTCTATGCAAACTGGTGAACTCTAGTTTTCATGGCACATAAATCACTCTCTAACAGTGAGTTAAGAACTATAAGTTCATTTGATGACCACAAATTTGTGAAGCGTTCCTTATTTTTCTACAGTTTTGTTAACCAATGTCACCCCAATATACTCAATTTTAAAAAAAGAACAGTAAGTTAACTGAGTAAATATCATTGCTGCAAGAAATCAAAAGAAAGGGTTAAAACTGACCCATTTGGGAGGAAAAATACTGCTTTGGAAAAAAATCATTGTCATTTTGAGTTGAAATCTCAGTTTCTCTGATTTGAAAATCTAAGTGCAGAAATGCTGCCTAGGAGAATCCAAAACTCCCCAAGTCCCAAATCTGTGATTCAGAGTAACTCCACTGACAATGATCAAAATCGTTCCTCAGCCGGTGACAGGCTGCCATTCCACTTCTAGAGTCCATTTATTGCTAAGTCTCTGAGGTCTTTGTTCTCCACATTCACTCACTCTTCTTCATTCTCATCACCCACAGCAGGAGTAATAACTGATGTGCTTCTAAACCCAGCCCCTTGAGAGTTGTGCTTGTGGCTCTGTTATAAAAATGTTCCTGAAAATGATTTAACATGTATTGTGACTATCTAATATCGGTAGGTAGAAATTCTTTGGGACTTGTTTTCATGAAATGCTCATGGATATTTCTACCCAGACAGTTATCAGTTACATTATATTTATCTACTCCCCAACATCCATTCTTTTCTTTTTCCTTGCAGTAGTATTCCTGATTTTTAGCTGGGCATGTGGCTACCTGGTGTGAAGATATTTTCTAGCTTCCCAGAAACTAGGTATGACCATATGACTAAGTTTTATCTAATGCTATATAAGCAAGGTATGTTTCTAATATCCATCTTTCCTGTTGGCTATAATAAAAATGTGACAGCTAGAGCTTCAGCAGCCACTTTGGACCATGAGATAGAACATTGAAGATGGTTAAAACAGGCCCTGGCTGGCATAGCTCAGTGGATTGAGCGTGGACTGCAAACCAAAGCATCGCAGGTTCGATTCCCAGCCAGGGCACATGTCTGGGTTGCAGGCCATGGTCCCCAGCAACCGCACATTGATGTTTCTCTCTCTCTTTCTCCCTCCCTTCCCTCTCTAAAAATAAATAAATAAATCTTTAAAAAAAAGAATTACTATTAATTTTTAAAATTACTGGGAAAAAAAGACAGTAAAACAGAAAGACAGGAGGAGCTGGAACCCCCAATGGCTTCAAAAACTGCCTATGTGTAGCCTTTTACATGGAGAGAAATGAAGCTCCACTTTGTTAAAGCCACTGTTCTCTTGGGTTTCTGTTACTTGCTACTAGATCTAATCATAACTGATATTTTTTATAGATTCCTGGCTCATTCTTCCTTAGGTGAACTCAGTATTAATACTTATACCTTCTTCCTATGCTAAAAATTATTGCCCCTTCTGCTGAAGAGTCCTTAAGGGAAGTTATGCTTTTCACAGTTCCAGTTAATTCATCCTAGCTATTTGAAAGATTTAAGCATCATAACAGTTATAAATATTAAAGTAATAGCACAAATATCAATTATTGGTTTTCTGCCCAAGAATATTTCTAACTCTGCTAGAGCATTCTATCTATTCTATATTCCTCTATTCTAATTCTATAAATCATCCATCCATAAACTCACCTTTCAGCTGGTTTCAGATCTTATCCATCCCACCTGCTTCCACTAATGCTTAATTAGCTAATAGTTCCTTTCTTTCTCTCTTTCTCTTTCTTTTGCTTCTTCCCTCCCTCCCTTCCTCTCTCTCTCCTTCCTTTCTTCCTTCCTTCCTTCCTCCCTTCCTCCCTTCCTTTCTTGCTTCCTTGCTTCCTTTCTTTCTGGAACAAGGATCTGGGTTGTACCTCAGACCTGGAACAAGTTTGACAGAAGCACTATTTCCTAAGTGGAGCTTAGGAGAACATTCCTGTGGTACCCAGTAAACTTGTTGTTGGAAGGAGGAATCAGAAGAGGTCAGAGCTGTAAGCCAGAAGACAACTGATGTGCAGTGAATCCGAAGGACAAGGTGAGAACTAGATGCATACATGAACTATAGGCATAAACAAGGTACAGAGTTACTAGTGGGATGGGGATTGAGTCTAAGAGAGCACTTTAGTCCAGCAGCAGAGGAGGCAGTAGAGAATCCCTTTACCTACTTCCTTGCAGACACAAATGAAAGAAGAAGTTCCAGTGCCTTTAAAGTTCAAAAAAAAGGGTGAGATCTTGAGCAAATTACTACAAATATGAGCTGGCCATGCTGGCTAGTTAAGGTAACAATTTAAGGAAAAAATCATAATTGTGGTTAAGATGAACAAAAATTAGCCCTGGCTGGCGTAGCTCAGTGGATTGAGCGCGGGCTGCAAACCAAAGTGTCGCAGGTTCGATTCCCAGCCAGGGTACATGCCTGGGTTGCAGGCCATAACCCCCAGCAACCACACATTGATGTTTCTCTCTCTCTCTCTCTCTATCTCCCTCCCTTCCCTATCTAAAAATAAATAAATAAAATCTTTTAAAAAAAGATGAACAAAAATTAAGGTACAAAAATAGATAATGACATAAAAATTAAAAATTTGAAGAAATGTGTTAATGCTATTGTAATTGATTTAACTCTTCAATTTGAATATTTGGGGATCCAGATGAAAGGGGTGCTGTTAATACCTAATGATAGTGACCAATATAAAAGCTACTGTGCATTTAAAACTACTTCATTACCTTGCAAAAAACAATTTTCATCATGTAACTCCTGCGGCATTTAACAAATAAAATTTGTTTTAACTAAAAATAAAAATACCAAGAATGTTAGAAAGTAAATTAATAATTGAAATGAACCAATCCCAAAGAATATTAGAATATATTGATTTGAATAACTGTGTGCCTAGTTCCTACATGGAAATAGCCAAATATTATCAGCCAGTTGCAATAAATATCCAGAATATATATTTACAAAAAACTCAAGCAGTAGATTGTGAGCCTCATATAGAGTCTTTCCCTTCCTGTTTGTTTCAATGGGGTGATTTGGAGAACAATTTCCGACCCACGGAAGATGAAACACTGCTCTTTCCTCAGTTTTATCTTCCTCACTGGAAAGCGGTTCTCTGCAGGAGGCTAGAGGGGCTCATCAGTGAGGGGAGCCCTGTGCCTCCAGAAAAAGGGACTAGAATGGGGAGCCAACCCAATCTATCAGACATCTAGAGCTATCTAGTCTGATCTGTGTCCCAGAAGGTACAGAGAATGCTAAGCAAGCATCAGTTTCTAATCTGATTTCCTTCTTTGCCTCAAAGCTAGATCCAATGCTTTGACACCAAGACAGACAAAGTAACAAACTCTGAATTATTAGCAGGAAACTTATAAAACAAAATATTTACCACATGTCACCTATATACTTGGCCCTCAATGGTTACAAAACAGTAGACATGAATTCTGCCTTCTGCTTACAGTGAAGTTGGCAAAACAAGAGACAAATGTGTGATTATCTTCTTGTGTATTGGTCTCCTCCACTAGACTCTAAGTTTCTTGACTGTGGTCACCCTAGGCACAGCTGCCCATGGTAACCAAGTCCCTGCCCACTCAATAAATACTTGAATGAGTAAACATGCACTACTGAAGTAACAACAGAAGACAGCCTCTACATAGTCGTGTACCAAAGCGAGGGATAGAGAATTAAAACTAGAAGCAGTTAGAAATGCGGAGATAACTAAGTGGACAGCTAATGGGTTTAGAGGTAAGGTCACAGCTGGACCTTCCCATTACTAGAGTCTGATAGTTTGGGGGCCCTGACTGTGTCCTCTCAAGTGTATAAACCATTCCCAAGAGAGGACATAAAGCAGCAAGTGCCCCAACCTCAGCGTCAAAGCTGTCTTCCCCCATGGAACAGTGGCGATATCCTGGAAGCCTTCCTGGGACAATCTCTTCTCCAGAGTCTAGAGACCTCCAAACAAGGGACACTTGATGGTGAGACTTTCTTTAGTCACTACACTATTCCTTAAAGTGTTCAAAGCCTGAATGAAAGTCTTAGATATAAAGCTTGATTATGAAGCTATCACTGTAATTTAGGTGCCAGTAATAGGTCTGAAATGTGAGGACTTGGTTGCCTTTTAGTTTTATGACTTTTAAGAGTGGGTAGACAAACTGGGCAATCCAGCCCTAGATGACCTGACCACTCTTGACAAGAGTCCAGGCCACCTGCACAGGAGGAATCCTATGGCCTTCTGTCCGAGTCAGCCCTGGGCAACAGGACACCGCAGAGTCCAGGCCTCTCTTCTTGACCTGGAGAGATCCCACTGATGGAAACGTCATCCCACCTTTGACAAAAAGGGGAAGGATCCAGTTTTCTTAAAGACTCATAGCTATTGGAACAACTCTACTCCCCTTCCTTTGCCATCAGCCTACACCGAACCCAGTATGGAGTGGTAAGAAACTAGATTCCCCTTTGGCCAGGTCACCTTCTCTTTTTAACCCCAACAGTTCTGGTTGCTGGTAATAAAGCTTGTGTACCAGTCAGAGTCCCAGAAGAAAGCAGATGGTGCACTCAAAAAGGAATAATTTGAGGAGAGTTTGGTAAAGGTGTGAATAGTGCACAGGGAATCAATGAGGCAGAGGCCTGGGACTGCTGCCACCCTCCAGTCTCTGTGGCCAACACCAACAGGAAGCTTCAGGGCAAGGGAGCCCTTTGTTGGAATCTCTGATGCAGTGAGCAAGATAGTGAAGGGGAGGAGTGGACCTCAGGGTCAAATGGAAGCTCTCGGCACAGCTGTGCTTTATCCACTCTCCACATGTCTGTGTCTGTGTAAAGACCCACGCATTTCAAGTAAAAATGACCTCCTTGTGGACCAAACAGTGAGCCACAAGTAAAGAGAATCATGGAGTCAGGCACCTAAATTCTAACCCCACTTCTGCTGAAAATTGCCCGTGTGATGTTGGGAAAAGTAAATTTTCTGTATTTAGGTTCTGTTGTTTGTCTACGCTTCACTTGCTCATGGGAGTATTGTAAAGATATTTGCAACACTTGATTATATGTTGAGCACCTCTTACCACAATGGCTTTCCTTGATAGCTTAATAACCAGGATCTCCCCCATTCTCCTTTTGCTCATTTCTTCAAATTCTCTCTCTCATTTTATATTCTTTCCCAATGCATTCCATCTGATATTGAAATCTCTGCGTGGTTGTGTGCTGTGAATACTTCTGTGCTTTAATTCCGTGTTCACTGTTTCCACTGTTAAGCTCTGAAAAAAGCTGATCCTTCAAGATTAAGGTGAGTAACTCTAACGGCATTTTTTACAATTCTGATACTATCACAACTTATCCAAAACATAAACATTGCTCACAAATAGTTTTTAAATCTCCTTACAATGTAGTATATGACATCAATCGTAAAATAACAGAAGTCACAATATTCAAAAAACAGCTGATTGCATAGGATTGTGAATATAATGGTAATGATGATGAAGATGAGGATGACAAATAGGTGTTTACATATTTCATATGTTTCCATATTGTTAAATAAATTATGTGTGCTTACTACATGCCAGATACCACATATAATTTCATACCAATTATTATTATATTTTATTAGTGTCATTATTGTACTCACTATGTAGACAGAGGAAGAACATGAGATTTAGAGAAGGCACATAGCTTCCTCTAAGCTGTAAAATATTGCTCAGATTCAGGACTCAGATCCACGTTGTCTAACTGTATAGCCCATGCTCTTACACACTATCATATTATTAAATTTCAAAGCGGGCACGTGACTCAAACCTCTAACCCAGCAGTCCCGCTTATGGAATTTTTTCCTAATCCAAAAGAAAGGCAGTACCATTCTGGGGGTGGATGGTGGAGATGGCTGTGCAAAACTGGGAATGTACTTAATGCCACGGAACTGTACACTTAAAATTGTTAAAATGCTAAATTTTGTGGAATGTATATTGTACCACAATACACAATAAAATCTTTTTAAAGAATTCAAGAAAAAAAGAAACCAGTATTTCAAACTAAAAAAAAGTGATTTTTGTTTCAAAAGTGATGTTGCTTTAAATACTTGTGTAACAAAATTAATAACAAAATGAAATATTATGTAAATATGTATGACCTATCTTGTTTTCATTATAAAATTCTGTACTCAAATTAGCTGAAAACTTTTAAACTATCTTTTCATTGGGAGAGTTTTTCTCAAGTTTGATATTCCCATATATTTAAATGAGGTAGTTTTCAACCAGAAATCAATAGCCATCTAAATTAATATTTAAGGGAGAAAAACAAAGATAGCTTTGGACATAAAATGATTCAGATATTTCCACCCACCGACCACTGAGGAACACCTGAGAAGCCACTGCAGCAAACTGAGACCTGTACCAAGGAAGAGAACAACAGGGGAAAAATATAAGTGGTTGCAGGGAAAAAAGTCAGTACCACGTACACTAGGTGATGGTTGCTATATTATTTTTAATTGCAAACTAAATAGGAAGTAAATGAAATGCCCAAAGAAAATGAGAAAATGCACTAAATTATAGTATTTCCACTTGAGAGAATATTATGCAGCCATTAAAATTATAAGTACAAAGATTTTTATAGTAACACAGAACTACTTATGGCTTAATGTTAAATGAAAAAAACAGGATACAAAATTTGATTCACATTGTGCTTAGCAGCAATATAAATATAGGTGCACATATGTGTGCAGGCTGAAATAAAACATGCAAAAATTAAAGCCATGGTTGTGATTGAGTGGCAGAATCATGGATGATTTTTCTCCTTTTCTTTCCCAAACTTTCTATAATGCCTTTTCATTGTATTAGTTATCTGTTGTTACGAAATAAATTACCTCAAAATTTAGAAGCTTAAGACATCTATTTATACTCCCACAGTTTTTGTGGGTCAGAAATCCAGGCACAGCTTTGCCAGATTCCTCAGTCTCAAGGATGACAGTCATGTCAAGGCTGGACCGAGGACAGATCCTCTTCCAAGTTCACTCAAGTGGTTGCTGACAGGATTCAGTTCCTCTGAGGTCATTGAGTTGAGGGCTGGGTTCCAACTCCCTGGCTGTTGCCCAGAAGGCTGCCTCGCTTCTTTGTCATGTGGCCTCTCCATAGGGCAGCTCAAAGCTTGGCAACCGATCTCATCAGAGCAAACACGTGAGGGCACGTGTAGTGGGAGCCAGTCTTTGTAACCTAATCTCAGACCAAGATCTCATCACTTTTGCCCTATTCCATTGATCGGAAGAAAGTCACTAGGTCCAGACAACACTTGAGGAATAGGGGATCATTGGGGCCGTCTTAAAGGCTGCCTACCGCAATGGTCATTAAACTGAAAGACATGAAATAAGAGCTCTTCTTTTCTTTTTATATCCAGCAGTGTCTAAAATCATCCTGTGACCTACTATTCTTCCGGAATAGGATTCAGCAACTTCTTTTACCACAAGTATCAGCAAGAGCAAATCAGAAGCACCTAAGTATATTGAAAAGTTCATGTTTCTAGGATGTAGGGAACCCTCCTTGGGGCTATTTATAAAGAGTGTGGAGGTGAGAACTCGGGAGTGGAGGGATACAGACACAGTCTACTACTGTACCCTCAGAATAGAAAGATCTCTTCCCCTTACCAGCCCCCTCCCAATCATAAAGAATTTTATTATGTTTTGTCTTTGACTGACATGTCTTTGAATCTTTTAACTTGAGGACAAGAAGTGACTTGGGGAAGACTCTTTATATTTTTTAAAAGGTCAGAATGAGAAGGCAATAGAGAAAAGCCAAGCCCAATCTGGTGGAGTATTTTTAGGGTTTTTTTTTTTATTTTTTTTAAATGTATTGAGAGAGAGAAAAAGAAGGAGGAGAGAGAGAGAGAGAGACTGATTTGTTTTCCACTTATTTATGCATTTATTGGTTGACTCTTGTATGTGTCCTGAGCAGGGATCGAACCCACAATCCACAACTTTGGCACATGGGCATGATGCTCTAACTAACTGAGCTATCTAGCCAGAGCCCACCCTGATATTTTGTCACAGCTACATAGTATTCTACTATAAAAGCTCCATTGGTTTCACAAAATGGTAACCTATGTCTTTCCATTTGGGAGGCACTGCGTATTGTTGGCAGGCAAAAGGAGAGAACACAACGAGGGATAAAAGAGAGGTAGGAAAATAAAGATGACCCCCTACCTCCAAATTATCAGAAAGCTAAAGATGCATCAATTACAGTGATGGTAATTGTCTAGTTATGCCCCTACTGCCAATAAAGGCTGCTCTGCAAAACTGCCCAGTGCAGACTGCCAGCACTACCATCAGGGTCTGGACACCAAGAATAGGCACTTGCAACTTAACCTCTGGGGAAAGGGGAGACTTATCAACTATCTTAAACCCAGTTCATATTAGAACGATACATACTTCCCAGCAGACACCTGTAAGAAAGTAATTGTTTACCACATAAATAGAGTATTAGGAATATATTCTCCAGTCAGAGAAAGACAAGTACCATATTATTTCACTCATATGTGGAATCTAGTGAACAACATGAACTAACAAGCCAAATAGACACAGCCTCATAGATACAGAGCAGGCCGACAGCTGGCAGGGGTGGAGGGTGTGGTGGGGGCTGGATGGGTGGCTGGAGGGATTGAGCAAAAAGGAAATACAGTGTGGTGATTGCTGGGGTGGGAGGAGTGGGGAGAAGCGGAGGCGGGTATCGGGGGCATAAGCGGTGATGGAAGGAGACTTCACTTGGGGTGGTGAACACACAACATGGTGCACAGTTGTGGAACTGTGCCCGAAACCTGTATAATTTTGTTAACCAGTGTCACCCCAATACATTCAATAAAAAGAAACAGAAATAAATACATAATTGTTTCCAATTAACAGTTATGTTTGGTCAATCCGCAGCAGGATTTGTTGGTGAGATTGCTGGCTTCCCAGGGCAAGCTTCTTTTCAGTTAGCTGAGCTAATGCCGATGGCCTGCTTTCCCGTGACAATGCACTGTTACACATATCCAGTGTCTCCCTAAATGCATTTGTGAATTAAGTCCTGTCTGGGAAGGTTTCTTCATTCAACTTAGGGATTGGAAATTATATTGACCCAGGGATAAGACTTGCTATATTTAGTCTGGGACCAGTGTTAAACATGCATGGTCAGACCAAGGAATTAGGGGGCCTGGACATCATTTTTATTCCAGCATCTTACAAAACATCCAAAGTTAATAATTATGCCACATCATTTGTACTATACAATTCCCAGTTTTCAAATTATTTAATTTTTTTGTGGGAATCATCATTTTTCAGATCAGTGATATTCAGTGCTTGAAGGGAAAGGAAGAGACTAAAAGGGGAAAGAATCAGCCTTTAGCAAGGACCAACTGGTACTTTTATTCCCATTTTACAATGGGGAAACCAGTCCACAGAGAGGCTAATCAAGTAAATTGCAGAAAGGTACAACAAAGTTGGTAGCAGGGTAAATATCCCAGACCAAACCTATCTGACTCCAGGTCCCTTGCTCTTAACTTGTTACTATTTGCCCATCTTCCTGGGAGAGAAAAGGAGTGTGTATGTTTTATTTCACTTGAAGAAGTGAAACCATTATAATAATGAAATGAGTACAGAATCTCCTAAGAAAAGCTGAATAATAGCTTCTGACCCAAGCTTCCATCCCTTTTTTAGACAGTCATTTTCCTCCTCTCTGCCTCTCCTTCCTAATAAAAGCACGAATGAAATTAAACATTAAAACTCCAAGAGGAAAAAATTCTCCAGGAGGGCGCAGATTGTCATTTATCTTTGCCTTGTGCATTACCTGGCCCAGATTAGGTGCTTGTCACTGACTTGTCATAAGTAATAAAGAATGAATCCATGAACCAGTGAAGATTGTTCTATTTATAATGCTTATTGAAACTGCTGTTTCACTTTCAAAGGTAGGAAAAGTATTTTGTTATTATTTTAAACCAGCTGTTTTGAATATGTTAAATATTTCAAATTTCTGAAATGTGTCACTAAAGACTAATTCTGGACATGGAACTATTTTTCTCTCTCACTATACACAGACACACAAATACACATATATTTAGTATTATATTTTTATCATGCTTCCAAAAATTATTTGAAACAGTTTATATTCAAAGGCATAAGCACTCTAGATTCCCAAGTAACATTCTCAGAAACAGCCTGTTAAAATTTCTAATTAAAATAAGTTCTCTAAAACTGAGGATGTTCGTGGTCCACTGTAAAAGGTAGGTATCTCTTGGGCAGGATTTATAAATTGTCCAACTGTAACATAAAATACTTTCAGGAGCTTGGGTAGAGGTGGATGATGTTATCATTAACAATAAATTAAGAAAAAAAACATAGTTTCTTATGTAAAATCTGGCTGCATTTGAAGCAGTGGTTATAACTATTATCTACACAACCCCAGCAATAGTCAAAACTTCCCAAAAGTAATATGTAATGATGCTCTGAGAATTCATCTCAAGATGTATGACTAATATTTTCCACGCTAGACTTTTCTTTAGAAAAAAGTGTGACATCTTAAGTATCTTTGTAGCAAAAAAAAAGTTAGAATTTTTCTCATATGGCATTCCATGATGCACCTTGTTTCCAAGTGAAAAATATCCTAAGGGCCTATAATTAAACATAAGTTTTATGTCAATGAAAAGACCATTTCTAAAACTTTATTTCTATAAAAATGGGATATTTTCTCTTTTTTAAGATTTTATTTATTTTTTTAGAGAGAGGGAAAAGAAGGGAGAAAGAAAGGAAGATAAACATTAATGTGCGAGAGAAACACTGACATTTTGCCTCTTGCAAGCCCCAAACCAGGACCTAGCCCACAACCCAGGCATGTGCCTGACTGGGTGTTGAACTGGCAACACTTTGATTCACAGGCCAGCACTCAACTCACTAGCCACACCAGCTAGGGCAAAAGTGGGATATTTTTTATGAAAGACCTCAGTTCAAATCCTAAAGAATAGAGATTTTTTTCATAATACAACCTTTAGAGGATATATTGGTATAATGAAAATGTCAATACATACATGTCGTACATGAGGTGTGTTTGGATTGATTATGTGTTCTAATAGCCTGAAATCTAAATGAAGAGGTTTTTTCATAAGATGGTAATAAGACTATAGAGATCTTTGTATGGTATAAAAATACATGAGGAGCTGTGTTGTAATCTGAATAAGACTAATTGATCATCTTATTAGAGAAACACTTATCTCAAGATGAAAAATGGCTACATTGTTACTTGACATTTGCCTTGTCGATAGCTTGACCAGAAGAAAACTTAGTCACTCTAGAGACACAAGAAGTTTGAGAGAGTAGTTGCTAGCCAAAGGTCACTAATAGAATAATAAGAATTTTTCTTCACAATCTCAAGAAAGTCATCTATCTGATGCTGCTTATGCAGTCTGTCCAGAAAGTATCCAGCTATATACTATGAAAAATAGAGATATTTATTGAAGAAGCCACAAGATACAAGAAACATTGTACATAGGACAATGCCACCTACGTCCCCTTCAAAGTAGGCACCTTGGGACCTCACGCAGTTCTCTCAGCATCTCTTCCTCTATTCAAATCACTCTGTAAAACCTTTGGTTAGAATCGCCATCAGCTGCCCTGTCATAGTTTCCTGAATCTCATCAATGGTCTGAACTCTCTTCCCTTTCAAAGGTGATTTTAGTTTTTGGAAAAGCCAGAAGTAGCAGGGTGCCAAATCTGGGCTCTAGTGGAGCTGAGTCCCCTGGGTGATTTGATGTTTTGCCAAAAAACTCTGCATGAGATGTGATGGGTGCATTATCCTAATGAAGCTGCCAGTCACCTGTTGTCCATAGCCACAGCCTTCTGAATCATCTGAGTACTTTCCACAGAGGAATGTTCAAGCTTAACACAAAATTTGATACAGATTTGTTGCTCTACTCACTCAGTCATTTTGAATGTGATGGCCACACAGTACACATACTCACCAAATGGGTTCTTCCACCCCACTGACTAGTACGGTGAAGTCATCATTGTTCACACATGTGTATCCCAGTCCACACTCCTTGGATGCCAAGTTACATCGATGTGACACAAACCATTCTCATTATATTGGCTGGATAACCAATGGCTGGCTATCCAACAATGGCCGGACTTTTTCTGGACAGACCTTGTATATCTCAGTGAAGGGGAAATAACATGATGGCCAAAAGTCACACTTTTATTAAAAGTATCATCATCCATGTAACAACCAATATGACAGGACAAACCCCAAAATTTTTCCATGATAGAATCCCTAAATAGCATACTTAGGCATATAACCTATACTTTGCTCATTTGATGTATATCAAGAGTAAGATATTCTAAGAAATTATCCAACTTGAAACACTAGTTATCAAGCTTGAAAATCATTCAAATGAATAGAATTCTCAGTATAAGTTTACACTCTATATATGTTTTTAAATTTCCATCATATCAAAACTTTAGGTAGGTTTAAAAGTATTTTACAAAAGAAACAAAGAAAGAGATCCAATGGGCCTCTCTTCTCTACCATGGAGTTATGGTTTTCAGATAAAGGGTTGGTGGATGTGCTTTGCTATTCTATGCACCTTTGCCGACTTCAGCATTTTCTATCCCCTGAAGCTGCTCACATTAAAAACTTTAATTTCAAAAAAATGGCTTGGAATTTTAATATCAATTAGCAAATACCATATGACTGAATTATTTAACAAGGTATTGGTAACAATGCTAAGACTACTGGCAGATGTGAGGTTCTTCCAAACCCCGGACTTCTCGCTCTTCACCAAGCAAAAGATTTCACGAAACTACAGATTTTAACCAATGCCACCCCAAAGGAAATACAAAGCCTAGGATCATATCTAGGAAATACAAAGCCTAGGATCATATCTAGTTCCCAACTACCTCACACCCAGAATCTTTGCATAGTGGTTTTCAAGTAAAAATATGCCCTATGGGCAGACTTAAAAATAAAAAAAAGTCAAAACAAGGCAATGGGAAGCCTGATCTGCCTGCAGGGGGAGGGGGAAAGCAGTTCCAGTCCCCTTTACCTGGATGAGAGCTGGCTGTGCACCAGCTTCAGCCTTCCTCCCCTGACCCTCCTCCCACACAGCAAATACCACTCCCTCTGTGACTCTCTCCTTGACTCTCTTGGCCACTCTAACCTCCAATTCATGCTGTGTCTGTGGACTGTCCTGAAAATTATCTGCTGGTGCTTATGAGTACCTAAACTGACAACCAAAAATTCCTGCCCACAGCAATGTGGATAAATTTTGAGTTCTCTTAGGCATGAACAGCCTTATCTTTTAAACTAGTGGCATTATTTATTAGTAGGCTTTAATAAGCAGTTCAGTATGAGTAGCATATAAGATTGACCTAATAACCAAATCACTGTGACATTCAAATTCTTACTAGCACTTCATTAAATGTGCCTAGGTATTCCCCGTATCATTTACAAAGAACAGAAACAGCTCAAAAACATCTCACTTGTCTTCTTCAATCAGGAATCCATGCTTTTAAGTCCCAGAGGGTAAAAAAATGTATGGACCTCTGAAATACCCTTTCTTAGGTAGCTGCCAGTTTCATGAATTCAGTAAAATTAGATTTTTTAATCAACATTATTTTTATGAGATTCCCTGCAGATCAAGGTATTATTTGCACCAGAGATTGTCAAAACCTCACAGTTTCGTATGATGCATGTGTAGCTATGGGAGATAGCTACAGGATCCTCTGCCATTCCAAAAATAGTTCCAGCAGCCAGAATCTTTGGAACACTGAAGTATTACTTGAAACTAAAGTGTCATGAAGTACCAAGCTAAACTGCTGATCTATAGAAAGATGGTAGCATTCAATCCTCTATCTGACTTTGCAGGTGAGTTGCATCCTAATCAAATCATTCAAGTACTTGAACAGTTTTGTCATTGGCTCCTCTGAATCATAACCCTTAAACTAAAAATGGCAAACCAGAGTTCCCAGAAGGCACCCTGACAACCAGCATGACCTTTGCTGTAAACTTCTGTGATGTTTCTATTCTTTAGAAAGAAGTCCATCTATGTAGTTCCAAAATTCTCTTTCTCTTGTTTCCTACTTTTTAAGGTTTATTATAGACACATTATTTAATAATCAGGTCATCAATAATGGATATCTTATTAAGAATGAAGACATGTTTAAATTTGTCTCAGATTTTCATGCCAGCAGAATTATGTGAAAATCCTCAACCTGTCGATTCTGAGCTGTGTGATCCTGGGCAAATTATTTAATATCTCCTGACCTGTTTTCTTCTTCTTCTGTAAATGGAGATAATACATGCCTCACTGGGCATACTGTAAGGAGTAAACAACATATAAAGTAACTAGAATTTCTTTTTTTAAATTGTATTTATTTTCAGAGAGAGGGGAAGGGAAGGAGAAAGAGAGGGAGAGAAACATCAATGTGCAGTTGCCTCTCTTAAGCCCCCAACCTGGGCCACAACCAAGGCATATGCCCCTGCTGGGAATTGAACTGGTGACCCTTTGGTTTGCAGGCCTGCGCTCAATCCACTTAGCTACACCAGCCAGGGCTAAAGTAACCAGAATTTCATAGGCACATAAAAGATGTTAGATTCTGTTTAACAAACATTTAAATTTATTTGCATACAAACTTTTAAGAAGATGTGTTTTTCTTTTGCCAATAATGTCTTTAATGTTAAATTATCTCTTTTTACTATTTCAAAAAAGGAATTAATCAAGCTTATTTAAAATTTTCATATTAAGGACTGGTTTAAAACATTTACATACATACAGTATCACATTGTTTCTCTTGTTTAGTTAGCTTTATATTTTAAAGAAACTATTTCATATAACTACATAGTCTTTATGGTATCCATTTTGTGTACATGAAATTCCATAGAGTGATATATAATTATTTAGTTCTGTTATTGGATATATACTTTGTTTCCAGTTCTTCAATATTATCATCAATAGTGTTGCATGAGAGAGGAAACTTTGTGCGCAAGAACTTTTACTAATTTGTTTAATGTCTTAAGCTACAGTTCTAAAAATAGTATTGGTGAGTCAGAGTATGAACACCATGTAAATGGTTTTGATCTGTTGACTGAAAGTGTAGGAGGAAAGTTACTATGCGGTAGGATTATCAGAAGTCAGAATATGGAGATTTAGACAATGGGGAAAGGAATCTTTTATGAAAAAAAAGCCTGAAAAAATAAACAGAAGCAAGTAAGAGCTTTATATGAAAAGAAGACGAAAGGAAATGAGCCTGACCGAAGTGGAAGGAGAGGTGTTTTTGGCAATAGCAGGAAATCAGGCAGCATGAGTTAAGTAGATATTTTTTAAAGGTGACGCTTAAGAGTGACAGGTAAAATAGTTTCGGCCTGCTGCAGTCTCCTAGAGCCAGGCCAGAATAGCACAGTCTTGGGGGTGGGAGGCATTGGAGTGAGGCGATGGCTCATGAAGAATCACTGGTGACAGGACTGAAGCTGACTTAGATGGGAAAGACACTGGAGTCATGGAAAATAGCTGTCATCAATGGAAAGTGAATCTACACACCTGAAGAGAAAAATGAATAAAGGGATGTAGAAATAGGTTAGTGTAAGAAAAGGAAGGAAATTGCATTTCCCAAGAGTTTTCACCTGAGTACCTGGAAGTGAGGAGAATCAGGTGTCACTAAAGTGGCAGGAGTCTGGTCACTGGGGAAGGGGACCAGTTTACTGAGGAGTAGACTGGCCAGGGGATATTGATTTTGAGCTGAAAGTAAGATGGATATTCAGGTGGCAATGCCAAGTGTAGACCATCAGAAGCCCTAGCATTCTTCAGGACTTCAGTGGATTGCATCGGATATGTATAAAACAAGGAGTTCATACTACCACACAGGATACCTCGTTAGAAAGTGGAAAAGAGACTGTGGAGCTTCTGAAATGGTTGGAATAGCCAAGGCCTTGAACCAAGACAGCAAGTAACCCTGATTTATCAGCACATGGCCTCCCAGGACCAAGACATGAGTGTCAGAATTTAATCAGAAATCATGTCCCATTCTCTAGTCTTAATATCATATCTATGATCAAACACAATTATGGTGAAACATCAGGACAAAAAAGGATGAAATTTAAAATTATTTCATTTAAAGTAGGTGCAAACCTGGCAATACTATTATCTCAAGCCATTTTATTTGGGGGCCAATAACATATTGTTCATAAATTATTAACTGTTTTACTTCAGAAGGTACCTGTGTCAAAGACTCCTCTAAAATACATGGTGGAGACCCTGAAACTCAGAAAATCTTCTCTGAAGAGCAGTATGAATAGCTTTCAAAAGACTCACAAGAGTGAAAATTTAGCAGGACTCACACCTGCAAAAACTTACAGATGAGCTCCAATGTCTACACCAAACAGTCAGAATTCCAGATTCATCTTTTAACTATAGAAAATTCCACAAGAAGAATCTAGTAATCCCCTGGGTCATCCAGAACCACTGAACACATACCCTATATTCTAAATATAACTCTTTGTATTTTTCCTTAGAGGAACACTAATCACATATGTGGGCCATATGTTGCAGTCTAATATCTCCCCAATCAGCAAGGAATTTCCTCAGATTTTTCGTAGGATCCCTGAGGACCCAGAAATAGACAGCAGGGGAATCCAGTTTGAAGTAATCATCATAGATTGAGTTCAATATAATTATATATGTAATGATACCAGGATCCACTAGATAAACTTGGGTATATTATGTGTTTCTGAACTTGTGTGTTTTATCTATTTTTAATTATTAACTTTAAATTTATAGAGAATATCTCCCATGAATATATTTTCTAATTCAGGAATCATAAATAAGACCATTGGTGTAAGGCTATAGTTGGTCCCCTAAAAAATACTCTATCTTCAAGGTGAGAAGAGAATGCACCAGAATAACTCATCCACTGTGGGACTGCCTGTGGCTCAAAGGTCCTCCAGCACAATCTATCTGCTGAGCATCCTCTCCGCCTGCAGAGGAGGAAAGCTTTGGAAATTGCTGTTGGTGGGTCACCCTAAAGCTCTGTATCAGAATCAAATCAGAAGCATGTTAGGTACATCCATCTCCCAAGAGTTCTGAGCCACAAGATCTGAACCTCAGGTCTCCAAGGCCTTCTGAGTGCAGAAAACACTCTGGCCCAGGGTCTCCTTCTTTCTCAAGGTCTGTGGAGCTGGAGTGGAGAGAGAAGGGAGAGGGATGAGTGAGAACACAAGGAAGCACTCTCTTGCCCATTACTAGAGGTCATTTTGATTCTTTTAAACTGAAAATTCACAGAATTACATATTTTTTCTTTTCCATAACTCCAGGAAAAATACTCATTGTAATTAAATAAGATTTTGCAGTCCATTACCCTGTAATGGATGTAGCCTTTGGGTATTTTTGAAAACTAAAATTAAAAGAAAAATGAGCAAGTAAATGTGTTGATTAATGCATCTATGAGGATTTTTACATTATCTTTTAAACAGACTAATGAACATTTTAAAGCAAAATAATAACATGAAAATAAATATACTGTGTCTTTGTAGTGGTAAACCTGTTTTTCAAACCAACCACCAATGAACAAAGAGTCAAATCCATCCAAAGATGAACACAGTGAGACATGAAGAGACGAACTTAGTGTCACACATAGTAAGTTGGTAGGAACAGCAGCAGCTCTCTAAAACTACTGGCTCAGCCAGGTGACAGGGACTACCAGGACGTTTGTCAAAAGTTTCTAAGTGGTGCCCAATTTATTTATATTTTCCAGTCAGTGCCTTCCTTCAGGGGCTGTGCCTCACCAACTCAGGCTGCTTTCCAGGCCCTCTGCTAGGGCCGGGAAAGGCAAATGAAACTTCTGCCTCTCCTCCCCACCCACCCAGGGCCAATTTAAGGCCTCCTTCCAGGGCCCAGCCCACCTCCATGTTTCTCCTATTACGGGGTGAACTCACAACTAGGATTGAAGCTGAAGATGAGCATGACAGCCGGCCTCCTGGGTCCTCACTTCCTGGTCTTCAGCCTCCCACCCTGAATCAGAGCGGGCCTGTGTGACCCACAGAACATTCTGCTGTGACAGTGTGTCTCTTCAGAGGGTAGATCATAAAGGCATCGAAGCTTCCCCCTTGGTTTCTTGGATTTCTTGTTTCAGAGGGACTCAGTAGCTATGTCATGAGGACACTCAAGCAGCTGCATAGAGAAGCCCAAGTGGCGAGGACTGAGCCATGTGAGTGTGCCACCTTGGAAGGGAATCCCCAGGTCCAGCCAAGCCATCCACTGCTGCAGCCCAGCTGACATGGGGCTGTAACCTCATGAGAGGTCCTGAGCCAGAGCTACCCAGCCAAGCCATCTCAGACCCACAGAAACTGTACAAGTTTAATAAATGATTATTACTGTTTCAAGCCACTAAGTTTTGGGGTGATCTGTTAAATGGCAATGGATAACTAATACAGGATGTTAATATATAACCCCTCTTGATGGGCATTTATAGTTTAACCAGAGTATTTTACTGAAGAAAAAAATGATGAAATGAACAGCCCCTCTATCACTAGGCAGCCCCTCCCCTGCTCTGCCTTCTCAGTAAGCCTGTCCTCCTTTCTATGGTAGGAAAATAAAATGTAGTGCTTGGGGCATCAGGTTACATCTTCCCCTCAGCCCAGAGATTCTTAACTATAAGTACTGCTCTCCCCTGCTCCTGATTTTAAGAACTCAGAGAGCTAAGGGCATATCTGATTGTTGTAGCTCCAACCCTAGTAGCTACAATCCTGTTGTAGCTGCCACTACATTGAGACCGCAGAGCAGTATCTCTGAGCCTCAGTTTTTTTCCAAGAGTAAAATGAGGGTTGGCTAACATAGGTTTAGTGCTTTCTGTATACTAAAAGCCATCCTTAAATACTTTTTTAAAGACTTTTATTTATTTATTTTTAGAGAGATGGGAAGAGAAGGAGAAAGAGAGGGAGAGAAACATCAATGTGTGGTTGCCTCTCGCATGCCCCCAACTGGGGACCCGGCCTGCAACCAAGGCATGTGCCCTAACTGGGAATCCAACCAGTAACCATTTGGTTTGCAGGTCTGTGCTCAATCCACTGAGCTACACCAGCCAGGGCTCCTTAATTACTTTTTATGTATTGTTTTATTTAACCCTTACAACAATCCTATGAGGTAATACTATTTTGTTCATTTCCCTATAAGGAAACTTATGACTAAGGTTAAATGACTTGCCCAAGGTCAAATCGTAACAACTAGAGTCAGAACTTGAACCCAGGCCCTCTGATTTCCAAGCCCAAGTTCCAAGTCCAAACAGTTAGGATCCTATGCTGTGAAAAGCTGCTTCTCCACTCCCTGCCTCATGCCGCCTAAAGTACCGTCCACCCTCAGCCAGGTATACTGGGGCCATCTAGCCATCTTAGGCACTCACCTGTCCTGGCCACATGAATCTCACCTCCTCCTCATCATTGCTGCTCTCCTAAAGTTCCCATTGCCACTTTGACTCAAACTCATAAGGATCTACTGAACAATAATTCCTGGTTAAAAAGTAAATATGTTACCTGGGAAGTACATGACAACCTGTTATCATCATCCTTGACCTGGTAGCTGAGAACATAACCCAAAAGGAACAGGAAATAGGGCAGATACATTCAAATCTGGGGAGAATTTGGAAAAGGCCTAAAAACATAGCATTTTTGGGTGTCAGAAGAATACTGCCCCTTGCACACATACCCCACCCACACCCCAAACACAGAGCAAAAATTTTAACTTCAATTATCTGGAAGTTTGCAATCAGAAAACCCAGAAATGTGCTGTTTTAATTTAAGCACTTACATTATGTAGTGTCATTTTGAAAAATATAATTTTATCATAAGTGATCATAATGGAGGTGAGGCACAGCAAAATCATTTATTTTGAAAACATTATGCTAATTGAAATAGGCCAGATAAAAAATGCCAAATATTGTATGGTCCCACTTAAGTAAAGTACTTAGAATAGACAAATTTATAGAGGTAGAAAGTAGAAAGGTGATTATCAGGGGTTACAGTGGGGGAGGGGGCATGGAGTTAGCGTTTAATTTGTACATAATTTCAGCTTGGGAAGGTGAAAAGCTACTGATATTGGATAGTGGTAATATTTGCACAACAATATGAATGTGTTCCATGCCACTGAATTGTACATTTAAAAATAGGTAAAATTTAAAGTTTAAATATATGTATATTTTACCATGATAAATTTTAAAAATATTTTATTTATTTTTATTTTTTTTTTTTTAGAGAGGGAAGGGAGGGAGAAAGAGAGAGAGAGAGAGAGAGAGAGAGAGAGAGAGAGAAACATCAATGTGTGGTTGCTGAGGGCCATGGCTGGCAACCCAGGTATGAGGCCTGACTGGGAATCGAACCTGTGGCACTTTGGTTCCCAGCCCATGCTCAATCCACTGAGCTACGCCAGCCAGGGCCCATGATAAATTTTTTAAAAATAATTCCTGTTCCTAGAGCTCTAAAGTCTGTATCTGATCTTATCACATTTCTTTGGCATCAGTTACTAACTCCTTCACATTTTTCTCCAAAGTGTCTGCTTTGTGTTTTTCTGTCTTCTTCATTTGCCTTGAGCCCTCATCATCTCTCATCAAGGCTATTGAAATGAATCCTTAAGTGGCCTCTGTGACTCCTGCCTTTTCCCATCTAATCCATCTTATAGCACTGCTCTCTAGGTCATCTCAGCATTTAACACTCTCAGCATCTCATTCTTTCCTCTAGTATAAGCTTAAATCGTATTAAAACAGTCTTATCTCTGATTCAGAGGGAAATCCAGTACTATACATAGTGGTGGACATATGTTTTTAAGTGCATTACTTCAGTTATCTTGATTGTGAAATGCATCATACATCCAGAAGAATGCATTGAACTTTTGAGTACAGTTTTAAAAAAATCAAAACAGACCACTTGTATAACCAGGTTAAGTTGGAACATTGTCAGTTAGTGCTTTAGAGTTGACTTAACCCACTACTGACAGGAAGGTGTAGATTAATCTACAGGGGTCAGGGTGGGCAGTGGCAGAAAAAAGCCTCAGAAAAAGAAAGTACAGAGGCAAAACTCTCTTACTTATCATGTAACCCAAGTATGGGAGGCAACACCTTCTAGAATAGGACCAGAATAGGGCACATGTCCAACTCTTTTTTTAAAAATCTCTTCAGCCCTGGCTAGTGTGGCTCAGTTGACTACATGCTGGCCTGCAAACCAAAGGGTCACTGGTTTGCAGACTTCCAGCCAATATGGAGGCATAGGTAGATAGGGTAGCTTCCTCACACAACCAAAGGGCAACAACCAATTTAAAAACCAGAAACAATCAGAAAGCCAGAAAATTGAACTATATGGAAGTCCAGCAACCAAGGAGTTAAAGAAGAAACACTCATCCAGACTGGTTGGAGGGGCAGAGACAGGCAGTGGGGATGAAGAGGACATGTGACAAGGCAACAGACATGGCCAGGCAAGGCCATGGTTGGTAGACCAGTTGGTCCCACATTCAAGTGCATATAAGCTGGGAGGAATGACTGGGAAGTGAGACAGGCAACACAACCCAGGGTTCCAGTGCAGGGAAATAAAGTCTCAAACTTCTGACTGAAAACACTCGTGGGGGTTGAGGCAGCAGGAGAAACTCCCAGCCTCACAGGAGAGTTTGCTGGAGAGACCCACAGGGTCTGAGAACATACACAAACCCACCCACATGGGAATCAGCACCAGAAGGGCCTAATTTGCTTGTGGATGATGGGGGAAGTGACTGAAAGCTGTCAGAGAGTGGAGAAAGTGGCATTGTTCTCTCTCAGACCCCTCCTCCACACACAGTGCCACAATTCATTGAAGTGGGTTGCCCCACCTTGGTGAATACCTAAGACTCCACCCCTCAGTACATAAAAGGAGCACCAAGAAAAACAAATATGGCCCAAATGAAAGAACAGATCAAAACTCCAAAAATAGAACTAAGCAATGAAGGGATAGCCAACCTATTAGATGCACAGTTCAAAAACACTGGTAATCAGGATGCTTAAAGAAATGATTGAGTTCAGACACAAAATAAAGGAAAAAGTGAAGGCTATGCAAAGTGAAATAGAGAAAAATACAAGGGGAACCAACAGTGAAGGGAGGGAAACTGGAATTCAAATCAATGATTTGGAACAGAAGAAAGAAATAAACATTCAACCAGAACAGAATGAAGAAATAAGAATTCAAAAAAAATGAGGAGAGGCTTAGGAACCTCCAGGACAACTTTAAACATTTCAACATCTGAATCATAAGGGTGCCAGAAGGAGAAGAGGAAGACCAAGAAATAGAAGATGTATTTGAAAAAATAATGAAGGAGAACCCAGGAAGTTGAAGGAGAACCCTGGAAATAGACTTCCAGGAAGTCCAGGAAGTTCAGAGAGACCCAAATAAATTGGACCCAAGGAAGCACACACCAAGACATATCATAATGAAATCATCCAAGATTAAGGATACGGAGAGAATCTTAAAAGCAGCAAGAGAAAAGGAGACAAAAGTTATCTACAAAAGAGTTCCCATAACACTATCAGCTGTTTTGTCAAAAGAAAGTTTACAGGTAAGAAGGGGCTAGAAAGAAGTATTCAAAGTCATGAAACGCAAGGACCTACATCCAAGATTACTCTATTCAGCAAAGTTATCATTTAGAATGGAAGGGCAGATAAAGTGCTTTCCAGATAAGGTCAAGTTAAAGGAGTTCATCATCACCAAATCCTTAAAACATGGAATGTTAAAGGGACTCATCTAAGAAAAGGAAGATCAAAACTATGAGCAGTAAAATGACAACAAACTCACAACTATCAACAACTGAACCTAAAAAACAAGAACAAAAAACAAACTAAGCAAACAATGAGAATAGGAACAGAATCACAGAAATAGAGAACACATGGAGGGTTATCAGCGGAGAGTGGGAGAAGGGGGGCAAAGGTACAGGGAATAAGAAGCTAATTGGTAGGTACAAAATACAAGGGGGAGTAAGAATAGTATAGGAAATGGAGAAGTTAAAGAACTTACATGTATGACCTAAGGGGGTGGGGAGAATGATGGTGGGAGGGGAGGTACGGGGCAGAGGGGGATAAAAGGGAGAAAAAATGGAACAACTATAATAGCATAATTAATAAAATATACTTAAACATTTTTTAAGTAAATAAAATGAAAGAACAGAAAAACCCACAAAGTGTCGCCCGTTTGATTGCCACTCAGGGCACATGCCTGGGTTGCGGGCCATGTCCCCAGTGGGGGGCTCCTGAGAGGGAAACACACATTGATGTTTTTCTCTCTTTTTCCCTCCCTTCCCCTCTCTCTAAAAATAAATGAATAAAGATCTTTAAAATAAAATCTCTTCAGTAATTATGGTATATCAAGTCAGCATGACACTAAACATAGCAAAAATGGATACGGTAGAGAATCCAGAGTTAGGAAGATGTATATGTTACAGCTGCTTTCCCGGAGGAGATAGACATGGGTGCAGATCGTCGCAATAAACAGCCATGTAACAACAGTTCTGCAGTGAAGATGGGTGCTAAGTGCAGTGTGGAGCACAGACGGTTTGGAAACAGAAGGAATTAAAATTGACCAAATTACAAAACGAAGCAAGAAGCAATTGGTAGTGAGATGTTTGTTCATCATTGAGTCCAAAATTTCCACTTTGAACTGAGAAAGTTCTTGAGAAGCAGAAGAGATGAAGGGGAAAAAAACCTACTCCACTTCTCCATCGCCAGAGTCTGCAGAGCAACTCACCGGGACTTACGAGTGGGAGTTTTGGAATCCCAGAGATCTTATGATTGACTCTGAAGGCTTATGCAGTCTATGGGCTGCCAAATTTGTTAAAGCACCTGGATGTGCGCCAGACTGCCACTTCACTTTGTGCTGTGTGGGCACAGTCCTAAGCATCTGAAGCCCCCATAAAGCACTTAACGTTATTTTGGGGCTTGTCTGATCTTCCTTACTACTGAGTTTATAAGTTCCTTGAGGGCAGTGCATCACACAGGATTCTGAGAGACAAGCACTGCACCCACTCAAGCTAGTTTAAACACAACACACACACACGTTAACTTTAGTGATCTTCAGGAGGATCACAGACCTAGGCTTAGAGGTGGCTCTGCAGCCCTGAACGTAAGCCAGGCACAGCCTCCAGAGCTGACACCACCATGGCACGAGACCCAGCTGTTCCTCTCACTACAGAAAAAAAGTGGAAAAAGATTGTTAGAGGAAGAGGGAGTGGCTACCAGGCAAGCCAAAACAAGCAAACAGCCTTGTTATAGATGCTCCACTGAATTTTAATAATTTCAGCCAAATGAAGGTACCTAATAGAGTTAGAAAATGTTTATATATGTAATATGTAATATGTAATATATATAGTTTTTAATATATATATATAGTTTTTCACAGATACCTAGAGGTATCAAGTTGCAAATAAAATAAACCAACTTTGAAATAAAACCAGTGAAAGCAGCAGCATTTTCTCACTGTGGTTATCTAACCCTTAATTAGCCTCTTTGAGACTTAACTAAACCTGTTTTGTGGGTTTTTGGTTTGGGGATTTTTTTTTTCATTTTTGGTGGGTTTATCTCACAGATCACTGAAACTTTATGTCTTTCTACAACTGAAAGATAGAAATCAAAGGACATTTTGGTGTTGCTCTCCAGGAAAAAACACAAAGCTTATTAAGAATACACATTTTTGCCCTTGCCAAGTGGCTCAGTTGGTTGGAGCATTGTCTAGTACCACAAAAGGTTGTGGGTTCGATTCCCAGTCAGGGAGTGTATGGGAAGCAGCCAATCAATGTTTCTCTCTCTCTCCCTATCCCTTCCTCTCTTTAAAATCAATAAAAACATATCCTCAGGTAAGGATTAAAAAAGAGAATACATATTCTTTTTTGAGATTTTAGAATGATTTTTATTTTAAGTATATTTTATTGATTATGCTATTACACTTTTCCCAATTTCTCCCCCTTTATGCCCGCTCTGCCCCACACTCCCAATCCTCCAGCATTTTCCCCCTTAATTCATGTCCATGGGTTGTACATATAAGTTCTTTGAATTCTTATCAGAAGTTTGCTTGTATTTTTATAAACTTGCTTTTAGCATAAACACAGAATTTCTTTAGTTTTCCTTTATAAGGATTGAAAAAAGTGGTAATCAGAAGTACAGTTTTCCATATTTCTTGGATCTCCATTTTATTTAAGCTAAAGGTATTTTTTTCTTATTCTCTTGCTAATCATGAATTCTGCTTCTATCAGCACAGTTTGGAGCTTGTTTCCAGCCAGTACGATGAAATTGAACACATGTGACACCCAGTGCTGAATTCCCTGTTGAAGAAATGAATGATAGACCTTATCTATCATTTATTTGACTCATGTGTACACCCATGTATATTACAGACATTTTTATTTAATTATTCAAGAATTGGCACGTGAGATGCATTATCTAATTCCTCTGGGGTCTCCCACTGGCAAAAATTAATGCAACAACTGTGGCTACCAAGTGCACTTTTCTCTTTTTCACATATTTTAAACTAATGACTTATATTACCTCTACATTTAATGATTACTTTAAAATTTGAAGCAATGTAGAAGAAAATTACTACAAAGAAAAAAATCAACAAAATCGTACTATGTAGAAATAATTATCATTATCATTAGGTGAACATATTTCTTGATATCTCTCTGGGTAGACACAGATATGAAGTGATAGATGGACACAAGGAGAGAGAGTTTGGTACACATCAATAATTTTATAAAACTGGGTACCTACCATGCATATTATTTTTTAAATAAAAATATTACATTTAACAAAAGAGAGAAACAGATGACACTAACAGATAACTGTTTCTTCTTCACTAAGGGAGTATTCACTCAAAAGAGTCTTCTGATACTAAAAGGGAAAAATATTTTAAAAATTTGAATTTTCTTAGCAACACAAATGTGTTTTTGAATTTTATTAAAGTGTCCCTATACTACATACTCATAACTGAGAAAGCTTTAAGCTAACTCTACTTGTCCTGAGTTCAAAACGATCATTGCTTTATAACTAAAATAGGAAGGGGCAGAATTGGAAAATATGAAACTCTGAGTTACAAATAACCTGAAGTAGCTTGTCTGCGTCTTTGTGATGAACATTGAGTCAGGGACAGTTACTAAGTAATACCTGTATTTACCTTTGATCGTTCAGAATGAAATTTATTTAGTTTATTGGTGTAATAAAATATGTCAACTTAAAATAGTTTGAGTTTATATGGGACCAGTTAAAAAACATATGACATTTTTCATCAAATATATGCATTTTCAAAATCAAGGGCCAAACCAAAAACCACAAACCTTCGATAAAACTGGACTGGGACAGTTCTTGGGAGCATCACCACGTGACAAGTTCCGAAGCATATTCAGGGATTCAAACACAGCTGTTTTTGAAATTTACGAAGAAACCATACGCTGATAGAGAAAAAGATGATTCTGGTTGCGTGTGGGCTTTTATCTACAGTCAAAACAGAAGAATAAATTGGGCTTTTTGGCAGGTTAACCCAAGAAAGTTTAAATTGCTTTTAAAGTCGATTGAAGATTTTAGGGGCAAGTAGTATGCTATTTTTGTCTGAATGAGAAATACTATAGTTTTGATTTTTCCCTTGGAGCTTATTTTATTTATACATGGAATCTATCTTTTCTACAGTTCTTTTATAAACTAGTAATTTCTTTTCTTGACCCCTATAATGAAGCCAATATACTTCATGAATTTGAAATTTAGATCAGATTTAAAATGTAAGAGGATATGTGAACATTTTTATATAATAATCACTTAATCAAGCAACTGAATACTAACACTATTTGGACAGTTGGTAATAGGCACATAGGAAAAATGAAATACTTTCTATTTTATTTAAGACAATCCTATAGCCATTAATTAGACCTCAAAGTGCCCTCTTTGCAGCAAGCTCCCCCGACCCCCACCAGTTTAATAGAAGGCTTTCATAAACCCCCAGTGCAAATAGTTGTAGGTTTATGTGCAGTTGGGAAAATTCCTGATTCCCCACTGCCAGAGTAGGTAGAGGGAAAATTTTCTTTTTTCTGCAGCAACAGAATCAAGAATGTGGTCGATTCTATTTTAACTTTGATGTCAACAGAACACAGCAACCAGAGTCTCTATTTTTAAGAATGATAAATTCAACCTGAGAGGCACCACAATGTAGGAAACTCATGTAAATCATCACTGCATTCTAATTTATGACACCTGACCCTCAAAATGCCATGCATGTGAATTCACATGTCCTTTTGCATACGGAAAAATCGAGAAGTGTGATGGGTTTCAGCTTTCTGCATTGCCCAGAACAATACAGTAAACTGGAAACAGTGTTTAATTATCTGCCCCTTTTGTCCTTCATTTCTCCCAGGCTTCTTCTAAGGTCTTGGGCTTTCGCTTCATTCAGTGAGTACTCAGCTATTGCCCTCATCAAGTGCCCATCAACTGCCACTTTACTTTCCTCTGTTATCATGTATCACCAATATTTTGCAAATTTTATCAATAACTCTAGGTCTTATTCTCTCCAACCTGATTCCCTGTGATTTTTGTTCCCTTCTCAATACCTCTTTAATTCTAATGGTCTGTGCCTGATACTTGGGAGTTCAATAAATATTTGTTGTATATATAAATATTTTTCTCCCTCAGCCCATGTCTTTCCATCCTTGCTGCCTATTATGACTCTCATAATCTATTGTCTTAATAGTTAGCAAATTTTTATTAAACATCAGACATTGTGCCAGCAATCTACATGTATTATCTCTGTTCATCCTCAGAAGTAAATAAGTGAGGATGTTATTCTTCCCATTTTTAAGAGCGGAACATAGACCTGAGTAGCATAGTGTACTTGTCCCAGGATCTGCTCTGAAGCTTGTCTGCCTCCAAGGTGCACTGCTGTAACCACTACATTTAATTGTCGCCAACTCTTTCTTGAGAAATCCCACACTGGACCTCATTTGGTTTCAACAATTCTCCAGGGATTTTGTTCCCATAAGGTACACAAGTCACATTAGCAAGTAACAAATGCAATATATTAAAAAGCCTTCAACAACAAATGAAATGCAGTATAAATTGCATTCTGTAAGGATTAAAGGGATCTTCTAGATAATATTCACACTCTTCATTGGTTTATGCTGTATTCAATCAAAAGAATGTGCTTAAAGCATAGGAGGGAAGTCTATAGTTCTCCCTCATTCACTTCCTAGACTCCTATTTGTATTTTATAGTGTGGTCAAGAGTAGCTATGTTCTACTGTAAATAATGAAATCCAAAGAGTACTTGGCAATAAGTTCTTACACTGCCTTTCACCTAGTAGGAGAGGTGCTTGATGAGTAGCACTGAACCCTTTAATCTAGTAAAACTACTTTTGACATTTGGCAAACAGAGTAGGACCACCGCTGTATACAAGGTATTCAAGGAGAGATAAGATATATACCCGTGGAGAGAGAACTAATGAGGCAGGGGGGAGATGGAGGCAGTAGCAGAGAGGAAGAAGATGGAGGGGAGAAAGAGGAGAGAAAGAAAAAAAACAAGGTCTCATAATAGATCAGAAGGTAGCAAGTGCCAAGTGACTATTACAAACAATAAATGCTGCAGAAACTCAGGGGAGTTAGAGGTTCTGAGGTTTAAAAAAAAACCCACCATAAATTTCCTTGGAGAGAATGAAGAGACTACTCTAAGTGAGTAGTTTTTGGGTCAAGAAATGATTTGAGATGGACATGGAAAATATGGATGTCCTGGTACTTGAATCTCAGGCTAAAGACATTTCAGTTTCTCCCACCGGCAACCAGGAACTACTGAGAATTTAAAGTGGAGCATGATGAAGACAGGGCCTTACAATGGATTGGCTGGGAAGAATATTAGAGGCAGGGAAGCCAGTGAGGCACCCATTGTGTGTCTGAGTGAGATGATAGGTAGCACTGAAGCCAAAGGAGAAGGAAGAAGGGCGGCACTTTGGAAAAGAGGAGTGATTTGATCATATCTCTTTTCTTCAACAGAAGAGAGCATTTATTTTGCAATTCACACATGTGTTCTAAAGCTAGAGAGATGAACATTTTTTTTAAGATTTTATTTATAGAGGAGAAGGGAGGGAGAAAGAGGAGAAAAATATCAATTGGTTGCCTTTCACAGGACCCGCCCCATCCACCCAGCAGGGAAACGAACCAACCCTCTGGTTCATAGGCCAGCACTTAATCCACTGAGCCACATCAGCCAGGGGTAGAGAAGTGAAATTTTAAAGGCCTCGGATAGTACTCCAATAATAGCCTATTGTTGATGATAATCCTACAGTTTCAATATTGCTAAATACACTTTTCAGTAATAAATAGCAGAGTAAAGGATTACGGAAGAATACTAATGTGATAAGAAAACTTAATGACCATCCAGACCAATTCTCCCTTTTTTTATAGGAGAAACTGAAATCAGGGAAGTTATTTTCCCTTTTAATCGGAAAACACGACTGGTGCAAAAATCCAGGCTTCCTCCCTTAAGAATAAAGTTTTGTTTTGTTTTTACACAGCCCTTTACTTCAGCCTCAGTGATCCTACCTTTCTTAGAAGCTAAAAGTGTAGCTGTGGGCCCTCCAACTGTATAGTTCTCTTCTGTTTGTGTCACTGAGAAGAAAACACACAGAAAAGGCGCTTCCAGGATGAGAGTGAGCTCGCGTTCCAAGGCAGTCAGTAGCCCAAAGCAGAATGGGACTGAGATACTCAGACTGTAGAACAGAGCCCCAACCTGCCCTTGTCCACATTATCTATTATCAAATACGCTTGAAGAAGACCAAACAGTAATTCTGGCTCCGAGATGTTGGAGGTAAGCAGTCATTACTGCCATCTTACAGGAAATGACTGGGTAGCAGGCATGCAGCAGGCATGGTTCCAGGAAAAGGGCAGAGATGGCTTTACCACGAACCCAAAGAAACTTAAACTTCACTAACTCGGGCCCTTCTAGGTCCTGGGAGCCCCTAGCAATTTTGAATTTTTTTCTTAGAGGCCCCCGCAAACCGTAGTTTAGCTTCTACATAACCCTTAAGGATAGGATGTGCTAAATAGTCCACCATCCACTAGAAATGCCTCCAAGTGTCAGTGGCCTGATTTCTTTGCTGTTGTAAGTCCAAATGTCCACTCTTTGGCCATTCTTTCCAAATTATATCAATAACACTTATTAAAAATGGAAGAGATCATGTTTAAATCTTTACAAATACAAGTAACAGAACATCCTTTCACATCAATAGCATGTCTTTCCTCTTAGTTCATTATGGAATTTAAACAGTTTCTACTGAGATTATATTTCTGAATAACAAGTATTACTTAAGCAGATACAAGTTAGATGTTAAATTGAGCTATTTTGTATATTTTTTTTTGCATGTTCCTGTCCTGGAAATATGCTATATAAGTTAAAACCATGAAAATCTTGATTTCTATTTAGATGGAGATTTATCATTATTTGTGAGATATGTCCAGTATGGTTTCACTTTAAAACCACAAATAAAGTTTTAACAATGGGCATTTTTCTTGTTGAGAGGTCTGTGGTCAGACTAAACATCTCTCTGAACCTGATTAGGTCCTGAGGTTTTCAAATTCAATATTCAGCAAATATAGAACATTTGTTTGGCCATAAGAAATAATTAAGAACATCAAAGCTAATGCAACTCTCCTGAGCCTGCCCCTCCTTTCTAATGAGATGATAATAGGACATAACCTCTTCTGTTCTTGGGCCTTGCCATATACAAGATTGAGGCAGAATAAATCATACACAATTAATCTTTTTGAGAATCTAGATGACATTGCTTTAGGGTTTTTTTTTTAAGATGTTATGTATTTATTTTTAGAGAGGGGAAGCAGGGGAGAAAGAGAGGGAGAGAAACATCAATCAGTTTCCTATCACATACCCTCAACTGGGGACCTGGCCCACAACCCAGGCACATGTCCTGACTGGGAATCGAACCCATGACCTTGCAGTTTGCAGGCCAGCACTCAATCCACTGAGCAACACCACCCTGGGCTGCTTTAGGTTTTCACAACAGCTAGTCCTTCATTTGCTAATACTCAGGTAATGCAAGTTTAATATGCTATTAAATTATTTCCTTTTCCTCACTCCCAACTATCCTGAATCTAGAAAAGTAGGTACACCGTCATTCTGTGAAGACAAAGGAACATTGAATAGTTAATTATACAACAGCCAGAACTGTCCATTGTGTATTCATTCTTGTAATGTGTCACTGGTGGGTGAATTAGCATGTTTAGTTTGAAATCCTATAATTGGGATTTCAATTGGGACATGGGATTGTTTTAGCAGTTGCACAATTTTAGTGATAACTATCACACTTCATGGAAGATCTGACTCAAAGTAACACAAGACTCTGGATAATGAGAAGAAGACTGTTCTATAAACAATCCACATGTCCTGGGTACCTCCACTGATGAGCTGTATCTGATCATTTCCAAAACCACTTTTCTTGTATAAACACGGTATCACTGTGATTCTGGAGACAGCATTTCCTTACTTGCTTTCTTAGAACTGAATTCTCTTTCTTGCAATGATAGGCACAAAATAAAACATGCAAATATCATTGAATTGTTTCTGTAGCATTTTCATGGTGAAAGGGATCTCCAGGGGTCATCTAGTTCATCCAGATCGCCAGTCAGGACTCTCCCCAATACTGAATATAGCTGTATAGTGATCTGCATTAAGAAAGCTTTTAAGGATCCCTAGGGTTGATCAGAAAATAGCTAATATTGGCCTGATTCATAGAACAGCATTATACAGGTCAAAATAGCCACCTTCATCAAGGAAGACATCCATCAGGGCTAAGAGCTAGTAATAGCTTGAAAAAAAAACCACTTTATTTTCTCAAAGGGTGGTAGGTTAAGGAAATGACCAAGTGTGTTGGTATTTTTTTGTTTTTGTTTTTGTTTAGGTGCACATTTGAACGCTTATCAGAAAGGAAACATTGTCTTGTCAAAGACCACTGCAGGAGAAACTTGGAGGTGGCTGCAAGCCAGCTGATCAAAACTCCTTTAACAAGTCCTTTCAAATAGCTACAGAGCTCAGAGGGGAGGCTGTTGTTTCAAACAAGATCTGATTAGCATGAAGTTAGTGAAGGGCCTATGGCAAACATAAGAATAATATTGACAGACTTACTTTTTAAGTGCTTTTTCCCTTTATCAGCTGAGTTTGTTTATAGCTGATAATTTTATTTCTTCAATTCCATCAAACTGTGAGTGCAAAGGACAGGAATTTCATTACAATTTCAATCTTCTAAAACATTACTACTGTTCTGTAAGGAAAGTAATCCTCCACAATCATTAGACCCCTGAATTATTGGGTTTGAGGCACAACTCTAGAACCTAGAAATCCTATCTGAAAGGAGAGCTGAGGTTCTTTTCTGGATTATTTGAGCCTTTAAGCCTTTCAGTTGAATTATACAAAGAGCTTAAAGATATAGCTATCTATATAGTGAGGAAAATGACCTGCCCTCACAATTATCCTAGGTATCTACTTGATTCTGTGTGTTAACGTTACATTTTTCAAATATTTCTGTAAGGTTACATAAAAGTTTGGTCAACCACAGGTGACTTCAGAATTGGGAATTGGGTGCAAATAAGCTTAGAGAAGACTTTTTTTTTAACACATATCCTCATACCAAGTTTCAAATTGTGTGCTTATACTTCTTCCTATGAATTCATTTGAAATTATTTAATTTCAGAAACAGAAAGGCACCTCATTGTTCTCTTAAGGTAGATGTTCAGTCTGGGTTACAGGAAGGAGAAAGCTCTGGCTACTGGCTTCTCTCAGCCTCTTTATAATATTTGACTTTGGAAGTAGGAATCTAACCACTGAGAATTTTTGACGTGCAGCTGCATTTCTTAGAGAACACTAATCAACTGGCAAAGTCTTCAGGTCACCCTTCCTCTACCTTTTCTAAGACCAGGGGACAAAAGAACAAGATCTCCCTACAGTGTCTCCTTGACTTTCCAACATTCCCACAGTGAGCACCGAATCTACAAGATAATGTGCAGTCAACATATCTGCCATAAAACGAGGGCACTTAAGGTAATGAAGTAATTCCTAGGTTACTTAGATATTTGGCAGAGTAATTTTTTCCTCCCTTAAACTACTCAGAAAATAGTCCTTAATTTGTTTATGTATATAACCTATAAGGAGTGTTCTTTTTTCAAAGTTATCAACCTAAACAAACTCCCACAGCAGAATCAAGACATTCCAAATAGAAGAAATTGAATCAGCTTGAAAGAAAATGAGAGTAAGGGAAAGCAGAGAGTAGCATATTCTGTAATTTTTATTTTAAAAAGTTCAAACTTTTTCCATGCCACGACATGAAATGTCATATATGTTCATTTCAAGCAAGCCTTTTTAAAAATATACATACTGTATATATTTACATTCAAGTTTGAGTAATTGGTGTGACGTGTAGTTCAGGTTCTAATCTTTACCCACCCTGTGGATTTGTTCAGCTACTAACTAAACAGCGATTGTATCTTCACTCAGGCACATGGAGAGGTAGAAATTGCTTCTTAAAGAAAAACAAAACTGGAGTGCAAATGTGAAAATCATCATTGAAGCAGCTCAGCTACATCAAAGAGGCCCAAACTAGCTTTGGTCATCTCGAGAAGCTGAATACATGTAGTCTTGTCCTTTTAATTAAAACCAGAAAACTTTGGGTAGGTGCTCTTTTGAGCACATCAGGGGGCTGGCAGAGTTCTGCAACTAATGCACTGCCACTCTGCACCCAGGAATCGCATATGACTAAGGCAACATAGCAGCAGAGTTGGGCTGGCAGCTGGGCACTTTTCCCTGATAAGACACAAATAATACACATATGAGTGGCTTAAGAGACCTCAAATTAATATCTATACACCCACATAAGTCAACTAAGACACTTTTTTCCCCAAGTGAAACCTCTATTTCCACCCAGGTCCACCTCCATCCCAAACTGAGCTAGTAAGTCTACAGGGTTGGGTTGGCCCATGACTTCTGCAGGCCAAGTCTCCTCAGCTTCACGAGGGCTCTTGGGCCTGAGAAGGGCTCCCCGGGTTCTTGCCTGAGAGGGGAAGTTGGAGAGAAGCCATAGAGTTGGCAGAGGGCAAAAGCCCTTCTCGTTCCCTCTTCTTCTGTTTCATCCTGCGGTTCTGGAACCAGATTTTGACTTGGGTGTCATTTAGCTGCAAGGAGTTAGCTATCTCGATGCGTCGGGCTCGAGTTAAGTACTTATTGAAATGAAACTCCTTCTCCAGTTCTGTCAGTTGCTTAGTGCTGAAATTCGTGCGGATCGCGTTGGAGGGGCTAGCGGCTCCATATTCCGCAAGTTTGCCTGAAACGTAAACACAGAACATCAGCGGGGCGAGAGGACGCCGAGACAGAACACCGGCGAGCAGTGGGGCTATAGTTAGAATCAAAGTCACAACGAAGCCCCCCTGGGTCTCTGTGAGCACAGTTGTGCCTGGAGAAGTGCTCCATGGAGACAGCCCCCTCCAGGCACACTTTCTCCACGCCTGGCACACTTTCCGAGAGTGTGTTCGGGAAATGCTCATGGGATTTGCCTGCTTGGATAACACCTCGGAACGCGTTTCTTCCACAGAACCCAAGCCGCCGTCTAGAGGGACAGCTGCAAGGTGCTCCTATCGCAATTCCGCGGACGAGGCTCTGTCCCTAACCCCAGGGGCATCCGTTCAAGGCTCAAGTACTTACTTTTCTTAGAGGCGTTTCTCTTCACTTTCATCCACTCGAACGTGCTGAAAGCAGCGGGGAGGCCGGAGGCTGGGGAGGAGGACTTGGGGTAGGCGCCAGGGTCCGGGGACGCGGTTTGGAAGGCCCCGAACTGGCCGTCGGCGGGCTCTTTGAGACATGCCGGTAAGGGCCCGGGCTCGCTGAAAGCCGCGTAATCCACCTGGCCGCTGAGGAGCAGGGAGCTGCCGCCCGAGAAGACGGCCGAGGTAGCGTAGTGGACGTGCGCCCCGCCGTCGTCCGCCGGCCGCCCGAGCGCGCACGGGAAGTCGTAGGCTGGCCCGGGCCCCCGGAAGGCGTAGTCTGCGCTGCCCGCCGCGGCAGGTGGAGTGCCCGGCTCGTAGGCACCCTCCAGGGTGCACGGCGCGTACGGCGGCGCGGCAGGGGGTGGCGCGGGAGTGAGCGGGGGCGAAGGCGCGGGTCGGGCCGCGGCCAGGGGCAGGCAGCCGACGAAAGCGCCGTCGCCGCTCCCCAGGGGGAAGGCGGGCTGCAGGGCCACCGGCCGGGCGTCGGCGCGGCGGAACTTGGGCGCGAAGCTAAGCAGATCGCCGCCGCCCCCCGCGCCGCCGCAGGACACGTACTCCAGGTAGGAGCTCATGGTTCGGGCCCACCGACCGGAGCGCGCAGTTCGGGGCTGGGCTGTGGGGTCCTCGGGACCGCCGCCCTCTGCGCTGCTCCGCCTTTCTTCTCTACCCGAGATGCCGTCGCCGAGCCATTACGAGGGAGCCGGGGGTAAATTGTGGCTTAATATAGAGGCCGGGGTGGCCACGTGGCGCCAGCCGGCCAATGGGCGTCTTCCCCGCACGGCCTCGGACTCCACGCGCCTGCCCCGCCGCGAACTTTACCGATTCTGCGGGAGGCCGCCACCCAGCGGGCCCTGGCCCGGGGGAGAGCTGGCACGGCCCAGGGGCCGCCAGGGGAAGGGCAGGTTGAGGGCGTGGGGCGAGAGCCTGGGACGCCTGATCCCCGGACAGGTACTGGACGCTGTGTGGGGTGGAAAGCTGGACTGGCCTCTCTGGTGAAGACGAGAGGATGGAGGGGGTGAAAACTTGTTCTGGGTCCTGGGTGGCTTGTCGCTCAGGTGCGGACTGTGGGCGTGGCGGTGTGGAAGGGTTCAAAAGGGAGCTCGGAGCTCGGCCGGTGGGGACGTCTCCTAGCCTTTCTCCGGGGCAGGTAGTTATTCCTCTTTCTTTTTTTGCCCTGAGCCCTGTGCGCTTCTGGTTTTCTGGGCGCTAGTGTTATTTCTATTCCTAAGCCTGAAGCAGAGGTTTAATTTTTCTCCCACTCTGACTTATGGGACTAAATTTTGTACTGTAGGTGCTGGGTACCTGGGAAGGCACAGCATTTTCACCTTTAGATTTCCCACGGTACTTCACGGCATTCCCTTCATCTTCTTCACCCTTTCTGTTGTTGGTGGCGGCAGACGTGCGAGTGTTGAAGAGCCAGGTTTTGATTTGGACAGAAGATAAAGTTTCTGCCTTGTTCGAAAGTTCAGCTGATTTTCCCCTCTGACCAGGGTTGTCAAAATAAAGAGTCTGCTCTTGTGATGGAGCGCTCCTAGTGCTCCTGTCTGGGAGGTTGGCACACGCACTGGTGCTGGGCACGCTTTCTCCTAGGCACTTGGCTCACAGGCGCAAAGGCTTCCCAGTGACGGGTCAGATCTCAACGGTTTGGACAGGCTTGTACCTCGAAGCAATTAAAGCTTCTGTTCCATCAGATAAGTGCTGCGTCGTCTCTTGCGAGTGTAATCTGAGGGCTTACAATGTTAATGGGCTCACGTCTTTCCCTTGATAATATGGTTTTGTTTACTGAGTGTAGAGAGACGGGAAATAAAAGTGCAGTTGGCACAGGAAATGAAGAGTAGAAGGGTCATGAAGACACTATTTACATTGACAAACTTTCCAACTTCCTTGAATATTTCTTTTAATGTTTCTCTCTTTGGAGCTGTAGGAAAATAACAAATTAAATAAGTGTTATTTACACACAGCAGTCATGAAAGAGGGTGGTTTCCTAAAAATCTGTGTGAATAAAAAGTCTACTCTCGGCTTTTCAAGTGCCCTTGAGAACTTGATCTATTACAGCCTCTGAGTTATGGTGACGGAGGTTTTATTATTGTTTTACTGATCCATTTGTCATGAAAGAGCAATTGAGCCCTTGCCTAAAATTCCAGTCTGAGGAAGTCTGCAAAATAGGAGGTATCACAGTCCAAGGAGCCAGTTCCTTACAGTGATTTGAACTTGTGAATAAACAAAGCCACACCAAACTGTTAACTGCTGGTAAAGCTAAAGTTGAGCCACGAAGGGGGAGGGTTGAGCCATGGTGGTTTCCGGGGCAGATAGAAGGGAACCAGCACAAAGCTGAAGGGACCTGGGATTCCTGCACTGCTGGAGTGCTTGAATTTCATTGGAAAATAGAATCCTATGCTGAAAATAGCCTTTCAAACTTGATGTTGCCACTTCAGTTTTCTTCTATAACCAATCAAATGATGAAGGTCCTAAATAGGTTTTTAGAGGAGAAAAATAAAGGTATTTCTCTAGCACCCTGGTCAGGAAATGGTAGAGCTCTTCAGAGCTAGCTCTGGCTTCAAATGTAGATGCATTTCTTCACTGCCCTTGCTCTGCACCCTTAATGCAAAAGCATCAGCAAATCAGGTGCTGCTGTGTTCACTGTGCCCTGATAGCCACCCCCGGCCACACTTTAATAGCCATTTTTTTACCAGCATAATGTCTTGCCCAGCTTGTACACTGCTATCTAGAAACCATAAGGGCCCTCTCTCAATAGGTCCTCATCAAATGGCTATTCCTAGGCCCAGAAGCCCCAGGGGGTCAGGAAGGAAGTGTGACCTTAGAAACCTCTCTGTTGGTGTCCAGCTGGCTGCAACCCAGGATGTAGGACAGAAAACCCAGTCTGATTGTCTAGGAAGTTTGGTCAAAGTCTAACAAATTTAGAGCCCTTGCTCTAAGATTTCAGGAAAAACAGGCAGCCTAGGTTCCTTGGTAGCCTGCATTACAACAAAGACCTGGTTTTTGCTACTGAGAATTTGAGGCAAAAGTTGGACCCTTCCTGTCAAAATTAAATACTGACTTTGATGCACTTATGAGCTTTCCACATTATTTCACTGAGGCAAAATTTTGGTCATTGAGCTTCTGCTGAGGGAAAAGAATGAGATTTTAAAAATCGAATTGTTAGCCCTGGCTGGCATAGCTCAGTGGATTGAGCACAGGCTGTGAACCAAAGTGTCACAGGTTCGATTCCCAGCCAGGGTACATGCTTGGGTTGCAGGCCATAACCCCCAGCAACCGCACATTAATGTTTCTCTCTCTCTCTCTCTCTATCTCCCTCCCTTCCCTCTCTAAGAATAAATAAATAAAATCTTTTAAAAAATCGAATTGTTTTCACAACTGTGGGTGAGGTGTTCACTATTTGTTCAAACTCTCTGATAAGCACATCCAGGGGGATACAGTCTGTCCATCCTTCCTTTTTCTCCCTTTAATATTCCAGTCTTTGAGAGATCCTACACCTTGGGGTGCAGAGTTGTCATCTCCACTCCCAGACTGGTTCTTGACTTGCCAGGTTAGTAGTCAAGACTCTGGTCATCTCAGCAAACATTTGCCAAGGACTTACTATATTATTTTGTTGGGGTAGGGTTAGGCTAGGGAGAAATATTCATAATCCAGAGGAACAACGGGTTCATTTCTGGCACAAGTCTTAGCTATAATATAAATGTACCCCAGCCCTGGCTGATGTGGTTCAGTGGATTGAGTGCCAGTCTGCGAACAAATGGGCTGTGGGTTCAGATCCCAGTCAGGGCACATGCCTGGGTTGCTAGGCCAGGTCCCCAGTAGGGGGCACATGAGAGGCAACCACACATTGATATTTCTTTCCTTCTCCCTTCCCCTCTCTCTAAAAATAAATAAATAAAATCTTTAAAAGTATATATGTAAATCTACTCCAGAAGAATCTGTGTCTATAGTTTTCTAAGGAGAACTTGGAAGATACTGGGGGAAGTGTGTGTGTTGAAAGATGTGAATGTAGAGTATTTTGAGTAACTTTAAAGTTTGTCTTCTAGATGTTCTCAGGGTATGGGAGAAATGTCTTACTAATTCTATTGCTTGTTCAAGTCATGAATTCCCAAGGGTCACTTGCCCTGTTGTGTCCTGGCCTCAGAGTCCTCAGCAGGAGGTGATAGCAGAGGGGCCTGATTGCCAGGTTGTGTTTGATGTAGGAATGCTTTGAAATCTTTCTCATCCTACTTACCACAGCAGCCACCCCCTGCCTACTCCCCAGACTACTTTTCTCTCCCATTGGAAAGGACAGGCTTCTTTTCTGCAGACAGAAGTGACAGAGCATGGCAGCCTGGTCTTCCATGCATTTACAGTTGTTCCTAAGAAGTCTCTTGGCAACCCTCTCCAGAAGCCCCACCATGTTATACCTTGGAGACACTTGAGCACATGCAAACTGTTGGTTCCACAGCCCCAAAGCCTAGAGGGACTCTTGCTTGTTAGGGTAAAAGGGTGGAAGGAGGCTTTTCCCCGGATGGCCGTGGGGATGAAAGGGACCCTAAGGACAGGAATTCTAAACCTATCAGGAGTCTGATAACATGACCCTGCCTCTGGAAAACAGTTTAGAGTTCTGTGCCATTCCCCGAGAGCTTTGTAAATGGAAGACTCATGGGTCAAGTTTGTGCCTAGCACATAGTAGGCTTTCAGGAAATGTTTGTTGGGCAGAAATAAAGAGTAGACAGAATGGTGTGTCTTTACCGTGACTAATACTAGCTAAAGGATAGCTTTAGATTATTTGCTCCCCAAACCACTTCATGTGGGTAGGAATCACCAGAGGAGCTTGTTTAAAAGTGGGGTTCCTCAGCCTACACCTAGAGCTTTTCATCCAATTCGTCTGACTCAGGAGTCTATATGTTTTTCTAAGTTTTTACTTACTTATTTTTAGAAAGAGGGGAAGGGAGGGAGAAAGAGAGAAACATTGATGTGTGAGAGAAACATTGATATGTTACCTCTCAAACACCCCCAACTGGGGACCTGGCCTACAACCCTGTCATGTGCCCTAGCTGGGAATCAAACCAACCATCTTTTGGTTCATGGGCCAGTGCTCAATTCACCGAGCCACACCAGCCAGGACAGGAGTATATTTTTTTAATCAATCTCTTGGGTAATTCTAAAGCAAAGTTCTTTAGAACCACACTTTAAGAATTTCTGCTTTAGGAGCTGGGTTGAGGAAGCAATATTGGGAAAGAATGGTTATTCTGTGGGGGGAACCCTGGAACCAGCAAGATGACAACTCATGGCTAGATGGAGTATGAATATACCTGAGAAGTGTCTTGTAGCCTTTTGCATAGTTGAGGCAGAGAGGTCAATGTCCAGGTCAAATTTAAATCTAGTTGAGTGGAAGTTCCAGAAAATACCCTTAAGAAGTAATCAGTAGGAAAAACTGATTAAAACTTTAAATTTCCCAAGTTTTGCTGACAAGATAGTACTTTGCAAACTGGGCTCACTTCCTCTCTTTGCCAACTCCCTAACTTGGCTTTGATGATGCCAGAGGGATAAGAAGTAAAAGAGATTTGTCTCTCCGAATCTCTTCAGAGAACATTTGGAGTGATTCTGAGGCAATGGGCAGAGGGAAGGAGTGGGAATGGGGGTTTCAAGAGGGAGGAGCCAACCCTCATTTCTTTCCACCTCTGCCAAGTTGTCCAGAATGAGCAATTGAGCCTCAGGGATCCAGAGAGAAGGAAATGCCCCTTGGACTAAGCTGTTTCCCTTCCTCTGCCTAACTGCTGTCCTGTCACAGCATAAGATGCTAGAAGGCCCCTTAAAGATAGTGACACCAAACCCCTCATTCTAGGAAGAAAGTCACTTAGAGGTTAAAAAGAAAAACCATCCTGCAAAAATGAGGGAAACAGCTTGGGTCTCTGACTCTCCAGTCTGCTGCCTTTCCACAGTCTGCAAAAAGCAGGGAATAAGGCAGCCCCTGCTCTGCACCGTGGCAGCCTCAATGATGAGCAAACAGCACAGTGATGAAGGAGGCACCCTCATTTCTGGAAGAACACCCAGCCAGTGTGGCTGACTGGGAGGCCTGCTGCCCTCCCTTCGATAAACTTGTGCCCCACACTTCTGAGGCCCCACCTTGAGCCACTGCTGCAAAGAGGTCGTGATGGACCTGGGTCTCTACCCACTCCATCACCAAGCAAGGGTAAAGGATCCCCTCATTTCCTGCTGAGCTTGATCAGCATAAGGGGTCTGGGGGGACAAAACAAGAAATGTCCCAAGATTAATATACCTGGGCAGAGCAAATACAAATAAGGATATGTGTGAACATACAAGGTACACTCAGACCAACTACACTTGTACTGATAATTTTTTCTCATTTATTTTTTAAGTAGGTAATAAGTTTAAATCCATGTGGTTCAAGTTGCAAAGGTACAAAAGGGTATGCAGTGAAAGTCTCCCACTCCTGTGCCTAGTCACCTCATTGCCCTTCATATAGGCAACCAGTTTTATGAGTTTCTTACGTACCTTTCCAGAGATACCTTATGTGTATGTGTACACGCACGTCCAACATTTTGTACACAGCCAGTAGCCTATTAGACTCCTCTGATCCATGCTTTTCTCCCTATTTTATCTTGAAAATCATTTCATGTAAATGCATACAGAACTTCCTGGCTTATTTTTACAGCTTCATGCTGTTCTACTACATACGCCTCTCACAATTTATTTAGCTAGTCCCTTATTAATGGACATTTAGTTTATTTTTACTCTTTTGCTGTTAAAAACACAAGTTCAGATTTTTACCTATTAGAAAGATTCCTTGATGCAAAACTAGTCAAAAGTATGTGTGCTGGCAATTTTGATACATATTGCATAGAAGTGAATCAGTTTATACTTCTACCAGCAACAAATGAGAACTCCTGTTTCCTCACACTGTTGCCTAGTCAGTAGGCATTAGTTTTTTTTTATTTCTGCCAACGTGATAAGTGAAAAATAATACCTTTTACTCACCTGTATAACATTTCCATAAGTGTCATTCTATTTGTCTCACTGATCCTTTCATAATTATATTTTACAAATGGTAATACTGACACAGAAAAGATAAGCAACTTGCTGTAGTCACACCCAATGTAAATGGCCAAGATCAGATGTTCAACACTCTTTCCTATACAACAGTGTGCCATAGGGAAGCTTAAGAGGATCCAAAAACAGTGCATGGCTTCAGGCATTCCCTGAAAGATACATGATGTAAAAAAACACAGAAGCTTTCCAACATCTGCTAAGAGGCTTCCTCTTTAGTGGTCTGATACCAAGACCATATTTCTGCACGTGTCCCCTGGAGAGTAGTACCCTCTGGAAACAGCAATCTGATATGACCTAGTCTTAAACATTAGCTTGCATTCAATATCTAGGAAGCAGTTGGGTGTTGTATTTAATTTTCCTGAGACTTATTTCTCACTGGCCACCCAAGACCTAAGTATTGATCAGCATGGATGGGTAAGAGGATGTTTTCCCTAGGTTTTATATTTATATAACAGGTCACTCACTTGGACCTAATGAAGACAATAAAACACACACACATACACACACAGCTCTAATGATGAGGTAGACATCTATATTGACTACTTCATTGATGATCAAACTGAAGGCCAGAAAGATTAAGTGAACTGCTTATGGTCATGCAATCTATCAGTTAACAAAGCAGAAAATACAATGTAGACCTAAACTTGAACTAATTAGTTTCCCCTGCAAACTCTCCTCTTCCCCCTCCTCTATTCATTTTGGTGAATGGCCTGACTACCCACTCTGGCCCTCAAAATAGAAACCTAGGGATTAACATCCACAACTCTTTCATCCAGTGGATCACCTATTCCTATAATTTGTCTTCCTAAATGTCTCTTCTCTTCATCCTTATTTTATTAGTTCCTCTCTAGGCTGGATTATTACAGCAGCCTCCTTTCTCTGTCTCCTTGCCTCCTGACTCTCCTTTCTCCAATCAGACACAGTACCTCCAAGAGTTGGCTTTCCAGATAAACTCACATTCCAGTTTATAACTTTCGGCAGCTCCCACTGCCTACAGATCAAGCCCAGACTCATTTCCATGGACCTTTTACAACCTCTCTTTCCAGCCAGGTGCCCCACTTCAAACCACTCTACTTGTTCCAGGTCCAGAGTTTTCTCTTTCCTCCCTCCCTGCTTCTGTATGTGCTGCTCTCTCCACCTGGTATTGTCCCTCCTGCCTAGACCCAAAAATCCCTATACTTCAGGGACCCAAATTCGTCTCTTCTGAGAAACCTTCTTTGACACTAGAATACTGTTAGTGGTGCCTTCTCTTTGTTCCAGGACCATTTTGGCCACACCTCTATTACACATTTGTCACACTGTTTTAGGATCAGTTCTTTTTCTCTCCCAGTAGATAGCAGGGCACCACCATTAGTGACTCATTTTTGTATCCCAGAGCCCAGTACAGTGTATATAGAAGCTGTACAACTGGTACTGGTGAAAAGGCAAGAAGAGAGGAACAGCTTCTGAAGCAAGGATATTGGGACCAAGTATTTTAATTGCTCAATGAGTCAGGGCTCTGTGCAAGGCCTAATATTTCAGCTTATATCTACCTGAAGCAAAAGGACAGTAGAACATTTCTCCAAAGGAAGCTAATTGCCACCCCAAGAGGATGATGCAAGAGAAGAGGACCCAGGGAAGGGGGAGAAAGCTGGGACTTTCTATCCTTCAGAGACTCCTTTCTGTGGGCTGTGGCAACACGTTTAACTGTCTTCAGAAAATTCTCACATGATATGAGTCAGAAAAAAGTTAAAAGAGTGGATAGTCTGGAACTTCCTTTGATTTACAAAGAGAAGAGTATGAACCACTCAAGGAGGGGTAGAAGAATGCTTCACCACCCACTCACACAAAGCCTCCTGCTGTAAGTGGCTCTAATGTTGCAGACTGCCCCCGCCCCAAACTCGGAGGCTGTCCTTTTATTGTATTACTATGATGAACCTGAAAGAGCTGCAGTAAAAATATTCCCACAGCATGGTAACTATAGCTAATAATACTGTACTGCATATTTGAAAGTTGCTAAGAGAATAAATCTTGAAAGTTCTCATCACAAGAATAATATATAACTATATATGATAATGTTAACTAAATTTATTATGGTAATCATTTTGTGATGTATACAAATATATGATCATTATATATGTATATATGTGTGTATAGATGTATATATACACATATGTAAATTGTACCTGAATTAAAAATTGGCAAAATACTCAACTTCTGCCTTCACATCAAGAAGGAGAGGCATATCATTATAGTTGGTGTTTAAGTATACTTTTGTTATTTTATTTTTTTAAAGATTTTATTTATTTATTTTTAAAGAGAAGGGAAGGGAAGGAGAAAGAGAAGGAATGGCCTGCAACCCAGGCATGTGCCTTAGACTGGGAATTGAACCAGCAACCCTCTGGTTCACAGGCCTGTGCTCAATCCACTGAGCCACACCAGCCAGGGTTTTATTGTTATTTTAAATGGCATTCAAGTTTAGTTCCAAGTTCAACAAGAGTCTTTATCCTGCTTCCTCCTACATAAATACTCCTGCAAGTAAATAGAGCTAAACTAGTTCAGACCCTCCCTTGAAATCTAGTCCCTGGGGACATCTTTTTTTTAAAACTCTTAAATAAAAGTGTCTGCAGGAACCTTCTTACCCATTGGAATTTTTCCTGTCCTGCCATCTGAAATGGATTTGGCCTTTTCCGGGGGTAGAGCAGTGCTTAAGGGGGTCACTTGGGCAAGCAGGAGGTGTGTGAGGGGGCAAGGGGGATGCCGAATCACTGAGGAGCAGGCGTAGGGGCAGGCATGTTGGGAGGGCGTTGGGCACCCTGAGTCATCCGAGGGCAGAGCTGTTGGGAGGCAGTGCTGGCCACTGCATGAGGAGGTCCCTGGCCAATGCTTCCCTTGGGCCTCACACAGCAGAGGGCTGGCGGGGCTAAGCCACTCAGGTGGGCAGCCCTGGTGGTGGGTCTCGCCCTCCGCTGGCGCTCACTCAGCGTGCCTGTGTCTCCTCCGTTTGTGGTTTCTGGTCGGTTCCCAGCTGGCCCAGACTTGCTCTGAAGGAGGAGGAACCGCTGTCTAGCGAAAAAAGTGTACACCGGGTGATTGATGAACTCTTAATAGAACTAACCTCTCCCGCCCCTCACCCCCCACCCTAGACACACACTGAGAAATCATTCACCCCAGCCCCCTCCCCAGACCTCCTCGCTGGTGTGAGGTGGCTCGGCAGCCAGCCCTTTGGGTGATTAACTCACTGCACTGTTTGTCTTTCCAAAGTGCTCCAGGTGGGTTCAGGAACAGCCACCCACCCCTCAACCACAGCACCCTGTCGTGCAGGAAGGTGGGCAAGGGAGGCTGGAGCAAGCACGCATGTCACTTAGTGGTACAGCCCAAACAGGTCTTTGTGCAGCCTGACGACTGGAAGCGGGGGACTATTGTTACCCGCAAGAGAGGGAGATGCTCAGACTCAGGGTCCCTGGCAGCCTCCTCCTCCCCCCCAGAGTATCCCCAGGTCTGAGGACCCATAGGCAGTTTCCTTTGTGTGTGCTCTGCCTGCCACAAGGATGGAGTCCTTCCTGCACCAGGGGGCAACAGATTTGGGGGTGGGTTGCCAGCTCTGCCTCTGACTCCCTCAAGCTCAGTTCATCTGACCCAGTTTCCCCACTCCATCCTTGCTTTGAACAATAGATTCATAAAAAGGCCTTCTCCCTGTTTCCTTATAAGTTGGGGATGTTCTTTTCCACTTCAAAAAGGCCCTGGCCCAACAGGTCCTCCCCCTAGGGCTAGTTTGAGGCCTGCTTCCCCAGCAAAAATACTTTGTTTGTACCAGGGTTCCCCATAAATACTGATTTAAATTAAGAGCTTGTATTTGGGCTCTTACTAGTGTTAAAACTCTGTTTTCATGATTTTCCAGATATTCTTCCATAGAAATGATTCATACTAACTATAGAAAACAGTCAAGATACTTTGCCACAAGATCTAGGACAAGAGGACTCAGCAATCTTTCCCACCTTGCAGATCTCCTGGGGACCCTTCACCTGCTTCTGCAACTACAAATGATTGGACATTCATTTACCTTGGCTATTCCTTCACGTGTGCAAACCTTTTGTTCACTGTGCATCACGCTGGACCTGGCCTGAAAGTAGGTTTTTAGATTGTCTTCTTTTCAACTTGCCAATGTGGGTATGAAACCTGATGGAAGTGTTCAGGTATAGGCTTCAGGTCAAGTATGTAAATTTATTTCACACCAACTTTGGCTCCCAAAGATAAGGGTATTTGTACCTGGAGTACAGGACAGGGCCACAATGAGAACTACCGTTTCATTCTCTGTGATGATCCTCTCCAACAACTAGCACTACCAGCTCAGTAAGTGCAGAAGTTTCATCTACCTAATCTTTCCTCTCTCCTCCAGGCCTTCTGCAAAAGAGATCTAAGTGAACCAGACCTCAGAGGCCGTGAGGGTGGGGTTGGTGACTCAGTCTCAGCTCCCTGTGCCCAAAAAGTCTAGATAAATAGGTCAGCTCATTCTCTCTGGGAAGTGGCAATGCTCTCAAGTGATCGGGCTAGATACTTGTGAGGAACTAGAGCTTTCTGCTCTTTATTTAATACTCAACAAATTTATGTTCAACCTGTTCTTTTCTTACAGTTTCTGAAAGAAGGGCCAACATAATGCCAAGAACTCTCAGATGAAGAGGACCTTTCTAGATCTGTAACTGGGATTAATCAATTCTTCAGGAGGAAATTTCAACTAATTCTCAAGATAAATCAAAATAGTCCTCTGACTGTCCTTTAAATACTGAAGGTGTAAACAAGTGTCTGACTTCGCCTGGTCAAGCAGAGAAACACTTTTTAGTAGAAGTTGGGTTCCGTCTTTGTTATTCAAACATACACCCACACACATCCTCTTCACACTACCCAAATGAAAAACCTCAACAGATGGAGAGCCTAGGCTCCCAAGCCTGCTGGCTGAGAAGATGCACTTCACTCAAGGGTCAATCAGCTGGTAAAGAATGGGAAGGGAGAAGGGAGAAGCTAGCTAGTATAGGTAGTCTCCATCTTTTAAAACTGTTCAGCAAGGTTAGCAGCCTCTGGGGCCCGGAAAACCAATTTGGCTGATGTGTCTCTGATAGGGACTAGGCTTGAGGCTGTATACCAAGGGGAAAGTACTCACTCTATGTTCTCCCCCTATCTCTCATTTGAAAGCCTGTACAAAGAAATGGTACAAATGGATGGTTAACTTAACGATTCCATCAGAGGTGGATTTTTCTCTGTCAGGTCCCTGGATGAAGCTGAGGTCTGAAAGCCAGGAGGCAGAATACGTACTTAATCGCCCTTTCTTATTGCCTTGCCAGGGGCCAGTCAGAACTACCAGTACTCCTCAGGCCTTTCCTCTGCAACTTCCCCACCCCTATGGCTAGCTCAATTGAGTCTCCCCCCATCACTCCAAGCTAGGTCCTAACTTTTTCCTGGTAACCGGGTGACGCCCTTGGTCTGCCTAAATCCCTCTCCCTACTGCCACCTCGCATTTTGCAGACTGTTCCTGCTGCCTCACCTCCACGTCGATTTAATTCACACTTGATTTGACAGAATGACTTCCACTCCCCATCCACCCACCCAGGCTTGAGACCCTAAACCCTTTCTTTAGGCCTCAAGAAGATCCCCCACAACCTCCCTGATCCCCCACCTCCCCAAAAGGGTCTCTACAAGGGAAAAAAACAGAGCCAGTAGTCAAGGTCTAAGACAAAGAGCCATTTCCTCCCTGTGGGCAAAGGAGGTGAACCTCCCAGAGACCAAGGCCCAAAGCTAGGCCAGGCCCTTCCCCACCTCCAGTTGCCCAACCTTGCCTTTGCATGGCCCCTGCCTCCCAGGAGCAGGTGGGGAAGCAGCTACGCACATAATGGTACGGCCGCTTCCCAAAGAACGGCAGCTCTGGGCGCCCTCAACCCAGCGCCCGATAGCGAGGGCCCGCAGCCTTGAGGCCTTGGTGTGTCCCCTATTGTCCCTGTGTCGGGCGCGCACAGGCTAGAGTGGAAGTTTGCTTCCCTGCCAACTCGCCCCTTCCCGCTGCAGATCTTCCCCAAGAGAAGAGGCCTGGGCTCAGAGCGCCGCAGCAGGGCCGGGCTCCCCTCCCCCAACTCCTTTCTCTGCTGGGGGAGGCGCGGTGGCGGGTGCCTCCGATAGAGCAGCTATTGTGACCTTCCATCGAAGAGTGGGAACCCAGCCGAGTGTGTACCGCCGGCGATGGCGGGGGGGGGGGGGGGGGGGGGGGGGGGGGGGGGGCGACTGTGCAAACCTCGGGGTGCGCATGGGAAATAAATAAAACTTGGCAACCTCGGGCAGTTGGGCCCTTCAGAGGGCGTTTGGTTGTGTTTAGACTCTGGTGCTTCCTAACACTAATTGCAGGCTCAAAAGGAACAGAATTTATGGCGAAAGCCAAGGCGGCTTGTTTATAATTTATGAAGTTTTAAATGGCTGTGCCGCGGCCCCGCTCTCGCGCTGGCCTGTGGCTGCGCGAGAAGCGTCCTCCCCAGACTCCCCACCCGCACCAGGAGCGACTCAGTGTAGCCCATCTGAGCCTTTCTCAGAAACCTGAGGAAACCATTCCCCAAGAAATGAGAGCCAGGCACTGATTTGTCCCAAGAGAACTCCCCCCAACCCCCTCGAGAAGGTGCCTTGGGGCAGCAGTGGCTGCCTAGAGAGGGAACCCCTAACCCCGCGCTTCCTTGGAGCCTGAGTGTGAGAGGAAGCTAATGTCAGCCGGGCTAGACACCGTTTAAAGTCTAATCCATGAAACCTTAAGCCACAGATGACACTTGGGGCCTTGCAGACACCCGCAGACTCAGCAGATACTCCTGCGGTAACAGACCGCTCTGGAAAACGCCTGGAGCCATGATGCATTATGTATTTTTATTATTACTTATGGCAGAAAGAGGAGATGAGGGAAAAACGGGCTGAATCTAAACAGCCTAACAATTCATCTATTTAATATTTAGCCAGTTAAGAAAGGTGGTTGTTATCCCTGCAAGGCAGAAGGCTCTTCTTTGATTTCCCTAATAGTTTAAAAAATAATTTCTTACAAGGTAATTAGAAATACTGCCTTTGGACGCAAATTTCATAGAAAACAATTTTAAGCCTTGAAAGTGGGTGCACTATCCCTTCAGTTGAAGTCATTTATTCTGCTGATACACTTCTACAACATACTTTAAACCTGCTCAGAAAATGTGAAATTTAGCAAAAGGATAACCCCCTCCCACCCCCAACCTAACATGCCATTTTAAAAACAGCACAAAGGAACAAGGAAACTAAATTATTTGAGCCATCATTATTTAGCGAAACACAAACATCCAAAGAGAAACGATTGTTGTTCCACCAGAAGATTAGAAGTTAAATTATTTCCACACAATAGGAATTTCACCTCGTGTCACCAGGGATGTAGTAGGAGTTGCATTATTTGTCAAACCAAATAGAGATGTGTGGGCCGACTTTGCTGAAATACAAAGAATTGAACCTTATCTGAAGGCGTTTCCCAAGTGCCTCCTCCCAGAGAAGCGGGTGGAAATTGTCCACCCCTAGCTAAAGCCACACTATTATTTACAAAATGGTTATAAATCCTTGGAGACATTTCTTACCCATTTAGTACAAAGAACAGGAGTAAACAAGGTGTTTATACTTATGTTCCATTAATGAAACTTTTATTACTTTTTATCATGGGGAATGTTTGTTTTCTTTCGAAATGAACCACCAACCACTATAAAGGAAAAAGTCATGATAGCGTTTCCTACAGAAAAGGCTTAGGTGCATGTCTCCAAAGGATAGTTTTCTTTTTTTCCTTTCTTTATTTTTTTGCACCTTAGCTTTTTCATAGTTCAATTCTTACAACTTTGCTTCTGTCTCGATTTTTTTTTTGATTGTCAGTTTTTTAAAGATTTTTATTACTTAACACAGAAAAGTGAGCTCGGGCCTCCCCAGTGCGAACGCAATGTAAAACTGTGGATTTGTATCTAGAAAGGGGGCGGGGGTAGAAACAGCAAGGCAGGCTCAGTACAAAGCCCTACCCAAATCATTCCCTCCAACATTTCTAGGTTTGCATCCTCAGATTTTTTCCCCTTAATGTCAATAGCTTGGATGTAATCAAGTATCCCTAGAACCAATGTATGTACTAGATTCGAAATGCATGAAAAAAATGATTTCAGTGTGTCAGCCTATTTGGGGGCCTTCCACAGGGATTGTGGGAAAGATAAAGGCAGTGATCTATTTGCAGGTGTGTGTGATTAACACAGATACTCTTCCGACTGAGAATTTTTTTATTCTAAATATTTGTTCAAATAGTACCAGACAATTTGAAATCAATAAACTGTGTCGAGTTGGAGGGCTGCGGCTGTTGAGAAATGAGTAACGGGTGTGTCTACCCATGAAGGACATTTTGCGGTCTTGATCCTTTACATCAACTACAAACACCAGCCACGGTTACAACTGTTCAAAAACTACTCTCTTAACTAATTCAGACCAAGGGGGACTAAAGAGGTGAAATGTGGACCCCAGGGCCTGGGAGCGCGTTCCGAAGCTGGCTGGAGAATTCTACAAATATACACATAAATACATTAAGACGAGGATAAATAATCAGAGAAACGAAATGACTCGCTTCAAATAATAAATACAGATTGTTGAGTCCGATGCAATCCTTACGGGACGGGAAGGAGCATATAAATTAAGGTGTCCGCAACTAGGCTAGACCCAGGCCAGGCCCGGAGCTCTCCAGGCTCCGGTCCCCCTGCAGAGCCCGCTGCCGATGGCTCTCAGACTTACCTTCGGGACACCATTACCAGATTAGAGTCCCTCGGTCCGCTGTACATGGCACTGTCGGGCTTACAGAGGACAATCCTTGCGGCTGATTTATGGCAAGTCACCCAAAGGAGGACGCGCCAGGAGGGGAGGCCCAGTCTCCCGTGCCTCGGCCGCTGTTGGCCCGAAACCAGGGAGGCTGCGACCCTTGCTAGGGTGAGGGAGGAGTCACCCGCTGCCCTGCGGGCCCCGCCCGCCACCCCCGCCACCAAAGCAAAAGAGGTAATTGGGCCACTACTTCGGGCCGTTGGCGGCCGCTACAGATGCGTCAGTTTGGGGGCCTCGGGCAGGCGTCCCTGAGACGAGTGGTGGGCCGAGAGATCTGTGTAAGTGGGATGAGGGTCGCACGGTCCATGGTGGTGGTTGCCGGGAATCTGCGCGGCGCAACTGTAGTCCACGCTGGCCGAAGACGGGTGCGAGAGGTGGCCCAGGTTGAAGACCGGCCCGGACGCGGGCGCCATGGAGTCGACGAAGTTACCACCCACGTACACCGGGCTGCCCTGCAGGTTGGCGCTGGCGAAGCCGCCGCCGTTGCTCGCCATGGGGTGGGGCTCGAACTCGGGTGCCGCGTAACGCTTCTGCTGTGGCAGGCAGCTGCTGAGCGGCGCCGTGTAGGCGGTCAGGCCGTACATGTTGGGCTGAGATTTCGCGAACGCGGGAGGCGAGGGCGCATCGTAGGCTAGGCCCGGCACCGGCGGCAGCTGACCGGAGTAGGCCACGTGGCCGGCAGAGCCGCCGAGCGGCGGGCTGCGCTCCGGCGACTGACCGGCTGGAGAGTGCAGGATGCCCTTGGCCTTCTGGTCCTTCTTGTACTTCATGCGCCGGTTCTGGAACCAGATCTTGATCTGGCGCTCGGTGAGGTTCAGCAGGTTGGCCATCTCCACGCGGCGTGGCCGGCACAAGTAGCGGTTGAAGTGGAATTCCTTTTCCAACTCCACCAGCTGTGCACTCGTGTACGCCGTGCGCACCCGCTTGGACGCTGGGCCCGGCGGGCTCTTGTCCTCGCAGCTCTCTCCTGGAGAGGAGGGAGAGAGAGGGGCGCTGAAAAGGAGAGGTGGAGACACCCAGGGGTGGAAGGGGTGCTTCCCTTGTTCCCTCCTCTTCCTTCTCCTCCCCCCACTTTAATCCTGGCTGGAGTCGGGGAGGAGCTGTTTGGAAGGTGAGATTCTAAGAAGAAACTCACCAGCCCCAAGCCTACTAATCAGTCGCACCTGAAACCCCCATCTGCCGCCTGAGGTTGATCCCCTCGGTCCAACCCCTCCCCTCCCAAAGGCCGTGGAGGAGTTTAATGGGAGACTAGTAGCAGCTGGTAAGGCCTCTGCTCTATCAAAGAGGGGCCAGACTTCTTTGAACACTCCTCCTAGCCTCTGCTGGGGGAGGGGAGTGAGGGAACAGTCCCAGCCTGCCTTGCTCAGGGGCTGGCTCCTGGGCAATGTACCCAGGAAGCCTGGACTGAGGATGGAGATCTTAGCACCTCACTCCAGCCCAGCTGCACCCAAAAGCTTTGTATCCAAATGCAGGGAGATGATAATCCATAAAATTACTGCCCCAGAGTTTTGGAGGATACAAGGCTAGGCTGGGAGCATTTGAGTATTGCAGTGCTAGTACCAGCAGTCTCAACACTGGTTTCCACCACCCCTGCCACCTCTCAGCAGCTTGTCCACTCCCTCACTGGGAAGACAAATGGATTTCTCCTGGGAGGGAGGGCCTGTGCCTGCAGCTGGGAAGGAGGGGCAGGAGAAGGAGCTTACAGGCTGGAAGATATACTTTCCCTCTAGGAGCAGCAGCCCCAGAGAGCAGCAGGCAAACTAGAGACCTGATAACAAGCTAGCTACATCCCAGGCTGCAGAGTGGCCCTGAACCTGCAAGCAAGTTCATCTACCTGAAGATAAACCACATCAGAGAACACAAGGCCAGAAAATTTCAGGAATTGAGCAGGCTGAGAAGAGAGAGAGGCAGCAGGCCTCAGAGCTCCTGTCCCTGTTCCTCTGCCACATACACTGACCGGAGCTACAGAAGATCTTCTCAACTCTAGGGTCTCCCTTTCCAGGGAGAGAAACACAAGGCTGCCCCTGTTTCAGAGCCTATCCTCTTCTCCTAGGATATGCCCCTCCCTATTATGGATTTGCCGGGATGGGGAGAGTTGGGCTGGGGGTAAAGCACTTAGGAGGGTTCTTAACATAGCACTTCATAGACTTTAGTTCTTATTAACTTAAGAGCTGGGAATTCATGTGATGTGGAGTGCATAGCCACCTGGGCTCAGGGAATCATACCTGTCTTCAAGTTTTGAAGAGCTATTGGATGAAAAAAGGAGCTGAGTTATGGCCAGCAGCCCAGGAAAGCAGTTATTAGGTCAGTATAAGGAAGAGCTGTCTATTAATAACTATGAGACTTGCCCAGCTATGGCACCAACAGCCTGGAATGGAAGTGAGTTCCCTGTCACTGTAAGGGTATGACCCCCAGTAAGGAACACTAAAAAGAAGGGACATTTCTGTATCAGTAGGAGTTTAGACATATGGCCTCCAAGGTTGCACTTGCAGCCTGAGTTTCTTGGTTCCTAAGTAAGCTGGCTTCTTGGGGTCAGTGTGGTGGGGATTTAGTCCAGGGCTAAGCTCCCTCTGAGAGCTACCTGCAGTGGCACAGCTGTTCTTCTGCTTGGAGTTCTGCCGGGACTCTTTCATCCAGGGGAAGATCTGCTTGCTGATGGTGGCTGAAGAGCCAGAAGCATTGGGACCACCCTTGGCCTTCTTGGCAGGCACTCCACCTCCGGGATTGGTGGGTGAGGATGGGGGCAGGGTTGGTGGTGGAGGAGGGGGCTGTGGTGGCTGCTGCTCTGAGTTCAGACCAGGAGGCTGACTGCCACCACCCCCACCTTGGCTGTTGCCAGTGCCAGGCCTCATGCAGCTGCCATTGAGTTCAGCCCCTTTGTGGGATGGTGCTCGCAGAGGTGCAGAGCTCTGGATAGAGCAGGCAGAACCTGGGTAATCAGTGTCCAGGGAGTTGGCAGCAGCAGGGGGTGGATAAGGCTGGTGAGGAGCACTGTAGCCATAAGTGTCAGTGGCTTTGCTGTAGCCATAGCCTCCAAAAAGTCCTGGGTTTTCATAGTAAGCAGCCTTCTGCATCGTGCACTCAGGAAGCTCCAGGGCCTGCTGACCCTGCTCAAATAACATTGACCACCACTGTCTCCTTCACTGCCACCTCCAATGTCTGCCAAATCCTGAGAGAGCTGGGGCAGCCCCAGGCTCCAGTAGACCTGCAGAGAAGAAAAGTGAGAGGACCCAGCAGGACTGTCATTGGCAAGACCAATCAATATAGAGGGACTAGCTTAGGCTCTCTGCTTCTCACCCACTTCATAGTGGGGAATCTGGAATTTTATGAAATCTGACCCTTGGAAAAGTCAGAAGGTATTCCTCATAAGCATAAGAAAAGACATCTTCTTCTCTAGCTACATCCAAAGAAAGGGACTTTTCATTTTTTCCAGATATAATTTTCTTTCTCCAAGAATGTCAATTTAGCATTTGAAACTGCATGGAAAAGCACTTACGGTCTTATACACTTTAATGGCTGATTCTCCCACTTGACTTTGAGCTCCTTGCAGGCAGGGATTGTGTCCTATTTATTAATATATTCCTAACATCTAGCCCAGAGCCCCAGATGTAGTAAGTGCAATAAATGCTTATTGAATGAGTGAATGAATGAATGAATCAATCAGTCAATCAATCAACCACGGGGCCATCTCAGGGTTTTGATGGGCAAAAGAAAGCCACATAACCCACTCAGAATAGCCAGAGCTCTCAGAAAAAAGTATCTCCCCCACCTGGTTTCAGAATCTCGGCATCCTTCATGAAGACCCAGATAGTCCACTTTCTGGTGACAGGGTGAGAATCAGCCCAGTTAACTCTGTAGGTCAGCACTGTGAGAAATCCACTAGGAGATAAAAACCAAGAAGAGGACTTAAAGACTTCGCCAGACTTATTTTGAGGCTAGAAAATGTTTCTTCTCTTTCATCTACACTACACTTTCTAGACTCCTAACTTGATCCCCCACTACTTTTAAATGGATACCACTGAAAATGGGTGAAGAGATTTAGAATTTGAAATTCAGGGAGCATGGATAAGTGGAGAATGCTTTATAACTATCACTTTTTATTCTCTATCTATTGTGCAGATATTATTTACCTCTGCTCTGCATCATTCATTCTACCACCACCATCTAACTCACAACCAGTGAGAGAGCCTCTTTTGGCATAATGAATGGACCCAGAATTAGAATTAGAAAGAGGGAAAAAACACCTAAGAAAAATTCTACTACCCCTTTTGTGTCCTCTGACTGTTGACAGAGATTTCCCTTCTCACCCACCCTCCCCATTTTCCTGAAAGGGTCCTAAGGAGTTAAAGTATAACTAATACCATTCAACTACTTTTGTCTACTTGATAAAGAAAACTCACTGGTCAGCTCCCTGGCCTTAATTCTTGATCTCTCCTTTCAGGCAACTTTTCTTCCCCACAACTCCCTGTCTTACATCACGGTCATCAAGGTGGGCCACATTATCTAGACAACTTATGTGGCCTAATGGATTTGACCACTAGCACCAAAACCGCTTCCCAGTCACTCATTTCCCCTTGACTTCACCAAAAAGCCTAACTGGATTTTAAAAAATTAATCAGCCCTGGCCAGGTGGCCCAGTCAATTGGAGCATTGTTGCCCACACAAGGAAATGTCGTGGGTTCAATTCCTGGTCAGAACACATACCTAGGTTGTGGGTTTGATCCCCAGTCGGGTCATGTGTGAGAGGCAACTAATAAATGTTTCTCTCCATCTTTCTTGCTCTCTCACTAAAATCAATAAAAACATATCCTTGGGTGAGGATTTTAAAAATAATTTTAAAATAAATTAAAAATTACTCATACTAGCCTTTGGTACTATTACTGCCCATTTTTGTTCTAAAATATAAGTGAATATTCCATTTATCTTGATAGGATGCCCTTCTCACTAGGATAGTACAATACCTGGATGTTATATTTTAGGAATTGTTTCTACAGTTGTTATTAAAGGTATGCAATTGGGGCATCTACTCAACAAAGCTGATCTTAATCTTTCTTTCAATTCATTCTCTATATTCCCTGATTCTTAGAGTTACTAATTATCAAATGGACAGCTACCTCCTCATCATACAACTAATATTCATATGTCCCCTGGCAAAGGCACCAGGTACTCTGAGTTTGCTTAAGTTTCTGTACTATTCTGGGATCCTGCTTCCAGTCTTAAACTTTGGGCTCCCTGGATGTCAAAATGGCCACATTTGACTCTGTGACCAAGAGAATTTGCTGCTGTTTCTGTCATTCCACTTACAACAGTGGAAGGAAAACATCCCCCTCTTGCCTCCCAGGTTGACCAAGTTATCTTGGTAGGTGTACCAGTCATATTTAAAAAGGTTCTTTAGGAACCGACCAGGTCTTTGAAACAGATGACTTCACATGTGTATTTGTTCCTATGGCATATTCCTAGAAAACACACTGTGTACAGATGTCAAAAGTGCAAATAGTGGGCAGCCTCATGGGTAACCACGGAGTCTGTTCTCTGTTTTCACTGAATTCAGGGATTTCAAGGCACACACAATGGTGGTTCACCACCCCAATGTCCACTTCCCTTGCAGCCATGGCAGCAGCCCCCTCCTAAATGGGAAGGACTTTGCTGTCTCCCCCAAACCCCAAAATATATAGTGCCCTAAAGAAGCCACCCCTCCTAAAACAGAACCTGAGAATATTGTCACAAAACTGGTTTAAAAAACAAAACAAAACAAAACAGGGTTATTTCTTTCCAGAAATCCCTACTCCTTGTGAACTCTGCCTGAACCTAAAAAGCAGGAATGGGTCATAAATCACTTGGACAATGGTCAACTGTTCAGTGGCTCATCTTTTCGACCACCCCCCACCCTTTCTTTAAGGCTTTCTTTTCTCACCCTTTGGTACCTCTGCTCATTTGGGCTCTGGGACCCAAATGCCTTGGGGTGAAGACAAGCCCCTGTAGGGGGAGGGGCAGTCTTCCAAGTCCTCCGCAGCCCTGTTCTCTCGCTCCTGCTCCCCTCCACTCTCCCCCCCCCCCCCAGACCAGGGAACCGGCGTGGCAGCCACCCCAGCCCCCTCTTAGGGAAGGGGCGCCAAAAGGGGGTCGAGATCATCCCTTCTCAAGCTCCCGAGAAGCCGACGGAAGGAAAGCAGCCTCTAAGCGACCACCGCCCTCCGGCTCCCCGGGCCGCGTGGGCCTGCCGCACCCACCGTGCCTCCAAAACAGCCGAATCCAGATACTTGCTCACTGCACTTAATTCTGCCCGGGATCAATACCTAATATGATACCGAATAAACAAAAGGCGCTCACAGCGGCCAGGGGACGGGGTTATTAAGCAGCTGGAGCTCTCACGGTGCATATCAATGCACCTGTCATTGTGGTTTGTAACAAAATTTATGACTGCGAGCGCGGCGGCAGTAAACGCTTCAGTAAGGAATGAAAAGAAAAACACTTCCCCAGGCCCGGCACTTTTCAGAAGTGGAAAACGGACTGGACGTAGGAGGAAGCGCCGCAAAAGAATGCCCTACTCCGCACTTTTCCCGGCCCGCGCCCCCGGAGCAGGGCGACTATATAAAGTGGCCGGTGCCGCTTCTCGGAGCAGCTCTGCCGCGCGGCCAGACGCGGGAAGGGATGCGCGCAGCCTCGCGGGGCCCGAAGACCTGCTGCTGCCGCCCGCTGCCTGGGTCGGGGACGAGGACGCCGGAAGGCTCGCCCATGGGTCGCACGGAGGCTGGCCGGGCGCTGGGCTACCCGCCGCGGCCCCGCAGGAAGGGCGAGGGGCTTGGGGATGGAACTCGCGGCCGTCTCCGGGCTGTGACCGGCACTCACTGGTCGTAAATCACGGATAGGCAGAGTCGGGCGTGCAAGTTGAAAGAGAAGAGGGAGGCGGTGGTGTGCTGGTCGCTTCTGTCAGTCTCACATTTTTCTAAGGTTCGTTCTAGTTGCCCTCGGCTCCTCTCCCTGTTTTGCCTAAACCAGGACCTTGGAAGCCCCCAGATCTCTTCTGGCAGGCGTGACTCTCGCTGGGTAACCCCATTAACTCACTGGAACCATGCAAGGGTTCTTCCCTCCTGTCGGCTTCGCTGCTTTGGGATTTTGTAACTCCTTTCGGGTGTGCTCGGAAAGGGGATATATTTCTCTCACAGCTTTCTGCCCAAGTTCTCCTGCTCTCTCAGCCCGAGCCTCTTTTGCCCTATGGGGAGCCCTGGATGGGCCTTCTAAATCACTCTTATTTAGCCCAGATAACTCAGCACGGAATACACCCCGCATTTAAGGCACTGGGCTCACCCCATTAAAGCGCCATAAATTTGAAGGCCGATGATCGGTTATCATGTAACCGCGGCTGTTCACACTGAGGTGATCCACTTCAAAGCCGCCCTTTGTTTTATGTCTTGATGTATGAATCCTGAGATGGCTACCTTGAGGTGCAGCACAGATGAACATGTAGTGGAAATTACTTTTTTAAAATCATGTCACTCACCACAAATGTGTGTATGAGCATGTATATGTGTTTTTTCAAATTTTTGCCTCTAACTCTTTTTGTAGGCTCTTCGGGTTCCTTTTGATACTCTGTTCAGGCGGATCTGGAACAAAACGGAAAACTCTAAGTGGCAGCCGGTACTTACAAACACATGTGGAGAGGCTTTACCCTCTTTAAGGGTGTCATAATCAATGTGAATATTGTAAAATGTGACTGCGGCCATTCAGGGTGCCTTCTCTCAGGCAAAAAGAGACCCGTGGCTCCTGGGGAACAAGAATCCTTTAACACCAAAATCCTTGACCGGTGGGAAGAAGGGGACTTGTACCTGAGGGAAGGATCACACCCTTAGCCAGGGGGTAGGCCGAGTGTGTCAGAGGCACAGAAAAACTAGTCCCTCTCCTCCTGCTCCAACCAAGCTTTAAATCCTCCAGGTCAAGCCCACCCTTCTAATAGCAGAAAAAGGGACTGCACAGAACTGGAGTGGGAGGGAGGCTACAGCATAGCACCAGAAAAGGTCGGGAATTATGTAGATGGGCCTGGGTGAGCCCCAATCAATGGTTGCCCAGGCAGCCCAAGTAAAGTGGGAACTGGGTACTATTTCTCGGTTTGTACATTATACATTGATGATTTCCCTGAGTTTACTGTATTCCAGTAAGAACCGGCCACATTCCTGACCTGGGTTGCCCACACAACTGCTTAGGGGTCAGGCTGCAAACTGCCTAAGAAACAAACTTTCCTCTTACCTTTACCCCAAAACAGATGGAGCTGCCCACTATTGCCGGAGCTCAGTGGGTACCTGCCCTGTCAGGTTAAAGTAGAGACACAATCCCCCCACTTGCATCTGCCCTGTGCAATTTGTCGACTCAGTAGTTTGCAAACACTAAACTGAGCTGGGAAAGCCCCACACAAAGCGTTCCAGGCCCTTTTAAAGACCAGAGCGAGCAGCCATAAGCCTTTGAAGTGACCTTTGGCTCACTCGGCAATAACTCACCCTTAATGAACACCCAAAGGAAGCGCCTCGGAGAGATCCCGGCCGGGTAGAAATCCTAACATCACGCCTGGACTTCAGCTTCCCAGCGGGCCGGGATCCAGGGGGTCCACTCTGCTAGGCAGGCCCCAAGGGCTTCTCGATGAGGCGCGATGTACCCGGACCCAATGACCGGACCAGCAAATTCCAAAGCCGATTTATATGATATATTCACATGGACGGATGTCAACTTTTGCCACTTGATTTTTTTATTTATTTATTTTTAGGAAAAAGTGTTCCTTAAAAGTAGGAACTCCCCCTCAGAAGAAGGGCTAAATTGGGAACCCACCCAGAGCCATGATCCCTGGATGCAGGTAGATAGATTTCATTTTCCCAGATGCGGAGGAACAGGGTAAGTTTGTGACTGGGTATTGGGGTGTTCTACACGCTCTGGGCACAAGAGGCTTGGGGAAAGAAAAGAGGACCCCAAGGCGGACAAAGATGGGCCACCCAAAGCTCCCACCACCTTCTCCGGGGCTCCCTCTCCAGTGCACCCACCATCCAGCCCCGGTGGACTTCAGCCTCTTGCTTGTTCAGAATCGAAGACTTAACACAGCTGGCTCTGGTCCACCAGCTCAAATACCTTTCCACAGCCAGAAACTGGGAGAGCAAAACCCCTCGAAGGGCTGTCAAAGAGGAGCTGGTCCTAGGCAGGCCCGCTGATACCTCACCCCCTACCATTCCATTACCCAGGAAAAGTCTTTAGGATAGGGAGCCTTTAGGATAAGGTGCGGATTATTGAAATTTTCGGGAAGTTATAAGTGAGTGCTCCATGGGGCCAAATGAAATGCTGCTCGTAGTAATTGGATTCAGCTGACTAAGTTGGCAGGCGCGCAGCTCCAAGGCAGCAAGCGAAGAAAAATGTCCAGTGACTTTAAGTTCTGATGAAGCCAACCACAGGCGATTGACAAAACAACTTTACTGCTCTGCTTTGATGGCAACTCCCCTGGAAGTCAGTCCCTCTCTCGCTAGTGCCCAGTCCCAGCCTAGGCTAAGGGAGTACTCCTTGCTTTGTGGGTTCCTTCCCCATAAAGGCCCAGTCTGACTCAACCCTGTGGCATTCCCTTGAGCATGGAGCCCTTTATTGGGACCCAGGTTGCTCCTCTCTCAGGCTGTGGTCTCCGGAAAGACCCAGGATGGATTATCCTGTCCTCCCCAAGCCAGCAGCCACAGGACATAGTAAACAAAAGGATGGATGGGATGCTGGAGTCAAAATATAATTTAGCTTTCTTCCTGGCTCTTTGGGGAGAAGGACTCAGAAGCCCGAAACCTTTTCTCTGCCACTCTTGCAGTCAAAACCCTAGATTAGTGAGGGGGAGTATGGAGGAGATTCCTAAACTCTTCTGGGTAGTTTGGGGGTTCTCTTGAATTTGGGGAGAGAATCTTGAGTGGTACTTTAACCTTCCAAGAAAAAAATTAAGCCAAGAACAAGAGATAAAGGCCTATGTATGTGGAGCTAGCTCCCAGAACAATGCAGGGAGCTGGCTGGCCACAGAGTTTATTTTAAATACATATAAATCAACCTGCCTGCGCCCAGCCGGGCAGCCCAAGACACTGAATTAATATGATGCTCCATCTTACTTTGGCGTGACAGTGTAAAAAAAAAGTTTCTTTTTATTCATTTTCAGCCCAATCTCATAACTGCACATTTACCCCCCAAATACTTCCTTCAACCCCCAACCCCCTCACTGACCGACTCTTCAAACTGCCACCTTCCTCTCCCCCACACCATGCCACCGGCCACCCTTCAAGTCTGGCAAGGTAGTGTGTCCTCCTAACCTTTGGGTAGGCGGGGAGCATTCCCACAAAGCGAGCCGTATTACGATTAATCACCGTCCTCGATGTATATGTAGAAGTGTATCTAGGTCTGCGCAGGCTGCCTCAACAATTGGCAATAATCAAGATCACAGATTACACAAAATAAATCATATTTAGTATCCCACTCAGGGCAGCAAGCAGCCCCCTGCCCAAAGATTTCCATTTTGTCATGCAATTGCTTACCTGGATCCCAATTTATCATAAACCCGGTGTCCTCGGCCTCAGAGTGGGCGCCAGTGGGGGGCAGAGCTAGCCTTCCCCCTTTGTCTGCAGACAACACTGTCCCAACCCTGGTCTTGCGTGCTCGCTGACGCGGCCATATACCCGAGCACACAGAATTCCCGGTAGAACGGAACCAGGCTGAGGTTCAACTACCAATAAACGCAGGAGGAACGAGTTCGTAGTCCCCAGGCTGGCTTCGCCTGCTCCGCGCGCCCGACGGTCCACCCGCCCGCCTGTCCGCTCACAGGCCCAGAGCGGTGGCTACTCGTGCCCCCACCCACTCCTGGGTTCCTGCCCAGCCCTCCCAGGCCCCCCAGAGCTCGGGGGTTTGTTTTGCTTTCGGAATGTGGTCCTTTCTGGATTTGGAGAGAGCCCCGGAAACCCCCTCATAGTCGGGAAACACAGACGCTGCCTTCAAATGCCAGCATATTTGTTCACGTGACCCCGGGGGAAGATTGTACTGATTGAGACTGAAACTTTTACACCATCCAGCCCCCGGAGCACAGCCCGGCCTGGGGGCTGGGAGGATGGGCAGGAGGCGTGGGATCTGGGCCCCTTCCCAGGGGCAGACATTGGCGGGTATGAGGGTGAAGGAAAGCCCTCATCTCGCTGCTCTGGACAGATGTAGTTCCAGTCCGGCTGCTGGCAGTGAGTGGGGGCGCTGGGAGTCTCTCCTCCTATGACCCCTGACCCTGGTCTGGCCTTCCCAGAGACTAGTCCCGGGATGGAAATTTTAGAGGCTGCCTGTCGTAAAGGCTTCTCCGCAGGCGGCTGTAGAGCATCAGATGCTCAGGGTTCCCTTGGCTCCCCGTCTGCACCCAAGTTCCCGCTTCCTCAGGCACCGGGGCAAGGTGCCGCCTAGGCTACCGAGCACTTTTCCCCTTCTTTGGGCGAGGCAATTACGTAGCAGCACAGTTTAGGCTCCAGCCCTAGGGTTGGAGCCTCCGGGGCACAGACGTGGCCCGTTATCTCACCACAACTACCACATTACCACTGCTTGAGGCCTTGGTTCCCCGGCACACGCCGCAGACAAGACACCGCTCTGAGAGCCAGAACAGGCGCGCATATGCAGCCTGCCAGGACCCGGAGCGGTTCCGGAGCTGTTCCCCTCTGCACCTTTCTCACTTCACCCTGGGTCCTGCGAGGCCTGGAGTGACAGAGGTGCTGAGCTGCCGTTTGCCATGACCTGTGAGCCTCCGGATCTGGGCAGTGCCCGCTGATCTCACGGGCTGCGACTGCAGGACTGCACAGCCGGCGGTGCCTTCCCGCTTCCTGCGGCACCTTTAAGAAGGCGCGAGCCAGATTTATCTGGGGTAGGAGGGAACTTTTGTTTTAGAAATATTAAATCAAGACAGTTTAGCAGCACTCTTTGAGAGGTCGGTGAAATTCACGGTTACAATTCTGCATGTGGTCGAGAGTGTTAAGCGGCGGCGGGCAGGCGGGAGCCTGCTTCTGGCCTTCCAGCGAGACTCCTCGCCTCACCCCGCCCCGCCTGCACCCCGGGATCCCACACCACGGAGGGGTCTCCACCCTTTTCCCCGAAGTCTCCCTTTCATGGCCAGCTCTGATTCTCAGCGGCAGTGGGAATGGAGCAGATGCTCCTTTGCTGCTCGCAAGGTCTCCGAAGGGCGGGCGAATGCGCTCTGCAGCCGAAAAGAGCCTGGGGAAACGGGGTAAGGTTCTCCGCATCCCCACTCCAGAGGCTGGGAAAGTCCCAGAGGGCAGGTCGAAGCTCCAGCCCCCAGACCTGTCAGCCGGCCCCTTCTTTTGTTCACCTGGCTGGGCCTGGCTGGAGGCCCACTCGGGAAGCCTCACGGAGCTGGACCGTGGGTGCCCCATTCCACCCCCGCCAGGAGGACCCCGCCCCCTAGCCTCCCACCAGGGGCAGCAGCCGGCCCGCAGCAAGTGTTAATCTCCAGCCAAAGAGGGGGGCCCCTTTGCGGGAATTTGTCTCCAGGAAAGGATCTAAGCCTTCTTCAATCGGAGCATATGTTCATAGAGCAATAAACCGGAAAGATTTACAGTCCTCGCCCGGCCCCCAACAGCCTCGCACCCTTTCAGGAATTACTTACGATGATTTATCACACCAACCCGGGCAATTGTCACACTGATAAAATAGCCCGGGCCGGTGCCCGCCAAGCCCGGGCCTTGGGAGGCTGTTGGCTGCCAGGCTGCCAGCAGGGCTAGAGAGGCGGGTTATTTTTGTTGTTGTTGTTGTTGTTGTTGTTGTTGTGGGTTCCTCTCCCGGCCTACCAGGAAATGTGAAGTTCGGCTGGAGTGGGTGGGGTTGGGGGTGGGAGGGGAGCCAATTCTCATTGAGAAAAAGGCGAGTAACTCGGAGAAAGCGCCCGGAATCAGCACTAGAGTCACTTGCAAAGCACATAAACATTTGTCATCTTTGAATAATTGAATTAATGTGTTATTGTTTGAATGTATAATTCATAACGGAGGAAACTTTGTCTCTGTCTGACGAAGAAATATACACACACCAAAAAAAAAATAAAAAAGAAATCAAAAGACACACAGTCCCCAAACAACCACCGAGAGCAGCTAGCCTCCGGTGGCAGAAATCATCCTCAAAGCCAAGAGAGGGAAGGGGGTGAATAAAGAGGCTTTCCTTCCCGGCATCCTGGCTGGAGTTGTGAGCTAGAGGAGAATGCCCGCAGCCCGAAGCCCCTAGCCCCTGTCTCCGCACGCTGGGGGTGCGCTGGGGCGGGATGGGAGCAGAGTGGGTCTGGGACCTAGAGTCTCCTTACAATGCAGAAGAAAAAAGGCTGAAAAGGGAGCAAGCGAGAGATACAGCCTTTGCATCTACCTCTGGCCTCTCCTGCCTGTCCCCTCGGCCAGGTTTCTGCTAGCCCCAGGGTCTCCCACTCCGGAGGCAAGGACTTCATTAACCTACCTTTATTTTAGATCACCGCCCCCCCCCCCCCGCAAAAAATAAAAAATAAAAAAATAAAGAGGAAAAAAGGAAATCTCCTTGCTGGGATGACAGAAGCATCAGAGCTTGTGTGGAGAGGGAGGGGAATGGGAGAAGCAACTCGGAAATCATTATCTGTTGGTTAAAACCTGCCTGGGGTAAAATTTCAACTCGATTTTATAGCCTCCTATTATGACGCAAAGAAAAATTTACGACCCTCGCTTGAAAAGAGGGCTGGGGCCTTTTCTCACCGGTTTAAGAATAGGCGGCAGATGCCGTGACAGCGACCATTGTTCCCGGTAGACACAGGCGACCGGGCAACCTCGGCCCCGCGTGCGCCAGGCGCGTCCCCCCGCCGGCCAGTTTTTACAACTCCTGTTGTCTCCAAACAGCCCGTGCGCACCCTCGCCCCTTTTCCTTTCTCTTCTCTTCTTCTTCTTCTCTCTCTCTCTCTGTCCCTCTCTCTCTCTCTCTCTCTCTCTCTCTCTCTCTCACACACACACTCGCGCGCGCACACACTCGGCCGCACTCAGTAATTTTTCATAAGCGCAAAGCTTTGCTGAACCAAAGGTCACCATCCAAGCCACTAACAACTTCTCGCCAGCGCGTGGTTCCAAATCAGGAAGCAAAAGGAACTATTTGTCAGCAGCCCTGACAGCTAAATTCATTAAGGATTTAAATCTGAAGAAATAAAAGTCGCCAAAATATTTACCTGCCGGCTGCACTCCCCCGCGCGCGCCGTGTGGGGGGCCCCCCTGGGCGGGTGATATTCTTGGGATCCCTGCACTTTCCAAGTCGAAGAGAGCCCTTTGCGTGGCAGATTAATGACGACTCCGTGTTTCTTAAGGGACGTGCTGAATTAATTATTTCACCAATCACGTGGTCGGGACTTGTAGAAATCTATTCTTATCATCTTCCTCGCACTTTGAAAATTCTCCGGGTTATGAAAGGCCCTCCCCCAGCTGCCGGCGAGCCCCGGCCGCCAGCCCGGCGAGGGGGGCGGGGAGGGCTCCCCAACATGGCGGGCGCGCGGGCGGGCGCGCGGGCGGGCGGGCAGCGCGGCTCGCCTGCCCAGGGGCCGGTTTACTGTACTGTACTCCCGCGGGCTGGGCTGCGCGCTCGCTCTGTCCTCATCCAGCCGGTGATTCAATGCACACAGTCTATTGATGTATTGGTGGGCACAGGAGGAGCCATTAGCCAGAAGACAGGCAAAGGACAATCATAAAATTTGTCTGAATATTTAAACTTCTGTCTATGCACTTATAAATACACATGTCCACGCGTCTGAGGCGAGCGCTTCCATATATTAAGGACACATGTCTGATTTTACGCATTCTGCTCATTTCCTGTCTCGAGCCAGGCCCTCCCACCCCATCTACTTTGGAACTCCTGTCTTGGCCCCTCTTCAAGGCGAGGCCAAAACGTGAAAAAGCCCTCGCGATAAAAATAGCGCACGCCACTTTTTATAGTGGGGAGTGTTTATTGTCGTCTGGAGGGCGGAGTGGGCGATGGGAGGAGGAGGGGCAGGTGCTGGAGGCCCCAGTGTGGCTGAGCAGCACAGGAAAAGTAGAGGGAACCCAAGATTGGAGGCCATGGGGTCAGGTCAGAGCAGCCACCAGCCAGTCCCAGCTTCACCCAGAACCCTGCTTATACACCCTGTCCTAGAGTTGGGGGTGGGGCCGTCTCTCACCCACCGGTCACAGAGGCTGAAGGGGTCTGGGGCCGACTGGAGCCATGCAGAAAGCCAACCTGGAGTCTCCTGTGAGGCCTTTTCCTTTCAAAAATAATGCCCACCACCCAACAGCCTGAATTCAATCCTAGGCTTCCCAATGCTCACAAAGTATGTGGTGGTTGCACTTGTGAGTATGTATGTATGGGGAGGATGTACTGATAGAATTGCTAAGCCACAGTTTAAACTTCATATGCCAGGCACATTGCAGAAAATAAAAAAATAGTTTATATTGAACATTAGCTTTGTGAAGACTTAATGAAAAATGCTTTTGTGGAAGCACCAAACAGGAGGGAGATTTTGCTATACCTTTTATTATTTCAAATATAGATCAATGAATTACATCAAAACTACAGGCAACAATTAGTATAAATAATACTTTAATCAGTGGCAGCAGAACATTGGTCGATTCTATTTAAAAAGTACCTTGTGTGAAACAGACACCATGGGCTGACTGACAATGTCTTCTCCCAACAAAAGCCTGCAGTGGACAGAGTGAGATGGGGGTCTGAGGGGCAAAGTCCTCAGCAAACACTTCATTCCCCCTAGTCACGACCCCAAGACAGCTTTAAAAAAAACACCAAAACAAACACTTCTGGCTCATATTTGGGGGAATAAAATAGAAACAAATACAAGCAAATGGGCACTGAACCTTTCTACATCCAGCTTTCTACAGAGCACGTTCCCAGATGGAAATTCATTTCCTTCCCTGCCCTAGGTGGTTGGGGGGCCCTGATTCTCCTCTGCCCCATTCCTGTAGGCCCAAATGGACGGTGGGGTCCAGTTGGGACCCCAGGGTCTTGAGCTGCCCTCCAGGCCATCCATGCTCCATTAACATTTCAAAAGGCAATCCCTGGAAGCTGAGAAGGATAGCTGAGGACTTATAAACAAAGAAGTTGTTTCTCTGATTAAGTTACTTTCCTAAGTAATGGGGCTATGTTTGAGAATGAGCTTGGATTTTCTTCATCAAAACATGCCACTTGGCTTTCTGCTGGGACAGGGGTAAAGCCAGTTAAGTAATTTTGGCATTTGGTCTAAAGCTAGGGTAAGTGACCTGAATTTTTAGGAAGGGAGAAGATCTATATAATAATCTCTATAATATACAGGGTTGGCAAAAGTAGGTTTATAGTTGTGAGTACATGAAGTACAGAGTTTATTCTTGTATTACTGTTTATTAATTATTGTATTGTTCATTTGTATTACAACTGTAAACCCACTTTTGCCCATCCCTGTATATATAGTTGGATGCTGTGAAAATATACACTTCTCTCCCCTCCCAAGGAGAAGTTACATGTATTCACAGATTTGGGTTTAAGGAAGGAATCTTAGCAACTTTTCAACTTGCCTGAGGATAGCGGCTCTTTTCAAATGCTACATCCAAAGACCACTCTCCATGTTCGAGGGAAAAAAGAAGAGAAGGGTAGTTAGAGTCCAAAAGGTTAAGGGTTTAGAGGTCAGTCCTCCCGGCTGAAATACAGCTAATCGAATAGAAAATTTGTCCTCTGGATGAACCTGATTCTGTAATTTAGCCCCGAACTTCAGTAAAATACCTTTTCAGCCTCTCAACGTGAGGGCGTCAGAAAAAAGACATCTTGACTATGTATGAACTCTGTGCTTTTTGTCATAGAAACAATGATGTGAATAATGCAGGAATATCCATCTTTAATATCCCGACATGCTGATATTCAAGTATTGCCATGTGCAAGTCTGAGAGCCAGGCTCACCCCAAAGAGGAACAAAGAGCTGTCCCCGGGGTCTAATACAAAAGACCAAGGCTTGGAGGATACTTTAGAGAAGTGGAATTTCAGCCTAGGGACTCCAGTGAATACCTGCCCTCAGCTCTCAGGAGACACTGAACCAAAGAACACGACTGCAGAGAAAAGTCTTTTCTTTCGCCTACACTTAAATTTATTTTTAAATTACCACTGAGACCATCTAAAGTATCCTGAATCATTGAAAAACTAACCCCAATTCTGAGTCTCTCAAGCTCACTCTTTCTCCCTCTCCACTTTTATCACTTTTCGATAGCTACAACCTGGGGTTTCTTTTTGGAGCCTCAGGCTTTGGGGTTTAAACTTTCGAAGACTTGTTCCATTTGGGTATGTGAACTCTGGTCATTACCTTTGACTCTTTCTCCCTTATCCCTAAGGGTCAGCATTTTAGAAAAACGAGCTTTGAACCCTTACCAGGCAAGGCATTAGAGAAATGACTGAAGAACACCTCTCCTGTTGTCTGAGAAGGATTGTTTTAAACCACTATTCCCAAAGCAAGGAAGAGAGCCTGACAACTTTTGTACTTTTACAATTTCTGCTTCTAACTAATGGGTTGAGAAAAACTTCTTCAAGATTTGTTTTAAAAATAAAAACCTCAGGGGAAAACCCCTGAGACCAACTCTTGTGGACTTCTAGATTCAATTAGTTTTTTTTTTCTTTTTTTAAAGTAAGACTTTCTCTACTTCCCACCTTCTCTGCCCCCTCAATAGCCCCTCTCCCATATAGGCCATATACCAATTCCTATGAAAATATTACTATATGGGCTATTTGGGCATTTGGAATTCAGTTGGAACAGAAAATTCAGCCATTATCTAATGACCCAGAACATAGAGGTTTTGTTTTCTTTCCCCAGAAGAAAAATGTTGGACCATTTGTTTCTTTTTTTTTTTTCCTCTTTCCTTTAATCACTCAGAACTCATTGTAGCACAGTGCTGAAAAAAGCACATGTGGAAACATATTTTCAAGAACTCAGCTCAGAGTGGACCCTTTGCTTCCCTCTAGTAGGGCTAAGGGCCCCCGCCCCCACCCCTGCCACATTTCTGGGGAATAGGGAGGGGGTGGGGTTCAAAATACCAGTTACAGCCAGAAGTCCACACATCTCTGATTCTGCTCCCTGAAACTCAGCCCCTTTCACCATCTTAAGGGTTTTGGCACTAAGATGTCAGTTATTCCTGTACCCCATTCCCCAGCAAATAAATATTTAAGCAAATATAATCTAAACATAAAATAACACGTTTCCACTTCCTTCTTAGACTCATTTCTTTGGGCATGGGGCCAATGGGAACAAAATATATATATATATATATGTTTTTTTTTCTTCACACTGGAAATTAAATAGACAACCCAGAAAGTTCAGAAATCCTAGCCCAGCTCTCCTGCTTCCACTTAGCACAGAGGTGGTCAACCTGCTGCCTCAACTCCCCCACATTATTAAACCACAAAGATCCCTGGAGGGGTGGGGTGGGGGAGGATGCTCAAATTCACACTGGGATAAAGCATTCAACCTTCACTTGCAAATTCAAGATCCAACAGCATAAGATTTTTCATGAGTTTAATGACTCACCAAGGTTTTGTGTTCTCAGTAGCTCCTGCCATATGATAATATACTTAGAGAGAGAATCCCGCCCCCCTTCCACCCCCCCCCCCAGCACCCGCTCCAGGGAGGGGGCTGCCCTCGGGCAGGATGCTAACCTAGTCCGAGGGCGGCCTGCATGTCCCAGGCCCACCCTACAGTACCTTAGAGCCCAACGAGGTGACAGCAGGCCCGGCCTGCCCCCGCAGCTTCGGCTCAGCCGGGAGCACAGGGAGGGATGGGCCCAGGGTCCCCACTTCTATAAGGTCGTCAAGTCCGTGTGGTCCTTGGCCAGCGGCTGCAAATGCTGGCCGGGGGTAGTAGCTGAGGAGGAGCAGGATGAGGACGACGAGGACCTGCCTTTGGTGTTGGGCAGCTTGTGGTCTTTTTTCCACTTCATCCTCCGGTTCTGGAACCAGATCTTGATCTGGCGCTCGGACAGACACAGGGTGTGAGCGATTTCAATCCGACGGCGCCGCGTCAGATACCTGTTAAAATGAAATTCCTTTTCCAGTTCTAGGACTTGCTGCCGAGTGTAGGCCGTCCGGGACCGCTTGGGCTCCCCGCCGCCGGTGTAGTTGGGGTTCACTGAGAGGCAAAACAGACAGCAGGGTCAGGTCAGCGCCTGGCAACTAGTTAGGCCCCCGGCCAACGCTGCTCACTTCCTGGCGCTCCACGAAGCCCCAGGCCCTCCCAGTACTCCAAGCCTGCTCTCCCTCCCCCCCTCTCTCCCAGCGCACGCTCACTACTACCCACCCCTTCACACCCACACACTCCCCAAGCTAGCAGGCCGGGGTCCCTAACTGGGCTCCCATCTCCCTGGCCCACCGAAAGCTCCGGAATTTCCAAGCATTTTGGAAAGCCCCCTTTGCTCCACCGTGTACCCTCTGTTCTGAAAATGGAGTCCTCCCCCACCCCACCCTCATCTCCACCCCCTTTTCTGCCCACAGACAAACAGCCAGCCACAGAGTCCCAGCCTGCTCCCTCAGCTATAAAAATTTATGGAGAGAGTAATTGAGGCGCCCACTGAAGCCCCCACCCACTCGCAGCCCCCTCCCAGGGCCCAGGCCGCTGGGCTGGCGTGGGGACTGAGAGGTTGCCGGCCCACGCCTTACCAGAATTCACGTGCACCTTCTTCATCCAGGGGTAGACCACGGCCGGCTGCTTGAGTGCCGTCCCGGGGGGCGGCTGCTTGGGGCCGCCCGGCTGGCTGCAGGCCCGGGCGCCTGGCAGGGGTGCGGGTGGGGGTGCAGGAGGCGCTGGGCACGGCTCTCCCGGGGCGCCGTAGTGGCTTCCCGGTTCTTGCGGGTGACCCCGGGTGGGCAGCGACGAGCCCGGACCCGGGCCGCCTCCGAAGGTCTGCTCACCGAAGTCAGGCCGTGGGTAAAGCCCCGGGGGCTGGAAGTCGGCACCCTGTGCGCCTCCGCCGTAGTAGTCGGCTCCCTGCTCGCCTAGGTAGCCGCCCTGCAAATATTCCTCGCACGGAGGGAACTTGGGGTCCACATACTTGGAGTTCACCATATACGAACTCATGGCCATTAATTTCAGAAGGTAGAAAATACTAATTTTTCTCGTGTTGTCTTTTTTTCTCCTTCCATAGGGCCCTCCTACTTGCTGTCAACTGAATAAAGTTGGCGGCCATGTGACCAAGCCAGCCAATAGCGAGGAGGCGAGTTTATCACCGGGTTGGTGAGCATCTCATAATTTTCACAAATTTAACTAAATAACATACGTGTAATCAAGAGACTCGCTGTGGCACATACGAGGGCCCTCACCAGATGTTAATGTACTTCTGATCCCCAGTACCCTCATCCCTCACAGGTAATCCCAGCTTTTGTCTGCCTCTGACTGTGCTAACCTCCAGTGCCCTTTCCACTCACCGCCCGCCTGAAAAAAGCCCCCCAAAGTTGGCGCAGTTCAAGGGGGAGTGAATCCCCATATGTGTCGGGGTGTGGGCACCAAAAGGCAGGTGGGTGAGGTAGCATCTGAGTTGAGCAGAGTACCCCAGCAGGCAGGGCTCCCGCCAACTCAGCTCCCGCCAACCCAGCCGCGGGAACGGGGACTCTGACATACAAAGGCCGAGTCCTGGCTTTGTCTGCATCAGGGTCACCCAAAAGTTACCACAATCTGACTGGCCTGAATCAATTCAGGCAATGAGTAACCACAAAGCTTTCTGTGAGTGCCCAAGCTGGGATGTTTTTAGCCAAAGCCGGGCCTTGCGAGTATGACAAGAGTCTCCCACTGCCTCAGCCTGTGAAGCTAAGGGGCGCTCCAGGAAGACAGTGAGGGCACCGCCACCCCACTCAAATGGATCCCAAAGGACCCTGCACTCCTTCTCTCCAGCTTGCCTTCTTCCCACACTGGCAGTCAATGTCCAGTGAGCCTCTCACTGGGCAGCCTCCAACCTTGTGCTCCTTGAGGGCAAAGCTGGGGCTACCTGGCCTCAGACCTCACTGCCCGGTCCTCCAAAACCTAGCCTTTTGGCCCTGAATTCGTGCAACCAGCTATGGTTTACACAGGAACCTCTGTAGAGAGGTGAAGGGCTTCTTGAAGAAAAGGTGCTCTGTGCCACCAGGCTCAGTTGATCCTCCTGGAATCCAATCTAACAAAAGAGGAAGAGGCAGCTAACCCACCCCGGCTGCTTCTGGCCTCTCCTTCCGACTCAGGCTATTTCGGAGAAAAATGAAGTTTTTGCATCGACCATATATTCCCCTAGAATCGAATCTGTGACTATGTCGATACCACACAAATTCGGTTCTACAGGGTATATATAGACAACGTTACTACCTCCAGGTTCCACCCAAATGGGGCACCCAGACCACTGCCAGCCTTGTCCTCTTCCTCCGAACCACCACCAGCCCGACACAGCCACCCGCATTTTCAGAGACAGTTCAGGTAGCCCGAAGAGCTTAGTGGCAATTTGTAGCAACAAGCTTCCCATCCTTATACTAGAGCTGGGGTTACCAAACAGTCAAGGAGCCACGACAGTCTTCTTAGGGAAGAAAAAAAAAAATCCATTCCAGAAATGGCTGCTTTATTATTCCCCTTCTCCAGATCCAAATAGAAGCTCCCCCTTATCAAGTGGTATTTTCCAGAAAGGAGCAAATTCTCTCAGTGGCAGAAGAAAGGCAAGAGGGGAATATCCTCCATCCATTATTTTTCGCACTGCTGGGCAAGCCAGGTTGACTGACAAAGCCAGGTCTTCAAGAAGTCGCACGTTCACCTTCCTGGGCCCTGAGGCCGGCTGGTGGCTGGCCTCTCCATCCTGCTGCTCCTGCTGCTGCAGACCCCTGAGGCAGGCTCTGCTTGCAGGCACTGAGCTGCGCTGGGTTGGGGCCAGCGCACTAATGGTGAAGGGCAGGGCGAGGGGTCATTCGAAATCATTTACAAACATATCACTAAGTTTCATTATTTTTGCTTTGCCGACAGCAGCACACGAGTACAAAAGTTCACGAAATGTGCGCCCACCCCAGCGCCTCAGTGCTGTTTGGGGCTCAACCCTCGATCCAGGGCACCAAGAACACAGGCGCACTCCAGGCCCTGGTGGGTCTCAGAGACCCAGGGATGCCTGGGCTCGAATAGGGTTTGGGGACCCCTGCCCGCAGGTTAGAGGTGTTAAAATGTTTTTTGTTTTGATTTTTCCCTTCATGATTCAAAAATTAGTTCCTGCCTGGTAAAGTGGAGCAGGGAAGCAGGGAGACTCCTTTCTGCCCCCCCAGACTGGCAAAATTGGCTACCGGCTTCTACTTTGCAATTTGCACACTCCCCTAACCCCATCCTAATCTGTTGGTTCCAGTACTTTGGATATTTTGTAGGGATTTCCTGGTGCCAATTCTAACAAGAGCTCTGAGGCTGCCCCAGACCCACTTTCCCTGGCCCAGGGGGGTTCACCCCAACTTTGTCTACTACTGCCAAGTGTTCCCACACACCCACTGTCTTGGGGACACAAGACTCAGGCTTTATCCACACAGATTGGGGAATCCTGCTGCGCTAGGTAGGGACCCGGTGAGACTACAGATTTTCATATTTGTTAGACGCTGTGACCTGCATTTCACCTTATTGCTCCACTTGTTCAGACAGGTCAAAGCCAACGAGTTATTGATGAACAAAAGCGTTAAATATTCACCTCCCTCACAACTGTTCATACAAATGCTTTTGATCTCTCCGGGTTTTGTGCTGTGTTCTGCTACAGGGTGCCGAATGTGGGTTTTCATACCAGAAGCGTCAGCAGGGATGAGCACCCAAGAGCCAGGACAGTGGCAGAAAGAGGGCAAGACAAGAGGATCCGGAGGATACCAGATTTTCCAGCCTGGAGCCCAGCCTGATTGGTAGAAGGGACTATGTACTGGGCGAAATTTCCACTTCTGGGGGTTAGTGCAACCCCCAGGGAGCCGACTATGCTGCCCAGCCTGGAGGGCAAAGAAACCTGGCCCAGAGCCAAGTCCCAGCTCCTCTGACTCTGGAGAGAAGGTCTCAGTAGATAGGAAGTGTGCATTATTCCTACAGCCCTCGCGTGTTCCATCTCTCATTAAAATAAAATCATCTCCGTTTTGTAGTGAGGGAGGGGCCACTGTTTTCCCTCCCTTGATTTTCCCACCACTTTCATCGTAAGGAGACAGTCTTCCTGAAACTTCACCAAGACCTCCTCAGATATGTACCTGTCTTCCGTGCCACGTGCAACGCAAAAGGATCCAACTTCCCAGGACCCCAAGAATCTATGCCCTCACCTCACCCCTTCCAATACCCCTCCCAATCAATCCTCACCCCCATATTTGCCTGCAACACCAGAGGCTCAGGCACAAAAATTGTCGAATTACAGCTATTGAGGAACGGAGGTGAATGAGAAGGGCCAGGGCTGTATTCCTCCCTCCTCGCTCAGCCGGTGTCGGCCACCGAGAGCCCAAACCGCAGAGGTTGGGGCCGGGGGAGGGGCGAGGAGGGACTTCCACCTAAAGCTCGGAATTCGCAGTCCTTCCCGGAAGAGGGCCCACTCAACGCACCCACTACACGGTGTTTCCCGCCCCCCCCCCTCATTTTCTTTCTTCTCTTTATTAAAAAAGAGAGAGAGAGAGAGACAAGGTTGGGGCCCGGCAGGGCCGGGTTAAGCTGGGCTGGGCTGCGGCAGGAGATCGCCTTGCCTTGGCGTTTGGCAGGTTGGTTCAGCAGGAGATGACGCTAGCCGCAACTTATTAGGGCGGGCTGCTAATTAACAGCAAGCTCTTAAGAGAAGCGTACTCCGCAGCGGAGCTGCACCTGTGCGAGCTGGGAAGCCCTGGGAAGGCCGGGGAGGTCCAGTGAGGCCCAAGAAGACGTGGGTGAAAGCCTGCGCAGGCACGTTCCCTTAATTAGGTGACTGTGAACTAGGCCCCAAAAATCTACCCAGGAGCTCAACTTAAAACCTCCACCTCCAAAGCGAGCTCCTCTCCCATCACCAGGCCAGGGGAGGCAGGGCCCTTCTTCCACCCGCCCACTCCCCTCGCGCGGCCCTTGCCCGCCACCTCCCCAGCTATTAACATCGCCTCTTTGCAATTCGGAAGAAACGGGAAGGTACTTACAGCGGCGGCCCCTCCTGGTCCCAAACCTGTTGCAATGAAAACAGGCATCACTTAAATTCCACAGGAAGATAAAGCAGAGATAGATGATACACAGAAAAATGACAAGGCCCAGGCACCCCACCAATACAAAGACCTCCCTGCTTTGGGTGCCCGCCCCCCAGGAACTGCGCCAAGTTCTCCGCAGAGGAGAGACCGCAGTCCTCAAGGGCAGACCCACAGAGTAGGAGCGAAAGACCCACATCGCCTCCCCCACTCCACGCAGCCCTGGGCAAAACCTTACTGGTTGCTTGGCCCGATTCAGACACGGGAAGCGAGGAGAAAACGGGCCTTTGTGTGTTTCCTTGTGCAGAATCGGCTGGGTGGGCGCAGGTCCACTTGGGAGGTGGCCGTCGCTTCATCTGTCCCCAGCCCCAGCTTTCCGTCTACCTCCTGTTGGAAGCAATTCAGTCCCCTTTTCCAGTTTCATATTGGTTTCAAATTTCCCAACCCCAAACTAGCGCTCCCAAAACCTGTCTTCTTTCCAAAGAAGGACCAGCAAGGCTGGGACTTGCCTTCCCACTTATGGTCCAATTCAAAACAAAGAGCTATTTCCAAGGGAAATGAGGACCCAAATGATAACCAAGGAGGAAGAGAATCAATGGGTTTCAAGGTAAATGGCAATGCTTTAGATTGTTATCCAGCTCTGTGATATGGCATGAGTTGGTCAGCATTGCTGCTGGAGAAACCACAAAGCAATCGCACAAAGCAGTGGTCCTCCCAGGGACTGGCGTCCAGCTTTAAGTTTTCAGTCTCCTCTAGTTTTATTCTAGGATGGCAGTCTTCTCTGAGAAATCTCAGAAGCAAAGTCATCACCATCCTCATCCTTTCTCTCTCTATCTAGACTACCACTATCTTATTCCACTTCTGAAACAGATGCTCCATTTGGGGAAGAGATAGACAGCAAGTCCCTCTTGGTGAGGTGGGAACCTCAATTCCTAACTTTCTGGGTCCAGAGGGAGGGGAGAAAACCAGGATTCTCTTTTCCTCTGTTAATTTAGGTTAAGGCTAAAATTAGAATTAACTTTAATGGGATGACTTCTCACCCCAAGAGGAAAAGAGAGGCAGAAAAATCCCCCACCCCTGGAGCTGTCCTGGAAAAAGTAAATGACTTACTGGTTTTCTCTCCTAGTGGGCATGGGAGCTGGGAGTAGAACTGCCTCCACTGAGCCAGGCGCTAGCTGGAACCTCTCACTTTCCTATCGCTGCTCCAGGAACCAAGCATCTGCACTTGTATGCTCTTAACCTAATTTATGGTGGGAATTATATTTTGGCTTGTCAACTCTCAAGCCATAAAACAAAGTTTATTGGAATCACGTGCTTGTAAAGAGCCATTCAGGTCCCATCTCTGCAGAACCATAAATAACCTTTGGCTTTAAACTTTTATTCACTAAATAAAGGTTCACTGCAACTGTTCCCTCACATTTAAATAGTTCCAAATATCCAGGATGCAAGAGGGTCATATTCATATCAATACCCCAGGCTTTTCAAATAGCATCTTTTCAGAGACGTCTGTTTAAGTTGGGAGATAGTACTATTTGGAAAAGGCTGGTTGGTGGGCATGTCTTATGATTCTTTGGCTGCATTCACTGTGAGTACCTTCAACTCCTTTATTTCAATCATTTTCTAGCTATAGATGTGGTAAATAAATAAAGAGGAAAATAAAAGGCCATTTTTTACTTGCTTATACCAGAAATTATTTGAGATTTTGTTCAAGCTTCAATAGAAAAAAGGGTGGTTGGGAGAGGCTGGGTGGGCTTGGGGGTGGGGTGGCAGTTGGAGTTCACACTTGGTGTTTGTTGTGGATGGGCTCAGCAAAGCTGAAGGTAGCCACATACCTAGAGGTTTCTATAATTTGCTTAGATCTGAAAGGAAAGACTTTGCAAGTGACCAAACTGCTTAAAACAGCAAGACTTGGGGTTTGGGAAAGTGAGAAAGTGGAGAATAGCCCCATTGGAATCTTTGGCAACTGAAACTCTAAAGAAGGTTATAAAACAATAAAACAGCCCTGGTGTGAAAGGGAGAGGGTGTGAGGAAGCAAATGAGGCTCTCAAGGAACCCAAGCCCAGGAAGTCAGATGTCCCCACTCCCACACAGCCCCAACCACAGGGCTCCGGCTCCTGGTCCAGGGCCCAAACCCGGGTGGGTCCTCTCCCCAACTCCTGAACTGCCTCACCCACCAGAGGGAGAACCTAAGAGAGCTGGGCGGGGGAGTGTGCTCTCCAGCTGAGAAAGCCTACCAAAGGAGTTTGGCCTGAGGGCTGCCCTAAGGGAGAGTGTAACTTCCCATGCTTGAAGGAGGTGGGGTGGAAGAGATGCCCCCAGCCCCCACCATCAGAAGTAAATACCAAGAACTGATCCCCAGCATCCTTCTGTAGCTTGCCAGAGTTGCCACCAAACAGTGTGAAAACTTGTGGTTTTTACAATTCTGATTTAAAAAACAAAACTGGATGTTCTGTGTAGATTTGTGGAGCACATACGCATATGATTTCTATGTCAAATTCAGCTGCAAAAATTCTCATCAGCAAGTCCTGTCAAGTCCATGAAAGAGATCCTTCTCTACAAATATCACTTTGCATCCTAATTTCCACCCATTCTCCAGGCATTTCTAAACCCATTTCCTGATCTGACTTTCATTAGCTAGAAAGGGGGGGGGGGGGTTGATAGCTCAGGCTGTATGACACCCACTTTTCCTTTTCCCCCACATTAATCACTTAGGAGGATAGTTTCTTCTACGGTTGGTAGCGTCTGTTTTTAAAATGAGTAAAGATCAACCCTTTAAAAATGGTTTCTGAATCTGTTAGCACTAGGTGAGCAACATCAAAATTAGTCCCTGTTAAACTACTGTAAGAAATAACCAAACTTTGACGGAGTGGGAAAAGGTTTCTTTATTTTCCCTTAAATTAACAAAAGAGAACTAATCAAAGGATGCACGACTTTCTAGGCAATTGTGACGAGCTTTTTAAAAGGGTGGGGTGGGGTAAGGAGAAGAACAGTCTGAGAAGATGGTGTTTGAAACAATGCCCAGCACCTAGCCAGTCAGGGTTTAGTAAGTTGTTGTTGTTGTTGTTTTTTAATGAATGATGAAGGATGGTGATTGGGACTTGCTTTCAGTCTTCACTGTGGCTTACAGAAGATGAATAAAACTGAACAGCCTACTCTGTATATTTCAATAATAACAGGAAAGTAGCTAGCTATGCATAGGGGGAGGGAGGAAAGAAAAGGAAGACATTGAAGCAGACACCTTCAATTACTTTCTAATCTTAGGATGGCCAGGAAATGTGATTAAGGAAAGACTGTCCACCTTCCCACAATCTCCCTTTGTACTCCCCAACCCCCAATGTCCTGGGCTTCTGTAGATGAATGAGAGAGTAGAGATGGAGAAGAGCAAACTCCATCTAGTAAGAACTTTGAGCACCAGGGGTGACAACAGACTAGCTTGGGCTAATTTATTGGGATTTTCTCAAGGACTTTCAATGGCAGTGGTAGTGGTAATGGTAATAAAAGGGAAGGTAGGGGAGGAGTAGTTGAACCCTTCTTAAAAACCAGTAAGGAATTGGTTTCTGGGTAAAGTCTGAGACTGTAGGCGTTGTCCCTCCCCACTTCACTGGAAAGGGCCAGTTCTGGGAATTCCTCCCAGAGAGCTCCCATAAGGTAGAGTCTCTGTAGAAGCCAGACAGCACCCAGGAAGGAACAGAGTATAAAGGGGTCCCAAGAGATAACAGCTACACTGCAAATGTAATGAGGTCTGCTTTTGCCCACCCAAAGGGCCCATGCTATGTGGCGCCAGGTAAGAAAGAGTATTCTGATCTTGACTCTTAAGAGATTTCTTGCCCAGAGGTGGTATTAAGCTCTCTCCTTAAACTAAATGTCTGTAAAACCAGGATAGGTATGGATGGGAATTTGGGTGAACTCTCTATACCAGAGACAGAAGGAGAAAGGAGTCTGCCCAGGCCTGGCACTTAGGGACACATGCTAGGGGGAGAGCCAGAGAAGGGCTGATCAGGGAGTTCAAAGCAGGAAAGACATATGACTTCATATTCCTGGGACTGTGCTCTATCAGAAGTGAAAGAGGAACACTTCTGCCACCCATACCCCTACCCACTACAATGGAATCCACTCACTGGAGCTTAGGCTTGGTGTCCTCTAGGAAGAAAAGGTGACTGCAGAAGAAAATTTCAATAGTTAGAGATGATATCCAAAAGCATGGGCCCTGGGGCAGGATCTCTGACAGTAGGGTTAGTGGCTAGAAAAGGCTCCCATGGTCCCAAGAAGGGATAGGCTTGGGCAACCATCCTTGGAGAACCAATAATGGAGGTTATATGAAACAGAAGTTGGGGGTGTCTGGGGGGCTACAGCACTGCCCTATACCATGGGCCAAACTCCACCTGATGTGTTTGATAGCAAATGAGACTATGTGTGTTTTGAGAGAAAATATGACCCAGGTGGACTCCTGGTTAAACCAAGAGGAGCATCTCAGCCAAGGGCTGTGGAGGCCCTTGTACGAAAAGTCTACAGGCAGAAGTCACAGAAGCCAGGGCTAAGCAGCTGGAACCTGATTGCAGGGGGTGGATATATGTTTGGGTGTTGTAGTCTGAGACAGTATTTACATAACTGTTTTTAAAAGATATCAGGAATCCCCAAAATTTGGAAGGGCTGATGGAGATTTGGGGGCTAAGATCTCTCAAAGACACACCTTGGCATCACTACCACCCAGGTTGGGCACTACGGCTCAGACATGGCCCTGGAGCCCAGACCTTGGAGCTCAAGTAGGTTAAAGAAGAGTAGGGCACCCAGACTTGTCTTGATGTTGCCCACTGGCCTTTTGTTTTTCCATCCTGCCCTAGATTTCAAGAGACTGAAAAGAGAGTATCTGCCCTGGGACTATAAAGGAGGATTCCTGCCCTGGTAGGCGAGACTGACAGATAGTGGCAGAGAAGGTGACTTCAGGAGGTTGACAGTGGGGGCTGCTCTTTGGAAAGGCCTAAAGCCCTTTGTAGGAGTTGCAGATGTGTCCATGTGTTTGTAAGGCCTCCCCTCCCTGATATCTGCCCACTGAGGACCTAGGGGTACTTTCTTCCTGGGGGCAGCCATGAAGTGTAGACAGGTGCCAGACACTGAAACCCCAGGGGGCAGGGCCTATGAGGTCAATTACAGCAATGGGAAGTGTCCCAGAGTCATGTGTTCCTGGGTCTGTCACTTGCTGTGTGACCAAGCCTACCTAGGCCTGCCTTTTCCTCTGTGGTATTGAAGGACTGGGTGAGTGAATCAGGTCTCTTTCAGCTCTAAAAGCCTAGGTCTGATCGCTCAGCAGAAAAGGAATAGTGCTAATAAGGAATCCACACTGAAAGCCTATTATGTGCTAAAACACTCTTTTAAGTAGTTAACCAGTGAGTTAATGTGTGTAAAGCAGTTAGAATAGTGCTGGATATATAGTAGTGTGACATAAGTAAAAATCCTCATAACACTTCAAGGTACTCTCATTATCCCTACTTTTCAAATGAGGTTATAGGCCCAGAGAGCCTTCCCTACTTGCCTAAAGCCACACAGGAGGTAAGTGGTAAAAGTTTGAACCAAGGCAGTCTGAACCTACTCAGTTTGAAATCTCCAAGTTAGCAAGGGATCCCTGTCCCTTCCCCTAAATATGAACCATTATTCAACCTATGGGAAAGTGACATTAGAAAACCCAGTTAGTGAGTGAGCCCCCAGTACTACAGGGGTTCCTGAGTGGTAGGGGGAACTTAACCCCTAGAGACAGAATAACAATAAAAAAAGCAGGAGAGACCTGGCCAGTGTGGCCCAGTTTGTTGGGCATTGTCCTGCAGACCAAAAGGTCCTGGGTTCAATTCCAGGGCAGGACACATCCCTAGGTTGTGGGTTCAGTCCTTGGTTGGGGCAAGCATGCAACCAACTGATATTTCTCTCTTACATCCATGTTTCTCTCCCTTTCTTTCCCTCTCTCTAAATCCTCTCTCCCTTCCTCTCTCTCTAAAAACAACGAAAAAATGTCCTTGAGAGACACTTGATCAAGTAGTTCTCAGACATGCATGTGCATTCTAATTGCCCTAGAGCAACAGTGTCTACAAATTGCAGGGCTCTGACATTATGATTTAGTAAGAAATCTGGTGTGAGACCTAGGAACCTGCATTATAAACAAGATTTGAATGCAAGCCTTGATTAAGAATCAATGCCCTAAAATAGGGGAAAAGGTTGAAAAACTGCATTGCCAGGAGCCAACAGAGGATCAACAGGGTGGGAGTACAGCTAGTTGTTGAAGTTGGGTGCCACTGCTGGTACAAGAAATGCCCTGTGGAGCCCACCAAAGGCCTGAAATAGGGGCAATGGTGAAAGAAGGGCATGTGGGTGGTGTGGAAAAGGGTAGAGATGGGCATCTGCAGAGTTCCCAAGTCGAAAAGTCAGTAAATTTTGCCGTGCCTCTCAAAGGGAGCCCCAGGGGAGTCCCGGGACCCAGGCCTTGCTCTAGGTGAACCAGGGCAAGGCCCACCGGAGGAGGCACCCAATGCTGTGCTTTTCAAGGCCGCCCATTTTGGGTACCAGGGATCGTGGGAATGTAAAGCGTCAAAAACAGCAGCCCAGCATAAGAGGACTCTTTGGGACCCTGTGGGTTCAGCAGGGCTTGCCCTACCACAGAACCCACGTTTCCTGCTCTTAGCAGCCAAGCGCGTGAAAATCACGCCCCCTCCGGGAAGATGAAGAAAGTGAGATAGTCTGCCTCCCATCCTGGAACCTACCTACAGGCTCCCAGGACAGGAGGCAGTCTTATCCGCCCGGTCTGAGAAGCTGCTCCCTGGGACTGGGCGCAGAGTCTTGACCCTCGTCCCAGGCATAAAGCAATTTGAAAGCCTTGGTGGAAGGGGGGCAGAGAGAGGCACAGGGGTCAAGTTTCCTCCCCTCCCTCACCTCCTCTGCCCGGTAGCACGCGTTGCTACTCCAACACAGCTGCAGCCTCGAGACGCTTGTCCTACAGCGCCTCCTCCTGGACAAGGCGCCAGACAGCTGAGCGGGGAGACTGCAACCGTCTGGATACTCCTTGGCCCAAGCTTCAATGTGTGCGCGGAGGTCTCCCGCACCAGAGCCTGTGAGCTCCTCCTGCTGTGTCCGCTGCTGGTGGCCAGAGAAGTCGGAAGGTCTTTGAGGTCACCTCCTGCCGCACTCCCTCCAGCACCGACAACAGGCTCGTGGCCCAGGAGCATGCACCCCCCCCTCCCATTAATTAGGCGAGCCCAGGAAGAAAATCCTCCAGTTTTTCCGTTTATTTATTTATTTGGTTATTTATTTATTTGACCGCTCTCCACTGAGCCACTGCCCGCCCACCCCCTCCCCAAGGACCTCCAATGTGTTGCAGGGGAATAACAAGATCCCGGGAAGGTCCGGCTGATGCGATTGACTTGAAGTTTGGTGATTTGAACAGGCACCAAAAGGAAAGGCCTTTTCTGAAAGCAGAAGCATCACGCTGAAAAAATCTATACACTTCCTTGAGGATCACACACATAACGCATTATTTTAAGGTGTTAAACATACATATATGTGTACATTTATTTTAACACCTTGAAAGAAGATTTGGTTTCCCTTTAGCGATCAGCTTGTATTTGCAGATTGTATTTGCAGTACAGATTTAAATTGGGGTGAGGTGGTGAGTCAGGATGATTGAAAATAATGTAGTCAAGGGCAAGATGTTCAGCTATATTTAGATTGAAGGCTGGAATAAAACAAAGATGAGTAGCGATTCCTGAGGGAGGAGTGGAGAGATCGGGTTATATTTTCCTGCCCTGAGTACACTCGTCGCCCTCCCCCCATCCATGCTTTTGCTGGTTGGATCTCCCAGCTGGGCTATTTCACTGCACATGCGCCAGACGCTGGTCAGGCCACGGAGTCTGGGGGCTGTGCGGGCGGTGTTCCACACCGTGTACTGCTTCAGCGCCTACCTGTAGGGGCGCTTAGATACCCTATCTGAGACAGGCAGGAAACATACTTTTCTTTTTCAGAAAAACCTGTATTAAAAGCATCGACCATCTATTCCGATTTGCAAGTGCTGTTCCGCAGACCCAGCACAATCGCCACGTTGCCAACACTCTCCAGGTTGTCATTAGGATCAGATATTTCATATCTAGTGCACTGTGTCTCCTGAGTCGCTAGTCAAGGCAGAGAAAAACCACTCTACGTTCAAAGAGCATAACTTCTCCCTCATTCTGCACAACTATCAAGTCTAAGGGGCCAGTTCCTAGAAGGAGGGCATTTATTCCCACCAATTCCGGAAAAGTGGCCCTAAATTGGACTTAAATCGGAATTCCGAGTTCTTGGTAGCTTCTCCCGCGTTTCCGGTGCCCCCTCATGCCCTGCCCGGCGGCCGCACTGCGGCAAGGCCGTAAATACCTCTAACAGCTGCCTGCCAGCCCAGAGTGAAATACTGTCTTTGTTCCAATTTCCTCTGCTTCTCAAGCTCAGAAAACAAAATTCTGGTGAAATATATTTATTTGGAGGAACATCTGACAGGAAAACATGTTTGATTTTCAGCCCTGATGCTTGGCCACATTTATAATAATGAGCTTTGCTGTTTTTCCTGGTCCTCCGGGGGAGCGCAAACCCAGCTCACAGCCTGACCCGGTGACACCAGGGCCCTCGCGTGCCATGGTCTCCCTGATGCACAAACTGATAGAAGTGCCGGCCAAGCACTCTGGGAGTTACACTTCCCAGCTTGTGAGCTCTAAGGGTCCAAGAGCTTTTTATTTCGTTAAAATTTTTTATTGGGTTAACAGGGACAATAGGTGCATTTCCAGCAGTAGCAAAAGCGTTAACTAATCTACTCGTGGACTAAGTGGCCTGAATTCAAATATGATTTGCAGAATATTTATTCCCTTAGATGCAATAGGCCATTTAGTTCCAATAAGCTCTTAATGCTGGGGGGCGGAGGGCTTTTTGTAAAAAGAGCCCTTCAGTCCTCCATATCTATCTGCCCATGACATCACCCTCTGCTGTGTAATTGGACCTGCAGCTGCCCAGGTTTCCAGTCACTGGGCTGAGCTCAGCCATGGAACCCAAAGAGAAGCGACTGAGGCTTTGAACACCAGGGCTTAGCCACCATGAACTCAGCTCCTCTCCAACCCCACTGTGGTCGCAGCCCACCTAGGGGCTCCTTAGGCTATGGAGCTGCCAGGGGAGGATCTAAGAGCCCCCAACCAGGGCCCTGCTTTTCAATAGATAATGCCTTTTATCAATATGAAAGACTAATCTCAGCCATTGCACCACAGCAGAGAAGTAGTTACAAAATATGGACATTCCATATTTAAAAATCACTCTGCGTTCCTTATTTGTGAGTGATCATAGTGATCCACGATAACTCCGTGAGGCCAACTGGTCACAAATCGTGGACCTCCATTTTGAAACTAACGTGATTCTATCATCAATTACTAAAATTACGTTCCTACAAAGATATCATTTATTGTTCAGAAACGCTTTTACGGCCAACATGGCTACATTGGAATATCTGGGGAAACATTGTTTTGCCAATGGATGCTTTGGAGATCACACTCTGCCATGAGCAGGTTCACGCCATGCGCAATGCGGCAGCTTGGCCAAAGGTTTTAATATTTCACAATGTGTTCGTGAGTAAATAGGCAATAGGATTTGAGTGCTACATCCTCAAGTACTGTTCAAAGTCTCTGAGAGAAAATAGCATTCTTTTTTTCTGCAAAAATTTTCTTTTGATTCATGTTTCAGTTTAGTACTTTTGAAGTAGAGGGGGAAATGTTGCTATAGAATATTGATTTGTAGGCAAAATATATATATCCACAACACGAGAGAGCAAAATATTTACCCTTTTCCTATTCTGTCAAGTAAGAAATGCAAGAGCTGTTTGAACATACACATGCTTCACATTTCTGAAATGTCTAATGGGTTTTTTTTAATCCAAGCCCTCACCAGATTACCTGATAATACAACCTACCCCCCAAAGCATCCATATTGTGACATAAAATAATGCAAATTCACCTTTCAAATTGTTGGGTGTGGGAGGAACCTTTCTTGAGGTGTTACAAGAATTCACTAAAAATTACAAAACAGTTTAAAATATTTAACATTCCATCTCATAAACAAGGCCCAATAAACCATAAATCTCAGAAATTAGTCAACATCACCCACCAACAAGCTAGATTAAACAACCAAGTACATCTTACGCACATAGAATCCACCCCACCCCCACCCCAAACCCCAACCCTCAAAAAACACCTGTTTGTCTCCCAGGTACCTCTGACCACAGACAATCCGCAGAACACTACTCTATGCCATAAAGTGACTTTAGGGACACCCAGCAAAGCTGAGACATCCAGGAACCACATACATGGGGTGGGGATTGAGGGACTCTCGATCCAAGCAGTGGGATCCTATCTGCCGCTATTCACCTCTGGAAATCTCCAGAGGAAATGGGCCTTCCTCTGGACTTCTCAGCTCCGCGGGACCTCAGCCAGGACCCCTGGGGACGACCGCTCAGACATGGAGTGATTAGGCAGAAGGGGGCACAGACAGCCAACCCAAGATCTCGGGGAAGCGAAAAAGGTCTGGCCTGGGCCCACCCAGCTGCCCGAGGGGGTGGGCGCCTCGAACCTCTCCGTGTCGGTGCTCTGGGCGCGAAAAGGGGGCGACTCTTACCCGGAGGCTGCAGAGCTGGAGGCGGGGGTCGGCCTGGGAGGCTGCAGTAATCCATTTGGCGCTGCCGGGCTATGTGCACCCTGGGCAGCGTGGACACGCTCAAGTCGGAGACGGAGCCGCGTCGGAACCGCGGGGCGGCACCCCCTGGAGCAGGCCGGCTGCTCCTGGCAGGCGTTGTCGGCGCCGGAGGGGGCTTCGGCGCCTGGGGCTCCTTCCGGACTCTCCCGCCCGCGGGCTCCCCGCGGGTTCCGGAGGCCGCTGCGGCGAGGTCGGAGCGAAGCGGTGGTGGGACCAAGTTGGGCAACGGGTGGGAGCCGAGGCCGCTGCGGATCCCGCACTCCCGCAGCCGGCGACTGTAGCCCACCTCTGCAGAGACAAAGGTTAGAAAAAGAGGGGGTGAGGCTCCAGGAAAGCAGAATGCGGGGGGAAATTCGCCTGGGAAATCAGGAAAAAGGCCGTGAAGGCGAGCGGCGCCTGCACATGACCAGCCTCAGCCAATGACGACCGCAAATAGGTCATAAAAAGGTCTATTACCAAGTTGTAAATTTTCTTCAAACAAAAAGGAATTTACTGCAATTCCTTGCGGATTTTGCACGTACAGCTTGCAAGCGCCATGTTTTTTTCCTTTCTTTTCTCTCTCCTCTCACCCACTTTCTCCCTCCTCCACCCCACTTTTTCTCTCCCTCCCTCACTCCACTTTCTCTCCCCCCACTTTCTCTCCCTCCCCACCCCACTTTCTCTCTCCCCTTCTCCCTCATTCCATCCCTCCCTCTCTCCCTCTCTTTCATCTTCCTCCCTCCCTCCTGTCTTTCTTCCTCTAGGTCCCTTTCCTCTGCTCGCTCTGCCTCTCTTGCTTCCATCATTTCTGACTCACCTTTTCTAGGATTTTTTTTTTTTTTTCGTTTTGGCTTGCCTCTAAATATTTGCTCAATTTAGTTCTGTATTGGAGGGGAAATGAGTGAGGCGTACTGCCCAGGGGCTTAGATTGATGATCCCAAATTTCAGTTACCTCCCTCCAACTCCTTTTTCAGGGATTTGGGGAGGCAGGGGGGACACTCAGCTTCTCCTCCCCTCCCCTCCCGAAAAAGCCCAGTCCGAAAGGCATTCAAGCACTTCCGAGTTTTGCCTCTCTCATCTCCTGGCAAGCGGGCGCCAGTGATCTTGCGCAGAAAACCTGGGATCTGCAGGCCAAAAAATCCTGCTCTCCTCCCTAACCCCTCTCCAACACAAATTGGGGTACCTCCCCAATTTCTTGGGGTTTCTGTGGTAGGAGAGTCACCAACCAGCTCAAAGGCTGGAAATGGTTTGATACTTGTCAACTCCAAAATAACAGTTTGACCTCCCAGTGCCTGGCCTTTAGACAGAAATATCCTCCTGCTCAATCCTGGATTAGGGCAGAAGCAATCTTTCTGGGTCCCCTCTGAAACCCCCTGTGTGAAGTCTGCCCTAAGTGCAATTCTCATTTCTATGTAATTTAATTTCGGTTTCTCTCTTCCCTTGCCCCACAAATGCTTGCCCACTGAAAAGCCTGCTCAAGAGAGGCTTTGTTTTGTTTGTTTGTTTTTGTTTGTTTTTTTCAGGGAAAGAGCAAGTCCCCAGTTCCAGCCTTGAAAGAGTCATTTTTCTTCAAAGGCAGGATTCACATTCCCGTTGCAGTTTTGATAGGAGCTGCTCCACTGAACCTCAGCTAAGAGTAAATGTCCTTGGCTAGTTCTAGCATTCTCATCATTAATGCACGGGCATGGCCATCCAAGCTTTAGAACCTGCCTGAAAGAGGTAGCTCCTTCCCCTCATCCTTTCAAATACACTGTCTTTGGACTTCTGGTAATGTTTGTAAATATTTGCACTGGATGTCTATGTGTAAGCTCTCTGCAATTAACATCCTCACACCCAGTAAGTACCTAAGTGGATGTGCACCTAAGCAGGAAGTACACAGCACCCTCTGGAGCAGGCCATTTGTATTTCTTGAAAAAGTTCTGATGACCTTAGATATTTCTGATTTAAGAACTTCTGTTGCCATCTGCCAGCAGAAGTCATATTCATATTCTTTCCAGAATATGACTGGCAGCTGCCAGGGTCCTTTAAAATGTTCTCTCCCCTCCCGTCTACTCCCAGATGACCAAGGATTTAACAAACACCAGGGAAGCAGAGGACACAAACTTGGATGTGAAATAGCAATACATTCTCCACTGAAGAATAATAAAACAATGTTTTTAATTATACAAGAAAATGGAGCAAGTTGTTGGGCCCTCCCAAACTAGAACATTTTACACTGGTTTATTCACGTGGAACTGAACAGACTGTTCAATTCTAAAATTTTCTGAGAAATCATCTCAATTGTTAATATTCCTCCCCAGCCCCTACTCACATAAGAGCAGAGCTTTATGACTCTCCTTTTTCAACTTGGGGAAGAAGGGCTGGGAAAAGGCCTCTCTGCACTGAAAAGGCAGCCATATTTGCATGCTTTCCCCCAGTGCAGAGATAAGAGATGTGCTAGGCTTTGTGGAACTTCACAAAAAGGCAATCCCTGAACTAACTTTTCTCTAGGAACCACTGAAACCCACATCTTCCTTTGTTTCTGGTCCTTGCAAACAGAGAAACTAAATCACTTAAAAGGCTCGGTTCTATCATTGAATGTTAACATTAGCGGTCTTTTCTCTAAACCATTTATAGACTTCTCTAAGCAGATTCCCTAAGCAGTCCAGGGGAGAGGAGCAGTTGTCTGGTGTGAAGAGGGTTCTCTGAAGGTTATGCAAATTTCTGCAGCAAAAATGTTTGCCGCAACCCAGCAACTCTTGGATGTTAACATATATGAGCCAATTAGAAGGGCATCTTCTGCGCTAGTCACTTCGACTCTGTCTGCATGAAACACCATGCTGGGCAGTTTGTAGCCACTGTAGGAAGAAGGTGGTGAGTGTGTGTGATGTGTAATTCCCCAAGCTCTTCATTGGGAGACAAATCTATGCTTTTTCCCAGCTACAGAAAGAAACATATATGCCGACACTGATTTATTAACCAACACTTTCTGCACATGTGTAGTCTATGTATCTGTACAAATCCAGGAGATACCAAAATTATCAAATTTGTACATGTACAAATATTCTCAAATATACCAGTAATTGCAAATAATCTTTTTCTGTACATGAGCTATGATTTTACCAATGTGGTTAGGGGGACAATGGGGCCAGAAGGTATGGCACTTCCAGAGCAGCACAGAATGAAGACGAAATAAGGACATTTTTACTACCCCTTCTTTCTTGATTTCTACACCCATCCGCATACCAGCTTCCCCACCTGATAGATTCTTACCCAAATCAGGGGCTCTAAACGTATTATTTGGAGAGTATCCTTGAGTCACAGAAAGCAAATTTTGCTAATAGACAAAGAAGTCCCTTAAATGGAGGGCAGCTGGAGTTTAGCCAATACCACTCTCTGGCCAACTTATCCCTACCCTAGACTGTTCCCTAGTCACACTTTCAGGCGCTTGGCATCCTTGCTCTGTATCGGCCAACAGTAGTAGGAGGCTCACAGAGCAAAATGTTTCCAAATCCAGCATGCACATTTGCAGCTGTCCTCCTCTCCTGCAAGTGTTTCTTAAGCCCTGAGCCACCCGTGACTTAAAATTGTCTTTCCTGGCTCAGGTCAGAAAAAATGCCACAGCCATGGTCTCTTCCCTGGATAGAAAGTCAGGTGGTGCTTGTGTCCCTGGCCCTGATGAGGAACATTCCCTGGTCCTTGAAAGGACAAACAGCCCACCAACGCCTGAATGATCCAGGCCTAAAACTATAGGAGTCCATTTCCTTACCTGTGCAATAAATTCCACTCTGGAAATTAAAATGCACCTTTTTAAAAAATAAAGGCATCTAGAAAAAGCAGAGAGCTCTTCAATGTCTACCTGACCAAGGTGCTTCCCTTTTGAGGAGAAAAAATGTTAGTTTACCTCGAAAATCTCCTTTCCTGCCCCTCTTCCCCCTCCCTTCTCTCATAAAATGGGCAGCTGCAGAAGCAGCTTCAAATGGAAAACGGATATCTTGTTAATAACAGATCCCAAACCCCAGCATCAGTGCAGGCTCAGCGGGATAAGCTGTGGTGTAACCTGGACTCTGGGTCGTCCCCCACAGGGCCTACAACTCGAATCCTTTGTGAAGTTCAAAGCTTTCACTGTATCTCAGCAAAGTTATTTAGAGCAAGATGAAGCTTTGGTAGCCATAGACAGCCCTCTCTGGAAAGAAAAAGAGCCCCTGCAACGTATTAATTTTTATAGCATGGGTGCATGTAACCCCCACCTCTTTTTTTTAATCAAATAGGAGCTTTAGGGGGACATTACCTTCATGAGGACAAAAACAATTGTTCCTGATTTAGGAAAAAGGCTATTTGCGGCGCTCAAAGACACTAGCTCTAGAAAAAGATTCATTTCTTTATTAAGGAGCTAGCTATGTTCTGGAGCGGTTGTTTACAATCAAGATTTTTCTGCATTTGCTCTCAGGGCTTGTTTTAAATAGGTGAGGCCATCCTGGAGAACAGAGGACGTACCAACCGACATCTGAGATGCACACAGTAAGTTGGCTCAAAATGGGTGTGCAAACAGAGCGAAGAGAATACAAATAAATATGGCACCTACTCAAAAAATGGAATCACAGCGGCAGCCACAGCTTTGAGACCTAACAATTTCAGTCGATACCAAACGCTGTTCAAAATGAAAGCAAGTTTTGAAAGCAGAGGCATTCCACAAAGCGACTTGCCAGAGTAAAAAGATAACAAATGAAAATGTTATAATTGGTTTTTCAAGTATTCATTCACTCTTGATCACTAAATTGCCATTTGTATAGACTGTAGAAAAATTCTTAAATGTCAACTTTGACATTGCCCTGAAACTTTTGTCACTGGCCCAACATTTCCCCCAAGTTTAAGGAAGCTGCAGAGCCAGGACTACACATTATACTCTTCAGTTAAATGTGCTTTTCAAATATTTGGCCCAGACTTTTCCCAGAGATACTACAAAATAAAGAAACCTCTTAGGAGTAAACAAAAGGCACCTGAACCATTATTATAAAAGCAGAAAGAAAAATACATAAATAATGCATTTTAATCAAATAAAATAAAGTAAATATTCTGCAGGCATAATTTTTAAAATTAATAAACTTCTTTTAATTTACTCACCATAAAGAAATGATTTAAAATGTTCAAGTGCACTTGTTTGATTAATAAAGCATTTTATATTCAATTCTTTAGTGCTAATCATTAGGAAGTTTACGTTGTTGAGGCAAATCACCAGCTCAGACTCAGACATTAAAAACTATCATTATAAAAATTTTGATATAAAGTCAGTATCAAATTACCCTTACATAGGACAGCTCAAGGACTGTTTCTATGTGATAAAAGACTTTTTTAACACCCAAATCCCTCTCAAAGCGCAGAAGCCTCAAGTGCAGTGACATGAAGGTAGCTTGAAATACAGGTAAAGTCCTTCCAATAAAGAAAATAGGTGGTGTCCACCAGCATATGTTGATGATTAGATTTAACAGTCTGTGGTAAAATTTTAAAGGTAGAATTAATTCGTCGGGCCTTCAGTTCTGTCTTCCTCCAGCTCTTGGGCTTCCTTTTTCGTTTCTCCGTCCTTCACCTCCTGTCGGGAAACCGGGAATTTGTCCTTGTTGTTCTCCTTTTTCCATTTCATTCTCCTGTTCTGGAACCAGATTTTTACCTGTCTCTCGGTGAGAGCTAGGGCGTGGGAAACCTCGATTCTTCTCTTTCTGGTCAGATAAGGGTTAAAAAGGAATTCCTTTTCCAGCTCTAGGGTTTGGAAACGACTGTAGGTTTGCCTTCCTCTTCTTCGACCAGGAGCTGCTGATTAATAAAACAAACAACAAAATAAACGTTTTAAAAAAGTGTGATGGTGCCGGTGCCTCTGCAGATTGCTGGAGGTTTCTACAGTGGGTCTAAGGAATGAAATATACACAACTCTCATATATATGATGGGCAGGCAAGAGAGAGAGAGAGAGAGAGAGGTCTTCACAATTATTCTGTCCCCATCATTTTTTCGTGGTTTCTACTTTAAGGGGAAAAGTCTTTATTACTTTATGAATAAGAGCCACTGTAGCTACAGAAAAAGGAAAAAGAGAGGGACAGGAAAAGGGAGTCTTAAAGCTCGAACGTGAGATGAAAGCAGATTTCTCCCACTCTCCCCGCTTAAAAAAAAAAATGCATCCCAACCTTGTGGTCTCATCCAGGGAAACATTTGAGAAGGAGACGAGCTCTGATTTAAGTGGTCTGGGTCCTCGCCAATATTACCACTGGACGATTTACAGTCAGGATATTGTACCAGCTCGGCCTCTTGCTGGGTCGTAAAAATCGGCTGTCTCTGTAAGTTATCGTATCCGTAAAACTTCGTGGGCTCCCCGTGACAGGCAATCCCGCCGCAGGGGGGAGGCTGCGGAGGAGGCGGAGGATGCGGAGGAGGAGGGGGTACGAGCTGGTAGGCTGCGGCCGGGCTGCCCCCGCCGGGGTGGAAGTAGTCCTGGCCAGGGCTCGGGCCGCCCCCACCACCGCAACCCGGCCCCGCGGGTGGCGGCGAAGGGTGCGGGTGCGCGTGCGCCAGCGGGGGCGCGTGCGGGAAGCCGGCGGTGCTGTTGCCATAGAGCTGCAAGGCAGCGGCGTGGCGGCCGCCGACCTCAGTCGCGAAGTGACAGTCGTAGTAAGTGGGATTGATGGCCTCACCCGCCGCCCTGTACTTGGAGTACAGCGGGTTCACGAAGTACGAGCTCATCGGGGCGGCGGCCCCGGGCGGCGCGGAGCAGGCAAGGAGGGCGCCTCAACGCTGCTGCACTGCCGCAGGGGCCTCTGGGGCGGCTGCTCGCGCCGCTGGAGCCGCCGAGTTACGTTGCTGTTGCCGCCCGCCCGCGCGTCGCTTCTGAGGCTCGGATGCCGCGGGCGCTCAGCTACTGGGCATTCATGCCAGCTCTGGCCCCCGCCACCTCGGCCTCGCACCGCCTCCCTTGCGGGTCGCAGGGCCTCACCCAGCCCCCCGCTCTCACCGCCCACCCGGCCTCTCCCAGCGCGCGCCGGCTCGGCCGCAATATAATCGCCGACGCCCTGGGTGACCTGCCCTTCTGCCTCCACTGTTTCCTTTCAGGCACCAGGCGGCCCTCTGCTCACTGGGACAAGAAAAAAAGTGCGCCCGGCCCACGGGGACACTATTTGGCTTCGGTTTACAAACCCTCCGCTCTGGAGGGAAAAGAAAAAAACACCCTCTGCCTGCCACCACCTCTCACCTTGCCCCCCCGGGTGTCCCCCTCCCACCGCTCTCGCCGCCGCCGCCGCCGCCGAGGCTGCCACCCCGGTGCGCCCCGGCGAGGCATTTTCGCACCACGCCACTGCGCAGAGAGAGAGCGAGATGGAGGCGAGATAAGCGCGCGGAGGGATCCGCGCGGAGGCGACACTACTGTTCTAGACAGGACGCCTCACGCTGGCCGAGAGATGCCTCCGCCAGCCTTAAAGGGGGCCCATAAAGCCGCACTGCCAAGGGCTTGCGGTGGCCCTTAGGGCTGAGGGAATGTGGGCCGAGGCCAGCGGGTCTGGGGCGCTGCAGAACCTTACACTTGGGGCGGGGGGCGGGGGTGCAAGACAAGCCACTCCCAGGAGGCTGAAGAGCAAATGACTCTCCCGGCCCTCGGAGCAGCCCCGCGGAAGTTGGCTGTGGCTTTTCCACTTCTGGATACGCGGGCGCAGCCCAGGAAACATGGGCGAAACACGGTATAGTCGGACCGAACCGTATTTTCTTAGGTCCTATCCAAGTAGTTTGGTTAAAGGCCACACGGGTGACCCCAAAACTTGGCATTATCAAAGCAAATCTAAGCCCTTCTTTCCAGCCGAGCGGGCCTTGTGGAAATGAAATATACATTTACCCTTGACGCACTGCACGCTTGACTGAGGCTCCCAGGTTAATTGATATTTAATGGAAATCATGCCCATGAATACAGTTTCCATCATTTCACCCTTGATAGACGTCAGCACCAAGCGCAGGGGGGAAGCTGAAGAATGTAGGCAAAGAGGCATTAAAGCAGCCAGAAATGTTTCAAGGCGGGAAAGAGGGCTTACACTGCGGTGCCTGGTATTTCCTTGGGCAGGACGCACGGCTCCCTGGTTTCAGCTCCGGTGTGGAGCGGACCAGGGCAGGCGGGGGCCTGGGTGGAGTACTGGGGGCCGACGCCTCTGAGTTCCCACCCACCATCCCATCGAGACTCCGGGCCAGCGTTCGGGTCATGCTGGTTCCAGGCAGCTACAGGCGGCGCCCATCTACTAAAGATTCCAGTTCCTTCGCCAAGCCTGTGTAATTACCGCCGAGAGCGGGCGCCGTGCTCAGCTTTAAAAGTTACTAATTTCTCCAAAGAAAAGAAAGAAGGCTCATCCTAGCTTGTGAGTGATGAGGAAGGGAACGTCCCGAGTCATGTGGGCAAGTCAAACGTGAATCGAAAAATGTGGAGTTCGCTCTAAAGTTGCTTGGCGTTGCACCACCAACTTCCTTCTCCTCCACACCCCCCCCCCCCCCTTTTTTTACTCCCGTTTTAATGCCTAATTAATGTGATAGGTCTCTGTTGAGTGAGTTTACCCTCGCCTGTTTGTCCTTTTTCGTGGGTTCTTTGGGTGACTAAACCCCCTTCCATATGGGATAATCCATTGTTGTAAGGGCACCAGGCCCATCAGCTTTGGGACCAACCTGGAAAACGCGCCTTGAGCGCATAGAGGATCTTCCCGCTAATGCTGAAACACGCCATGCCAGCTTTTCACGCCAAATGCAAATCTCTAAAAACCCCAGATGTCCCCCAAAGGCTCAGCAGGCTAGTGATTTCAACTACCCCCCACTCCTTATGGGTTACCTCAGCCTGTGTGTGGCATCCTGAGGTCAGTCCTCATGGACCGAATATCACATTTTGCAAATAGAGAAAATAAAGTCTAGATGGAAAGGCTTAACAAGATAATGTCTAAGACTCGATTGTTTTTGCAGGGAATGGCTGGAAATGGTTAAGGTAAACGTATTGCTAATTAAATCTCCAGATGATAAAGTAATGCTTTAGTTTTTAAATTAGTAGAGTGCAGGCGACTTTTATTGGGGAGGGAGTGTTGTAGAGTAAGGGGCTTGTGTTTGTTTTCTGTCGGTTATCGCCAGGTAAAACTTCCTTTAAATCCTAAGGCAAACAAACGGATTTTGAGAGTTAACAATTTGCATTTCACCCTTTCAAGTAGCCAATTAAAAGTATTATTTTCAACAAAGCCTTGGAACTAACTTTGTGATTGTGCCTTTTAAATTTCACTGTTTGGCGTGTGCGTGCCTTTGTGTGTTTAAATACTCTATAAAAGACTGGGTTTTGGAATGGAGTGGGGGAAAAAGAAGAGCGAGCCAGATCTCAATAAGGCGCAAGGCATCTTCTAGAACTATGTGATTTCCTGGGGGTGAAAAAGAACGCAAATACTACAAAATTCATTTCTACACATTCTGGCCTAATTAAGAAAACATTACAGCACAACATTTCCTCTTGGGGGGAAAAACAGTTTTTTTTCTTTCAAGCATTTTTGTTTATAATCTGAATGGAAAAGGAACACGATTAACTTCGTAAATAAAGATCGATGTTTTTACACGCTTCTGTTTTGATAGAATGCATGAACTCACCATAACGTTTACAGTTTCCAGCTGTGCCATAGTCCAAATTTCCTGAAATCCTGACCTAAGCCAAAATTTTACCCCTAACAACACGGCTTCAGACTTTAGTAGTGCACATTGCTTCTTTTTTTTCGTTAAATTTATCCTAATTTGGAGTTAAAAATAAGATTGTAAATATTTTAATCAAACCTTCCTTAACCGCAATTTGTTTACGAGATCGCAAAGTGGAGCAACGGCGCTCTCTAGTGGCCAAATGCCACCTCGAGCCGACCGAATTTAACTTCGCTGTTTTCGGCTTGGCTCGCTGAGGCTAATTATGCTTCATCCTTTTGATTGTCAACAAATCAAGTGCAGCAAAGGGGGCTCCTAAATCTCAAACATTTTTATATTCCCAAGAGCTTCCGTAGTGCCTTTTAAGAAGTTCCCAGCCCTTCTTTTGCCAGACATTGTAGGTCCTCATTCTGTAATCACTCACAATTATAGGATGGGTTACACTCAACAAAAATCCCCACTTTCTAAATATCTGCTGCAAAACAGGATTTTTTTTTCAGAGAAGCCAGGTACTTCAGAAACTAAGAAAAATAGAAGTTAAGTTTTTATTTTAAAGCTGTTACCCTTAGCATTAAGTTATGAGCATTTGCTATTTTAATTTTGTCGTTTAATGCTTCAGGCCCATTTTGCTGGGCAATGGGAGAGGGAGAACCAGATTTAAAACTTTTTTCTAGATCTGAATTGTTGTCTGTAAAGGCCTTGGCGGGCCTGTGTTCACTGGAATGTGTGTGCACAATAAATTAGACTTTTTAATTTATATCAAAAGTCACAGAATAAAATGAATTAAACATTCCACTAAAAAAATTTTTTTAAAGGAAAGACTTAATTCAGTTTAGGTGTTTCCTGCGAGGTTAATCTTTTTTTTCTCATTTTCCAAACACACTTTCCTCCAACTCAGCAATAACTGCTATATTTTCTGTGAGCAAATAGAGATGATTTCCAACAATATTTTTGCTGCGAAGTTTAGAGTGGAGGGCCAGATATTTCTGTAAAATGACAAACAAGCAACTTCATTTTATTTCCCCAACGACCATAGGGCTGTGAAACCCTGGGCCTGAGTAAATGAATGACCCAAGATCACTAACTCTCCCACCCTTGAAAAAAAGGCCACTTTAAAAAAAACAAAAAAGAAAAGGTAGACCGCGCCATAGTCAAATATTATAAAGAGCCACCCACTGTAGTCTAATTCTAATACACAGACCATTTTAAAAATCAGAAATACACACATCTTCTCCTTCCTACCCCCACACACCCATTTTTATTTCCTAGGTGCTCACACCTCATGGGGGCTTCCCAGTCCCTGCTTTTTCGTCCAATGCAGTCTTGTTTATTTTTATTGTCCAGATTTTAAGACCCAGTTTTTGTCTGCATTTTTCCTTTCCTCCTACAAACAAACATCAAAATGAGACGGTTTCAAAGCGAAGCGCCGGGCTTGTCGTAAACTCATTACCTCCAGACGTCTCGCCGGCTGGATGACTTTATGACACCTTGGCTCTTCCTGTTTCAAAGAGCCCTAGGTATCGAGTTGGCCGTAGGGGCGGGGGTATGCAGCACCTTCTGCCGGATCTGGGCCTTGGCTTTCCCTCCCAACCCCCCTCCATCCTTTTCCTTCAAGTCCCTTCTTTCATCAGGAACCCCCCAAACTCTGCCTTGCCCCCACCTTCCGCCCACCCCAGGCCGCCCGGCGCCGAAGCCTCTCGGGCCTGCAAAAGCTGTGCTGAGCCCGAACCCTCACTTACAATGACCTTCATTTTAGCCTCTGAATGAGGCCCTGAGAGGGCCAAGCTGGGAGCTACATGCACACAGAAACTGGGTTGGGGGAGGGGGCAATGGGGTAGAGGTAGCTGCCGAAGAGAGCCTTGACCATTTTGATCCGCTAAGGTCACTCTGGGGCTCCAGTGGGGAGGAGCAGAGGCTCACAGCCTGACCCGCTCAGCCCTCCCGGAGCCAGCCAGCCCTGCCGAGCTGGAGTAGGTGTTGCAGAGTGCAGAGGTGGCCTTTCCCTTGTTTGGGGGTACAGGGGGTGTCAATGGCTGGGACTCCAAGAACAAAGGGAGAGGTGGGGTACCGTGTGCCAAAGCCCCAGCAAGAGGGTTGCAAGGCTTCTGGGGTCCTTCAACTCCTCTGGGCACTGATTGGAGGCTGACACTGAGCCCTGGGCACAGAGTTCGCCCAGGTGCTGGAAGCAAACTGAGGAAGAGATGAGCCACCAAGGGCCACCCAAGTTCTGTGCTCTAAGCTGGGTCTGCCCACACAAAGGGAGACTCCGAGGCACATCAGAGAGACTTCTCAGGTGCAAGGACCCGATTTTTAGCAGTGTCTCCCTCCTAGGGACAGGAGAGACATCCTGTGAGGGTGGTATTTTGCAGAGACAGAGAAAGCAAGACACAGCGTTCAGGGCCAGTGTCTGGGCTCATTTGATCAGGTCAGCATTTATTGGTAGGAAGCGGTAACATTTACAACTGGTCCTCAGGCAGGAACCGGAGCGCCTACGCCTGCGGCTGCCTAAGAGAGCAGAGCCCTCCCAGAGACAGTGGTTCCTCCAGAGCACTGAGAATACCCCCCCCCTCCGCCGCACCCCTAGAGGACCTGGGCTCCTCTTTCAGCTTCCTTCCAGGTCTCAGTCGAGGGCCTTGAGGCTCCCTGAGGAAAGGGAGCTTTCATAACCGTTGGGCCACCCGGCCGGGCTTCTTCTGGCCTCCACACTGTTGTCGCTCTGCCTTTATTCTCAGAAGTGGGGCTCGTGTGGCCCCTGCTTGAGCAGCACTAGGGGCTAAACTACAGCACTTTTCAGAAACGTGGAGGACATTTACAAAGGAGGAGGCTGCTCAAGCCAGCGTGCACTCACAAAATACAGCATTTCCTAAGGAACCAACCGGGCAGGAAAGGAAGGGTGCAGGGCAGGGCAAAACCCCAAAGCCACTTGGTTTCTCCAACACATAATGAGCAAATACAGAGTACCCCAAATACCTCACAGAGACCAACCACAAAGTCACTTCTACCTAAAAAAGGGGTGAATGTCTGAACCGCTGGAGAGTTTCTGGAAATCAAGCACCCACAAAGAAACCCCCCCCACACTGCCTTTACAAAGCAGAGCGGCCCCACTGGTGCTGTGACGGGTCAGTCTCCTTTGGGGCATTTCTCTTTGCTCATCTTTTTCATTTTCATCCTACGATTCTGAAACCAGATTTTGACTTGTCTCTCTGTGAGGTTTAGAATCCTTGCCACCTCGTAGCGCCGGTCGCGGGTGAGGTACATGTTGAAGAGGAATTCTTTCTCCAGCTCCAGAGTCTGGTATTTGGTGTAGGGACAGCGCTTTTTCCGGGTAGAGCGAGCGTGGATCCAGTTTGCAGCGGGGTTGTCTATGAAGAGGGGGGTTTGGAGAAGGGGAACGAAGGGAGGAGGGAAGGTAGGGAGAAACGGCAGGGTGGAGGAGAGAGGTCGTTAAATTAATTTCACCAAGGATGGTCGCTTTTCACAACTTAAGGGAATTATCATAAAAAGCCTTAATGCCCGCGCTCTGTTTACCGTACAAACCGCGCACCCAGGGTAGGTGGTTATGGGAAGCTTTTTTATGGATGCGTGTTGCTCGCCTAGGCTAGGATAGGCGGCTAGACGTTTTTATAGGTTAGTAAAACTATCAGTTTTGCACATTGGAGCCTTACAGGTTTCAGCAATAAATCAGGGGGCAATTTCTTTTGCACTTACTTGGGTCAAGTTGCTGTTGCGGCGGCTGTGGATGCTGCTTCTCCTCCTCCTTTAGCGGGCAGCCCGGGCTCGGGTGGTCGCTGCAAACCGAGGGCTCCGAAGAACCCTGCCCCGGCCCCAATCCCTGCCCCGGGCCGGGTTCCCCCAGCTGCTGCTGCCGCCGCCTTGTCCTGTAGGAACGAGTTGCACGAGAACTCGGGGTCGCCGCTCCCCTGGGACTCCCGGGCCGAAGAGCACTCAGTCTGTTTGGAGGTGAAGACGAAGAAGTGGAGGAGGAGGTGGCGGCGGCGGCAGGGGTCGGGGCCGCTCCGGTTTCAGGCTTAATCCCGTAGTGGCGCCTGTTGGGTGGGCCGCTGGGGCCGGGGCCGGGGCTGGGACCGGGGCCGGGGCCACCGCCGCCGCCGCCCCGCGCCACCCGGGAAGCCGGGCAGCGGTTCCATCCAGGAGCGCACGTAGCGTCCGGGCTCGGAGGCGGCGGCGGCCAGGGTTGGCGGGGGCACGTACGGGTGGTAGAGGCCGCTCATCGTAGCCGCCGCCGCCGGGGGCTGGGCAGGCACCGCGGACCACGAGGCGGAGAACACGGCCGATTTGGGGGCAAAACTACACGAGGCAAACTCGGCGGCAGCGGCGGCCGGGCTGTCGGCCACACCTGCGGGCCTGCCCTGAGCGCCGGGCCCGGGCGGCCCGAAGCGCGCGGCGAACACCTCGTCGGCTTCATGGCCTATGAGCGAGTCCACGTAGTAGTTGCTGAGGGTGCCACTGGAGGACATTTTGCGGCGCCGCGCGCTCCACCCAAGGTTACACTGCCCGCCGCCGCGCCGCTCCCCGCCGGCGCCCTAGCCGCCGACTAGTTCGCAGGCTGCAGCCTCCACCATTGGTCGCGCGGCCCACGTGATCATATTTACCAATACCGGGAGTAAATCAGTCCGCTAAACTGGGGGCTGCTGTGATTAAAAAAAAATCATCATCAACAGAAGCGCAGCAATTAGAGCCCGCGGGTCCGGTCCTGGCGCCGGACTTGGCCCAGCCAAGCTCGGCCAGCCGGGCGGCCGCTGGTAGCACGCGCCCGACTGCAGCCGGAGGAGGCGCTGGGGACTATTTGTTCGCCTCCTCTTGCCGCCCTCGGTCTTTCAGTCCGGTCCCGGCGACGCCTCCTCAGCTCCCGGGCTCCATCGGAGCTACCAGCAGCGCGTCCTGGGCATACAGAGCCCTCGGTCAGAGTCTGGAGCAGCCGTGGGCACTCAGGGCTGGTTCGGCCCCGGGCAGAACGGCCTTCAGCCGCGCCCCCGGCGCCGGAGGGGAGTTCTCCCTGTGCCTCTCTCCCTACCCAAACCCAGCCCCTCCCTACACATACCCACACACACGCTCTCACAGCTTGTCGTGTTTTTAAAACAGGTGGAAGACCTCTGTAATGATATTATGCCTTTCAATAAAAATTTTATGAGGTGTATTTGATTATAGATTAATGTGTCCCTAATAAAACGGACGGATGGAGCAGCTCGGAGGGCCCCCTCCCCCTGCCACACACACACCTTCGAGCAGCCACACACACCCCCGACGTGAGGCTCAGCACACGCCGTGGCCCGATGGGTAAGCTGGGGTGGCCTGGCCCTCGAGCTGGGCCATGGCCGAGCCTTCTCTCTGCCTTCCGAAGGGCCGGCAAGGAGACGAATCGGCACCGTGTGCACAGTGGTGGCCAAGGTGCCTTGTCTTCTCCAGGGCTGCTGCAAAGACCCTGGAAGAGAACATGCCATAGGGCAGAACCCAAATGCTACCGCAAGACCCTCTCCCTCCCGCCACCGCCCTCTGCTGCTGCTAGACCATGCTTCCAGGAGGCCAGCGCAGCCGGCATCTCACGAGGCAGGGCCTCTTTCTCGTGGTTCCCACTCAGAGGCCTCCAAGTGGATGCCTGCCGGAGATAGCTTTAAAATGGTCCGGTCCTTGGGCCATTCTTATTATTATTCTCTCCTTTTCTTCTTTCTTCTTCTTCTTCTCCTTTTCTTCTTTCTTCTTCTTCTTCTCCTTCTTTTCTTCTTCTTCTTTCTTTCTTCTCTTCTTCTTCTTTCTCTTCTTCTTCTCTCTTCTTCTCTCTTCTCTCCCTCTCCTCCTCTCCTCCCCTCTTCTCCTTTCTTGCCTCCAGAGGTAAGGCTGGGTATCCTTGAATCTGAAGGGAATGCCCACTGTCACTCCCAACTCCATAGTACAAAGCCTTGGAAGCCCGGCTGGGAGCCTAAACAGAAAAGCAGCCGGGTACAGGCGGTGGAGGATATATTCCCTGCTCTACAAGTTGCCCATCGCACCCTTCGAGGGTTCCCAGCCCACCTTGAGGTGGGGGGGATGGTGGGTGGAAGAAATGGCTACTTATGGCCTAATTGATTGTCTTTGCCAATGGTTTTCTGATTTTGTTCCAGAGAAGTTGACTTTGCCTGTGCACAGTTTTCCTCTGAGACATGGCCCCCTGTCAACAACTAACGGTGCTCCCACATCCTAAGGGAAATGGGAAAGTTAAAACTGCCCTCCTTCTGCCCAACCAATTGAGATGGGGGCAAATTGATTCCAGTGTTTCCAACCTCGCATTCATCCGGACTCAGCTCTCTCCCACCCCTAGGAAATAGCTCCCCTAAAAGGGTTCTGTCTTGGAACTGGTGAAGGTTCTTGGTTTTGAAGAGTAAGTTTAAAACTCTGAATAAATACAGAGTCTGCCAAAGACCCCCTGGGTGAGTGCTCTAACGTTTTGAGCCCCTAAACTGTTTTTAGGGAAAAAGGAAGGGGGGAATGAAAGAACTTGTTTTCGAAGCTGCTTGAAGCTGCTGGAGACCTTTGGAAATCACAGCACAACCTGGGGTAACGAATTCTCTGTCAGCAACTCCCTGCAAGGCCTCTCCTTTCTTCTTCCTGGCAGAAGGCTGGACTTTCTTGGGCTGAGCATTCTCCAGAATATATACACTGGCGAAAGCTGGAGTTTTCCAAGCCATGGCAGCAGCTGGAACATTGGGCTTCATGGGAAGTCATGTTCATTTGCAATTTTTCTTTCAGTCACCTTTTGTACATTTTCTTGCCTCTCAGATAGAGTGTCTCCAACCAGTATTTTGTAATTAAATAGAGGGAGGATTTACTGGGGGGAGGGGAACTTTTCTTTCTTTAAAAAAATTTTCACGTGGGCCACTAAAAGGTAGTGACTGAGCATAAAATCCTTCCACAAGGAAACTAGGACAAAGTGGGATGGGAAAACTCACCCATCCTCCACTTCACTGTGGCCTGGGTGTCTTGCACTTGGGATAGGGGTGAGAATGAAGGAATGGAGTGCAGAATTGGATCCGACGCAATGCTAAGATGCTGCTTGTTCTTGCTCCTGCAATGGAGGCCCGGCAGCTTCCAGGTGGGCAAGACTAGTTTTAGCCCAGCCCCTGATGATGGCGTGCCAGTCAGAATTGCCAAGCCCCCACTGAAAGCATTGAAAATAACACCAAAACCAACTAAAGAGAGAAAGACACAGAATTGGGGAGCTTAGAGAAAAAGCATCTTGGGCACAGGCATACTTACCAGGCTCGAGCTAGAGGAAACCCACACCCATTGTGAATGCAATTCAGTCACTGCAGGGAGAGGGAGAGAGGACTCTCCTTCTTCCCAACTATGGAAACAGCACACCCAGGCTGGATTTTCACTGCCCTCTCCTCCACTGCTAAAATGTAGAACCCTAGGCCTCTCCAGCTTCTCTCCCCCACATCCTTTCCCTGCTCTCTACATGCCACCCGCAACTGCCCAAACAAGCAGTTTAACAGGGAGATTATCGCACCAAAGGCTTTCATTTCCACCATAACAAAATTCCATTTTAAAAAGCAGAGGGAGCGAACTCATTTCCAGAGTTTATTGCATTAACATGCGACCAGAACATGCACAGAAAGGACAGGTTGCTGTTATATTCTACCAAACCACAGATGCACCACAAGGGAAAGGCTACAAGGCATAAGTCGTCAATATTCCATCTCATCAAGGACAATTGCTAAATTCATCTGCGAAAAGATACATTGTAATGTGCTTTTTAGTCCCCCTCCCCCCAAAGCTTGTGGGTTTTCTTAATCTTTTTTTAAATATATATGTAATTTAAGTACTTTTAAGTACTGATGTATTCAAAACGCCATGGGCTCATGGACTAACCACCACACAGACCTTTTGTGTTAGGAAAAAGATGAAAAAGTCACATTGCTGGATGAATGAATGGATTGATGGATACGCTACAGTTTCAATAAGTTAAGACCCAAATAAAAATGCGCAGTAACTGTTACCCTGCATTACGATGAAAAATAATAAATTACACGTGCTAGTTTTTTAATATATATACTCATAGGGATTACAGATCACTTGCAGCACGAACAGAATGACCCCAAAGTCACATTCTAGCAGGAAAACAAAACAAAACAAAAACAAAGAGCAATGAAGGTTTTGTTTCCGCCTTCCCAGTCCTCCAGCACTCGGCCCTGGAACTCCAAGCCCCCTTTCTGATCCTGGCCTCCCACGGGCTTCGGACCTAAGAGAAGGTGAGGTTGGCGGTCAGTTCTCGGATCCGGTTCTCTCGGCTCATCTTCTTGAGTTTCATTCGGCGGTTTTGAAACCAAATCTTGACCTGCCTGTCGGTGAGGTTAACGCTCTTACTGATCTCTAGGCGGCGCTCGCGGGTGAGGTACATATTGAACAAGAACTCTTTTTCTAATTCCAGCGTTTGGTGCTTAGTGTAAGGGCACCTCTTCTTTCTGCCACTCTTTGCAGTGAGCCAATTGCTGGTTGGAGTATCAGACTTGATTTCCTCTAACAAAATTAAAGGGAGAAGAAAAACAAATCAAGAATTTTTTTTTTCTCTTAGTCTGTTCAAATGTACCCTTGGCCATGACCCCGCTGGCAGCCAGGCCGATTTGGGAAATACTGGCATTAAACATTACTCACATGAAGTGGGCCCTAGAAGGGATTTGTAATTGATGTCAGATTAGTTTAAATGCCCCAAATGACACGATGGGCGGGTACCTTGCCCTCTGTGTCAGGGTTGTCTCTCTCTCTCAACTTTCTGACTTGCACCAAACAATCACACAATAGTAAACTTTCAGGGTCTTCCCAGCAACATTCTAAGTGATCAGCTCATAACAGGGCTGGGGTGGAAGAAGCAAGCCACAGCCTGGACAAGCCTACCAAGCCCACTGCTGCCTCAGGTCCCCAAGCCTGCCACTTCCTCACTCTCCTAGGCAGGCAGGGAGCCCCACAGCCAGGCTGATAGGTGCTCATTTTCTGTCAAACCATAACCGAGGAACTGAGAACTCCTTCTCCGCCCTGCCCGGACATTGTTGAATCCCCCAGAATTTCCTGAATTCTCTTGCCTTCTTGCCCCCACACAAAAGCATTGCCCCAGAAATGTACCTCCTTGTTGTGGCCCACCTCTGGGCACTGAAGGAGAGGCTCAGGGGCAGGGTTCCTTCTGAAAAAGTCCAGAGCCCCTGGCTTTTTGCCCTAGCCCAGCCCTAAGGCTGGCTCTGCCAGGTGGGCCACACAGATTCTGTTCTCTCCCCTTCCGCCTTTGCTCCCCTTGCAAATGAATTGCAAAGCTCACGGCACTTTCCCCAGACAAAGCCAAGGTTACCTTCTAGCTCGCAGAGGCTAGGAGCCCTGTCCTCTCGCCCAAGCACCAAACAGCCAAGCCATCTTGTTCCCCTTGCCGCCTCCAAGCTCGCAGGATGCGGGGTGCATATACTCAAATACAAACACGGTGCCTTAGACCACCTTAAAATCTTCACTGGGTGAAAGGCAAAGCTGGGATCGCAAATCTGAGCAGGAGAAAGGAGGTTCTGGGGCTCTGTTTATGAGCCGCAGGTCATTTGCGCTCTTTTGTTGTATTTCAGATCTAGCTCAGGAAAAATAAACCCAGCAAGCCCTTCCTCTGTCCAGGCTCCATCAGTGCGGGGCCAGGACTAGCCAGGGGGGCCAGGGCAGCAGGGAAGAAGCAGGGATGGTCTTGGGACTGAGACTGCTCCATCTAAGAGCTGGGAGGAGCCACCTGCCAGTCGGCCCGCCTGAGCTGCCTGGGCTCTGTGCAGGGCACCCAGGCGCTCCCTCTTTGCCAGGTTCCCAGGCTGCGCGCCCCGCTGGGGTGGCAACTCTGTTCATACCGACCTTTGCTTTCCTTCTCCTGTACTTCAGGACTGGACACGGAGACTTCAGCCAAGCAGCTCCTCTCTTCCGGAAGGCCGCCTTTGGCCTCGGGGCTCTCCACCTGAGAGACTTTGGTGGGCTCCTGGCCATTCGCGGGCTCGTTCATCTTCTTTTCCATCTGCAGCTGGGCGGCGGAAAGCTGCGGCTTGGCCGCGCCGCGAGGGTTGAGCTGGAGCATGACTGTGGAGCTGCCTTCGGGGCTGTTATTGTACTCTTGGGTTTTCCCGGTGGCGTAGGTCTGACTCAGTCTAAAATCCAGGGACAGGAACCTCAGGGTTCTCAACGGGACAGGACTCAGGGACCAGCCTCTGGTACGAAGGGACCTCAGCAGAAATGAGTTTGTTGCGCTTATCAGAATACATGCAGCAATTGGATTCTTCCTTAATGTTGGTGGTGAAGGAGCAGGTGGGGACTTGCTGTGTAACAGGTTGCTCTATTCGACAAGATCTGTTCGGGTCTGTCCAACTGTCTACTTGAGGTATATAAGGATGCACATTCATACCCATATTTTGGTGGTTCACTTCTCTTTTGGCCAGAGACGGGAGCAGTCCACAGGTTTGCATTCCATAGGTCCCCATGTCTGCGCTAGGTGGTGGCATGTACATGCTGGCGCTGCTCGAATAAAAACTGTCACTCCTGCAGGCACTGATCAAGGAATCTACTAAAAAAGTATTAGCAGCAGGAGAGCTGTTGGGAAAGGACATTTTGGGGAGGAATTTGAAGAAGAGAGATTGTGTCCTTTGTAGGCTGACATCTCTAGGAAAACATTCCCCGTGTAATTGTGGATGCCTCTGCCGACCACATGACAACTAAGCCAATGAGATTTGAAAATGGCCTTGAGCCGCAGCCTCCTCGCAGGTCACGTGCTCCAGAGCAGGGCCAGCGGGCCGCGTAAGCACGGACAACAGCGACATCTACTAAGCGCCGGTGATAGTGCGCGCTGGAGATAGCCGGCCCAGCACTCTGCGCCGCCCGCCAGCCTACCCGGGGCTCGCTCGGCCCGCCGGTCCCATTCGAGTCCCCCACTCTGGCCTCTGCGCCACGCAGGCGGAAGAAAAGGCTCCGCCGTAGGGACCTTGGGAGGATATGCGGGGAGGGAAACCCGAGCGCCGTGGCGCCAGCACATTGAAGCATTCCACGCACACACCCAGGCAGAACGCTCCCAACAGGGCCGGGGCCCAGACAGGGGTGGGGGCCCAGGCTGGTTAATTTTGTCCGGGGCAGCCGGGGAAGGTGAGTTGATTCCCCGGACTCGGAGACATCCCACCCCGGGGATCCATAGGAAAGATCTCTCGCGCAAAGACGCGGCCAAGGTATCCTGGGAAGCAGAAACTCGAAGGGCCGAGAGGGCCAAGAGGCTACACAGCTGGCCGCCCCGGAGCCCCGAGGACTTGCTCGGCTGCCGTGCTGTCCTCTCCTTCCGCCTGCCTTGCGCGGCTCCAGGACCCTTGGCTTCCTGGAGCCTTGGGTTCTCAAAGGAACCACACCCCGACCTTTGCGGGGCGACGCTGGGAGCTTTCAAATCAGAAACAATCCCTCGCCGGAGTAGTTCGTTATCTGCGAAAGCGTCCCTCGGGTTTCCAGCGGGAGAATGAAACCGAGGTTCCCCTCCCCACACACCCTGGTAATAGATGGCAAAGAAAGAGGAAGAGAGAAAGAAAATAATTTCTTTGAAAAAAAGGAAAACTCTCGCCCTCAGACTCTTGAAGTTTTAGAAAACTGACTGGGCCAAACAGGAGAGAGAGATGATGCAAAGGTGTCATTTGGTTCTTCTGCAAAGAAAAATGTTTTCCTTTTATGGATTTTGTAAAAGCATTGGTTTCTGACAAGTGCAAGGTACAAAAGGTTGTTGAATTTATTAATACATATTAAGAAGAATCAGGGCGATCAATAAAATTCTCATCTACATTCTTGGGCTATTTGGTAATTTTCTTGCTTCTGAAGGATTTTAAAGAGTTATACCCACGGTTGCCACACACGGGAAGATATTTTATTAACAAATCAATCGTGACTTTGTAAAGGATAAGATTAATAGTTAGGATTTAGCATAATGGCGTTCGCTTTATGAATTATTGAAAATTATACTATTGATTTTTCCCCCTTCGCTACTAACCAAGAAGGTCAATTTTTGTTTTAACACGAATCATCAAATATTAAAAGCTATAGTTTTGTCAGAAGTTGAATTTTATAGTTTTGGACAATACCTAAAATTATTTGACATGGTTTTGCCTGGGTAAGGGGCGGGAGTAAAAAAAAGGAGGTGGGTGAAGAACCTAAGCCCTCTCTGTTTCTTTTGGTGAGAGAGTGTTCTATAAAGAGGGTTTGGTCTGGGATTGCGGTTGAGCTCATTAAGAAAACCATCACCACCAGGAAACTCTGAGTTTTAATGAGAAAGTTCACAACTTCCTCCTCTTCTCTAGTTGCAGGCGGGTAAGCAGCCCTTTGGAAGCTCCAGCTCGGGGCAGCAGTGGGGAGCTTTAACCTTGATTTCGAAAGGCTTGCCCTGGCCCGGCCAGGGCGGGAGCCGTCATCTGTTTTCGGATCTCCTTCACTGCCTACAGGAGAGGAAAAGGGCCCCGCTAACCCTGATGGTGAAACAGTTCTAAACCGGGAAGGCATCCGTGTTTCCTTCTCCGTGCATTGCCCCGTTATGGGATGGCCTTGGATTTCAGGCACAGAGACTGAACTTGTGGGTCAATTGGGTTTCCGCCTCAGGAGAACATTTCTTTGGAGCCCGATGCTAATTAAAGCGCACCAGCATTCTGGGCAACCCAGTTGCCCTGCTTGCTCCTTCACAAAAACCTTTTCCAACAAACCTTTTGTCAGTCCCTCCCCAAAAGGAATCTCCGCTGGCCTGGTGGAAAAACAGGAGTTGGACATTATTTTCGGCCTTGGGACGGCTTCGCCTTTCCCTCAAAGTGCCCTTGCCCAAACAATAACCCCTTTTAAAAACTCCCACGGTGGCAATGAGACAGACCTTTTAAACCTTTACGCAGCTGTTCAAATACAACATCATTGTCAGGTTAAAAGCCCAGTGCCTCTAAATGCTCAGGCTGCAGATGCCTGTGCCGGGAAGCCTGAGGGTTAAACATTACATTACCTTTCCGCAGGGTTGTCTGTGTTTTAAGCTTGTGGGGGAGGGGTAGATGGATGAGAAAAGCAGAAAAAAGACCAACTTTTGACTCTAGTCCTGCCAAGTCCTGTTCCAAACTAAGAACCACTGGCCAGCACCCGAAAATTGCATTCTCACAAGGCAGAGATTATCATCCCGGCCACGGCAAAGCGTGCCCAGGGCCGGACAATGTGCCCGCTGCACACGGTCTCTCTCTGCAGGCGCCCTGACGCCAGGCTGGCGCTTCAACCTAGTCCCTTTCCATTTGGCCAGGGCAGCTGCCAGGAGCGTGGTTGTCCATTTCTTCTCCATCCCATGAAGAAGGCAAGACTGTTCGATCTAATTGGGAATTTTATGCCCATCAAATGCCCTTTCATAATCTTTATTTATACATGAAGAAAACAGCCAAGCTAAAAAAAAAAAAAAAACACAAAAAAACAACAATTCCTCGAAGAGCAGATAGATCTGCCAGGACAGGGCAGGATCTGCTTCCGAATGTGGGGGGCCTTTCTATTTCAGCTCCCAGTGGGTTGGAGCTCAAGTCACCTCCACACTGGATTTGGTTTTTAAAAGGTCTTCTTCACTCAAAGGAAAAAATGTGGTATTAAATATAATTTTAAATTTATTATCCCAAAATTCTATTTATTCTTTTTTCAAATTTCTGCCTTCAGAACAGCTCCCTGAGGCAGAGACTGCCAATATTTTGAAGAGATTTTTATCATAAAATCGAGCAAAATAGTTTTGATACAAGAGAATCACCTTGGCAAGGGAAGGATAAAAGTTTGCCTAAGATCTTAAGGCTAAGATGAAGCAAATTGGAATGAAAAGGCAATGGCTTTCAAGGCCAGCCTTTATTTGCTTACGAGTATTTAAGTAGCTGCATAGCCACTGTTCTCCATCATCTTTAGATCACTGGGAGCTGTTACCATTAATAATAAATCAATATTGTACCATAAAGGAGATAAATATCCGTGTTTGTACCAAGACACCCTTCTCCTGGCATAGCTCTTCCAGAGAAAAATTAAAAGGGTCGCTTTATCAAGAAATTAGCATTTGTAATCAAGAAGTGGTTTGCATCTGTGCTGTCCTGTCAGAGGGGAGAAGAGCAGCAGCACTGGGCCTGAGTGAACTTGGGGGGGCTTCTTCGGTTTGCCCTAAATTTGGGCCCTGAGTGGCCTCAGGCTGCACCACTCTTTGGGGGCAGAGTTGATGAAGACGAATTTTAAAAGCTCCTCCTCCAAGACACCCCAGGGTTTGCCTGTGCACAGCCAAAATGAAAAGAAATCGGAGCAAGTAGGGAGGCTGGGTAAGCCACCACCAGCTCAATGAAGGGATCTATGGAGATGTGTGCAAGGGCCGGCGGGCAGGGAGCCTCTTGTCCGTAGCAGACACAAAAGACTCAGTGCATTCTCCCTCCACTTCAAAATCTGAGACTTCAGGCGACTCAGATACATAACCACCCTCCACGAGTCCCATACCCCTGAACGAGCAGGAGGGGTCAGGTCTGCAGTCCTTAGAAGTCCTGGTCCAGTTCCCTGGCCTTTTTCAGGCCCATCTTGGGAGCTGCCAGGAGGAAAGGAATGCAGAGCGATGAGCACCCATGCAGGTCTGTCAGGAGGCTGCCAGCCAAGGCCGAGGGGCCCCCGCAAAGCCACATGCAGCCCCGTGTGGAGACACCAAAGTGGACCACAACGACATTTGAAGAGGGGTGTTCTCACCCCTCCTGGACTGAGGCCGGGTTTAGGTCCCGAGAAATGTCGCTTCACAATAGCTAAGTTTGGGCCCAGAGTCTGGACAGGCTGGAGCCGCGGGTGCGCAGGGAACACCTACACCTCTGGCTGGCGCTCCTCTCCGGGCGCTCACGGTGCCCCATCCACCCTGGAGCCGATGCCAGCTCCCAGGGGTGAACCCACAGCCTTTGGTCCAGGGCCTGGAGGGAGGAGACATTCGGCACAGCCAACCAGTCTGGGACTAATTCTGAGGGTTATATGCGCTTCACAATGAACTTCGGGTAAGAAGGGATAGCTACCCATCCTAGAAACCCGCATCCTAGAGACTGCTCTTTGGAACCTCCCTTTTGGCCTGTGGATGGCAACACATGCTCTTCCAATGTTAGGGGCTTTGCAAAGGGCGGGGATGGGGGTTTGAAAAGAACAGCATGAGGCAAGCAGAAGGCTTGGAGGGGTGACCAAGGGGGGTTGTCAAATGCAAAGCCCGTTTGCTTCCAATGCATTACCCATTCCACAACGCCTAGAAGTATAAATGTTAACTGATACAATCTGCCGCTTCCCAGAGCCACATCAGTCCAGCCTGGCCCCCGAATCCCAACTCTAATCCTTCCTGCCTGTGCCTCTAGGTTGCTACCCGTAGCCCCTGGCACCAGACTTGACTTGGGTGGAAGCAAGATGTCTTAGTCCAGAACGACACTCCCTCAGTTGCGACGCGTCCTATTTTTTCCAGCACCACACCCAGCTATGTTGCCAGAGCCCTGATCTGTCTTAAACAAAAGCCTTTTAATCATTCCAGAAGGTCGGAGAGTGCGCAAGGGAGACAGGGCTTGGGGAAAGGGGTGGTCCTATCCTCATATTGCTCTCCTCACTCAAACCATCAAGAATATTGATATTCTCTAATCTGATTAACTCGAAATGGCATGACCTATTTCTAAATGCACATATTAGTCTTTTAAAAATCTCTCCCGAACACCACCAGGTTATAACAAGGTACTCTTTGCAACAGCTTTATGTTTAAGTACACAACGATTAGGATGATCGCTTTTTCAGGTATCTGGGTAGTTCCCGAATTTTCTTTGTCTTTATACAACTTCCCACACCTCATGGCTGCTTAGAACAAACAAACAGCAAACAAACACCTTAGCGGCCGCCTTTTTCTAAGGGGCTGGGATTGTCTATTAGAATCCATTGAATAGATATGGTACCGTGGCCTCTGCGCCAACCGCGGCTTCGGGAACGTGAGCACGCCCCCGTGTGGCTCTCCAAGGCCATGCAAACGGAAAATGGTATCTCTTGCCTAAGGTGGTGGACATACAAGCTTGCCACGTTTAGCCACAGTAAAAAAAAAAAGAAGAAGAAGAAGAAGAAGCAGAAGAAGAAAGAAAGAAAGAAAGAGAGAAAGGAAGGACATATGCTAAAGAAATAAACCAGTTTCAAGCAGCTTCTGGGAAGATCATACTACTATTACTACTAGGGCACTGACATTTTAACAGACACCCAAAATTCCAAACAAAGGAATCCCTTTCCAAACGAAATTACTCAACTGTAGGCTTTGTTTCTATTGCATTTTTCACCAAAGGTTGTGGGACGCTTTTGAAAACAATATATTTTCTTTTGTTCCATGTCATAGAAAGTGCAATAATTTATTTGACAAGGTGACAATTTAAAAAAATATATAACGAAAGTGTAAGTCTAAATAGAACTCCTTTTTTCAAATGCTTGCTTTTAAAACCAAGGCTCTTTATTAGAGCAAAGGGTACTGCTATCTATGACTCCCCCCAAAACTCTCCACCATTTCCTAGCTGTATTAACAACATGCTGGTAGACATTTTAATCTAACTAGTGTTTTTAAAAGAAGTCAATTGTTATTGAATTACACAAATGCTTGAAGGGAAATTAAGGTTATTGATCCTGAAATTAGGAATTTGCTTAGATTTATGGTGAGTCCCCATATGATTCTGTGTGGTCATAAATGTGTGTGGGGATCTGGGTGTGTGAGCATGTGTGTGTGTAAGTGGGTGGCGGATGAATATCACAGAAGGACCTTAGGGCGCCTAATTATTCAGAAAGGTTAAAGGTGATGACCTTGACATTTTGGAAGTTCAAAGGCATACACTTATGCACTTATGTTTTTCCTTTCCCCCAAAGCCTTGGCAATTAAAAAAATTTTGCATTGGAAGTGTATGCCTCTTTGGAAGAGGCATGTGGTGCTGTATATCTTATGGATTTTTTTTTTTTGACTCTGGGCTTATGAGAAGTTAAGAGTCATAAGACTCACTTTACTCTTTTCAGAGAAATAGAAGTTTTCCTCACTCCTCCAGTTTATTGCAGATTGCGGAAATCTCCTTTGGGCCCACCAGAAGGTGTATAATATAACCCAATTAAGCTGTTTAGAACTTTGGCTTTTATGGTGTTGTCTAGACAGTTCAAGGTTTTGTAAACAGCCTACCCTGATCCTACAGCACAAAGTGCAGTGTACCCCCAACACATTCTTTAACTTGAAGCGATAAATGTGGTGAGAACTGGGTCTGCAGCCCCATGCCCTATTCCAGGAAGGGGGCTTATCTTCCCTGCTCCAAATCTGCTGTGACACCAGCAAGCACCCCCAGACCGCTCTACCCATGGATAACTTCCTTTCAGCAAACTTTTGTTTTTCAGTGAGGCCTCTAATATTGGTTTCTTCTTTTCAGGGACTTTGGATCCTTGACATTTTAAGAGTGAATTTGCATTTTCTAATCAGTTTCTTAAAATCCCTCCCCCCCATCAGAAATTCTAATTTCACTAGACTACTGTATGTGTTGGGAGGGGTGGTGCGGGGTGTTGCTTCTTATGTTCCTGCTGCCTCAGCCTCATCGTCTGGAGAAGGCAGCACCAGGGTCACATCCTCAATTCAGAGATTCATCCCTCAAGTGATTTTTAAAACCAATGTAACGTAGAAGTGGGGGAGGGAAGCTCTTATTTTAGCGGAATTAAAAAGCATTTCATCTGATTTTCAGTTGCGTGGGGGAGAAGATTCGGGTTGCTAAAATATCCTGAGCAGACACTAAACTTATTCAAAGAGGAAAATTCGTACAGTATATTGAAGCTGTAACCTCCATTTTACTAGAAACCATTTATTCACACAAAAGACAGTGACTCATGCCTTGACACGACAGACCAAATGTACACATTCCCAGAGTTTAAATAATCTGCATTCACCAAGGGAGAAAGACAGGGTCCCTTACACTCAGAACAAAAGCAAGTGCCTTGCCGCCCAGGCCTAACTCTCTGCAGATCCCACAGCGTCCCCACCGGGACCTGGACAGGGAGGGAAAACAACAGCACATTGGCGGTAAAATTGTAAAGGGACGTTTGCATTTACCATTTTCCCCTTATTAGGATCCGTTGGGCCAAGTCCCGGGCCTGGTCCGCAGGTAGCAGTGGTCGCTGGGAGGTCCCGAGTTGATCGTGAGAAGGAATGGTGGAGTTCCACAGAGAAGAGGCGTCATTAAACCCAAGGACACTGGGCCTGCCGGGGGCAGGCTGGTAGAGAGGAGAGTGAGTGAGCGGGGGTCATGGGAGAGGAGTGCTTCCTGGAGCTCTCAAAATAAGGGATTTCCAGTGAAATACTGCAGACGGTCTCTGTTCAGTTTCTTTTCCTTCATCCTGCGATTCTGGAACCAGATTTTGACTTGCCGGTCAGTGAGGTTGAGCATCCGAGAGAGTTGGAGTCTTTTCTCTTTGTTTATGTACACGTTAAAGAAAAACTCGCGTTCCAGTTCTCGGATCTGGTACTTGGTGTAGGGACAGCGCTTTTTCCGGGACCGCTGGGGGGCCACTGCAAGGCAAAGAGACCAAGGGGTGAGAGAGGCCACTGCCTGCCAACCCCCGCCCACCCTCCCGCCTGCCCGCCCAGGCCTTCGCGAGGGCCAGGCCTCGGTCCTTTGGGGACGTCCCCTGCCGCTGTTGAAAGGCCCTGCCTGCGTCGTGGGGGATGATATATGGGCGGGCACAGGAGAGACTGCGGGCGTGGACCTGTGTTCACACCCGGACACACACACACACACACACACACACACACACACAGCCTGGCACCTAGGTGGGGAAGCAGAGCACGAGGCAGCCTCTGAGCTGGAACTCGAAGGGAGAGAAAATTGAGCACGCGGGGGCATCTGCTTGACTCCAAGCAGGAGCGCGCGCCAGCCAGAGGCTTGGATAAAGTCCAGTTCAAGGATCAAACTCTCCTCACCCCACCCCAACCCTTAAAAAGGGAAGGCTCGAGTGTCCATACTCACAAATTGGCTTGAAATCATCCCTCCCTCCCTCCATGGTCTCTAGCACATACATACACACGCACACACACAAACTGAGAAAAGCTCTCAGCAGCGATTAATGTCCTCCTCGAAGTCTACCTTAAGCCCACCTAAATTGGTTTCCTATCGTAAACACGCTTTACAACGGCCCGGGAAATCTTATAGGATGTATAAACCTCTTCGAACGCTTATAAAGTAGCACATAAAACGGCGCAAGCGGAGGGAGGCCCCCGCTGCCCCCCCGCGCCCCGCGGCCCCGGGCCCCGCCGCCCACCCCGCGCCCGGTGCCTACCTGTGCCGCTCTTCTCAGCCCCCGCCTCCCCCGGGGGCCCCTCGCCGTCACGCCCGCCGCCTTCTGCCGCCCCCTTCGGCTCCGAGGCGGGGGTCGCCTTGGCGCAGGGACTGTCCCCACCGCCACCTGCCCCGGTCTTGGGGTCTCCCTTGTCGGCAGCCCCCTCGGGTTGTGGCGGCGCGGGCGGCGGCGGGGGCTGCGGCCCGGCGAACGGGGGCCCGGGCGCGGCCTCGTAGAATTGGTCGAAGCCCTGCGGCAGGATGCCGTTGCGGCCCACGGCGCTGTAGAAGTTGGAGGCGGCACCCGCAGGGCCGTGGGGCGGCCCCGGCGCGGCGCACACGGGCTCCGGCGCCTTGAAGAGCACGTCCGGCCGGCGGCCCGCGGGCGGGAGCAGCTCGCGCTGCATGGCCGCCTCCTCCGCTGCCGCCGCCGCCGCCGCCGCGGCCGCCGCTGCCGCGTAGTAGGGAGCGTAGCCCCCCGCGCCGCCGCCGCCACCGCCGCCCCGCCGGGGCCGCCCCCGCCGCCACCGCCCCCAGCGCCGCCGCCGCCTGCCGCGATACGGCCACTTGGCGCGCTCCAAGCTGTAGTCGCGGAAGGCCACCTCGCGCACCGGCTGGACGTGCGGCGCTAGGTTGGAAGAGTAGGGGAAAGTCATCTGGCAGGACGACGGTTGCGACAGAAACGCTGGCTTGCTGGCGAAGTCCGACGGGGCCACATAGTAGGCGCAGCCGGGCAGGTACATGCTGGCTGCGCTCGGGCCGCACTCGTCAAAGTCATTCATGGCTCCGCGGCGTGCGCACCGGCGAGCCCCGGGCCGCTCCCCGCGCCGCCAACCTGAGCCATTGATTGCACAAGAGGCTTGGGCCAGGATCAACTAAGCAAAAATCCCCACCGGGCGCTGACGTGCAATTCATCTTGATTGATTCTGGTGGTAATTATGTCACGTGACGCCATGGAGAGAAATGTCCTTATATCTATATCAGTGCTCGCCAACACGCCCCGGGACGGCTCCTGGCGCCGAGACACGCGCGTTGGGGGCGGATCTGGCCTCGCTCTCCAGCCAGATCTCCCTGGGCGCCCCCCGACTAGGCTGCTCCGCAGACTGGGTCACCTGTGTGCTGCCGGTGGCTGCCACTGCTGGGTGCATCTGCCACCGCCCGGTTGGGCCGCCCGCCCGCGCCGCTTTAAGTACGCGGACCGAGGACGGAGGGGAGGAGGAGGGAGGGGGAGGAAGGAGGAGGAAGGGGGAGGAAGGGGGAAGGGAAAGAAGCGGGGAGCGGAGGGGGGAGTCCCGGCTCAGGGCACTGGGGACTAGGTGTGAGGGTGTGAGGTTCCCACTCTCCACACCCCTTCCTGCAGCCGCTCCCTCCCCCGCGACGCCGCCACCCTCTGTAGCTTGCTGGCTAGGAGCTTGTTGCTTCTCCTTCCAGGGGCGTGATTGAGCGGCTCTGGGGCGCAAGCAGCCCTGATTTACATATATCTCTGCCAGGCTCTTTCACCGCATAGTAACTTGGCTCTCCTCACTCCTGACCCAAGGAACGTGAGTGCCAGCCTCGAAAAACCCACTCCAAAACCCCACCAGAAGCTCACCCGGGCTAAGGCCTCGGTGCCCACTCGGCCCTGTCGCCCTCTCTCCTCCTGTCTCCGTTCTTGCCTTTTTCGTCTCTCTGCAGCCTTCTCACTCTTTTTCCCTCCTGTCCTCTCTGTCTCACTCCCCTCTCTTGTTTCCGCCTTTGCTTCTTCCTTCCTTTTACTTTTCTTTTTCCTTCTCTCTCTCTGTCTCCTGGTACTCTTTCCTTTTCCCTAGCTGGGTGTCAGTCTCTGTCTCACTCCCTGTCGCCTCTCTGCATTTTTTTCTCTCCCAGTGCTAAAGCAAGGAGGAAGTACAGCCATCAGAGACACCGTGTGGCCCCTCCAGAAGCTGGCGGGGGCGGGGGTTGGGGTGGTCCTGATGAACAAAGGGATCCCGACTCCTTCTGTCAAGGCACCCAGCCTTCAGCTCTCCGCCAGCCAGAGACAAACCATCAGCACCTCTGCCCTTGGTCCTCTTTGCTTTCTGGCCAGGACTGGGACCAGCCCATCTCACATCCAGCCCCCTCCCTGCGTTCGGAGCCTCCCCAAGGCCTACACATCCGCCACGTCTCCCCCAGTCTCCTTCAGTGCCCTTGGGCCAGCACAGTTGCACAGTCACTGCACCACCCTCTCCGCAAGTCCTTTGCTTGGGGCGGGGGTGCGGTGTCTCTCAGCAGTTATTGCCTCCTTGCTTGAGTCCCTCTATGCCACTTGGCCCTAAGGACCCCCTGTCCACTCACCCCAAGGCCTCACTTTCCTAGGTGGTCGGTCACTTTGTCCCTCTTCCCAAGCCTGGGGGTCCAGGCAAGGCCAGACCTCCCACCTCTGGAAGAGCCAGTGCTTTCCAAAGGTAACATTAGGCTCTCGGAAAGAACCTTCCCAAAACCCAAATTCCAGAATGCAGGATAGGAAGTTGCCCCTCTCCCCAGGATTCCTCTGCCCAAGCAACCAGAGCACTGGGTTCTGGGGCTCAGCCCTGTACCCAGAGCCAGCAGCTCAGGCTCGAAGCTGGCTCCCTCCCTGGCCCCCGCCACTGCAATGCCCAAGAGGTGAGCTCCGCCAGCCACCTCGACAGACAGATAAGGTGGGCGATGGGAGCTCATATCTATTTTCTGGCTGATGTCCCCCTCTTCCTCTTTTTCTCCTCCCTTCCCCTTTTCCTTCCACTCTCCCCTCTCTCCCCGCTCCTACCTCTGCTTCCCTCCGAATAGAGCTCAAACTGGTCGGTGGCGACTGGAGGGTGAGGAATCTCCCCCGCCCCCACAACTGTTCATCCCTGTGTGCACCCTCCTGGAATCTGGCACCGTCGCCCACATTCCAGCTTGTCCCCTTCTCCTCAGCCCAGACCTCCAACACGGTTATCTGCCTCCCCATCTCCATCCCTGGCCCGAGCCCCTTCCTTCGGGCTCCTAGTCGACGCCCCCGGATCTCTCTCCTAAAATGGCTCCCGGGACACTGCACGCTGCCCTGCGGCGGCTCGGACCCGGGGCGGCCGCGCGGGGCCCCGCGCCGGGTCTTCCTGTGTCCAGGGCACGCGAAATTCTCTGTACGGGGTGGGGCGCAGGCATGCCGCTACCCCCAAAGTGGAGCCTGCTGACCGCCTAAGAGGGAAATGGGGAGGACGAACCATTCAAGTTCAACGACATGGCGATGGCGGCTTCGGCTGGAGCCGCGCTTTGGCGGGGGAGGGCTCGCCATCTGCGGCAGCGGGCTGGTGTACGGGGAAAGGAGCCCGCGGGCCCCCCACTGCGCATTTACAAGGACCCCCGCCCCCACACCCAAGCCAGGGCTTTCGTTCTGGGCCAGGCACGCTTAGTCTTTTGACTCCAGCTCTGTCCTCGATCTTCACCCCAAACCCCAGGAAAGCGGCAACCTCCCAACGCTCTTGTCCCGCTCGAGAACCTACCGTGAAGACGCCGGCGCTGTGGCCTTGTCCTTTGCCTGCGGCCCCACTCGAAGCGCAGGGAGCGCACCGGACCCTCCCGGAACAGCCAGCAGCTCCGCGAGTGATAGCTTCCCGAGCAGCGCCCGGACGCGATGCGGTAATTTCGAGCCACCCAAGATAAGACACTAACTTGACCTTAACTTTGTCAGGGCGCCCCTGGTATCTGGAGAACGTGAACAGACACTGTCTGGCAGCTCTCGTAAAAGCTGACTGGGGAAGGGATTCTGAGTCATTTCATTTATTGCCACTACAGTTCTGCAAGAAAGCTTTTCCTCCCTGCCAAACTTTAATTATTTATGCTCGTTTAGGAAACGAAAGAAGAGGAGAAAAGCGGAGAAAACACCCAGAGCCAGTCCCTTCCTGCAGAGCCTTCGGAATGGGCTTCCTGAGTCAAGTGACTGGAGAACAACAACAACAACAACAACAACAAAAATATGTGGGGAGATCACCTTTGTCCAAGGAGATAGGATAGGCGCCTTGGCCCCCACCCCACCTCCCACTAAGGTGGGTGTATGCAGCTGGGAGAGGCAGGGTGAAGGGGCAACCCCCCTACTATCACACATGAATATTTACAACGGTTCTGGATTTGTCCTCCACTCCAACCCCCACCCTGGCCTCCCGGAAGCCTCCCTAACCCGCCTCCCTTGGGGAGAGCCCCCAGGCCTTAAAAGCGCCTGGTAGGCCCTCTGAACTCGCAGCCGATTGAATGCCAGACGAAGCCGGTTTTTTCCTCGTTTAAAAACCTTTTTCTTGGTAAAGAGGCCTGTCTGGACTGCAGCATTTCGGAGAACGCATTTGTCTTTGTGCGAGGGAATGTTGAGCACTCCGATTTCAGCATCCTTTCACTCTGGCGTTTGTTTCTTATGGTGAATTTCGTCGTGGCTCCAAATCCCTCCCGGGATTTCGGCTAGGAAGGGAGAGAGGACACCGCTGCCTTTGTATTTGTGCGGATCAGAAAAGGGATAGATTTGAAAAACATTGCCAAAGCCATAAGAGATGGACAGGATTTTACACTTAGAATAATTTCAATCTCTTTGGGGAATGGTCTCCACGAATATCTCTTCCCATCCTACACCCCAGGCTAAAGAGAAAGAACACGGTGATTTAATTGTATACAAATGAAAGACATGGCCTTGGCGTGTTGTCTCCGGTCCTGGATTTAAGTCTGGGTTTCCTAGACCGTTACCCAGCCCTTCCAACCTGAGGTCTGAGTTTGGCTTCAGCCTTTGTTTGGATGTTTTGAGACCTAGCTCTGGGTACCACGGTACCACCACCTCCCTGAGCCCCACAAGACCAGAAACATTTCTAAAGATAAGGCCTCCACAGCTTCTTGGTTCCTTTTTCCTCTGTTGTGTTTTTTAAAAGGAGCTGTTTAAAAAATATTTTTAAAGTACACATCAAGTTCGCTTGAGGGAAGAGGATTTGGAGCCATTGAATACTCAGTATTAGAGATTCAGCAGTTTTGTGAATTGTCCCACTTACTAAAAGCTAGCGATTCTCTACTTTCCATCTCTGAGCCAGCTGGAGCTGGGGTCTGCAAGAGGACGGTGAGCTTAGCAGGTCCTAGCTTCCCCAGCCTGAGCTAGAGTTTCTGAGGGCCCAGGGGTGCAGAGGCCACATTTCTCAAGAGAGTTTGCTGGGCTGCAGGCAGAGGTGCCAGTTTGGAGGTTTTCAACAGGACATAGCCCTTTCCAGAGAAGCCCATGGCACAGAGAGATGTTTGTATGAAAATCTGAGGAACCTCATATCTTGGCAGCCCCCCCGCCCCCCGCACAACAACAAGCTTTCAAGTTTGAGAGTTTAGGCAAAATATAGAAGCCCCTGACTGCCATAAGCTGAGGGTTTGCTTAGTGTGTGAAACACACTGAAATCTGTCCATGAATCCTCCTCTTCGGATATTTTTGTTCGGACACATTTTGTTCATAGGCTTTTATACACCATTTCCTGACTGACTTGGAAGACATTTTCTCATTTAATGGACAGTCAAGTCAGTACCTACAGTGAAACTACAATCAGAAAAGAAAAAAAATTAATTTCATGGCCTGAAAAACATTAGCAGGGAATCCGAAACATTTTTGAAAAATCAACATCAGTCCCTTGACAGCTTCGCTGGGACCTGGATATTTATTTCCACTCAAAACATTTCTATGTGTCTGATATATACAAGCTATTGTTTTTGACACAATCAAAATAAAACAAAACATGCATGACAACTATTAGGTAGCAGAGAAAATGCAATTAGTCTAAACATCAACTAAGGTCAGTTGGGCTGAGGCTCAGGAACTCCTTGTGAGGTGCCCACTTTAGATCCAGGGCCTGGTCCTCCACTGAAAATAAATCATTGGACTTTGGGAAGGAATCTTGTACCCTTTGGCTGTTGTTCATATTGCTAGGAGTTGGGGGCGCTACTTCTCAGGAGATGGAAAAGAAGCAGGGATAGTAGGAATTTGAGGGGGGGGGACTTGGGTTCACTGAAGTTAAGGCAGGATACCCCAGCACACCTAGGACAACTCCATCTGGCGTCCTGGAACCCCAGTCTCCACAAAGCAAGCTTAGCAGGGCCCACCACCTTGCATGCTCCGCAAGGGCAGGCCAGAAATGGCCTCAAAAAGGGTACAGTGGTTGAGCCCCTGGTGGAGTTGGCAGGTGATGGAGAAGAAGAGGGGAACTTCCGCTCCTCTCTACTTGGTCAAGAGCAGCTAAGAGGGGCTGAGGATCTGAGGGGCTTCCTTTCTTGCCCACGCACTGCCTGGTGGAGGAGGAGATTTCACTTCTCCCTGCGGTGGCTCATTACTAGAATTCAAGAAAGAAAGACATGTTGACACCTTTACCCACCTTGACAGGAAAGCCATATTTACAGTCAGAATATAGGGCCCCCCCTTGCTCACTCCCTTCTCCTGCCCCTTGACATTTTCCTCTTTTCTACTGCAGCCCAGCCTGAAAGCAGACTAGCAGCTCCTCATCAGAGCTCAGCTCTGGAGTCCAGTTACCCAGCACAGGGCTCTGGCTGAGGCATGTGCAAAGAGGTGAGAGAAGTAGGGGAGTTTTACCAGTCTTGGCTGGGAAGTGCAGTTTGCCATGGAACCCCAGCCTCCCTTGCCCATTCCTGGGAAGGAAGCATCCAGTCCATTTCACCCAGCTGGAGGAGCCAGTCCACCTTGAACTCTGAGTTGTCTCCGAGTTTGTGTGGCCACACTCCCTCCCCTTTCCTCCCAAGATCAGAAGGTCTAGGGTGGCTTTTGTCCTCTCAAACCAGCCAGGGCGGACAGAGGGTGGTGGTGATGGCACACTTTCCTTTCTCCAGCATCACGATTCTGGCTTTGCCATAAGGGGCTTTGGCTGCAAAGAGACACAATCGTGCCCACAGCCCTTTTCCACTTCGCCCTGGAGCCCTTTCTAAATTCAGTTCCACTCTGAGTTCTAGTTAGGTGTCTGCTAAATGCAGAAAGAATGGGGAGAAGGAAAACGGGAGACTAGGCAAAAGCAGAAATCTTAGTAAAAGGGAACTGGAGTGAGACCAGGTGTAAACGCCTTAGCCAAAAGCAAAGACAAGGTGACCCCACGACCCCAGTGGAGAACCCTCCACGCCAAGGTTGTGCTGCAACTTCCACAGCCCCTTCCGGAAAAAGGAAAACCTGAAGGCATTACTGGCCAGGTCTCCAAATCTCCTACTGGCTTTTGGGGCCGCAGTCAGAGCAGGAGGGTACCTAGGATCAGCTGAGGAGTGGAAGGAAAAGCCCCAGTCCCAGATCTTCCTCTACGCCAGACTTGGGCTCAAAGAAGCAGAACCGGCCTCCGCCAGGCCAGGGATCAGTATAGCGCCAGCGCCTGCTCGCGCAGCACCACGCGCTTCTTCTTCATACGACGGTTCTGGAACCAGATTTTGACCTGCTGGTCGCTGAGGTTCAGCCTGTTGGACAATTCCTTGCGTTTCTGCCGGTTGATGAATTCGTTGAGGAGGAATTCATTCTCCAGCTCCGCGATCTGCTGCTTCGTGTAGGGTTTCCGCTTCTTGCGGGCCCTCCCGGGGGCCGCCCCCCACGGCAGGCCTGCAACACAGCCCCAACCCAAGTCAGCCCAGCCCGCTCCCTGTTGCCTGCCCACCCCCGGAGGCTCCCTCCCCCCACACACTGTACCCTGCATCCCACCTCCCATTCCGGCCCTGACTGGCCCGGGGAGCATGGCCACCGTTTACCGTCGGGCAGCGAAGGTCGCAGGCAAGAAGCGACGCCTGCTGCCTGCATTGTCATGTTCAAGTTGAGCGGGCCCTTGGCGTCGTCCTTGAAGCCGGCGGCGCAGGGGGTCCCCTCAAGCAGGGCCGCAGAGCCTGGCGCGGCACGGCCCACACCCGCGTAGTCGTACTTGGTCGATTTGAGACCAGCGGCCGCGGGGACCAGGCTAGACTCGGGGGCAAAGGGCGGCCGCGAACGGCCACGCTCCTCAGGCCCGGCGGCCACGTCGGGCGTATAAAACTTGGCCTGCTCTTCGGGTCTGTCCTTGGCGCCCAGGGGCTGCAGGCCAAGAGGCCCGGAGCCAGCCAGGTAGGGTTGCGAGAAGCTGCCGAAGGCGGTGGCACCGGCAGGCTGCGCTGGGGCGCAGGAGGCGGGCGTGGTGGCCCAGGGCAGCGCGCCGCGAGGGTATGAGATGGGGGGAAGTGCGGCCAACTGGCCTCCATTCGGCCGCAGGTTGGAGAAGTAGAAGGAGTCAGGCGACTGCAGATTCAGAAGCGAGCCCACATAGCCCGCTCTGTAGAGACTGCGCTCACACATCTCCAACAAAGGGCTTCGGCTGTGCTCGCAGCAGTATTTAGTTACAACCGGGAATAAGAGGACAGGCTCAGACGATTGGACGAAACTTTGCCTGCAGGTTCTTCAAAGCCGGTCATTTCAGCACCGCCTACATCCCCCCGACCCGTTTTCCCCCCCTTCAGGGTATTATGATAACACCCGCAATATTCGAGGGCGAAGGACAAGCCTGCCAGGCAGAGCCAAGGCACGTTGAGCTGAAGGTGAAACGTCTGCAAGTTTCCAGGCCCAGTGTCAGGAGCTGGGAACATCAGCCATAGGGTGCCTTTGCCCAAGTGTCCCTTGGGACACTTTTTGGTCTTGATTAGCCTTGCACTCCCGTTTTTCGCTGCTTACCTGGGCCAGGCTTGCTCCTACTAGCTTTAAGTTGCAGCTGAGGCCTTTCCAGTACGGAGTGAGTCTCAGTTTGTCCAAAGATCCTGTGGTCTGGTGGGGCCACCAGCTTTGTCCCTAGACCTGAGCAATGGTACTCTTAACCCATCCCTCCCAGTCCCATCTCTGTGGAGAGAGCTCTTCACAGGATATCTCACAGCGAAGACCCACGAACTGCCTGAGCCCTGGGTCCCAGGCTGCAGGCACAGTCCCAGAGGTTTACTGATTGAGAAGTGCATCACAAACTCTCCCGAGTTTGGTGCCTAGGAAGGAAGCTTCACACCACTCCTGGGTGCTTCTTCATGGCCAAGCCTTGTACTCCTGGAGAGGCCTGGACCGGGCAGCAGGATTGGCCAAATGTTACATTCCTTTTATAGCCAGGAGTCACCTTGGCGACTACATCCTGCAAACCAGAAGTCCAAGGTGTTCATCCACTCTGTGGCAGGCGGAACAGGCCGAGCTTCTCCCCTCTCCCACCACCCCCAACCTGGTGTGGAAGGAGAGAAGAGTCAGAGCCACCGGTCGGGAACAGCGGGGCACACCGAGGAAGAGGGCTGGCAGCATTCCTCCCTCATAGCCTCCGGGGCCGCGGGAGGCTGGCGGGTTCCGGGGTCTGGAGAACACGGAGGTGGGCGGGGCAGCGCTCTGCTGCCGGGAGCATTGTGGCAACCCCCACAGCAGGCCCTGGGTCTAGTCTAGCCAGAGGGCCAGGGGTCCTCCTCCGGTGCCTCGGGTCCCAAGACCCCCAGCGACCCGGTGGCTGGAGCCCGCCCCAGCCCGCAGCCCGCCTCGCGGTCCCCGAGCCAAGCTGGAATTGGTTAGACCGCCAGCTCCGGCACTGAGACCACACAGGCGCCGCCGGAGGGCAAAGCTGACCACCGCGCTGCGACTTTATTGTGTGAGTTATGGCGACCAATTGGGCGGCTCTGGGGAACGCAATCGGCCTCTTCCTCCCGCTCTAGGGCGGGGGTAGGGGGTGGGGTGGGCAAGTCCAGGGCTCTTCAAGACTCTGTCAGTTTCCTTAGGAACTCAGACGGAGACGCACGCCACTCCCCGTTCTTTCACGATGGGGAGGGGGTGGTAGACGCAAGCTGCTATCTCAGTTCCTAGGGACTTAGGAGACCTGGGCTCTCACTTTGGGAAACTCGCTTTGTTTTTAAGGAGCTACAGCCTCCCCAGGTCCGTAAGCTCCAGCTCCATTCGTCTCTGCCGCCTCTCTCCCCTCCTCCCGTTTCAGTCTATAGAGATTCTCCCGTATTCCCAAGTCTACTCGGGACCCTTAGGCAGTCCCACAGCTGCGGTTGGCCTCTGGGGACTAAAGATAGGAAGGGACTAAGTGAGAAACAGAAAAAGATAGAACAAATTAGACTCCCTTCATTTCTCCTTGGCTCAGAACGGTACCCAGCCACCACCTCATCTCTTGAGTTTATGATTTCCGAGGTCCAGCAGGCAAAGTTGTATGCGTGGAGCTGGGAGCTGGGAGCTGGGGGCAGGGAACAAGGGAGGCAAGTGGTGGTGTGTGGGGCGCGGGGCGGGGGGGCGTGGAGGCTGGAGCCTCGGCTGGTAAACTGGAGAATGGGAAAGGAAATTTCGCCGCGGAGCTAAACCGCGAGCTCTGCCAATGCCTCCAACTGCCCAGGAGATGGCGAGCGAGCTCCACGCCTGACGTGGAGCAGCTACACGGTCAAGATCAACAGTGAAGGGCGACGCAGCCGGCCTGGGGTCCTCAGCCCCTGCGGTCACGGCCTGCTGCCAGGCGCGGCCTAGCGTCTCGGAAAGCCGGAGATCTGGCGACAAGACTGGCCGGGGCTTCGAGGCCAGAGGGACTCGGCAGGGTGCCAGACGGGGGGGGGGGGGCACGGAAGCGTCGCAGCACCCCCCCCCCCCCTTTGTCTGGCGGTGTGTCCCGGCTCCAAAGCCTCCTTCGCCTCTTGAATCACGAGCAAACACGCGAGCCTTGATTCTCCACCAGCGGCGCTCGAAACCTACTGGGTTTCGGAGGCGCTGTCCTTCCGGGCTCTCAGTCTCCACGTGAAGGAAGAGGAGCTCCACTGGGAGCTCCTCTGCCCGAAGCTCCCAGTGCATCGTGGCTTCCCGCGGGCCTCCTTTGCAACGCCTAGCCCACCGACCCGTTCCTCTCCCCCCCGCCCCCGGAATATAAAAGGAATTCATATAAATAACAAAGTTCATCTGTTACTGATTTAGCCTTCAATTCAAATTCCACCGGGAGAGTGTTTGAGCGCAGTTTTAATCTTCAGCAAACTTCCCATTTCTCTTAGGCAGAGGGAAACTGACAGGGAAACTACAGTTGAAAGAAAAACCTCGAGGCAATTCCCTCCATCCACTTACAGGAAACCTGACAAATGGACCCGAGAAATGGGCCTCGGAGTTTGGAAGTTACAAAAAGGAAGGGGGGGGGGCACGACGACGATGGGAAAACAAGGGAAAACAGGCCTATTTCGGTTGAAAGCGCATCTTGTGAGAAAAACAGCAAATTTAGTAATTCTTCACAAAGTGGAAGGTCGGGACGGTATGGCCCCATTTTCTCCAGAGATTGACTTATGGTCACCTCTCTCTCTCTCTCTCTCTCTCTCTCTCTCTCTCGCCTCTCGTTTCTCCCCTCTGTGCGAATGTCTCTGTCTCTCGCTCATTATTAACACGGAGTTGACTGCCCCGCAATCAGTTGCAAGATATGAGAGAAATCAAGCCGGCTAGAGAAAACGAAAGTAGCTTCGAACCTGTGATCTCTCTTTCTCCGGCAAATACTCAAGGACTCCTCCCGCCAGAAGAGTTTACATATTGTGTGAGGTTTTAAACATTTGTATTAAGCTCACATATCAAAAAGTTAGCAACCACTAAACTAATTGATTGTGCTTGGGTGCTAACAACGAAGAGGCAACCTATTCCTAAACAGCCATTTCCCTGAGAGGCAAAACGAAAGTTCGTAGTGCCTAAAAATTGCGCCTAGAGGTTTAGGCTGTATAATTATGGTTTCAGCCTGCAACTGCTTTGTGCAGGGTGCCGGGAGAAGGCGATAAGGCATAAGCTGAAATGTTTCCTTTTTAATTGCCAAATATGGATATGTCTAATTTTAAGACCTTCCTAGAGTAGATATTTATTACAGCCTTTCTAGGAAGAAAACCTCCAAATGAGCACGTTTTTCTGTACCTGGGCACATACATATTGATTTTAAAAATGAAATTGTTTGAATAAATTGGTAATATTGAAAGGGAAGTAAAATTTTATTGGAGATGTTTTTGAGGTGGTCTGGTAAAAATATCATTTTAGACACCACAAGTTATATCCTCATTTAGAGACATTACTATTTATGTTAAAGCCTTGGAAAAGTGGGGAGGAGTGGCAGAAGTGGAGAGCCTACAGGTTTCAGAGACCAGAAATAGTGTTGAGTTTTCTTTATATATAGGGAACAGCATAGTGTTTCAGATAACAAGATTTTACAATAAATAAGAACAGTTTCTAGAGTCAACACAAGCTTGGGAGAGAAAACAAATGTATAGAGACTCAGAGGAAATAAGAGAGTTCTGTTTATTTGCATCTCCCTAGGAGTAAAAAGTGATTTTTAAATGCCTGAAGCACTGCTCACATATCCCAGCTCACAGACATTTCATCTACAAAAATAATCTCTCAGTTGTATAAATATGCAGCACTTTAAAAGTAGTTATCACTTTCAGAAACATTTTTTTTTCTTCTTGGACCTTAGAGCTCCACAATTTTTGCATTTGTTAGGTGTTTTACAGCTTCAAGAAAGGCCCAATTCATTTGTTCTGACAGTCAAGTTCTTCACTGGGTTCTGGATGAAAGTTCCCACCCATGTGGCCATGGGTGGGAACTTTTTTAGGGGATGGAAGATATGGCCTCAATTTTAGTTCCACAGACTGGAGGCCAAGGAGAGGGGGTGGATTTATACCATTCACAATTGCAACCATTTAAGTATTTGCATCTAGAGCTGGGGTAATGAAGGCATCCATGAGGACACATTATTTTCAAATTAAAGATTGTAAAAGCACAAATCTGCAAGGTATGTTAAACATATACAACAGAAAGTGAAAGACTCGAAGTCAGAAAGATTGTCTTCATTTCAATACCAATACAAACCCTATTTAATAAGGTAGCTGCTTTTAAAGCCATAACAGTACCTCTAGCCTCCTGTTTTTAGCATTTCCAGTGACTCTTGAGTACTGCCTGCCCAGAGCTGTTTTCACTTGCCTCGGGGCAACTGCTGAGAGCTAATGATTCAATTACCTAATCACAGGATATGAATGACTGCAAATCGCTCTGTGTTAATGGATTATGAAGATAATCAGTGCTGGAAACAGGCATATAAAGTAACTAAAAAAATAAAATCCTAAAATGAAAATGAATGACATTTCTGAAATTCATGGGACAGGGGTATTCAAAAATACTTCAAGTCCTTTATACTGGCCTGGAGGGAGAAACAGAACACTGAAAACATCATAAAAATAAACCTAGAAAAGAAAAAAATCAATAATAAACAAGTAAACAGAACTACAAAGTCGGGTAGGGTAGCAAAAAGTTTTAGAGCCAGATAAGTGGAAGAGAGAAAAACAATTCACAAAGTTTGCCATTACTGGCTGGGGGGTGGGGAGAATTAAATACATATTCAAGTCTTTCCAAAGGTCTTTTGGAGACAACGGAAAGCATTTCAACAGCTCTGTGGCCAAGCTGGTCCACATCAAGAGACAGTATCTTTGAGCTTGGAGACAATTTTCTTATCTTTCACTCTTCGGTTCTGAAACCAAATGGTCACTTGTCTTTCAGATAGGTTTGTGGCAGCCGAGATCCGCCGCCTCTTGTCCTTGTTAATGAACTTGTTAATGGCATATTCGTTCTCCAGTTCTTTGAGCTGCAGTTTGGTGTAGGGCACCCTCTTCTTCCTCCCCCGACGGTAGACACACATGTCTGGCTGATTTAGAGCCACATCCCCTGGTATAAAGAACAGAACGGAAAAAATTAGACCAGAATATCCAGAGCACCCAGCTAGGGACTGTGTATGTATGTCTGGAGGGGCTACAGGGACTAAAGAAAACCAGGCTATTTACTAATTGTGTTATTATTATTTATACAGATATTATTTATGTTATTAAAGAAGGATTATTTACACTTCAAAGTGAAGGCCTATTTGATGGATCATCATGGTTTCTCAAACCAGCATCTTAACAAGTCTGCAATTTTATGGCGTGGTTATTGAGAATGCTCATAAGGACAGTTTCTGCAAATACTGGTGGTATACATACAAACCATACACAGACTTTTTTTAAAAGTACAGGCTGTTTGTTCAAGCTTTGATTTCTTGTATTCCTGTGTTTGAAATTTGTGAGCTTTAGTGGTTACTTTGGGACATTCATGTCCTTGAAAAGTAGGGCCCAATTCTGTGACACCTCTTTGGGGAGGAGACCAAGGCCTGACTGAGCAAAGGGCATGCAAAGACCTTCAACTTTAGGAGAAAAACAGGCTTGTGCCCGTACACAAGAAAAAAGTGGTGAGGGGGGCAGTTTAAACCAAAGGAGGAATTTGCAGATTTCATTCTAACTGGAGGAACTGTTCCACAACCCTGGTTGGGCAAAGGAGGACTGGCGCCTACTCCCAAGTAGGGACATACACTCCAAGTCCTTTCTTTTCCTTCTTCCCTTTCCCGCTGTGCTGCCCGCTTTTCCCCCCCAAAGTCCTTACCTGGAAAGGATGATTTCCAAAAGTGGGAGCCCTGTGGCTGGTCCTTGGCGCAGTACACCTGGCTGTTCCACCCGTTGGCCAGCGTCCAGGACTGGTAGCCCTCCATTGAGATGTACGCCTCGTGCCGAGGCTCCCCGGAGCCGAAGGTAGACACCATGTCGATATAGCCAGGCACGTGCTGGTAGGGGCTCGTGTAGCCCTGGTAGAAGGACACCTCTTTGGCTCGAGCCGGTACCTCATTTGCTGGTACGCTGCTGCTTGCCAAGCCCGACACGTCCATGTACTTCTCCACCGGGAAGCCTCCCAGGGAGGAGTGCGGCGACGACTTGAGAGCATTTTGCTGTAAGCCCACACCGTGCGACATGCGGCAGCTATAGTAGCCGTTACCGAAGTGGTAGCCGTAGCCCAGAGCTGGGGCGCCCGGGGGCGCTGTAGCGGCCGTGCCCGGGGCAGGGCACTCTTTGGCGGAGGGAGCCTCCGGGCGCGCTGCGACCACAGCCGAAGATGACGACGATGAGGCGGAGCCCGCGCGCTCAGATGTCCCAGGGTATGCGAAACCCGAGGCGGCCGCTGCCGCCGCAGCTGCCGCCGCCGCCGCCGCCGCCGCACGCCCAGAGTGTGTCCCAGCGAACACTGGCGCCGAGAGGAAGCCGCGACACTGGCCGGGCGCTGCCGCCGCCACAGATGAGGAGGAGGAAGAGGAGGCCGGAGCCGCCCCGGCGGCCCCACCGTCCGTCCGCAGCCCGTCCATGTCCCAGCTCCCGGCGCGGCTCATGGCCCGGCCTGGCCGGGACCTGGCCCTGGCCCTGGCCCCGCGCAGGACACCATGGCGCAGCGCGCCTCCTCCCTCCTCTCCTTTCTCTCTGGTTCTCGCGCTCCCGCCCTCTTCCTCCCTCTCTCTCTCTCCCTCGCTCTCTCCCTCTCTCTCTCTCCCTCTCCCTCTCTCTCTTGCTCTCTCTCTTTCCCTCAGTAAGCCTCCCGCCTCCCGTCGGCCCGCCCGCCCTCCAACAGGTTAGCTCATCGTGGGACGTTTATAAAAACGAAGTTCAGGTTGGGAGGGGGCCTGGGCCAGTCGGGGGGCCGCCTCCCTCCCGGAGGGCTCCTGCTCCGGGCTGTACCATTGGCTGCGCGGGGCCACGTGGGGGTGGGGGCGCGGGAGAGCCTGGCTCCCGGCCGGGGCCCCACTGGACCCACCCACCCTGGCCCCCACCCCTCCCCAGACCCTTGCGCAGCCCACCTTCCCTTCCCGCCCTCCCGGGGATCCTAGCGTTTGTGCCGCGGCCACCCCCATGAGCTGATTGCGCGACCAACCATCCTAGGCCCTGTTTGCGACTGAGGCGGGAACTGAGGCCTGTGCCTTTACTCCGCCAAGGCTATTTTGCCACCTCTCCTCGGCTCCCTGAGCTGCACAACTAAATGAAGGCGAACGACAGAGATGGTCAGAATGTGAACACAGACCAATTTATTATCCTGTTGCTTAATCGCTCGGATTAGCTAGCCTAGACCCCAAACCTGAGGGAGCTAATTTTCCCAACTTTGCTACGGGGGCAAAGGTATATCATGCATGTTATCCCAGGAGATTCTCCGAATTAAGAACAATTGCAGCAGACCCTGCTTATACACACACTGTCCGCCGGGAAAATGCTCACAAAGCGCCCTTGGGGCTAGGCTCAGAGACTTAACAAATAAGTCAAGCAGATGAAAAGACTCAGTGCGGGAACCTGACGATCTGTACCAGCGGGAAAAGTCCGATGCCTGGTCTACACTTAGCGCCCCTACAGTCGGGCCAGCCGGGAGCCGTCTCCCAAGCTGGGCTTCCCAGGCCTGGCACAGCCTCCCCAAACGCAGAAGGGCTCAACTGAGGGATCCAGTCGAAAGCCACTCAGCCGCCCGGAGCAAAAGTTAGGCGCCTCGCCTGCAGCCAACAAGTCTCTTGCATTTTGGAGCCGCCACCCACCCCCTGTCCGTCACTCACACCAATTAATTGAAAACTTCACTTTCCCAAGGATCTTTGTTTCGCTTTCTTTTCCAAGCTGCCTACTACAGAGACCTGAGAGAGGCAAATTAAGAGGGGCGGGATTCCCCCCACCAAGCAAAGTTGGCGCTAGTGATAGCAGCCCAGAGCAACGAGGTCTGAACTGGAGGGGTTAGAGTGGGCTGCGGACAGCATGGCAAGGATGTCAAGGATCACAGCCCTGGCCCCTCTTCATTCCTTTGTGCCATTCCTCAGCCACTGAACCCCAGTCCACCATCCACCATCTCATCCACCAACAGGGAGCTGGTGTGAGTCCTGTGGTAAATCTAGGGTTACACTTTAAGAATGACATTCAATTAACTGAGGTTTCTGGAATGGGTGTAGGAGCCCTCAGAAAGAGCCCATTTGAATCTGTAGTATCAACTCCCCAGGCCAGATCCTCTCCAAGAAAATCACTCCCCTGAGTGATTGGTGAGGCCAGCTTGTCACCTTAACCTTGCTGTTCCTGGGCCCAAGATAGAATCTGGATAGGGCAGAATAAAAGAGCCTGGGCCTTTTACTGGGGCAGAGTAAAAGAGCCCTTCTGGGCCTGGCCTGGCATTGCAGGGTGGGCTGCTGGTGTTGGGAGTGTTGACACGCAAAACCCAGTAACCATAAAAGGCTCAAATAAAGGGGAAAGTTATGAGAGGGGTGCTGGAAAGGAAAAGCGGGAGAATGTGACCTTTTTGAAGTCCTAGACATGTTCATGATCAATTTGAGACAGGAGGACCCTAAACCTTTGCAGAAAATCATAGAGTATAGGAATTTGCTAATAAAAACAATTTTGGCTACTTGAGAGAAAGCAAAAGTTAGCAATGGAAGCTGCATTGGCATTAAACGACAATGACAATGACAACGACAACAAAATGCCAGCCAGGGCTAGGTGACAGAGTTACTGACTTTTTGGAAGAGTATGACTGGATTTTATTTACGCAACACTTTGGCACCAAACCAATCATGGGATGCTACCCTGAAATGCTTTTGCTTTTCCCTTATCTCCTCTGTTTTCTCAGAGGGGGAAACATAGAGATACTTTGAAATTTTTTTCTGTGACCTCAAAAAACAAATTTGTTGAAATATTTCTAGGACATAATTGGAACCAATGAAATTTCAGTCTCTTAAAACTAAATATCCCTGTGATCTTGTGCCCTAGGACATCTGAATGATTTTCTATCTGATAAATACCCTTTAAAAACCCGATTATATGCTAAAAATGAAGAAAGTCAAATTGAGATAGGAAGGAAGAACTTGTCAAGTTTTGCTGATTTTAGAAAGCCCTTCACTTTTGGTTTTATTATCTATGCAGCAAAGTAAGTTCTGCAGGACTGGGAGGAAAGTCTGAATTAATGCTCTGGTCGAAAGACACTTCTCAATGGTGGTTTTTCCTCCAATTGCCCTATGGGACTCTTAGAAGACTTGGGGTTTCTCTGCCTAAGTTTGTGACTGTTCAGAGACCAGGGAGACTTTGAACAATAAGGAATATTGCCTCTTGCTATCCCGCTAGGGTACCTGCTTCCAGTGTAACCCTAATTCCTGAGAGGGGGAATTCCCTGTAGGAAAGAGGCTCTGACAGGACGCTATGAGAGCTAAACCCAGCACCCCAGGTCAGCTGCTGCTGTTGGATTATGGGGCTGTGGTTGAGTACCAGGCAAAGTCAGGGCTGCTCTTTTTATGAACCAATAAGACACATAGTTTACAAGCGGGGGTGGTAGTTAGGAAAGAATTTTGAGGCTGAATTTGCAGAAACATTTCATTTAGTTTGTACACCCTGTGTCTGAGCTGATTTCAGGTTTAAACCTAATAAGAATAATTTTCTTAAACTAGCCAGTAGCACAGACTGTGTATGTGTGTGGGTATATTAGGTTTGGGCTTTGACAACAAAAATAGTCTTTGTTAAATGAAAATCTTTTGCAGCCATTAATGTCTCCAACCACTGATGTGGTATTCAGTGAAACCAGTTTTGTCACCTTCCCTGATTTTGGTGAGAAACTCACTATAGCCCTTCATTGTTCAAAGTTCCAGTCTGCCAGGGATAGAGTCAGATCAGCTCTGCCCTCTTCTCCCATAACTCACTCCTTTTCTTCCTTTCTCTCCACAAGCACCCTTTTGGGCAGCCAGTTATGTTCTGAAAGTCACATTCTCCTTTCCTCCTTGTAGATGGTCCTTCAAATTATGTTCTTTTCACGGGGTGGGCAATGGGTAGATGCAGGCTTTGATTTAGATGTATTGAAGAACATAAGTTCCTCTGCTTGCCAGGAAAGCAGTGACCTCAATTAACCACATAATGGGTGACCATTAGAGCCAGAACAACAATTACCAAGTCCTGTCAGGGCGGGGTCCTGGGGACTCCTTTGAAAATGTCATGCAGGACACCCTCCGAATGAACTTGTAAGAAGCCAAAACTGCGGTGTAGAAATAGTCTTTTTTTTTAATCATTGTTCAAGTACAGTTTTCTCCCCCCTACTCCCATTCCAGCCTAGAAATAGAGTCTTAATTCCAGAGTAAAGTTTTAAATCCAGTCGATCTGGCTGGACAATGTTCTTAACCAAATCTGTGCCCTGACAACTTTGGAGCTAATCTTCCCTCTGTAGACAATACCCAGTTTTACTCAGGCTGGAAATATGAAAAGGATTTATAAAAAAAATCAAACCAACAAACATAGGGTGAAGAAAGGGGTCTATAGCAAAAACCAGACAGTGGAATCCTGAGGTCTGAGACATGCTGTTTGGATTTAACAACAGTATTAGGCTTTATTAAGTGTAAATTGTTTGCAACAAAGAAAACCCTCTCCAAACCCGAAGCGTTATTTGGTGAAACTAAGTTTGCCTCCCACAAGGTGGCTGGCCCTTGTTGGGGATGGAAAGCACTCCTCCATTAATGGAGGGAATTAAACACAGCCAGCGTCTTCCCTCTCAGAGAAACACTAATGTCACTGCGAATGGGGCGCTAGAGGGTGGGCCCAGAACTGGGGACCCTGGATACTTGTTGCTCTTTTTGAAAAACAAAAGTAGGGACTGCAAATAATTTTCTGTTGTTTTGTTCACATCTCAAGGTCCTGGGACTGTCCCCGGAATACACTTGTCTAGCAATATTGTTAACTGAAGTCCAAAAACTGCTCACTCGTTTGGCCCTTTGGGATGAAAGGGCATCTCTCTCTCCCTCTTTCTACACTCTCCCTCCTCCCGCTATTACGCAGAAGCCTCTGTCTCAACTGGGGAATCCGCCGGTGGACACCCGCAGAGCTAAGGAATAAAGGTTGGGGAAATGTCTAATCACCAAGGGGCCGAGGAGGGGTGGGATGCGGAGCGCTGGGTGAAAGGAAAAGGTGCAAGCATCAGGGCTTAGCTTCCCGGATGGGCGGCGCGCAGTTCCCCAGGCCTGGCGCTAGATGTCCCTGCAAGTTTTCCAGTCGCGCCTCAGGGCGCACAAGCTTCCAAGCAGGCAGCGTGTCTGGGGAGCCCCCAAAGTTCATGGAGAAAGTACCCCTCCACCCTCCACCCAACACCCTTGGCCTTCCCTGGTGAGGTGCGGGATCGTAGAAGGAAGGGGAGGAGAAATAAAAGCATCCAGAGAGACCTGGGAGAGACAGAGAACTGTGTACTGTGAAGCTGTCCAGCTAGGGGTTGCAGCAAAAAATTGACACAGTAAGGAGTTTGGCTTGGAGTCCCCAAACCAGTGTCTTCCCTTATAAACCGAAATTTCTGAGCCATGGGGACCTCACTTCGAGTAAAGAAAATGTGCCCAGGGTTCACACCCTAGGCTCTAGCCATCCTGCTGTGCGGGCCCATCCATCAGACCCAGGCCTTAGTGAGCCTGTGTTCCCAAAGCAGGCCCACAAGATTTGGGCCGAGTTATCCAGGAGCCTTCCACGTGGAAGACGGGAGCCAGACCCCAGTGGACCAGGTGTTCCTCTCCTCCCCGTCTCTCTGGCAGCACCGACAAATTTTTATTATCTTCAGTCGACCAAAAGTAGAGCACCCATAGTTCCTCAAAAAACAAATATTTAGTCGGAAGGCCTACTCCTCCTCCCTCCAAATTAAGCCTCTTTTATGTAATTCATCCTTTTAAGCAAAATCTGTCCTTTCAGATCATTTGGAGAAAGTCCTTTCTGTATCCTCACCTTCAATACATCTTAAAAATTCCTGTTAAACCACAAGGACGTGGGGTGACTTCTTGTTTTGTTTTATTGAGGCCTGTACCTTGGTAGTGGGTAGGAGGACTTGATGGCCCAAAAGCTGTGTCTAAAAAAAGTGGAGACATTTGACAAGCCCAATCCTAGCTTCATTGTTGACTTTCTGGGAGAAGTGTAAGGTTGGGGTATTTCATTAATAAACACCAACAGGCCCTGGCTGGTGTGGCTCAGTGGATTGAGTGTCGGCCTATGAACAGAAAGGTTGCTGGTTTGATGTTTCTCCTGCACTCTGATGTGTCTGTCCCTCCTTTTCCCCTCTTTCTAAAAAATAAACAAATAAAATCTTAAAAAAATAAACATCAACAGCACTGTATTAATCTTCTCACTACCCTACACAGACTCAGTGTCTTCAAGGTAGACCTGAATTTAAAGAATACATGAAAAATGAGAAAACCAATTTAAAAAACACTAACCAAAACATACCTTACAACATGGATATTGTTAAAGTTTAAATCAGGAGCAAATCCTCCAACTTCTCTGTGTGGAAGGTTTCTCATTTCTGAGAAACGGATAATAATACAATCAATTCCTATAGTTTCTGTGAGCTTTAGATGAGATAATAATGTACATAAAAAGCAGTTGTAACTGCTGAGTAAAAGCTATATATAAGTTGACCAATATTACTACTACTAATAGGTGTGGAATCTAAATAAAGGAAGGGACATTAAATATTACAATATAATCTTCACTGTGTCCTATGAAATATTGTCTGTTAAACTCAGTTTAGTGAAAAATAATAGGTGATTTGTACTGTGAGCAGTTTCCCTGACATGTTCTCCAATATAATTTTCATAATAAACGTGCTAGAATACAAAGTATTAGTGTTAGGTATTTAAAAGGTGCAATGTAGTTTTCAAAACCCCAATGAAGTGAAGGTGTCCCCAAGAAATGGTGTTTTCCCTTTTCAACAGACCAAGGTCCGGTTTGGCGCATACTTTGGAGCCGGAGGATGGGAGAAAGTGGGAGACATACTGGCTGAGTCAAGGAAGAAGGGTCGCTGTACCCTCCCCAGCACTCAGCCTTGGCTTCCGCGATTGAAAGCTGCTCACAGCCGCCGAAATCTCTAGGAAAACAGATGGGGGCGCCAAACGACAGCAATAAAGGCGCCCAGGACTTCCGCCCAGGTCGAGCCTCCACCCAAATCCACCCCCAGCCAGGGCCTTGGCCCCTTGTCTTCCCTCACAGATCGAAGCTTGGATCGATGTGTCCTTTTCAGTCCCCAAAGCAAGTGGGACCGGGTGGGGTGAGGGAGTACCCTTTCCAGTTTCCTGGACAAGAAACTCTTCTTTGCTGGGTGCGGCCTTCCTGGAGTGAATAGAGTTGGGCGCCTGGATTGTGGAGAAGGGAGGGAGAGGTGGGGGCATCAGCAAAACTGAGCTTTGACCGCTCGAAGGACTGGAAAGCCGGCTCAAAATGGGCTTGTAGTACTCGGAATAGGGTGGCTTCTGGGGCAAGGGCGGAGGTGGACCCCAGTCAAGTCCCCCTCTGGTAGCCGAAGCACACTCCGCGTCCCCCCACCCCAACTTCCCCAACTGCCTGCCTATCCAGCTTTCCATTTCTCACCTTGGGGGAGAACTACGTTTATTACCTTAAAGAGGTGGAATTGATTTTCTAAGCAAAGCTCGCGTTGTTGAAATAAGTTGGCGCCGAGGGGAAAAGGAGAGAAACTTTTGGCATTGACTACGTATATAAATGTATATAAATATACTTCACACCTCGCCTCCCCTTACATTCCTGACGCGCCCCCAACGGGTCCAAGGTTAAAAGGAAAGCGCCAACAGAGAGATGGACAAATAGATCCCGGATTTGCCCCTAACACACCCCGATATGCTGGGTGTGGCAGCAAGGGGGAAAGGGGGGTCTGGATTAGGGTATGGGTTGGTGCTGAGGCGGGGATGCAGGACCCGCGCCCAGTGTCCGGATTGCCAGGGTCTCTCGGCTGCTTCGGAAGCTCGCAGGCCGACCTCAGTGTCCCGTCCCTATCCTCTTTTGTCCCTGCCCGTGGCCGAGGATCTTTCCCTTTGGGCTGCGGGCGGGCGGACCCGCAGAGTGCCTTTGGGGTCCGGGCAGGGTGGGGCGCAAGCGCAGGAGGAGACGCGTAACAGCCTTGAGCAAAGATTGATCTTCGCTAAAATGGTTGCCACCGGCGTCATTATGACCATCAAAGTTATCGCCAAGAGGCTCAGCCACCAAGCTCAGGCCATAAGGAGGAGCAGCAAGGCTGGTCCGCGACTCTCCGCGCCCGGACTCGGCGCGGGGAATACCCGGGCCTACAGGTAAGGGGCTGGGGCGGAGGAAGGGAAGGAGAGAAGAAGAGCCGAGGAGGGAAAGGTAGGGCGGCAGGATGGTAAGGGGGAAAGCCGCCCCCCCCCCCCGTTTGACCTCGAAATCCCGCAATTTAGCCACAAATAATTTGATTTGAGAAGGGAGGTGGAAAGCTGGCAACGTAAAAAGTGGATTAGGGGCGGCCCATATGGTGCTGTAAGTCGCGACTCTGTTTAAAGTTAGCTGTCGAATTCTGCTATGAAATCGTCCAGCCGAGTTTATTTCCCCCAGGGAAAATGCGTACGGGAGAAGCCTATCCATCAGCAAGATTATAAAAGTAAAAAACCCGGGACTTCAAGTTCAGAACTCACTCTGCAAGCAGTGTTAAAAAATCAGAGAGGACCTAATGATTTCCGTTTGGGAGCGCGGGCCCAACGCACCTCCCAGCCACGTAGCACTAAAGTGCTTTCAAAAGTCTACGAGATATTCTCTCTCTCCCCCCACCCCCTTGCTCCCTCCCTCTCTCTCCCTCTTCCTCTCTCTCTCCCCGTCTCTCTCTTTTTCCTGGGTGGCAGAAGAGCAGCCAGTCTGAGGCGAAGAGTGGGGAGAGAGAAAAGCCGGCGTTCTATTTGTTAAATAAAAGACATGTTTGGTTCTGAAATTCAAAAGATAAGTAATCCAGACAGGAGCGCACGGTCTTCTCCTTACGCAACTCTTCCTACATCCTCCCCCTTGTTCCCCCCTCATCCCCTCCCAATAGTAAATGTTAAAAAAAAAAACCCCAAAAAACAACAACCACCTTCCTGACGATCTACTCTGGAAAAATCAAAGCATTATCTATTATTTAACACGTATGTGTCCGAGGAAAAATGAGGAAGGCGCTGCATGATTAGGACCTAAGGGGCAACCCAGCAAACTGAGAGCGTAATGATGCCCCTAAATGAAGGGGGAAATGTGCCGCGGAGCGCTCTATTAATCAGACTGTCAATTTCACCCCCGAGGCAAAACCCCCGGGCGAGCAGAACCGGCTTCGAGCGGGCAAAGGACCGGAGCCTTCCTCCTCACTTCTTGTCTCTTCAAGCCTCCTACCTGGATCTATTTGTCTGCTCCGAAGCCGCCTTCATTACCCACTGACAGGAGCGTGTATTTATTTGCTTATAAACCTGTTACAATAAATGATTATTCGAACGGCGTCATTCGTACCTTAATGACGAGCGAGCGCTACTTTTTGATGAATGACATCTTGGGCTCGGAAGGATGTATGGGTCATTTTGACCAGTCATTCCCTCGCTCTGGCATCCCACAATTTTTCCGCCTCCCTCCAAAAGAGATAATAATATTTAGAGGCGCTCGCTGGGGCTGAATGAGAATTAGCCCTAGGCGCAGCCCATCATTAGGACGGGACAGCCGGACCACTGTGACATTTTTAGAAAGCTGAGATGATGGAAAGAATAAGAAAAGAGATGATTCTGATGGAGAGAGGTCTGCACAGCCCCACGGCCGGCAAGGGTTTCTCCAATTTGTCCGACTCCTCTGGCAATGCAGTACTCGAGGCCCTGGAAAATTCGCAGCACACGGCTCGCCTCAGCCCGCGCCTGCCGTCCGCCCCTCTGCACAGCGCTCTGGGAGACCTCCCTGCCAAGGGCAAATTCGAAATAGACACTCTGTTCAACCTGCAGCACCCAGGCAGCGAAAGCACCGTCTCCTCCGAAATCGCCTCTGCCGCGGACAGCCGCAAAAAGCCGGGCCATTATTCAGAGTCGGCCGCCGAGGCGGATATGAGCAGCGACGTGGAGGTGGGCTGCCCCGCGCTGCGCTCCCCCGGCGGCCTCAGCACCGCGCAGCTCAAGGAAAACAATGGCAAAGGTAACTGCGCCGCCCGCGCCGCGCTCTCTGGTCCCATCCTCCCTGTTCCTCCCGGCCGCTGCCTGCCCTTCCTGTTGACTTTGCCCTTCTCCCACCCTCAGCAAGCTACAGTGGGCTGGCTCAAGCCAGGGCGCGACGCCTGCGGGGGACCGTGCCCTCGGGCTCTGATTCTTGAGTCTCTCAAAGGGGCGCAGGCCTGGGGCTGCAGGCCCGCCTGCCGGCCTGCCCTGGCTCCTGAGTCCGAGAAAGTGTTTCTGCGCGCGGCTCTAAAGCCGGTGCGAGCCCATCGTCTCTTAGCCAGCCGCGGAGACGCGCTAGGGGAAGAGTGCCCCGAGTAGCTGCTGTGAACTCCGCTGCCTTTGAGCCCCCAAGGCCGAGTGGAGGGGGCATTCTGAATAAGTCGTGGGGGAGCCTCGCCCGGCGCCTCTGAGAGACCCGTTTGGGTCAGCCAAGAAAAAGAGTTGAAAAGTAAGGTTCACCCTCTAATGGTTCCGGTTTGAGCGGCTGCTGGCTTTTGCAACAATTTTAAACCCAAAAGACAGTCAAAGAAGAGTTAGAGGCCGTACAGAAAGGTGCTCGGTGGTCTCCAGACCATGGCAAAGCCAGAGCTTCCTAAACTACGCCTAGATGTGGGCATTTTCTTTCGACCAATTTTCCCACTGCGTTGAAATTTTCCAAAAAAATTTTTTAAAAACCACCCTAATGGAGTTATTATTATTTGGTTATGAAGTGTTCTCCAAACTTATTGATTCCATTAAGGGCAGCAATTTGTAAGCATGACAGACCCCATCAATTCAGGCAGCGCCTCGCTTTTCTCTCCTGGCTTCCCTCATCCGCGCGCAGCCCCAGCGCCAGGATCTCGGCCCCACAGTGACTCATGCGCTGCCCGCTGTTTGTTTGCCAGGGTACGCCGAGAGCGGCTCGGCCGCCGGCACTACGACGACGTCTGCGTCGGGCTCTGGCCTCGGCAGCCTGCATGGAGGCGGCGGCGGCGGCGGCGGCGGGGGCGCGGCGCTGGGCGGCTCGGGCTCCGGTGCGGATCAGGTGCGCCGCTACCGCACGGCGTTCACCCGCGAACAGATCGCGCGCCTGGAGAAGGAGTTCTATCGGGAGAACTACGTGTCGCGGCCCCGCCGGTGCGAGCTGGCCGCCGCGCTCAACCTGCCAGAAACCACCATCAAGGTATCGATTCCAGCACGCGCCGGTTCTAGCCTCCCTGGGGGTGTCTGGGTTGGTTTTTGTTTCTCCTTTCTGGGTGGCTAGATTTAGCTGGGGCCTGAAAACCCGCGGGGGAGAGTCACCAAAGGAATTGGCATATTTATTTCTCAGCTGCTGAATCAGAAGGTTGACCAGTCCGGCTGACCTGGGAAGGCCCCGGAATGCCGCAAACGTTCGCCGGTGTCCAGGTGCCGCTACCCCATGTCCATGGCTCCACTTTCCCCTTGGCGGCAGAGCTGGCTGGTCTTTGTTCCTCTGGTACGAACCAGATATGGAACTTTTCATTTGCTCTTGATCTTGGAGATTAATTTTCCACATAAATTGTTACAACATGGAGAAAAGGATACTGTGTTTTAAAAATCTGTTGGGTTAAGAAAGTAGTTTCCTAAACATTTTTTTTTCTGCTGGACAGCGGGGAGAGGGCATTGTCTCCAGAGAGACAATGCAATGAAATTGTCCTTATTTCTATATTTTAGGTGATTAATTTTATTATACGACCGGGAGAGATAGATGGGAGGTTGGGCGACTTGGTGAATACTTTAGGGAGCATCCGACACGCTAGAAAAAGAAAACATTAAACTCCATGGGATGGGGAGGAGTGTGGAGATCTACCTTCGGTTTCCTTGGGCTTCCGTTTATTTAGAGAATGATGTCTTCATCAGATACCGGGTTGGGAGGGGTAGAGAAGTCCCCTTCCCAAGTTTAAAAGGATGTTATTCCCGCCACTCATTTGAGGCAAATGCTTTCAACAAAATCATCCCTTCAATATCAAGATTGAATCCATTACCCTCCGGGCAAGTTCTTGCAGCTCAGAGGATTCAACACCTTGCGTGGAGACCTTTTATAAAAACTGCCACCACGGCCTTTCTTCAAAGGCGGCCTAGAATCCCCGTGCAAATTCTGGGATTGAGAGACTGGCACCTGTGGGTGGAGGGAAGGAGAAGAAAGGTTGGGTTGGGACGAGAAAACGCAGCACAACGTAGGGGAGCAGAAGCCCGAACGACCGCAGCAGTCGGACACAGGGTAGAGAGTCTTTTCGTTGAGGAGGGTGTGCCCACGACGGCCCACGCCGCCGCCCGCTCTGCACTGTCCCAGCTGGGAGGACAGAGGGGACTGGGAGCTGGATCCCGCCTGAGGAGAACAGGCCAGGTCATTCAGAGGTCCCAGAGGGGCGGGGAGACCTGGGGCGCGGGCTGGGGCTAGGGCGCTCCCTAACGCGGGCCGCGCCGTGGCTCTCCCCGCAGGTGTGGTTCCAGAACCGGCGCATGAAGGACAAGCGGCAGCGCCTGGCCATGTCGTGGCCTCACCCAGCCGACCCCAGTTTCTACACCTACATGATGACGCACGCGGCCGCCACCGGAAGCCTGCCCTACCCCTTCCACTCGCACGTGCCACTGCACTACTACCCGCACGTGGGCGTCACGGCCGCGGCCGCGGCCGCTGCGGCCTCCGGAGCTGCAGCCGCGGCCTCGTCGCCCTTCGCCACTTCCATCCGCCCGCTGGACACCTTCCGTGCCCTCTCGCACCCCTACTCGCGGCCCGAGCTGCTGTGCAGCTTCCGCCACCCGGGCCTCTACCAGACGCCCGCGGCCGCCGCCGGGCTCAACAGCGCGGCCTCCGCCGCCGCCGCTGCTGCAGCTGCGGCGGCTGCGGCCTCTTCTGCCGCGGCGGCTGGGGCGCCCCCAAGCGGTGGCTCCGCGCCCTGCTCGTGCCTCAGTTGCCACAGCAGTCAATCGGCCGCGGCCGCCGCCGCAGCGGCCGCCGCGGCCCTGGGCTCTCGGGGGGCCGGCGGTGGGGGCGGCGGCGGCGGCGGCGCGGGGGCCGCCGGGGGCTCGGACTTCGGCTGCAGCGCCGCGGCCCCGCGCTCTGAGAGTGGCTTCCTGCCCTACTCAGCCGCTGTGCTTAGCAAGACCGCCGTGAGCCCGCCGGACCAGAGGGACGAGGCGCCGCTCACCAGATAACTACGTCGCCACCGCCAGGGGGCCGTGCCCGCCGCTCGGAGTGCGATGGGGAGTCTCCTCAGCGCTCTCCGCGCCCTCTGGGCGCTCACGTGCCCTCTGCGCGCTGCCCGCTGCAAAAGCTGTCGCCAGGGGGCGCCCCGGCGCGGGAGGCCGAAGGGAACCCGTCGGGATTTGGGGGGTGGGGGGCGGGGAAGAGCGGGCGCGAAAGCATGGCGGGTGTCCCGTCAAATTATATCTATTTTTGTATTTGCTACCCAGCCGCCTCCCCTTCTCCAAGTCTGTTTTGCGCTGCCGAGGCCCCACTTCCCGCCTCTATCGCGAGCTCTTGGTCTTCCCGAAGACAATCCCCTCGTCCCCAAACCACTCCTCTGGGGTCTGCGGCCCTGGTTATAAACCCTCGGGCCCGGGTTACTTGGCTAAACCACGTGGCCAGAAGCGACGGAGAACCACAACAAAGATGAGGATGGTGTGCGCTAGTGCTTTGTGAGGGAGGGAGGGAAAGTCACCCCGAGGTTCCTGCTACTCTTTTTTTCCCTCACCTTTTTTTTTTTTCTTTAAGCGAGGGTGAGGGGTAGGTGGCAATTTTTCTCTCAGCTTGAGCTTGTTAGGGGCCCTGTCCGAGGAGAGCGGGAGAATGGGCAGTCTGAGGAGAAGGCCAGGAGGGAGGATGAAGAGCGCGGACGGCTGCGGGTGTGTTCTGTGACATTGTTTACTGCGTGCGGGATCAAGGCCGGCGGGGCTGTAGCTGCTTTCCCGGGGAAGGACAAAGCAGAGGTGGGAAGGGGTGGCGTGTCGCTTC